>NC_143395.1:37431741-38056741 GCF_052110815.1 Crocodylus siamensis | reverse complement strand
TAGGATTTTCTATGTACCATATGACTCCATTAAATAAATAAATAAATATATTTACCTTAATTGTTAAAAGAGTTTAAAGTCCATGTGAAAAGAATGTGGCGACAGAAATTCCTCTACAAACCAGAGGTCCATCATTGGCAGTCAGTACAAGTTTATTTATATCATCCCACTAGAGACAGAATGAATGTAATCATCCAATATAGATAAGAAAATAATGATAATTTATGTATCTTAGTAACCTGATTCAGCTTTTCAAGAACAAAATATGAAATGTCAAGAGATTCTACTGGGCCATTTGGTGCCTACAGTATTGAAAATATTTTAATTGCACACAAAATTGGACCAGGGATCCTATGATCCCAATGAATTATAATGTCGTACAATCCCAGGGCTCTATTGTACCTAGTCACATCAGTTTCAACTCAGCCACATACATAACACTTCACTTCCTGAAAATTTGTGTAGCAATTTGTGTACCTGAGTGGCTGGATCACTGCTGAATTCTGCACTAGAGAATTCTGTATTCCAATAGCAAGTGAGCTGACTCCTGCTTAGTATATTACAAAGTAAATTGGGATCATGCAGGATAAAAGACATTGCACAAGTCCATTACTGCACAGTGTTACATCAGCCAATGCATCCCAATGTCACATTGTCACTGAAATATATGATTTTTTCTTAAGGTTTTTTTTTATATATTTTTCTTTTAAAAGAAGCAAAAAGCTGTGTAGCTAAATAACCTTGTAGCAATAAATCCTTCATTGTTCCCAGCTGCTTGAATGTACTTGAAAGTAGTTTGTCCCTTTCTCATTCAAATCTTCACTGTTGGGGTTACCCATTAACATCACTTGGTAGGCCACATGGTAGGTTGAATAAATTGACATAAATCAGAAAACGGTTTCAGAGTTAACAGGACAAAATAATGCACAATTTAATGATAGCTTTCTGGAGAATGCCACATTTATTCAAACAAGATTAGAATTGGACTGAGGCACTTCTTACAAGTCTAATTTAATACCAAAAAGTTTCATTCATCCTTTTCTGAGCAGGTTTTAAATGCAGGGGAAACAGAATCCCTATAGATGAGCAGGGATAATTTATGATTACTTGGAACAGGGCTGTCCAACTATTAAGCAGCTGAGGACTGAATGCCTTGGGGGCTGAAAGCCCAGGAGCTGCATCAAGGTAAGGCCTGGGTCATCCAGGCCACACATCATATGAATGTCCCCTGATGAACCACACTGTATCCCCCCCAGCTGCTATACCATGTACATGCACAGGTGTCCCACCCCCACCATTGCAGTGTATGGATTACCCTCAGCTCATCATACTATGTCTCACTGTCCCACCAGCTGGTGCAGGTACAGAAGGTAGAAGCAGGAGGAGGGAGGAGTAACCCAGAGACTTAAGCTGCTGTTATAGCCAGAGCGAAGTGGGGGAGCAGCAGCCGGGCAGGAGCCCAGGTGCTGCAACTTAATCCCTCACGGGCCACACTGTGGCCTGCAGACTACCACTTGGACAACCCTGACTTGGAGCAGGGTATTTCTTCTAAGATAGAAATCCCAAATCATAAAATACTGGTGTAAAAAATGTCAGTTGGTTCAATTATTATAGCATCAGCTGTAGCAGCACTCCAGAGGCTCACTCTGAGGCTCACTCGACAAAGATGGTAGACTGCTTCGGTGGCTTTATCACATAGGCATATGGTTGGTATGAGGCTGAACCTGAAGATGGCCTTTGAACCATTTGAATATTTGCCAGAAGTTAACTGGTGGCTCAGAAAATCTTTATGACTGCTCCTTGTACAATCAGATAGCCTCTAATATCCCACTGTTAACTGATGTTAACTATAATCTTCTCAATCAATTGAATTGGCTGGCAGAAAGATTTGTCCCAGTTGACTCAAAATGGTGACTCAAAGTTCTCTGCACCCTATGTCTGAGGCCATAGTCTTTCTGCATTACAATAGAAGTGTCAATTATGTTGGAAGAAGCTGATTTGTTTTGTTGATCCTACCACCTGGGGTATTTTGGTTGTAGGCTGGCAATCCACCTGTCACGTGTCTTATTACTCATGGCGAGTCTTCCCCATATGTTTAGTTTGGCAAATAGGGGCATAAATGACTCTGCAGACCTGTGCAGAGAAAGATGGGGTTTTACAGGCAAGTGGTCTTTGTTTTATGTTAAACCCAGGGAAAGTTTGAAGTGTCTCCCAGAGGGCTGAGATGTTTCTTTTTATTTAAGTGGCACCAGTGATTTAGCCTTGAGCCCTGCTGTGGAGAACCAGTAACCCAGGAGTCCACAGACTGAGAGTGGTGTTCAGGAATGGGTCCAGGAGCCTAGGAAAAGTCTGAGACCTGGACCAGGGGGTCCATGTGCCCAGGGAAGACCCGTCATAGCAATTTAAAAATACATCACATTGTTATTGGTTTGCTTTTGTTTGGTGGCTTGTCAGATATGTTATAGCCATTCAATATATTAAAGAAGAAAATGGTCTAAAAGAGTTGGATTGTAATAAGTCCCCTCATTATAACCTCTTGTCTGGTATTTGCCAAACTATTCTTAGACCAAAACATTTAACATCTATACACTGTGCTCAGATAGTGGGACATCCTGCATAACATGGGATAGAGGTGGCTACTGGCATTGGTCTGAAGTCAGGCAGAAGTTAGGTCAGAGTGGCACTTTAGCAGCTAATCCTGCTTCCCATCTGCTTAGAACAAGCAAAGAAACTCGCCCAATACTTCTTACATTTATCTAAGTAATTGAACATGGGAAAAGCCCAAATTTTAGAAAATATATCAAATTTCAAAATGTACCAGAACAGAAAAGTACCATTTATTTTAAATTTTAAAGTACCATTTAAATTTATTTTATTGTTTCCTTTGGCTATATGCAACATAAAAATGGTAATGAGATAAGTTACATACAAGTTATTTATTTTGTTTATCTACTCTTCATCTGTTTACTTGTTTGTTTGTTTTCTAGCTGCTTCCATATCCTTTTTCATTTCTCTGGAATCATGGATTTCTAGGGGTATCAGAAGGATATTCTTGAACAATTCTCAGTTTTTACTAAATTTCTTACAGTATGCTCCTAATCAGTTATTCTAACATTTTGTTGGCATAAAGATTGAAAAATAATCGCACTTAAAATTGTTACTGGTTAGTACCAGATTCTGCTTCCACAATGCAAAAATAAACAAATCACAAATATGGGTACCCTAGGGAACTGTTATTTTTTAGGGCAACAACTAACTACTTTTTTCCACCAGAATGAAGTCTGTTCTAAACTCCTCCATACTAAGTGCTGAGCTACCCATTTAAAAAAATAACTAACTGAAGAAAAATTCTTAATTTTGTGGAAGTTTTGTGGTGAGATAGATGGGATGTCTTATAAATGGTGTCCAGCTTCAGAATATTTTTTGTCTTCTTACACAATATACTGTCAGCAGTTTGTGTTGTCCTCCAGGCTAGGGACAGAAATTCAAAAAGCCCAAGCCTGAATTGATTCAATCTTTGCAGGTTAGTCTAACCTGCAGAGACCGAACCAATTTGCAAGTGGATAGACGTTCACTTTTGATTCAGGAAATGCAGGCACATGACTGCAGTGGCTCAGACCAGAAGCTGGGAGGCACTAGAGAAAACCCTCCTTTCCCTTGCACAGTGCTGAGCTGAGGGGGGCGTGGCCAGGCCCCAGCAGGATGCTATGATTAGGGAGGGGTTTAAACCCCGACCCTGGCCTGCACAGTCCCCAGCCAGGGTGTGCCTGAAAGGGGAATCAGCCTTAGCCAGGCTTTCCCCCCCACTCACTGCTTCAGGGGTGGGGAGTGTTGCCAGATCCCAGCTCCTGGCTAGCACTCTGAGGTAAAGGAGGGGTGCGGAAGGTATAAGCTGCATGCATTTGTTGATGACAATGAGCCTGAGCTTTTCAATCTACATCTCTCTGTTTCTTCATACTGTCTGCAGCAAGCTGACATGCACTGCATTCATTGCAAACCAGGTCATTTCTCACCTCTCTCTCTCCCCTGTTGAACACTAACAGCAAGCCAGCAGGGAGTTTATCATAACACAAAGCTTATCAGCCCATCAAGAAAACAAAGCCTCTCTCTCATTAGTTCAAGCTCTTCTTAAAGAGCTTTTTGCAAACCATTTTTAAGGAAGAATGGTGGGATATTACCAGGTGACCTGTTGATTAGCTCCAAAAAGCCCTAAGCAGACACTGTTCTGTCTGCCTTTGTTCCAGTGAAATAGGAGACACACACACACACATGTCTCAGCATTAGCTAGCATGGGGGTGGTGTGACCGTGACCAGATGTCAACTGGGGTCTGTGTCACTGGGGTCCATGCTGTGGACAAGGAGAGAATCCCTGCTTGGGCAGCAAGCATTAGAGCAGGGAAAAGCTAGTGAGATGCTGCTATATCCTGGCTGCTTTCTCCACCTCTGGCTAGCTCCAGCTAGGGAAGAGAGGGGCAGGCCCAGCCCTGCACTCCAGAGCAGACAGCCCAACCCAGCCTAGCCCAGGGCTAAAAAGCATGCTGGGGTGACAGGGAACTCTGATTTAACTTAAACCAGGAAAGGGTCTGGGACACAAGTTCCATAAATCAGTTTGACCCAAATCAGTTAATGTCTGATACCACATTCAACCAGGTTTATATTAAACTAGTTTCAGCCATTAGAAACTAGCTTATGTGCATTGAACTTATGTTCTATTACAGTTTTAAGATGGTTTCTGATCACTTAAACTGGTTTATGTGTAACTTCTGTCCCTAGCCCTACTGAGGTAAAATGGTCTGTAACAGGGGCCAGCAGGGGAGATTATGCTTAGGGGCAACCAACATGGGATCATTAGAGGCAGGTCCTCTCAAACCAACCTGGTGGCCTTCTACGACCAGATCACCAAATCCTTAGATGCAGGGGTAGCAGTGGACATAGTCTTCCTGGACTTTAGGAAGGCCTTCAACACTGTCTCTCACCCCGTTCTCATTAAGAAACTGGGGGACTGTTGTGTCAACACCTACACAGTCAAATGGGTCGCCAACTGGCTAGAGGGCTGCACCCAGAGAGTGGTGCTCGATGGGTCATTTTCGACCTAAAGTAATGTGGGCAGTGGGGTTCCGCAGGACTCGGTCCTCGGGCTTGCACTGTTCAACATCCTCAACAGTGACTTGGATGAGGGGGTAAAAAGCACCCTGTTCAAATTTACTGATGACACTAAGATGTAGGGGGATGTGGGCACACTAGAAGGGAGGAATAGGCTGCAATCAGACCTAGACTGGTTACAGGGGTGGGCGGATGAGACCAGGATGTGTTTCAACTCAGACAAGTGCAAGGTGTCACACCTGGGGAGGAAGAACCAGCACCATACCTACAGACTGAGGAACTCCCTTCTCGTCAGTACAGAGGCAGAAAAGGATCTTGGAGTCATCATTGATGCCAAGATGAACATGGGCTGGTAGTGTGAGGATGCAGTTAGGAAGGCCAACCACACCTTGTCATGCATCCACAGATGCATCTCAAGCAGGTCCAGGGAAGTGATACTCCCCCTCTATGTGGCACTGGTCAGGCCACAGCTGGAGGACTGTGTCCAGTTCTGGGTGCCGCACTTTAGGAGGGATGTGGAGAACTGGAGAGGGTCCAGAGGAGGGCCACTCGCATGATCAGGGGGCAGCAGGGCAGGCCCTATGAGGAGGGGCTACGGGGACTGAACCTATTCAGCTTCCACAAGAGAAGGTTGAGGGGGGATCTAGTGGCCTGTTACAAACTAGTCAGAGGGGACCAGCAGACATTGGGGGAGCCCCTTTTCTCCCAAGCACTGCCAGGAGTGACCAGGAATAGCGGTCACAAGCTGGCAGACGGTAGATTTAGGCTAGATATCAGGAGGCACTACTTCATGGTCAGGACAGCTAGGATCTGGAACCAACTTCCAAGAGAAGTGGTGCTGGCTCCCACCCTGGGGGTCTTTAAGAGGAGGCTAGATGAACACCTTGCTGGGGTCATTTGACCCCAGTACTCTTTCCTGCCATGGCAGGGGGTCGGACTCGATGATCTGCTCATGTCCCTTCCAAACCTACTAACTACGAAACTATGAATCTAAGATCCCAAACAAAGTCCTATTTTACATTTTAATAATAAGGCTTTTAATGCATATGTCTGTGAGCTCTGGTAATTCTGGCTAGTTTGACTTTGTAACAAATGTCTAATGCAGTGGTTCTAAACTTCTTCAGAATCAGCACCCCATTTTAAAAATGAATGTATTTATTACAGCATTTTACCTCCTTGCACAGGGGCTGGGGACTAAGGGGAGGATGCCAAGAAGGAAAAGCCTGAGCCTTCCTTTGCTGAGTATCACTGACTTAATGTAAATTATCATACATTTAGTTCTTTTTCCTATACATACTGCCTTTTTAAAACAAATACCATGCTTCTTGATTTCAATAATGTCAAGTTTCAAGTAAGAATGCTACTGAATTATTAATACCACTTCCACATATGTGCTATACTTGAATATATTATGCCACAAATAGGAAGTTTCTGGTTTTATAGAATCAATTCTCTTTTCCTTAGCTACTCATACTCATGTTTAGCTACTGAGATTATCTTGCTATAGGTATCCTAACTAAGAATAA
Organism: Crocodylus siamensis; assembly: GCF_052110815.1. Lineage (NCBI taxonomy): Eukaryota > Metazoa > Chordata > Crocodylia > Crocodylidae > Crocodylus > Crocodylus siamensis. Next base: position 38,050,112 of record NC_143395.1, on the reverse strand, counting down.
TGGGAGAGAAGCAAGGGGGATAGGCAGGGAGCACAGAGAGAGAGAGACAGGACGATTTCCTTATAGTACTTTAAACTTGCCAAGTTCAAACATTAAAAACTTTCATACAGAAGTCAACTCTGTTAGAAGGAATACATTAACTACAGTCTAGTCTTCACTGATATCTGTCCAAAAGAATTAGGGTGGAACAAATTAATACAATTTTAAACTTATCATGTGAGGTATTGTTGTTGGGTCCCAAGTAATTTTAAGAGAAGGATTTCTATTATGAATGCAGGAAAGGTCTTAAATTAGCATAATGTAATGTACCAGTGAAATTTCAGTAAATAATATCCCTTTTAGGTGATATCTGGCTTCTGGAAAGGTATGTAATTCTTCTGTTTCTCACTTGATAAATGTAACTGCAGCTAGGTTACTCAGCAAATTTATATGCAGATACTGAAGTCACTAATTGGAATAGTTTAAAACATCAGACACTCCACTAACACGAATCTATTTCTGTACCAAGAAATAGGATTATTTGAAAAAAACCTTTCCTTATGTATTGTGTTCAAGGAGGAAAGCTTCAAAAAATTCAAGAGCTAAATTCAAACATCGTTAGAAACCTATTAGGTTCTTTTGGCTGTACTATGATGACTGTGACGATCAGCAAAACAAGATTCTGATAACAGAGTAAAAACAAGGTATAAGAAACTGCAGAAATGAGAATGGCACTTACATTAGCCTCATGATGTAGCACATATATTTCATTAAGGCTCATGTACATTTTGGTTCATAAAATGCAACCGTAAAATGTGCATAGAATAGATTGCTTCATGATAAGGTGCTATAATGAGCTATTTCCTGTTGGAATGATCCTAGAATAAAATAATGCATTAATCACTTCCAGCTAAACTTTCAGGTCAGCCAAAAACAGTGCACTCTTAAGAGGGTCATGCATTGGTTTATATAAACATGCCATCACACTTGCTAAACAAACCAGATGTTTTCAGTTTGTTTTCAAAGAAAAATTACCATAGAGTAATTTATTGTAAAACAGCCTTTGAAAATTCATCTATTCCACCATCCTACAGAAATTAGTCTTACTGTTCTTAATACACTTCCAGTATATCAGTCCTTAACTTGGAGCTTCCCAGGGAGGTTGTTCCCACTGCATTCTTGGTAAGCGTTCTTTATTATCTTTTATTTTCTGTTATACATCTAAGGGAAACTGTTTGAGCAGTCCCAAGTACAATATACTATCGGAGAGCTGGTTGTGGAAGTGTCCTAACAGAAAGAGAGAGAGGCATGACAGAGGCAAGAGGACAGAAAGCATTACACCACAAAGAATAGCAACATTTTAATTTCCTATGCTTCTCTGAGTAAATATTCAAAGTTTTTAAATCAGGTCCATAAATAATCAAAGATGAAATCACTTCAACAGAGGTAGGAATATGCCCTTTGGATTCTTGAATCTGAATAGCAAAATGAACTCTCACAAGTCTATACATGACTAGACACTATCTCAACTCAATTTCCCTTTTGTCATCTGACACTTATTATATCTTACTTTATTTAACATGATCGCAAAATGTAATTGTTCCCATTCATTCTTAAATAATTATTGAAATAAAATTTCACCTCTCATTCCCACACAAAAAGGAATATTCCATTTCCCTTTGTGCATCCAAGTAACAGTTTTCTAGCAATCCTACACATTTTACGCCTTGTCTCTGTACTGGGAAAGCATTAATACAGCAGTTCTCAATCTTTTCAGACTCAATGCACCCCTAGGAAAGTGCCAGATCTTAGTTTTCACTCATCTTTTGACTATGTAGCCATTTTTTTCTCTTGCAAAGAACTCAGAAAGCCCACATTAGGTCAGAATGCTCTTAGCACTATGGATTCCTATCTGAAATTTCTAGGTTTATCCTGTGAACCATTTGTGCACATATTAACAGTGCTAACACTGTGTGGCACTCTGCAGTACCCTTCAAAGGATCTGATGGCACTCCAGATGGCTGCAGCACCCTGGTTGAGAATTACAACGTTAGTATGTGTGCACAGATTTAGCATATATAGTGGACTCCACACTACTCAGGAACATTGTTGCTTAAATCCAGGAAGGAGTGGAGGTGAAGAGGCCTCCCCTGTTTCAACTCCCAATAACTGAGTGATTCAGACTCTCACCAGGGAGCAAGGATCTGGTTTCTAGGCTCGTGGCTCTGCTTCCAAAAGAACACTCTGAGGCAGTGGTTTTCAACCTCTGGTACCTTATGTACCATGGCAAAAACAAAACCAGAAGTCCCACTGTGGCACTTCCGGCTTCACTGCTGCGAGCCAAGTCCCACTTTTTCCTCACGGACCATGGCCCAGGGCAAAGCAGCGTGTGCAGGATCTCCCTCCCTATGCCCCAGCACACTGATGCCGGTGAGTGAAAGCCCCGGCTCACCGGATGCAGTGGAAGGGGCGGCTGCTGAAACTCCCCACCCGAATAGGCAAAGATGCCTCCAACCTGCTGGGCAGGGGGGCAGCCCAAACTCAAAATGTGGCACCTGCATACCCCCTTCCCATGTCTGATATACCCCCAGCAGTACACATACAATAGGTTGAGAAACACTGCTCTGAGGGAACTGGTTAATGCCTAACCTGTGGCATGCTGGTTCAAGTACTATACTGGGAAGTCAGAAAGATTCAGACCCCCCCTGTACACAAGGAAAATGCCAAGTGAAATCTGAAAACAGGTGGTCTTTACATTTGCTCCAACCATTGGAAGAAAGTTATTTAAAATCCTGAAAGTTTTCTATGGAAAGTTCATATTTACTATAGTTGGATTGATTCCTGTTTTCTTGGTGACGTTAATATGAGGGGTAAAAATGCAATTTTTGGACTTCTGCTTTCAGAACTCTTTTAAAAAGTGCAACTTTAATATTCTGATTATCTATGGGTTTGGGGGGATGGGAATACAGATTATTGAACAAAAAAATTGCTTTCTTCCTCATTCATGCATGGAATTGCATTTGGTTTACTATTGCTGGGTGTGTTAAGTCATTCTCTGGATTTTTATGGGTTTAACTTCATAAGAGGCAATATTGTGTTCTTTTTTTTCCTGTACCCATGACTCCATGATGATTCTGAGTTGTTATTTATTATATATCATATTAAGGTCCTGTCAGAATGATACCAAACTAATCATCAGTGCAGGTGTGAAAATAATTCCCCCTCTTTCCCCTCAAATGTGTTTTGCTAAATCATGTTCATTAACTCAGTCCTAGAGATAACAGCACAGTCTGTAGCTTTCATGTGAGTAAACAGATCCCACTTTCTTTTGACAATAAAGACAAAGCCATGTTTGAACAGTTGGTAATCATTTCTATCTTTAAAACGTTTTTGTTTGTTATCCATTCCTTATACTTATAGCAGTCTGAAAAATTCATAGAAGTGTGCCTGCTTCCTGACCTTAGAAGAATATAATTCTATGCAGTTAGTGCTATGTGGGCAAGAATCTACACGTGTCCTTGGCAAGAGCCTACACACCCATCTTGGGCAAGAGTCTACACATGCAGTCATCGGGGAGCAGATTTGCTCCTCATGGCACTAGCCCTAGCAGACTAGCATATCTGCTCCTCTGGCCCTGTGTCACCCCCCTGAATTAGCCAGGGGGGAGCTGGAGGCTCGGGTCACAGTTTCTTGTGGACAGGGGCCCTCTTTAAAAGCCAGCCCCACATAGTGCTCCCTGACCACCTATGTTTCTGCCCTGGAGCAGTCTTCAGAGTGCTGAGCCAGTGTTCAACATGTAATGGCTGCTCCAACCCTAGGCCCCAGAAGCGATGACCCATGCTCCTGCTTGACACTCTGATCACCATGCTTTACCACTGCAACAACCACCCCCTGTCCCAAATCCATTTTGGCCCTGCCTCCCTCCCCCATGCTGTGCAGCTGCATGGCCAGGTTCACTGCTGCACCTGAGGCCCTTTGCCACTGCACTGATGCCACCTGGGCTGCTGCCTGGACCCTGGCAGAGATGCCAATGATGAGCACATGGATGCCACCACCAGTGTGATCCATGAGCTCCTGGGGCTCCAGCTCTGCTGCCTGTGGGCCTGCCTGGCCAGCCAGGACTGGTGGCTACACATAATCTAGTGCACCTGGGATGATAAGCAGTGGCTGGAGTCCTTTTGGATGACACAAGCCACCTTCCAGGAGCTCCTCAATCACCTCCGCCCACACCAGGGACAGAAGGCTACCACCATGCAGCTGTCCTTCCACATGTAGACCCAGTTGACCATCACCCTGCTCAAGCTGGCCTCACATGCCAACCTGCACTATGTCAGCCACCTTTTCAATATGGGCAAGGTAACCACCGGGCAGGCCATCTAGCAAGTCTGCGGTACCCTCCAGGATGTGCTGGGGCACACAGTGCTCTGGGGCCATGACCCCCTGGAGCTGATGATGGGGTTCCATTCCCTGGGCTTCCTACAGTGCATTGGGGCCTAGATGGGACCCACATCTCCATCATCTGCCTGCCCTAAGGTGAGTTCCCCTACAATTGCCAGCAGGGTTTTTTTTCTATCATCCTGTAGGCCATTGTCAACCACCACAGCCCCTTCACCAACATGAGTGCTGGCTGGGCTGGCAGCACCCTTAAAGCCCACATGTTCCAGAACTCTGCCCTGCCAACCCTTGTGGAGAGCAGGCACTTTGTGCCAGAGGTGCCAGACCTCCAGCTGGACAAGGTGATGGTTCTGCCTCTCTTCATCAGGGACCCCACCATCTGCTCCTCCCTTGGCTCCTGTGGCCCTACACTAGCCAGCTGGACCCCCACCAGGCACATTTCAAAAGGTGCCTGGAATGGATATGCACACTGGTTAAGCATACCTTCAGCCACCTGCAGGGATAATAGCACACCCTTATCACCTGCCTCACTTGCAGAGGCCAATAGTGCCCTGGTCATCATCACAGCCTGAAGAGAGCTCTTCCAGGAGGTGTGGGCAGAGGAGGCTCAGCAGGCAGAGGATGCCTGGCACCAGGAGTGTAAGAGGCATTAATAGGCTACCTGCTCCTACACTCCCTGCTGCTATAGGCCATCTGGATGGCCAGCCATGGACCCTAGCACCATGCTCACTACAGACAATTTTCTGGAAATCATTTTATTTCTCTTCCCAAAAACAGATCCTCACCCCTAACCCACAAACCCCCTCTACCAACTACCCACCCACCCTGGATAAAGCACCCTCTTCCCTGTGTAGACTGTGTACAGTGCTCTGTGTGCCCTCCCAGGCTGAGGCCAGGGTGCACTTACTGAGCACCTAGCACCCTGGCCTCAGCCTGCAACAGTGCAGATGTCCACACCATAACAAGGCCAGCAGGTGGAGAGGCTCATCTGGGGGTAAGGGTGTCTGGTACAGTCAGTTCATCCTCCTGCAGCCAGCAGTCAAGGCCAGCAAGACCCACATGCAGTACTGGCCCTGTTGCTAGCAGATCCTGCTTCAGGGTCACATGGACCAGGGTGAGCAGTGAGGGTGGCTCCAGGCAGGGGTCCAGCTGGGGCAGGGCAACCTGGCCCCTGGCAGTGCCACTGCATCTTAGTGCAAGCCCACTCAGGGGCTTGCAACTGGGAGGCAGCTGGCTGCCAAGGGGTAGGCAGTGCTAGGGCTGGGAGCAGGGCAATGGGCAGGATGAAGGTGACCAGAAGACAGGACCAGAATGTTCAGCACCTGGCAGTCCTCCTCCATAGCCTCCACTGCCCTGGCTACCACCACAGCCTGCTGCTCCTGGACCTCCACCAACCTATTAAGGAAGGCAATTTGCCGCCCCTCAAAGACCAGGAGCCTGTCCTGGAATGTCTGGTCCACCCAGTCCCTCTCCCACTTACACTTATTCTGCATGCCAGGCCCATGAGTCTGCCAGCTGCTCCTCTGCCACAGTGAGCAGTTGGTTCAGCAGCAGGGTCTGGTCCTGGGTCCACCACTTCTGGAGCTGGCGTATAAGGAGGACCCCAGTCAAAACTGGCAATGACTCTGAAGGTGCTTCCCCACGTGCAACTGGTGCCTTTTCCTCATGTGCAGCTGCTGGACCTGCAGAGCCAGGAGAAAGAGGCTGTTTGTGAGAGCTTGCAACATTTCTGAGCTAACATGCACTGTACCAGGGGGCTGTGTGCTGTCTGACCTCAGATCAGGGGTTGTGCATGCATGGGTACCCACAGACCAATGATAAATCAGCTAGGTAGATCCTGGCACAGGCAGCCACCAGCTGAGGCCCCCATTCCTGTTTGGTCTGCAGGAGCACTGGGTGCTTGCCATAGGAAGCCTGCCTTCCTCACTGCCTGGCAGCACCTGATATTGCTGCTCCAGACCCACTCCCCCTTCTCCTCCTGCAAGCCAAGCCTTCAGCACCCAGGTTCAGGGAGTGAGGGGCGTGAGATGTAGCTGGCAGGTGGCTCTGACTGGGATGCAAAGAAAGTGGTGTCCCCACCCTCCCCCTAAGCATTCTCTCTGGAAATGCACCCTAAAGCAAGCCTCACCCTGTCCATGCCTTCTGCCCTGAGCATGCCCCTGGTGAGACTGTCCCACGCACACTATCATGAGGTATTTGCATGTACAAAGGGGAGCCCAACCCACCACACTCTGGTACTATGGTTCACTATAGTGCCCCAGGTGCACCTGAAAACTTGGCTGAGCATTCAGCCATTCAACAGTGCCATGGGCAAGTCTGCACTTCCCTGCCCAGGCGTACCTGTGCCTATGCTACACATCCCTGCCCCCTACTGCCTAAGACAACATTGCCACTGGCATCAACATGTTTCTCTGCATGTGAGAGGCCTGTGGCTGCTTACGTGAGGGGGCACAGGCTGCTCAAAGTTTTTCAATGCCTCCCACCTCCCTGTGCACTGTTGGGAGGAACTCCAGGGGACAGGGAGAGCTCAGCCAGGCCAGGTGGGAAGGACCCTCCTCCCAGGGAAGGGCTTAGCAGGTGGGCATGGTAGGCATTCCTGGTGGGCTGAGTCTGTCCCCACTGGTAGCAATGACGTGAAGCTCCCAGCAGCATCCTGGGTTGTTAAGGTGTGCAGCCTGGCTGGCCATGTAGGGGCCTCCTCCAGGGAGGATCTGGAGCTCTTGAGGCCAGGTAACACTAGGGCTATTCACCTAGAGCTGGCAGGGCAGGCACAGGCCTGGGCTGCTGAAGCTGCTGGATGATGCTGGAACTGTAAGACATGCTCCTGGTGCACCAACAGGCCCTCCCTTGCTGATGGCTCATTGCTGCTGTCAGGACATGGTGAAGGCTCCAGCAGGCCACCTGTGATGGAAAACATGATATGCATGGCTCCACCCTGGGTCCCAGGGCATATGGACGTAGTCCAGCTTCTACATAAAGGGCATGGTCCTGCAGGCTACCCTCAAGCAGCATTTATGGTTGGTGATGCTGACCCACTGTGCCTGCAGGGCCCTGACCTGTATACAGCACTGGTGCACTGATCAGTCATGCCCACACTGCTGCTAGGCCTCACAGATGTGGGCATTGGAGCACCCACCTGGGAAAAATGGCTGTGAAATTTAGCCTCATCCCACAGTGCTAAGAGGTCCACAATCTCATCCTGGGACCAGTTACATCCCTGGAAGGCAGTGTATAGGATCATGCCCTTGATGGACCTAGGGGGCTACAGGCAAGAGTATGGGTCTGCTGAGCCTAGGCAGGTGCCTGCAGCATACAGCACAGGGGTGTGGGCACAGGGCAGGCCGGCAGGCTGGGCTAGGGGCCAGCACTGGAGTCAGGGCATAGTGCCACAGTTGATGCAAGGCTTCTGCTGCAAGTCCCAGTAGTCAGAAGCAGGTAGCAGGTGGGCTCCTGGGGCCACTGAAGAGTTTTAACAGCTAGGCTGGGGCAGCCAAAGAGCTACCCCAGCCATGAGGCTGGAGAAGCTCCAAGCCCCAAGATTCTGAGGCTAAGCTGAGGGTGGCCTCAGGGTGGTAGGGCTGACCGGGAGCTAATTTGTGTGCTATTGTGAAGTAACCACAGCACAGTTAATTTGCTACCTGAATTTGCAGGTAGCAAATTAACCATGCAGTAGACTAATTTACTGTGAAGTGGGCACATCTTCACATTGTCCTATGGTGACGTTGTTACTGCAGCATGCTTTAGTACTTCTCTTTGGAAGCACTAAAGCATGGCACAGTAACTGCCCATACTGCACCGTATGCATTGTGCATGGTTACCTTTTAGCAGCTACTTTGCCATAGTGGTGTGCTATAATGGGGGTGTGTAGACACCCATGGATGCTACATCACAGTAGTGTGTCACTATGGTGACATAGCCCCTGTGTAGACGTGCCAAGCAAGTGTCTATATGTGTAGGTGGTGACGCTTTACCGTACAGTCAATTAGTCAACCACATGGTACAGTCTGATGTAGATGCACCCAGTGTATTGAAATAATTCTTAGCCTTATCTAATCTAGCTTATATGACATCAAAAAATTAATCATAAGCATAAATAATTATAAAAGGTATGATGGTTATCTCTTGCTAGTCATAAAAAAACAGATTTTAGACATGAGCCAATATGAATAGGTAGGGAGAATGTAAGAAAGGCTGGCACCGTAAGGAGCTTACCTTTAGGAGCCTGGCCTGGCTATCCCTGGTGAGGTCTTAGGGCAGAGCTGATCCATGACCATAAGGCAGAGGGGCTCAGATTCCATCCCACCCCCTACCTCCCACCTTAATTCCTGTCACAAGTTTGTTAACAGCAGCCCTGCCTGAATGTGGAGGTAGCTGTAGCAATTTGTTGGTTTCTGATACAAAGTAATGGTGATGTGGCCATTGCAAACCAGCCCTATGCTACTGAATAGATAGCATTTGGATATAGATCTACCAGTACAGTACCATATGTAGACTCCTGGTGGCCCTGGGTGAACGTATAGTATGCCCCCCCCCCCGGTTGCTTCGCCAGAGATAATGATAATAATAATCGGACAATGGGGAAAATATTACCATTTTTGGGCTCCTTTCTGTCTGGGCCCCGGACGGCCTCCCAGTTCACCCATGCCTGTGTCAGGGTCTGTCTTGGTCTACCTGTTAATGAAATTGAAGAAGGCTATCACTAATGTCATCAATATTATAGGCACTGTGCAATTGAATACTCTTTTGACTGCCCTTATACCTTTAGTCATTACATGCTTTACATTTGGAGAAGGCAAATAATACATGCTTTTATTTATTTTGTGGAACAACAGTCCATTAACACATTTGCTTTTTGTACACTCATTAAGAAACTGACTTTTTGTGTTGAATATTGTAATAATTTTCTCTTGTGTTTCTTTCATAATAAATGCTGAGAGAAAATAACGTGATTTAGTAGCTTCTAGGAATAAACAAACTCTTCCGGAGATTTTTTTTGGACCAGTAAATCAGGTGGTTAGCTATAGTGATTATTAGCCTTATTATGTCGTTGGTGGGATGCAATTTGCTCCTCTCTCTTTATAAATGTTTATCATCCTCTCCAAGTTGGAAATGTTTATTCAAACAGCACAAGTAAAGAAAAACTGGAAAGGAGAGATATTAAAATAAGAAAGATGGTCTCTGTTTTCAGGAGGCATAGAATGAACATATTTCTTGAAATGGAGCAAAAGAGCAAGATAACTCAGATGGAGGAGGATTTAATTAAAGCTAAAAAAGCAGGATGGAAAATTGAATGATTTTTTATTAACAAGCAGTGAAGCTAAAAGGACAAATGCAGGATTCACAGCAGGATGAGAAAAATACTGGTATCTCTGTTTGGTCAGGGATGGAAACAACTGCAGTCCTACAGCAATTTCGAGGTAGCATTCCTAATACAGCTGCCAGCGATAGCGGCACACAGCATATACGGGAGGGGGGGATAGGCGGCTCCCTTTTGCCGCATCATGCACTTTAAACTGAACTCTTATTCACTTTGTCTTGTCAAAAATTATTGCCAAAGTGCTGGTGACTTCTGGGAAATCTCTGTGCAGTGTAAGATATGGGACAAGTGGGAAAAATCCTGAAATGAATTTTGCTGAGGCAAGGGATTATCAGCCTAGTGTTGAGAAGAAGGCTCTGAGTGCACAGCTATTTTTTATTTGTTTTCTTTACATAGTTTTGGAGACCATGGGAGATGAGGTGATAAATCAAACAAGCATATTTCAGTGAAACTACAGCCATGTCCTGCAACCAACACTTATTGATATAAGTGGTGACATTTATGTCATGGCATTACTTCTATGAATGAGTATTGCAGAGTAAGTTCGAACAATATCCAGGTATGACATGCGAAGCTCCTTTAAATATGAAAAGCGTGTTCTTTCATAATTTCTCAAGGGAAGAGATGTCTGCAAATTGCAGCATCGCTAACTTAGACTTCATCGTGCTTTAAATTAGACACTAGGCCAAGGTGGGTGATTCAAAGAAACTAGGTTAGACACCTGACTCAAAGCTCGAGTTAAAACCCCAAGCCAGGAGTCATGTACGGACAGGAGGTATTTAAGACCATGTACAGTTGTTCAAAAAGCCAAGGGAAGAATTTATCTAAGTTGCATGGTTTTCTACAAGTGGCCTAGTTTAGATCAGCAACAAATAGTACACATTTGAGGGTTGGGGTTGGGGGAGCAGTAAGCAGTTTGCACTGCCCAAGGCTTGCAGGCAGGGGATGTTCTTGCACACCTCCCAGCATGCCCTGTGGACTCCTCATGCTGCTAGAAACTCCATGCTGCTGGAGTGCAGCCAAGCTCCCAGGCCACCCTGGATTGCTCCTGAGCATGGGCAAGCTTGCCCTCAACCCCCACCACATCACTGCGGACCTTCCTCCATGGTTCAAAAAGAGCCCCAGTGCAGTGCCCTCCCTCGTAATTTGGACATAGGTCCATGTCCCAGCCTGCCTGCACCCTGCCATGGTGCCCCACTGTCCATACCAAAACACACAGGACCTGTGGTTTGTCCTGCTTGTTGCCCCATGTAATGCTCAAAAAAGGCTGTGAGTCACCATGCCCAGACATCTGGACACCATGGGACCAGCAGCTGGCCATCTTCCTCAAAGCCATCTACCACACCCTTTGTATGCCTAGCATCCTGCACTCAGCCAAAAGCTTCCAAATGGCTGAAGAAGACAAGGCTACCACGGATGCAATGGATGCTGGGGTGTTCTGGCACCACCTGCATCCAATCAAGCACTTGTTCTGGGATGCCAAACAGTGGGTCCACATGTTCCTCATGTGCCAGACCATCTTCATGGACATCATTGCCCAGGTGGCCCCTAACATTGTACACTAAGATGTCAACATCTGGCCACCCACCCCTTCCTCTGGAGAAGCGGGTGGCCATCCCCCTCACAAAGCTGGCTACTCCCAGCAATCTCCTCTACATTGCCAACCAATTTAGTGTGGGCAAGTCCATAGTGAGAGAGTCTGTCCTGGAGGTGTGCCTGGTTATCTAGAATGTTCCGATCAAAGATTTAACCTGCCTTATCTACCTGCAGGAGTCGGTTTCTGGTTTCTACCACATGGCCCTCCTCAACTAGGGAACTGTGGTGTTGACACTTACACAGTCAAACGGGTCGCTAACTGGCTGGAGGGCCTCACCCAGAGAGTGGTGGTGGATGGGTCCTTCTCAACCTGGAGGGATGTGGGCAGTGGGGTTCCACAGGGCTCGGTCCTCAGTCCCGCACTGTTCAACATCTTCATCAGTGACTTGGACGAGGGGGTAAAAAAGCACCCTGTTCAAATTTGAGGATGACACTAAGATGTGAGGGGATGTGGACAAACTAGAAGGGAGGAATAGGCTGCAATCAGACCTAGACAGGTTACGGGGGTGGGTGGATGAGAACAGGATGTGTTTCAACTCAGACAAGTGCAAGGTGCTACACCTGGGGAGGAAGAACCAGCACCATACCTACAGGCTGGGGAACTCCCTTCTCGTCAGTGCAGAGGCAGAAAAGGATCTTGGAATCACTATTGATACCAAGATGAACATGGGCCGGCAGTGTGGGGAGGCAGTTAGGAAGGCCAACCACACCTTGTCATGCATCCACAGATGCATCTTAAGCAGGTCCAAGGAGGTGATCCTCCCACTCTATGTGACACTGGTCAGGCCGCAGCTGGAGTACTGCATCCAGTTCTGGGCGCCGCACTTCAAGAGGGATGTGGACAACATGGAGCGGGTCCAGAGGAGGGCAACTCACATGATCAGGGGGCAGCAGGGCAGGCCCTACGGGGAGAGGCTACGGGACCTGAACCTGTTCAGCCTCCACAAGAGAAGGCTGAGGGGGGATCTAGTGGCCTGTTACAAACCAGTCAGAGGGGACCAGCAGGCATTGGGGGAAGCCCCTGTTCCCCAAGCACTACCAGGAGTGACCAGGAATAATGGTCACAAGCTGGCAGAGGGTAGACTTAGCCTAGATATCAGGAGGCGCTACTTCACAGTCAGGGTGGCTAGGGTCTGGAACCAACTTCCAAGCGAAGTGGTGCTGGCTCCTACCCTGGGGGTCTTTAAGAGGAAGCTAGATGAACACCTTGCTGGGGTCATTTGACCTCAGTACTCTTTCCTGCCATGGCAGGGGGTCGGACTGGATGATCTGGATGATCTGCTCATGTCCCTTCCAACCCTACTAAGTATGAAACTGTGAAACTAAGATCCCAAACAAAGTCCTTTTTTGCATTTTAATAATAAGGCCTTTAATGCATATGTCTGTGAGCTCTGGTAATTCTGGCTGATTTGACTCTGTAACAAATGTCTAATGTAGTGGTTCTAAACTTCTTTAGAACCAGCACCCCATGCCTCTGGGGCCTGGACAACAACCTCTCCCACCACCCCCAGCCCAGGGGACTATGGGCTTTCTGTGGGAGGCAGCGCTAGCACCCATCAAGGGTGTCATAAGTGGCCACAAAGCAATCCAAGGCAGTCTGTAAATTTCCACTTCTGGCTCCGGAACTATGCCTCCTCTGCAGAGGCACAGATTGTCTCCTCAAAACAGTGGGTGATACTCTCAAGCCTCCATTCCTAAACATCAACAACCTGGGTGTAGGCATCCTCCAGCCTAAAGATGTTCCCCCTCCACATCTGGAGTCTCTTCTTGTGCCAGTCCCGCAGCTCCTGGTGCCGGGGGTCAGCTGTACATGCCTGACACTCAGAGGCAGTGACCAAGGCCTGCAGCAGCTCCTCTTTGCTTCTTTCACTCCTCCTCCAGACATCCCTCATGTACTTTGAACCTGTGCTGTCCCCTGTCCTTGAGCCAGCATCACATTCTCTGTGCACTGTCCTCCCACACACGGTGTTTCTGCAGTTTGACAGGGGAAACACAGAGCCTTTGTGTGAACTTGCAACCTTTTTGCTGATAAAATGAAGTTTACTGGCAGGCATCTTGGAACTTCCAAGCACTCACCTGGGCACTCATGCAAGGAAGGCAAGGTAGCTATGGTAAGTCCTTTGTCTTGGCCCTTCCCCTCCCCTCCCCACATCCCCAGGGCCAGGAGCTGCACTGCTGCTTTCCAACCAACACAGTAGAGACCAGAGTCCCGGCTGTGCTACAGGTGAACAGCAGGCCCTGAAGCAGTGCTGGGATGGATTGCTGGGGGGGAGAGGGATGGGTCCCTCTCCAAGAACTGCAGTGGACACCTGCTCCACTCCCTCTGAGAGTCTAGGGACATGGGGTCCCACAGGAACTCAGACCATCCCTGGAGCAGGCAGAGGCGAACTACTCCAGGAAATGCCGGCAGAGTTCTTCTACTGCCTGCTGTCCTTCCATTACAGGAGAGACGTTTCAGCACTGTGTCCATGCAGGAGCTGTGCTTCACTTCCAACATTTCCCTAGTGAAACTTGGCCAGGCTCAGAAGGATAAGCTTTACCATTGTTCCCAGAAGAATGCCAGCCAATATGTTCTGCTCCTGCTGCAGGATATGGTCCCACAGGAGGTGTTCAGCATCTGGAGGGTGCCTGTCTGCTTTGAAAGCATATACAGGAAACCAGGGTTGTTGTTCAGTGTGAGTATGGCTCACATGCTACCTATGGTTCAGCAATTGTATGCAGATAAGTTTGCAGTCACCACAACTATTGACTTGATGCTGAATCCATGGCTTGATTCAGAGAGTAGTCAAGCTTGAATGCTCAGTGCCCACTCCCCCTCCACGCCCCCACCAGCCCGAGTACACTAGGACCCTGTAGCTGCAGGCCAAAAAATCTCTTGCAGCACCCCAGGTGCACATGACCTGGGTACCTGCTGGCAGTGGCTGAGCCATGGAGGTCACAGGGTGAACCACCAGAGGCAAGCCACCCTTACCACATCCTGGTTAGGAGTGAGGAAGTGTCTGTGCTGCAGCCCAGGTCACAATGTGCCTGACTCTGGCCTCTGAGATGTGGTGTATGGGTGCTAGAGTCAGGGTCTGTGGTGCTGCACCAAAGCACAAGGTCATGGGGGTTCATGGCTGGGTGTGCAGGTGCCACGTTCATGGACTGTGGGGGTGTGCCCAAGCATGGGGGTTCTCCTGGGCACCTTTTTAAACAAGGCTGCTGAACCATGGAATGGAAAACCAGGGGTCTAGGTCATCCTTATGCCATGGGTATTTGCACCCACAACACCCTTTACCAGGAGAGTGTCCTGGTAACTACCATACCATAAATTAGATGGTGAGAGGAAAAGACATCCTCTACGCCCCCCCCCTCCCCCCCGAAGCTAGCCCATCATATAGCTAAAAGTGCAAGAAGGCATAGGTTTGCAAGGACAAAAATCAAGGGGGAATCTGAGTCAGTCATTCAGTGGAGAAGGGGGTCACTTTCTTGGTTTTGTTCCCCTCTGTCAGACTTTTTTTGTTTCTTTTTGTGGTATTTTTGATCCCGTGACAAGTCATAAAATCATCGATAAATGATTGGATGGGACCTTCTGAGGTTATCTAGTGCAACCCCCTGCCTGAGGCAGGATCATGCATATCCAAACCATCCTTTACAATCCTTAATCCAAACTCTACATAAGACTACCATCAGTCCTGACACAACACAATCCTAACACACTAACCTGCACAGATAAAGCAGGAGGGGCAGCAATGGAGGCCTTGACATAAGGAGGCCTGAAACAGGAACTGAAACTCAACTCTCTCCCTTGCAGCTGACCTCATTTCTGTGATAATACTAGCTCGTTGCCCTCTGCTCTGCACCACCTTTTTGATATGCACATTGGTTGTGTCTCAACTTAAATAATACAGCCAGGGTCATCTTTCTATTATATAGCCTTGCTACATTAAAAATGTGTTGCAAGGCTCTTTCCTTCAAAAAATTTGATTTCTAATAATATTGAATCATGTAGTAATTTTTTTTCTGTGGATGGATTGAGAGGCAATTGCATAGTTCTCAAAATATACTAATAGATAAAACAAATCATTTTGATAACTTGGAACTGACAGAGGAAATCCAAATGATGGAATATTACACATTGCTCTTCCATCACTACTAGAAATTCTTCATCACAAAAAATTCCCCAGATGTCAATGTTGTATTTACTTGGCTTTGCCCATTTTTCCAGCTTCTGCAAAATAAAGTTTTACAAATTTAATCAGCTCAAGACCTACTTCAGCCTTTTACTGACCAACTGAGACAGCAGTAGGATAAGAATTCATGTAAGTCTCAGTTTAGGAAGTCAATAGGACCTAATGCATGTTCTTAAGTACTAAAAACTTAAATATTGAATAGGTCCAAAAACCCCTGAAATATTCAGTTTCTTCAATGTGTCTATGCACTCCATAAAAAAAACCTCTCTAGGGATAACACATTATTGTTAATTTAATGTTTCAGTAAATTACTAGTTTGAAACACTGAAAAAATGCTGAAAAGATCAATTACTGTGTTTCAAATCTGGTTTACATAGGTTAAAACTGGAACTGTTTATCTGAAATCACAGGCCTCTCCCAGATTTTAGGGATAACACTGAATGAATTCTGTTTGCACTGGCAAAACCACAACTAGCATGATCTTCTAAAACCAAAGCTTTCTGTCAGTAATTTACTGCCTCTCCTTCTAGTATGAATAAATGATTCAACTAATACCAGGTTTTGTTCAGAGGGGCTTGTCTGACTGATTCATTTGGGAGCATAAACTTGTAAGCATTAACTAAGACTCCCTAGACACAAATATTGCAGAAAAATATATTGGCAATCCAGATTGCAAGCAAAATATAAGCATCCAATTTGATTGCAGTGTCAGGGCTCCAATGGTCTGTAAAAACTGTACATATGTATCAGCATAGAGTTATGAAAGATTAACAACCTATAATTTCAAACATGGAGGGCATGCCATCTATCTATTGGAGTTTTCAGTCATATATGCTGGAATCATTGCTTGTCATCACCACAAGTAAAAATGTAAGTGTACTGAATTATTAAATTTTCATGCATCTAGCACTCTGCTAAAAAGTAATTAGAAGATTACCTTTTTAGACCATATTGCAAAAGTGTAACCACGTTAGTTCAAATATTCATTTTCTGCCTTCACTGAAGAGGGTAAAATTGCCAGAACAACAGTCACTGGGGGAAAATAACCCAATATATCATTAAATGCAGTCCATTAAAAATATACATTGTTAAACAGGATTTTTGAACACTTAATTCAAAGGAAGCATAACATACCCATTTTCAGTGCTGCTGAAAATCACTGCAATTACCTGCATCTTACAGACCAGAAGTCATTTCTCTAACATGAATTCTGTATATCCCAGGCCCCAACATGAACAATGTCATAGAAAAAAGAGAAGGCACATTCCAAAAAGTAAAGTTGTATTTGATTATTGGGAGAAAAGAATTTTTTTTTTAGGTGTAACAATTCAGGGAATACTTCAAAGAGAAGTTTCTGTGCTAATTACATGGCTATTTAAGAAAGACTTTACTGTATACTCATTTCTGGAAAATTGCTTGTTAATTACCATAGCAATTTTCCATGTGACACAGTGCATATTTCTAGTGTTTGTTAAAATAGCAATTACTCTTCCAATTAGCATAACCTAACTCATTTATATTTGAACAGGATGTTTTTCTATAAATCATTTATTTTAATGAATTTGCCTTTATTATACTTTTAATTCATTCCCTGTTCTTAATTTTGCATTTCCACCAGATTTTTTCATGGGTGGAAGAAATGTTTCTAAGGGAAAGGAAAAAATGACATTAATACATGTGGGAGATACAGATGTTCACCCAGCTAACCTGGGTATTATTTTCATAGATTTCATAGATCTCATAGACATTAGGGCTGGAAAGGACCTTGTAAGATCACTGGGTCCAACCCCCTGCCCAAGGGGCAGGAAGTCATCTAGGGTCAAAGGATCCCAGCAAGATAAACATCCAAATGTTTCTTGAAAGTTTCCAAAGTGCTTGCACCACCTCTGGGGAGAGTTTGTTCTAGACCTTGGGGGCTCAGACAGTAAAGAAGTTTTACCTTAAAACAGTCTTGCAGGAGTTTGTGACCATTGGACTTTGTCATCCCCTGGGGTGCACTGGTGAACAGGGATTCCCCCAGATCCTGATGCACACCCCTTATGTATTTGTAGGCTACCACCAAGTCACCCCTGAGCCTGCTCTTCTCCAGGCTGAAGAGTCCCATAGCTTGCAACCTCTCTTCATAAGATCTGTTCTCTTGCCCTCTGATCATGTGGCTCTCCTCTGGACTCTTTCAAGCTTCTCCACATCTTTCCTAAATTGTGGAGCCCAGAACTGGATGCAGTACTCCAGCTGCAGCCTCACCAAGGTTGAGTACAGCAGGAGAATGACATAAACTTTCATTTTATGCAGAGGCATAATAATGCAGATGGTCACCTGGGGCAGGTGTGAAACACGGAGACAGCAACAACTTCCAGTCATTTCTGTGTCACTGGTGTAATTGTGTGGATGCAGTCAGCGCCCAGGGCAGCTGCCCTGGTTGCCTCATGCTAGTTATATGACTGCTTTCATGGAGCCAGGAATAATTAAGATAACTTCAGGGGACAGGAGTTAAACTGGATAACTGCCAGGTTTAGTGTGCAGCGTGTAGCAAAATTGATGATCAGCTGAGTGGGTAAGTTGTATGTGGGTTAAAAACAGAGCATAGCGGTCCATGTAATCTACTAAACTGCTTGGGCAGTTTTCCTGAGCAATTGCACAGTAAAAGAGTATGTCTTATTGATTCATATTCCCTACAGTGTCCCCGTGAAAGAGTTTGTCTTATTGTTTCATGCACCTTATAGCACCACTTACCTTATCCCTACTTCTCTTATCATGGAGCAAGGAAGGAGGTCAGAATCTAGCTTCCAATTAGGGAACCTTGGCAGGTAGGAAGAGGAAATGGCCTCTTACTCATTCCGAGGTTTACAGTCCATCAAGATACCCTGAGATCTGCACTGGAAAAACGTTCCTGGAGAACTTTGGGCTCTGAATTGTTCATAATAATGTAGCTTCCACACATCATATTACAGTGTCTGTGTCTTATTTTTTATGGCAACACAGAAGACACATAGCTGAATGAGAAGTTCTTCTGAGTCACAAATCAACCTATTCCCAGCTATCTCTGCAGGCAAAGCAGACGGCTCATCTCCTCCTCAGCAACACATCTTTTTCTTCAACTGTAGCATGAAATGCACTTTTCTGATTTACATAACAGCCTCAGTAATAAAAATATGGCTTAGTGAAATCCATATAATCTTCAGAGCTTGAGATACCTGAAAAAGTCAAAAGACAGTAAGCTTTCAGTTGTAAATAATTCTTGTGGTATATCTCTCTCAAAACGTTGTAGATATTCCTTCTTTTTCCTACAGTTCCTTTAGCTACCCCTCAGATATGAGGGGTAAAACCATTTTAGAAAAACAATGCAGGCAAGGCAAACATAATAACACCCCTAATTCTATATCTACCAGTCCTAAAGCTGTCATAGAGGAAAGTACATCTAACTAGTACATAAGCTTCACCTTGTGGTTTTCTTGAATGTCAGGTGTCAGCAGCCGCTGGCCCCTGGAGGTCAAGGCCCAAGGCCCACCCACTCCCAGTGGGGTGCGTGAGACAGGCTGGTGGTATGCCCTCAGGGACTCTTTGCTTCTCTGGAATCCATCCTTTTGTATTCTTTCTCTCCTTTGATGACACTTCATTTCCAGGTACCATTGATTGTTCTGCAGCATAATTCTTTGTTGCAACAAACCTATCACATGCACACAACTTTATTTGGTCACTTACCAGTGTCTTAATTTGGTCTGTCCACCAAAACCGGAAATCCCAAGGGGTCTACAGCTGGTTACTGTGACCTGTTCCAATGCAGCAAGCCTACCTCATGTTATGGAACAATGTTCAAATTTCCCAGCCTGTTAATGCCTGCTTGTCTGCTGGCCTCAGACACAGTACTGCCTTGAAGGCTGTAAACCTCTGTCACAAACAGCCTTTTTGAAACCAATTAACCCTTGCCATTGCCGCAGACCATTATTCTAATGTGTATCTACATAATCTACAAGCCAGTTCCTAAAAGCAAATCTTCAAATATATTTTTCTAGCAATCATACCCAACTGCCTCAACATTGCTTGCCCCTTCCCTCTTGCCCCACAACTGCCTGTCCATCGCTGCTCCCTCCACCTCCTGCCCACTTACTGTCTCCCACACAACCCACCCCACTGCCTGTCCCATTACTGTGCCTCCACCACCTGTTCTATGGCATTTCCCCCACTGTCTCCCCCACTGTCTGTCCTCACACTGCATGCCCCATTACTACCCTCACATCACCTGTCCATCCTCCCCACCTTCCGCAGTAATGGGGGGGCAAATTTAAGATAATCTTCCAGATTATCTTCTATACATTAAATTAGATTCTATACATGAAACATTTATTTTGAATGTATATATTTTCTATGTATAGAATCTAATTAGTAGGGGGCTTGTGGGTAGTGGTGCCAGTTGTAAGTAGTTTCATTAAGGTCAGAAAGTAATATCTGGATGTTATGGACTTACTAATAGGGAATGCAGATATATAGTACCAGGCATTATATCTTACAACTTGTCAGGAATTTTTTGACAAAAGCCTATTTCACCAGAAAACAAAAACAAAACTTTACATGGGAAAGTTTCAGCTTTGAGGTATTTTCTATTTCTAAATAGGCTTTTTAACAAGTCCCATAGTTTTTCAAAACTAGTTCACATTTTTTAAAATAGAAGGTTTATTGTTCAAAATTAATTTTACTATGACTGAGGTATTAAAAAGAGCAGCCTCCTGTGTTTGACATCAGGTTGATCCCAACAAGTCATGGCAAGCGAGACAGGTCAGACTGCCCTAGATGAAGGGGTGACAAGTATGGTTACTGGCCATGGGTAGGCTCCTTTTTCACACTTCCTCTCATTTAAAAAGTTTGCCTTACAACTAATTTGTATTTATTTGCATCCAGATGTTGGTCCTAGTTATTTCTTTCTTCACTAGATTAAAGAAACTTTCAATATTTTATTCCCCCTTTAGTGGGACTAAGGTTAGTTCCACATCAGTCCATACACAGTGTTAATGTGCCTTAACACATCTACATATGCATTAAAACACTTTAACTCTTCGTGACTAAATCTGATACCCGCTTTTGCCTAAAATTACCATTTTTAAGGTGCATTGGGGTGCACACATGTAGACTTGTGCCCTTAATGTGCTTTAAATTGGGCTAAAACACTTTAAATCAGCACATGTAGACATGCCCCAGGTGAGCACTGACTTTCCCACCTAACATTTTATTCTGGAGTCCCAGATCATTTTCAAATGTGAAAAATTAGTCAACTAAATAGTATAAATAGTAAAGCATAGCTTAAATTCATTGCTGTTTAGTCCTTTTAAAAGGGTAAGTAACCATAGAATTTGATATATAATAAATGCTAGAAGCAAAATAAAAAAAACATTTCAGACCTTTGAGTTGCAAAATCTTAGGCACAAGAATTAAGGATTCCTTTATGTTGGCAGTTCACATTTTTATAAAAGCTATCAGTAGAACCTGATAAAATAACTAGGGTTGTCATGGTACATAATACTAAACAGAGGGTAGAATAAATGGTTGTTTTGAAATAACAGCTCTCTCTCAGGCCAGAAAGGGAGTCTTTAAAGTCAGATTTAACCCAAGCCAAACTTGAAGAAGGTTTGGATCCATCAAATGACTTCTTCATTTAAAATTAGCCTGCCATTAGATCTACCAATAAAATAACCCTATATAATAGCAGAGAAATGATATGTCATTGAAAGTAAGAGACTATAAAATCCACCATATGAATGATGTCCACATTGTGGACATTCTCTTCTACCTAAAAACAACAAGTTTCCCTAACACAAATCATTCTTAATTTTTTTTAAAGTAAAATAATAAATAATAAAATCCCTGACCCAGGGAGAGATTTTTATCTTGAGAAAGAAAAGAAGCCAGAGCTTTACTGTTGCTTATCATTTCTCATCAAAAACACTCAATTATTACCATAAAAAGCAGCACTACAATACCCATAAAATAGAATAAAATACCCACTGTAACAAGTGTTTATTATTTTTCCTTCTCTCTTTTTCTTTCTGTAAAGATATCTTTGCACCTTGCTTGTACTCTTCGTTAAGATAAAGGTTCCCTGCACATAAAACGCTTCCCAAAACTAATCCCTACTTCATCATGAGTTTCAATGACTACTACTACTATAACCTTCACTCTCAGACCCACAAACATAAAACTAATTTGGGCACTTGGACATTGCTAATTACAGCCCTGGTTTTCCTAAATCCCAGTGAATGCTCACAGGCATCTTTTTTCTTTCTATTCATACAGCTACACACTATCCATTCCCAAAACAGCTTAGATGACAGAAGCAATGTGATTTGTACACAAGGAATTAAACTGGAAGATGACAATCTCAGGTTCTATCCTGGCTCTGCTAAACTGCATTAGCCCAAGGCAATCCTTTCACTTGTTTCCTTTCCTTTGTCTGGTGTATTTACTTTGTCAAGTACTTAGAAGAGTGACAGTCCCTTCAATGCAGTTCTTGTGTCATTAAGTGTTATACAAATAAAAACATAATCAGAATTAGAAATGATGCCACAGGTTTTGTGGATAACGAAGTTGTCTGAGTGCTATATCACAAACAGAAAAAAAAAGAAAAGAAAAATGCTTTAAATGCTATTTTTGTTATAAGAATAGAAACAACATGATATGTGAGTTGAGCAAGGTAATCATTTTGAGATTTCTTAAAGTAAAGGTTTTTTTGCTTACTTATATTGAAATGTGAATTTAGGCAAAACAAGAAGATAATGCTAAGCATAAGATAATCACAAGGGTTGATTACCAAGGTCTCTGGTCAATAGAAATGTGCCTGTGTGGTACACTTCTGCACACAAAAAGCCGAAACAAAATCCCTCTCACTGTTGTACCTTGCTCAGCAGAATTTGATCATGCACTTGAATTCTTTTTCAGGGGTAACAGAAAAAAAGTTTATAACAGAACCCATATTTTTTGTGACACTACTCCTCATTATGGACAGCAAGGTATCATCTGGCCTCCAATTTCAGTGGGTTAATATTTTGCACATACATAATGTGTATGTACTCAGACAAAAAATCATTTTCATTTACAAACAGTCAATAGCATACATACCAACAGCACAACAGTAAGGCAAAAATAGGGGTAGCCTGTATTCCATATATTTCTTAGATTTCATAGACATCAGGGCTGGAAGGGACCTCGAGAGATCATCGAGTCCAGTCCCCTAGCCAAAGGGCAGGAAGTCAGCTAGGGTCATAGGATCCCAGCAAGATAAGCATCCAATTTACTCTTGAAGGTGTTCAATGTAGGTGCTTGAACCATCTCCGCTGGCAGACTGTTCCAGACCTTGGGGGCTCGGACAGTAAAGAAATCCTTCCTTATGTCCAGCCTGAAGCAGTCTTGCAGGAGTTTGTGACCGTTCGACCTCGTCATCCCTTGGGGCGCTCTGGTGAACAAACGTTCCCCCAGATCCTGGTGGTCACCCCTGATAAACTTATAGGTGGCCGTCAGATCATCCCTGAGCCTGCACTTTTCCAAGCTAAAGAGTCCCATGTCTCTCAGCCTATCATCGTAAGATCTGTTTTCCTGACCTCTGATCATGCGCGTGGCTCTCCTCTGGACTCTCTCAAGCTTCTCCACATCCTTTTTGAATTGTGGAGCCCAAAACTGGACGCAGTACTCCAGCTGCGGCCTCACCAAGGCCGAGTACAAGGGGAGAATGACGTCCTGGGATTTGCTTGAGAAGCATCTATGGATGCAAGCCAGCATTTTGGTCGCTTTACTAGCCGCAGCATCGCATTGGAGGCTCATGTTCGTCTTGTGGTCAATGATGACCCCCAAGTCTCTTTCTTCTGTAGTGCTATCCAACGTAGCACTGCCGAGCCTATAAGGATGCTGCAGGTTTTTCCTCCCAAGGTGGAGAACCTTGCATTTTTCGGTGTTCAACACCATCAGGTTCTCGTCTGCCCATTTGCTGAGCTTGTCCAGGTCAGCCTGGATCACCCGCCTATCTTCTGGCATGGATGCTTTGTCCCAAAGTTTGGTGTCATCCGCGAACTTGGCCAGTTCACTCCTGACTCCAATGTCCACATCATTAATGAAGATGTTGAACAGGATGGGTCCCAGGACAGAGCCTTGAGGGACCCCACTGGTCACAGGGCACCACGATGAGTGACTGCCATCAATTACAACCCTCTGGGTCCGACCACAGAGCCAATTTCCCAGCCAGCGGATCGTGGTGGAGCCAAGGCCACAACTGGCCAGTTTGGCCAAGAGGTGATCATGGCAGACCAGATCAAAAGCTTTTTTGAAGTCAAGATATATGACATCAATCTCTTCTCCCTCGTCCAGGTGATAGGTCACCTGGTCATAGAAGGAAATGAGATTGGTCAAACAAGACCTACCCGCAACAAACCCGTGCTGGCTATCCCTTAGGATGTTAGCCTGGGCCAGTCCATCAAGGATGGCCTCCTTAATAAACTTTTCTAAGATCTTCCCCAGGATAGAAGTCAGGCTAATGGGCCTGTAGTTAGCCGGATCCACTCTCCTCTCTGTCTTGAAAATTGGCACCACATTGGCCTTCTTCCAGTCTTCGGGCACTACACCAGAGCGCCAGGAGTTTTCAAAGATCTGTGCCAGGGGCTGGGCTATGACGCTCGCCAGCTCCTTGAGTACCCTGGGGTGCAGATTGTCAGGGCCGGCTGACTTGAAGGTATCCAGCTTCTCAAGATGTTCCTTCACGAGGTCAGCATTTATGGAGGGTAGGGGATCCCCAACACCCGGATCTCCCTGTCCCATAGCAGGCATGGGCGTCCCGTGGGACTGCTGAAAGACTGATGCAAAGTACCTATTTAATAGGTTGGCTTTTTCCTGGGCGTCAGTTGTCAGTTGCCCCATCTGGTTTAGCAGGGGTCCAACGTTGCCCTTGCTTTTCCTCTGGCTCCCCACATATCTGAAAAAGGACTTTTTGTTGTCCTTGATGCTTGAAGCTAGTTGGAGTTCAGTTGCAGCCTTGGCTTTCCTGGTTTGCTCCCTGCAGGACCGGACCAGCGCAGAATAATCCTCCTTGGAGGTGAATCCCATCCTCCATCCTTTGTAGGCTTTCCTTTTTAGCCGCAGGAGGTCCACTAGGTCCCTGGAGAGCCAGGAGGGCTGCTGTGCCTTCTTGCTGCCTTTCCTCCGTGTTGGGATAGATTTAGCTTGTGCATTGAGGATCGCTTCCTTGAGAAGCAACCACTCTTCTTGAACTCCCATCTCCCTGGGGTCATGGTCCCTAAGGGCCTGACCGACAAGTCTCTTGAGCTTGTCAAAGTCGGCTTTTCTGAAGTCAAGGAGTTCTGTGTTGCTGACTGACTTGCCAGCTTTACGGCGGATGATGAAGGTGATCAGCTCGTGGTCGCTGTCACCCAGCTTCCCATCGATCACTAGGTCGCCAATTAGGTCGTCCCCCGTATTGGCACTTATGTGTCCAAGGCCCAGATTTTAATCTAACCTCTAAGAAATCTAAGTGGTACCAAATTGATATTTGGCATCAAGGTCACTAAACACAATCCTATTCTATGTGTAACTACATTTAGCTTGTTGCACATGCTTAGAAGTTATCTAGGGCAGACACATAGGTGTCTAACTCAACACCTATGTGAGCCAATTCTATTTGGGAAAGCTCATCAATCCCCAGGTACTTAGTTGGAAGCAAATCACACTTAGTGACCATCTGACACAACATCATAGGATATCTTTGGCCCAATGAGCAAGATACTTAGAAATGGGAGATCGGGGTCAGTCTATTTCCCTCTGAGGGCATTTGAACCCTCATCTCTCACTTCCCTGGACAGTACTCTAACAACTATGCTATGCATGAGGTGAGAGTGAGATCTGTCCTCCCCATCTCCTGTTAAAGCTGAGGCACTGGGCAGCCAAGTGTGAAAGATGCATGGTGCAGCAGGCAAGCAAGCAAAAGGGAAAGTGGCACTCTGATTTTGAGTGGATGTATCTAGAGGAGCACTTAGATCAAAGCAATAGACTTCTGCATAGTTTGTGCTGGAGAAAATAAGTTCTGGGCACAGTGTGTACATGTGCACCCACAACTGCACCAGTTAGAGCTGCAACACAGCATCCCTGGGCTGGCAGCAGGCTCAAGGAGTCAGTCCCAAGCTCCAGGAGGTGGCAGATGGCAGTGGAGAGGTTGGCCAGGGAACAACAGTGCAGCCACATGGCTGACCTCCCAAACCTGCTATCAGCTTAGGACTGGCACAGTTTGAGCTGGGGCAGAGCAGGGAGGGGCTGGAAGAGGGCATGGCATTCAGACCAGGGCTTTGGATGGTGGTGAAGCACAGCAGAGGGGCGGGCTGGGGCACAAGGGTCAGACTCCTACCCTTCAGTCTCCCTCTCCCCAGCTGGCTAGGCTGACCAGGCTCAATTTGCACCTGGCAGTTACCATCTACATGTGCATTTAATTGCACTCATGTTCTTCAGCATAGGTTAGTACTTGTTGCCAACATTACAATCCTATGGCAAAATAAATTAGCTTACTCAGCCCTAATTTTGCCACACATATAGATAGAAATGCTTTACTGCAGAACTAATTTGTCAACTCCACAGTAAAGTACATTTTTAGATGCACCTGGTGAGGTTTGCCCTGCTGAAGGAAGCCTAGCTCCTGCGCCTAGTGATGTTTATCCACTTTATCCAATAACTATTGAAGGCAAACACAAAAACGACACTGGAAACAGGAGCCAGGACTCCCCCTCCTAGGGCACTGCACATGTCACTGTGCCACAAGAAAGCTACCTGCTTGCGTGCTTTCCTGAAAATCCAGAGACCTATTCCCTTGCTAGGGAAGTCGGAGTTAAAGAGAACATGTACATTTGGGACTTGAGTGATAAGTAGGATTATGGTATTGTTACAGTCACTCTGGACAATGCTGCTAACCCGATTATCACCCACAATGAGAAGAGATCCTGGTTTTCTGTGATAAAAAAATCACATATTCTCTGATTAAAAATCACTAGTCTTGCCTGCAGGAGCTGCTCTCCAGGCTGCCTGGCAGCCGTGTGCATGTACATGCATATGGCGCCCCTGCCTGACTGCCTTCCTCCCACTTTCCTCCAGCCCCTTGCAGGCTGGAACTTTGCCAGCCTACAGACAACGCTTTGCAAAAGTGCAATATTCATGTGTTTCTCCATTCAAATGAAAAATCCACATTTTTCTCAGGTACCAGGGAAAACTGGGGGAGCAGGGGTGCTGTTTTTCCACAGGAAACAAAAAACAAGGATCCCTGATAATGAGGATGTCATCTTCAAGTCTGTCTAGACAGATAATTCACTAATATTATTGTCACAGTCCAAGAACTAGATTATCATAGTCCTGGTGTAGGAAATATATTAAACTGTAAAATAAATAAATGAAAATAAAAAAAGGAAATAAATTATTTTCTATGTACATAATTATTTGGACTGGCTCTAGTAAATAGCACCCTTGTTGTGATTGTTTGTTTAGAGTACTGCATGTTGAGACAATGTTAAGAAATAAGGATTGTCCATGGTAATGCATTGCAAGCTGTCAAAAGAACGAAAAGGAAGAGGGAAAAAAGCCTCCTGCTTACTAAATAATTTGATTTAAACTTTCTGCAGTTGTTCTTAAAACTTAATATTCATCTTATAATAAAAGTCTCAGAAGTGATAGTTCTTCTAAGCTCTGATTCAAGCTTATTAAACCTCATTTAAGCACGTGCTTAAGTTTTATTGAACTGA
This sequence comes from Crocodylus siamensis, assembly GCF_052110815.1. NCBI lineage: Eukaryota > Metazoa > Chordata > Crocodylia > Crocodylidae > Crocodylus > Crocodylus siamensis. The sequence goes on along the minus strand of NC_143395.1, from coordinate 38,022,906 downwards.
ACCCTAGTAAAATGGCCAATGATAATTCATATTTCACATTTCTTCACAAGGGTTATGATAATTCACATTTAACAACTGTTCAAGGTTGGCAATTATGCTACAGGTTTAATGACACCAAGTTTGCCACCCACAGGTAACTATATTATATCATTAGAACATCTGCTTTTCTCTAGAAAGATGGACAGCAATCTATAGTAAGAGCAATAAGAAATGTACAAAATTGGGGTAAACTTGGAAGAGAGAAAGTTAAACAAGAAAAAATACATAAGAGGAGGGGAAAAGGAATAAAGGATCATGGCAGAGAGAAAAAGGAGAAATCCACTGTTATTACAAGGAACAAGCCATCAAAATTGAAAATTAACTTGGTGAGACTAAAGAAAAAAGTTCAAGTAACTTAAACAGAAAGTTAAAAAAATAAACAAAAAGAAAAATGGACAAATAAACCAGGAAGAATGCCAGAATAAAATGAAATAAAGGAAGCGCAAGGAAAAGTAAAGAAATTGTTTTCAATTTAGGGCCAGTTTAGAAGAGGACAGATACAAAGAAGAAAAATGAATGAAAGAGAAGGGACAAGGAGAAAACAATCTTAGTAGAAAGCATAGATAAGTATTTGCTCCTATACGGAATGCCGGATTAACGTAATTAATAATTAGATTAATATATTTTCTTTCACCGATATTTCCACTGAAGTCAGAATAGCAACAAAAGATCACTTTTCTACTTGTGGTATGGAAAAAGATGGCATGGCAAAGATTCTTCTTTCACAAGATACATAAAATATATAAAGATTGTAATACTGAAATCTTAATCTCTTTCTCTCTATATCTCTCTCAGTCTCTCTCCTTATATATATTATCTGCATCTAACATTTATGTAGAAAAACTTGAGAAAAGGGAAGTTTTGAAAAAAAAAATCATGAATAAACTCACCCCAGGTTATTTAATCAGTTATTTTCCATCTTGATCCACTTTAGTTTTTTATATTCTTCTACTGCTTATTATCATGGTGTCTTAATCTATTCAGATTGTAGTGGCTTCATAACTGTAGGCTCTGGGATGTCCATTTAAAGTACGATCTAAAAATTAAGACTGAAAATGTATTTACTCGGGTAAATACATTTTGGGTTTCACCTCATAGAATCATAGAAGGGGGGTCAGAAGGGACCTTGTAGATCTTCAAGTCCGACCCCCAGGCTGAGCAGGAGAAAAACGGGGCTCAGATGACTCCAGCCAGGTAGGCATCAAGCCTCACCTGTAAGTTCCAGTGAATTATTTCTAATGTAAGGCCCTGCCTAATAGCTGGACATACTTTAAAACACAGTATATATTTTCACTGAAGCCCTATTTTTTACACATTTCCCTGCATCAAAAACATATTATGAACCATAATATGGTCATAATACTATGAGCCAAAGTATATCTATATTCACATAATTGTAAAGTAACTTTAGTGATCTAAAGAGCAGATCTTATTCTACCTATTAAGCATTAAAGGAAAATAATATATCTAAGATGCCCTGTGTTATCCATAAGGGGATGTTGAAGAGACGGGCTGAGATTTTAGTTTGCACAGAAGAATATAGTTTTGGAAGAGAGGCAACGAAACTAAAACCCCAAACCTCTGGAGGGATTGCAGATACTTGGGAAGAGGATAGGGTTTATCCTTCAAAGGAATCATCCAAATAATGTTTAGAGAAATATGGGAGAGGACAAAATCACAGCTGGCATTATTTCTCTCATAGGAAATCAGCAGGAAAAAAAGAGGAGGCAGGAGGATGGTTGGGTAAGAAAATCGTTGTGAAAAGACAGCTCAATAGTGAGGATTCAATTAATTTGGATAAGTGATGTAATTTAGCTGTAACTGCAGAAAGAAAGAACAAATGTGTAGTAGAGAAAGTTAGCCTTGTCACAGGCTACGAAGATACTTGAAGATGTAAGAGTAGAAGCAGAGGAAAGAGATGCTGTGGGAAAAGGCAGGGAGAAGCAAAAGAATTAAGTGCGAAGAGTGAAGCATGGACAAAATCAAGAACTATACTGATAAGAAAAAAGGAAGAGGAAGGGAAAAACAGTGCTTATAAGATACAAAACAATCATTACTGGGTGAACCTGCACATGCTATTACTGCGATAGAGATTTTTTTGTGCAGTAATATACTGCACAGTAAGCCTTCCCAGGGAATCCAGTGGGAGCAGCCCAGTACAGGTTTGCTCCTGCCCTGCTCTGTCCCCCTGCTCCAGGCTTCCCTGGATGTTAGGCCAGGGACTGGCAGGGGGCACAGGACCAGGAGTGCTCTGCCAGCTGCAGCAGCAGCTGTCTCCTGCCCCTGTGCACATCAGGAGAAGTTCTGATGTGCACAAGGCCAAGATACAGCTGCTGCTCCAGCCAGCAAGGCTCTCCTAACCCTTTCCACAACATGAAATACAGTTGCCAGTGAGCCCACTGGGGCTTCCCTGCCCAGCAGGGGGTTCACCAGAAATTCTTTGACTTGTGAATCAAGTTCCAGAGAGCCCCCGGCTGGGTGGGAATTCCCTATCCAGCAGCAGGCTGGTTGGAGCTATCCTGTTTGTGGAGCAGCTACCGGTGAGCCCCGGTTGGATAGAGAATTCCCCCGCCAGCTGGGACTCATTGGCACTGCCCCACAAGCAGGAGAGCTCTAGGACACAAGCAGGACAGCTCCAGCCAGCTCTCTGAAGGGCAGGGAAACCCCACCCTGCCAGGGGCTTGGCAGCAGCTGCCCCACAAGCAGAAAACTCCAGCTAGGCCACAGATAAGTGTGGAAACAGACATATCCCCAATCACTGAACTGCTTGGGTGTTCCTTTTCCAGGGCCTAACGCCATGTGTGGCTGCAGGGGGGAGCACATGCCCCCCAGTTCTGTGCTGGGTGTGGGGGGGGGGACTGCCCACTGTTGACTCAGGTTGCCTGCCATGCTGCACTCCCCCAGGGCCTCCATGGCCTAGTAGGCAGGACTCGGCACAGCAGGGCAGAATGGGGCCATGTTGGGAAGCTCCTTGCCACTGCAAGCCCTATGCTTCCCTGGCAAGGAGCCCCCTGCATGCCTGGCAGCAGCAGGGGTGGCGGCACAAAGTTGTGCCCCCAGCTGCTGATGGGTGAGCAGGGGGCACCTTACCAGGGTGATGCAAGGCTTGCAGAGCAAAAAAGCTTCCTCACCCCGCCGCACTCTGGCCTGCCATGCCTGGTCCCACAGGCTGTGGAAGCCACAGCAGGAGGACAGCAATGCAGGGAGCCTGAGCCTGCAGCTTGCACTCACCCCTATCCCAGACACAGATCTGGGGGTCACGTGACCTCCATGCCCCCCTGGGAGCACATGCATCGGCAGGTTTCTGTCCCCCCTGCCTGAGCCTCGAATGGTCAGCCTGTACCTGCCCCCACCATAGGCTCCACTCTAGCCATGCCACCCTCAGGGGTGGGGAACCAAGCCCCACACTCTGCTCCACCATAGCAGCTGCTGCCTCCCACAGATGACAGCCGGGCATCAGGCACTTCTGTGGGGGGCAGGGCACTGTGAACCCAGGTTCCTGGCCCTATAGGCCTTGCAGCTGGGGGCGCCTTCAGCAGGATTGGCGGGGCAGCAGTCTGTGGGTTGGAGGTGAGGAGTACCAACAGGGGCAAGGGGCACCAGTAGGGCCAGGGGACTGTGGGTGGGGAATGAGGGGCACCAGCAGAGCAGGGAGGGTGGTGTTGGGGAGTGAGGGACACCAGCTGACTCAAGCGACTGTGGTTGGGGAATGAGGGACACCAGCTGGGTTGGTGAGCTGTAGATGGGAAGTGAAAGGCACTAACATGGCCAGGAGTCTGTAGCTGAAGTGTAAGGGGTACCAGCAGGGCTGGGTGGCTGTGGCTTGGGAGTGAGGGGCCTGGACCTATATCCTGGTTTGCTAAGGGGGCGGGGGGGGGGGGGCTCTGCTTTTCCATGATAAAATACCTAAAACACCAAAATATATATATATTTAGAATGTATTTTATTATAGCGACTGAGGCACTGGTAGGCTTCCGGATTGCTTTAAAATTATAAATACATCAATAAAACATTGTGTTCAACTGATATCTATATAGTGGCGTTTCATTTTAATCATGGATTTTGGAGTTCTTATCAGAGAGTTTGCAAATTTTAATTAGAGAATTTGCAACTGTTTATCTGCAAAAACCAGGATCCCTTGTTGTAAGGTATAGGTGGGTCATTCACAGAATTAAAGTATACAGAGATGAAGTGTCCTCAGGAGGTCATCTAGTCCATCTTCTATTCTCAAGACAGGAACAACGTATCAAAACTGTTCCTGACAGGTACGTCAATTTGTTCTTAAACTCCCAGTGATGGAGATTCCACAATCCTGCTTAGGTTATCTATTCCAGTGTGTAAGTAACCTTACAATTAGAAAGCTGATGATTGGTAATGCTGAATGAAAGCAAATGATGATTAAAGACTGAGTAAATCAACTGCAGATTGATTAGGCAGAAAAAATATTTGGCGAGGACCAGTCAGTTAAATAGTTTTATAGGTAAGGGGTATGCCTACAGACTGAATGAAGAATCAAGTAAAGTTGTCAGCATGGAGGCAGAAAAGGATCTTGGGGTCATAACTGACTCCAAGATGAACATGGGCCGGCAGTGTGGGGAGGCAGTTGGGAAGGCCAACCGCACATTGTCATGCATCCACGGATGCATCTCGAGCAGGTCCGGGGAGGTGATCCTCCCCCTCTATGCGGCACTGGTCAGGCTGCAGTTGGAGTGCTGCGTCTGGTTCTGGGTGCCGCACTTCGGGAGGGATGTCGACGGCATGTGGGGGGTCTGGAGGAGGGCCACTTGTATGATTGGGGAACAACAGGGCAGGCCCTATGGGGAGAGGCTGTGGGACCTGAGCCTTTTCGGCCTCCAGAAGAGAAAGCTGAGGGGGGATCTTGTGGCCTGTTATAAACTAGTCAGGGGGAATCAGCAGGCATTGGGGAAGTCACTGTTCCCCCGAGCACTGCCAGGAGTGACCAGGAATAACGGTCACAAGCTTGCAGGGGGTAGGTTTAGGCTAGATATTAGGAGCCGCTACTTCACGATCAGGGCGGCTAGGGTCTGGAACCAACTTCCAAGAGAAGTGGTGCAGGCTTCTACCCCGGGGGTATTTAAGAGGAGGTTAGATGAACATCTTGCTGTGGTCGTTTGACCCCAGTACTCTTTCCTGCCATGGCAGGGGGTCGGACTAGATGATCCGCTCAGGTCCCTTCCGACCCTAGAAACTATGAAACTATGAAACTATGAAACGATGACATTAGTGATCTTTAGGATGATGACCTTGATTTGAAATCAGATAGGAAATAAAGGTAGAGAGTGGGACAAATGGTAAATAGCAGCATCCTGGAAGGTAAGAGGAGAGAAAAGTCAAATGCAAAAGAGGAGAAAGAAAAGGAAGCAGAAGGATAGGTTTGGAAGAGGCAGGAATAGGAACAGGAAAGAAGAATACCAACACCTCATGACAGTCTCGTCCAAGATGGAAGTCTGTGAGAGAGAAGGAGACTCTGTAAGATAGGGCAGCTCCAGAGGCAACATCAGACAAAGGGGTCTAGGTTTCTGTGACTGTCATAAGTAAAAGGGAGCAAGTTCTGAAGAAGTGAAGTGAAATGAAATGAACTCTCACATTAATATCACATGAATTTTGGCAAATTTGCCACCACTGGCCACCCTGATCCTAAGTTGTTATTAAGTTTCATAGATTTCATAGACATTAGGGCTGGAAGGGACTTCAGAAGATCAAGTTCAGCCCCCTGCCCCAGGGGTAGGAAGTCAGGTAGGGTCAAAGATCCCAGCAAGATAAGCATTCAAACATCTCTTAAAAGAGTCCAGAGCAGGTGCTTGCACCACCTCTGGGGGTAGTCTGTTCCACTGAGACAGAATAGACTGAATAGAATAAATGGCCAACTCATGACTTTTCAAGCTGAAATGCACAATAAACTTTAAAATTTTTCAGGAATCTGTGAATGACTTTACATAGTTTTCTGACAAGACTGGAAGACTTTAGTGCTCTGATGTCTCTTTTCTTTTGTCTGAGTTTCTTCAAAGCATGTGTTTCACCCCTTCTAATGGGGTGTGCACATGCCAGAGTTCAAACACAGAAGGAAAATGATTGCTGGCTCCCAGGTCCTCAGTGACGCATGTTCTTTGGCATCTATCTACACAGATGCATTTATCTGAATGCCTCCTCCCCATCACACCCCTAAGCTGTCTTTAAACATCCATCTTTCCTCTTAGCTATTCAAATCCCTTTGTCAGTTTATTAGGTACTCTTCAGAAGGGTTATGCCATTGCACTTTAATTCACCCAAAACAGCTCAAAAAAAGCAATGATCCCTTTGTCCTACTTGCTTTTTTAAATAGGCAATGACAAATCTGTTTTATATTGTTTTAATTCAGCTGTTCTGTTCATAATGTTTGCTGGCAAAATTGTCACCACCTCTTCATCAGCTTCTCCTTGGAGGAAAAAAAGGCTTTTTGATAGATAAATCATGCTTGGCCACCTTATCTGGAAACCCTCAATTGACTTTAAAGGAGTTTTGCTTTAATAAGGATAGTAAGTCAACCTAAAAGTGTTGGCATGTATCACAGAGACCATTATGCATTTATAAAATGTTAGGAGAAACTAAAGTGATTTTGATTACTAAGTTATACTCTATTTCAAATGATATTGTGGCAACTAAGGAGGGGATCCTGACCCATTATGATTTAAAATCCAGTCAAGACAAATCGTTGTGACAAATAAAATATCTAAGGTTAGAATATTTGTATCTAGTCAAAATTAAAAGAGGCTGCAATTTTCAAACCAAGCCAGCTATATTATATTTTCCTTGTGTCATAACCTTGTATTTCAATGGTGACCTTGCTTCTTCATCAAGACTTTAAAAAAATCCTGTAGACTTTTTAAATGCATGCCTCATCAAGTTATCATAATTAAATCATCATTTTCATCAAGCAGCGAAATGTGACCAAATTACCATGCAAAACTATTAATCATACCACAGATACATTTCAATTGCAAACAGTTTAGGATGCATTTATAGAAATCTTCTTAAAATAATCACAAGATAAAATTCCCTTAATGTTTTCTCATTCAAGGAGGACCTAAGGATTATTATAGCAGGATTAGTATTAAAATATTAAGGCCCTGGTCTTAAAAAATGATTAGTTCTTTTAATTTCAGTAAGAGTTTGCAGGATTGAAGTTGGAGGCCCTGATTCAGCATGACATTTAAGTGAGTCACAAACTTTATTAGCCTAATTTTAAGTTCATTTTAATTTTAGCCAGTGAGTCTATTCATGGATTTAAAGTTAGGACCCTTGCTTAAATAAGCTAATGCCCCTTCTCATTGAAGTCAATGGTGTATTGTGAATTGTAATATGTAATATATCTATCTGGAGTCATTTGGTTTAATTATGAAAGCTTTGCTTCACCTGTACACCCACTATAGCAAAAATGTTGCCATGTGTGAAGTAAAGAATATAACTGAAAGGGTATTAAACCTTGCTTTCATTGTAAGAAGGATACAACATGCTAAAAAATATTAATCTCCTGTGAAAAATACTGAGACAAAAAAGGGAACAGAAACCAATTGATTTATTTATGTTTCAGCTTCACTACTGTAGTCTTTTGATCCACTTCGGAGCCCATATCTCAGGTAATTTTCAGGAAAGTGGTAAAAATTCTGTAAGCTTCTTTCCAGTGGGCTCCATCTTCTTGACGTCACTGTCATAACAACTAGTGAGCAATCCTCCTTTTTAGTAATGAAAAAATCTAGACAAACCAAAAGCTAGACAGGCCACAATTAAGTCTGCCATGCTGGGAGACAGCAGAAATGTTCTCAACTCTTCCATTTGTGTTGCTTTGAGTTTCAGGGGAAGTACAATTTGCATTTTAATCACTCAAGCCTGTATCCTTGAATCCTTCAATTGCCCTTTGCTGGTTATATTTGGGAATGACTTTGGCTAATAGATGTGTAAAGAACTAATGCTTTGTCTGTTCCCTGACCTGCTGCCACCCCTTGCCACCTACCTACTCATAGTGGAGTTTCTGGATCCCAGAAGCTACCTGAAAAATAGACAGAGCAGCTAAGTAAAGGAATCTTATTTCTTACTATTCCTTACGTACAAGCTGAGGCAAATAAAATCAACACAAAAGCTGATTCTTATTGCATAAATCACCTTCAACGTAAAACATGCATAAAGGAGAGTATATGTAGGCCCCTTATCTGTAGTCAGGATTGTTCAGCTCAGCTACATTTGTCCTATCATGCTTGGCTCAAGAAATAAGATATTGAAATGTTTCTTCTAGACTCTGCCAATTCGTGTTCAAATCAATGGGTAAAGTCCTTAGCTTGCTGCACCATATGCTGTCAAGCTGCCTGTGACAATCAGGTGGGAGGAGATGAGTCTAATCAGTCACCCCTTGCTCACTCTTGTGATCCTGAGTACCTAGAAGTGGTTTCTAGTAACCCTGACCAAAGGTGACTGTTATGCTAGTCAGTGATTAGGTGACGTGCCATATATTCTGTGCCTCCCCAAGACAGCCCCTATGCCAATAGCAAAGGAGTCAAATAGTGGAGGTTGGACTGTGTCACCTTTATACAACGGGTTCCCCTTTGGTAAGATCAATGGGGGGGAATTCCTAGTGCCCCTTTAAGGCAGCTTCCTTACTGCCATGTGTTGCAGGAGTCAGTACAGGCTATCAAGTCTTACTCCTGGAGTCAGATATTGAGCAATGGGTGCATCTGCACATGCCCTTACAGTGATGTTGTTCCTGTGCTGTGCTTTAGTACTTCCCTTTTGGAAGTACTAAAGCATGGTGCAGTACCAGCCCGTACTGCACCATACCGCAAGCACAGTTATTTTAGCAGCCTCTTCTCTGTAGCAGCACCCTATAATGAGAGAGTGCACCACTATGGTAAAATTGCTGCTGGTCATGTGTAGATGCATATGGTTGCTACATTGCTGTGGCACATTGCTACGGTGACATAGCATCACATGTAGATACACCCAATGGGTCCAAAATTAATATAAGAACCCTTTTTCACCACCCTTGCAATTTAAAAGAGCCATTGCTAGAGCATTGTAAAAGGGGCTTGATGAATTTGAAAACTGGGCACATTATAAATTTGATGGAAACTTGCTCTAAATCAGTGACTGTTGTGCTAATATGTAAAATTCTTCAGATAATATGTTTCTGGCAGATTGGAGTTTAGGCTGAATCAATTCAGATCTAAACTACTGAATTTTAAAGCTGTTTACTTTAAGACAATCAGTTTTTCTAATACTTAAATAAATACTGCTGCCCAAATGAGCAATACAAGAAGTTTGAGAAGAAAGAATTTCTGTTGCTTGAGTATTTTGCATTTGATGTGAATAGAGATTAGGTTTCTACCATAGGTTCTGATTAAAAACAATATTCCTGCTTTTTGTCTTTATTGGACAGGTACAACTCAGTTCGGACTTTGTTATCTCTGGGGAGTGTAGCACAATATGCTGTTTATATGAATAAAGCTGTTCTATGTTTTCTACTGGTTCGCTGATCTGTGAAACATCTGCTTTATTAAATTAGCAAAAAAAGGTAATCAGGAGCTCTTTTCTAACATATGGAATTTGCTAGATGGTAACAATCCTGTTGAGGAACATATCTTCATGCATTATAATGTAATTTGAGAATCTGAAATTAAATTTAAGATCTGGAGAGTTAATTAGCTATAATCTCCAGTCATTGGGGAAGGAGTCGGTCAAAGAAATATCTACTCATAAGCCATCAAAAACCACAAAGGAGAGCCCAAAACAACAAGCCGGAACAGTTAAACGAGTTGTATAAACACACAAAGTACAGTGCAAATATATTTTGTACAGTGGATTCATATAAATTGTATCCTTTAGAGCATTAGATAATATTACAAAACAGGTCATTCAAAGAACAGAGCTCAAAAGAGACAAAAACAGGAACAGGCAATTTAAAAGGTTACTTTTAGGTAGTATCTGAAATGATGTGAAAAACTAGTAAGACTGAGAAGACAGAATCTGCAGAGCAGAAGGCTCTCACACTAAAATAATAGAAGAACCAAAGAAAAACCCATTTGCTCAATAATTGATGAAGGAAGAAGAGTATAAATTGGGGATGCATTTTGTCCCTAAAAGGTGGCAGAAGGGAAAAGAGGGAGAAATTTGTATTTAGGCACAGGGAGGATAATTTTGAATGAGAGGAACCATACACTAAAGGATTTTGCTATATTTCAGCAAAAAAGAACTCTAGGGTTTGTGAGCTGCTTTTTTAAATAAGCAGATTTGTCAGAAGGTGTTTAAAGTAGAGTGGGGAGAGAAATGGCAAATGCACAGGGGTATAAAGCAGAGGATGGAAGGTGTAAAGAGAAATTGATAAGATGAAAGATAAAACCAAAGTGTGCACTCAAGGTGGAAATGAGCTAAATAACAGATTAAGTTTGGATTTATGGGAGCTAATAAAGAGGGACGTAAGATCATTAATAGAGTTTTATTAAAGTGCCTACATCCAAAGGCAAGAAGCTTAGCAAAGGAACGAGGGGATCTGGAACTATCTGCATACAGATAAATGTATGATATTATGATTCTAACTGGAACCCTGCTAGCAGATGACAATAAAATGTATTAAAGCAAGAGATATATTATTTTTAGAAGGGGCAGCCAATATAAAGATGCCCACGAATTTAGAAGAGAGAAGGGGCTTTTAAAAAGTGATATATGGAGAAGTAGCTGATTTTTCTGATTCTTTGCGTGTGGCCACCTCAGTAGGAAATATATAAGAAAAAATCATAGATGAGTACAGCATCTTGAAGGGAACAGTCAGAGATCAGAAACATGGACTCTCATGGCAATGGTGGATCAGGCTTATGGGACCCAATTACCAAAGTATTTTAACCCCTAATGATGTAATCGAGAATTCATAAAAGTTCCTATGAAGTCTAGACACCCAGCACATCTGAATTCATTCAGATTTCTATTTAGAGGCTCTCTTCCCTCTTAGTGTCAATCTGCATCTTTTGGTGCCTACCTTCTTTTGTAAATCTTGCTCTATGTGATTTAACTCAGAGACTTCGGCCTCCTTAGCAGCTTCATTTCAACCACAGTTTCTGTCTCCTTGACTTTTCTAGGTGTCATTTCCAGCAGTGGGGATGACAATAGTTGTCTGGAATATTTTCAGTAGATGTAGGTCATGCCTGCAAACCTGCAGGCTGAAGATGGATGTATATATGGCAATCCAAAAAGGAAGCAGGTGCACTGGGGCTTGCCTATTGAGTCTCTCAGAAAGTCTGCGATCTTAGTAAGGTGAAAGTGCTATTTTTCAGAGCAGAATTCGGAAAGCCTTGCCAAATAACAATCATTAGTACCACAGCACAGCAATTATTAGTACCTGTCGATGCCACACCCAAGGAGACATGACTACATATGTGGAACAAGAGGCTGAAGAAAATATGTGACAGTAAAAAAATGTACACTCCAGCAGCTGAGTCTGATGAGCTATGGCAAAGGTGGCCATGTCTGAACTGCCTGCAGACCAGAGCTGGACATTCCAAAGAAGTAATGGAGAAGTGAAGCTATTCCATTGGTTCAACCACCCGTGACTGCAGCACAGAGCCTCAGACTAGGCAACACCTGCTGCAATGCCCACTGTTTAGAGGGAAATATACAATGGAAGAGCCTGCAAAGTACAATAAACAAGCACAGCCATGTGTAACAGAATAATCAAATGTGGTATAGAGACACGAGAAGAAAAGAAGTACAACAGCAGTCATACCTGAGGGCTCATGTTTCTTGGTTCAGGCTCTAAGAACAATCTAACAATGAGGAAGCCACAGCTGACTGCTAAGCTGCGGAAGCAGAAAATGTATCTTAAAACTACATTCAGACTTTGCTGGGTCATCTGATTGTGGCACACTCTATCTAACTCTGTCCATGGGTTTCATTCTTTTACCCTGCCACTCTAATGACTTACTTCCCATCCTGGCTGAAACAATGCAGGCCCTTCTCCCCACCTTCCAACTCAAACCTAAACCTCAGCCAGACCCTTCTGAACGGTCCAGCAGCAAGAAGCAGACCTAAAATCTAGCATCCCACAGGATGGCACTTCTTGTCCGGTGATTAAAAAAAATAATTTTATGGTAAGATGATAATGAACTACATGTTACTGAATGATTTGATACCAGGTACAAAAAAAAAATAGGTGAAACCGAAGAGAACTTAGCAATTAACAGTAGTTAGAAAGTACTGCCAAGGATAATAGACTAGGCCCCAATTGTGCTACAAGCTGTCCAAACACAGAACAAAAAGATACCCCCAGCTACAGGGGCTGTGCACCACAGTGGGTGGAGGGGTGGGCATGTGGCAGCCCCCCTCAAACCACTGAACAAACCCTACACCCACCCCTCATACCCCTGCCACTCCCCACACACCCCACATCCTCCCCACATACCTCTTACAAATTCCCACCCACCCACACACCGCAAATCCCCACATACACACACCCACACAACCCCATACCCACAACCCCCCCAGAAACCACAATCCCTGCCCCCAATTCCTGCTTACCTGGGACAGCGCCCAGGACTGGGTCACACCACAGCCTTGCCCTGCTTCTGTTTGCCCCACACACTGAGGCAGCATGCTAGGGCAGCAGGCACACCATAGACACACTCTGGCTGGATGAAAGAATGTCTCTGAAGGTCCCAGCCCCGGCATGCCTTGTGCTGTTTTTTTTCATGGAGGAAGTTGCCGGGAGGTTGCTACCTGGAAATTTAGGTATCAAATTTAGAGCTCACACTACAAATATGCAGTATGGGGAACATTTTTTCATTCTCAGTGTGCCTCTTGCTGTGTCTCAAAACGGTTTGAGATGCCGCAACAGACACATGTGTACTCATCTGGATGCACCCTTAGTGGTTTTTTAGCCACATGTTTTGGAAGCAGATGTATCTACCAGTTTGCTCTAGTCTAATTTACTCACTTATTTTAGCACCTAAGCCGGTGCTCCATTTCATTATGCATACATTATCAATTAACAAGCCCTTTATGTCTCCACAGCATCTCTAAGGGAGATCTCTGATCTCCACCTATAATTGCTCAAATCTATAACTTGATTCTGCTAGGTTCTCTAATTAGGCTCTTCTTTATTTCTTCACTAATATATCTTTGTTCAACATCACTGTGCTTCTTGTTTTCATCCTCCACACCCATTCTTTCCTCCTCCCTATATTTTAACATCATGGAATAGAAAGATTTAGGCAGTAACTTTGGGTGAACTTTTTGGCCATGTCCAAATGAGTGCAGAAGTTTGTGCCACTGCTGCTTGTCCCTGCGGAATGCCTGTGCCACACATGCTCTGGTGTGCAGCAGGTTTCATAGATTTCATAGATTTAATAGACATTAGGGGCTGGAAGGGACCTTGTAAGATCACTGAGTACAGCCCCCCTGCCATAGGCAGGAAGTCTGCTGGGGTCAAATGATCTCAGCAAGATAAACATCCAGATGCCTTTTGAATGAGTCCAGAGTAGGTGCTTGCACCACTTCTGGAGGGAGTCTATTCCAGACCCTGGGCACATGGACTGTTACCTCAGGTTGGGTAGGGGAGGTTGAGGCCAACAACTGTGCTAGCCCCAGAAGCCTTACCTGTGGTCCTGGGGGCCTTCCCAAGGCTGCAGCCATGGGAGGAAGCCTGGCTGGCACTGGAGTGTGGCTCTGGCTGGCCAGGCTCTGGTTTTGGGTGGCGCATGCCGGGTGGGGTACAGCAGGCTGGGGCCAGAAACTGTGCTGTTCCAGCAGCCTTACTTGGGGTCCTAGGGACCTCCGGGAGCTGTAGCCATGGTGCTCCTACAGCAGAGAGCCTGGCTGGCAGCTGAAGCATGGCTCCAGCAAGCCAGGCTCCAGTTTTAGGCAGTGCACACTACTGCCACATGTGCCAACCTACTTTTTTTTAGCATGGGGTTTTCTGACCCCGCCAAGGTCAACCCCCCCCAACCCACACACACACACATACTACGAAGTAGCAGCACAGGGAATGCCTGAATGTGTGGTGTGTGGCACCATAGGTGGTCTGCTGCACTACATACCTCATGTCCATGCCTGTCTGGACATGAACATAGAGTCCAAAAGGAAGTATTAGCATAGATAGTGGGCTACTTACCTCTAACTCTCAACAGTGATAGTTATCCCATTCTTAGCATCACATGAACCTAACTATACTGCTGCTGATCTGGGGTTCGTACATATGGAGGTATGTGGCTTAATTGATAGTGGCACTGCTGGGCACAATACATTTGTAGTCTAGACATGTCAATTTGAACCATATTTTGTTAAAATGAGCTAAGAAAGCATGAGAAAATGTAATTATATGTATGGCCTACATGGATGTGAAAAAAGAGGTCAACAAAACCCTGAGAACCTCATAATTTATAGAGTACATAGTTGTGTTTTTATGGGGATACATATTATCTCTCTCAGTTGTGAGGGGTATATTCTTTCTCAGCATGGTTGCTAGAAAGATGTTATAGAAAAGAATAAGAAAGCCAGCGCCACATATGCAGATGAGACACAAAATTATCCCCCAGGCTCACTATTATTTCTAGAGAAACTGAGACTGAAAAATGCCAGTAGTGAACTGACTTGTTTTGCCAAACAAAGATAAGTCAGTTCAATATATTTCTTATGAAAACTTCATTGACAGAAAGTTACAAAATGGTTGACATACACTTAATAAAACACATCCAGTACATTATCTCATACCTCAGATTTGTATCCTTCAGTTAGATTATGCTGTCAGTTTGTGCATTCCAGTGGGAGCTCAGCTAACCCGCTGCTTAGTTTAATACATACCTCATAAATCAAAGGCTCAGAGGCAATCATGACAACAAAAAACAGAAGAAAAGTCATTTTAACAAATCCCAGAAACCTACAAACTGAATTATAGAAGGTTATTTATTAACAAGCCCTTCATGCAAATATACACACATACTAGCTAAGACATCATTTGATTCTGATGTCAATACACTTGCTCATATGGCAGGTAGCTAGAACACTACTATCCAGCTTTAATTCCTGTAGCACCTTAGAATAGCTTTCCAAAGATGAAATTGGGGATTGTACTTACCAGTAAAATCATCTTATAAATAAAGAAGTGCAAATACTTCAGCATGAAAGGAAAATAAAAATATATTGCGCACAAAGAGAAATTATGACTATGAGTAACCTGTTCCACAAGAAAATGGAACTATATAATTTTGAAAGCAAATGTCTAAGAAATGAGAGATGTTTATAGCTGGAAATTGTAGGTAACTGTCAAAGTAAATTTTTAAATATGAGTGCTGCCAATACAAGAAGTTAAGTTTGATATGCGCAGACAGCCTAAGGGAGTGGAAAATTCCACAGTGCAGTCAGAGCTTGCCCCCTGCTCGACCCTTAGAACTGTCAATCAATCATGACCTACTTTCAGTCCTGCACATGCCCAGTTACAACACAGAGCTCAAACTTACACATGCTCAGTTCCCTAAGAGCATGATGTCACCACCCAGAGAGTTCTAATGGCTAAGCAGCCTGATTGGCCAAGGGGCTGCAATATTAGTGCATGAGCCCCCACCTTGGGTGTGGGTGGTGTGGGCATTGTTGGTGAGAGACTGGAGAGAGACCGTGCTCTATCTGTAAGTGGAGGCTGCTTTCAGCAGGGACCATGAGGCAGAGAGAGATATTGGGATTCGATTCCCCGGTTCTCTTCATAACCTCACCCAGTGATTTTACCCCTTGATTTCGTCTCTCCTCCTACTGATTCCTTTGGTTACTGGACTGTTTTGGTTTGGACCTCGACCTTGATTTTGATCATCCCTACGGCTTCGATAATAATTCCGGGTTCCACTTACCTGGCTTTTGACTGACCTCAGCATCCATCATCGACCACGACTCGGCTCATCCCTACTTACCAGATTGTACCTCAGCTGCATCACATCCCAGCTCTCGACCTCGGCTTCATCTATCGGTTACTCGTTGTCCATCACTGGACTGGCGTCATGACACATTACAGTTATCGTTTTTCTGTTGATCCCTGTATGAGCTGTTGACCAGCCCTGGGACTATCAAGTTGGGCAGCCACATCTAGCTCCAGCTAGAAAGCAAGGGCTCACCTGAGAAACCCGTGGGCCAACAGACCCCTCTGTTATTTATTGCTTGCAACTAATTAACTGTAACTGAAGAAAGCATCACTACCTACACCATCAAAAGTGTAAGTCAAATAAATCTCTATCTGTTTTGAAACCACTACGCTTCCGTGCCTCAGAACTCCACGCCAAAAATCCCACCTGTTTCGTGTCCAATTGCCACCACCCGGCCGTCCCACCGTGAACAATACCGTGAGCTTGTCTCGCCGACTCCGGTTTGACAGTAACCTGTTTACATTATTAAAAATTCCCATTTGAACCTGAATGAGCATGTCTGCACTTTTAAGGAGCACCTGAGTGAAGAACAGCCTGATTGCTCTGCGCTTGGCAAACCCTAAACAGATGTAATTTAGCAGCCTTTCACATGGTGCAGGATGTAACAGGCAACCTAGGGCTCCGGTTACTTTAAGGGAAAAAGTGGTAGGAGATAAGAGTCCAGGTAACTGAATAGAGGGAAGCTGCGAATGAGTTGGCAGCAAGGAAGCACTGTTACTTAGGCAGAGAGCTGCACAGCAAGGAAAAGGGGAATACCTGCAGCCAGTCAGGGGAACACCACCCAAACACCACAAAGTAGGTGAGACAAGAGCTGGAGCCCAGAAACTAGGTCCAACAGAGTATTCTGGGGCTAAAAGGTAAAGCAAGAGAAAAGGAGTTGGGGGGCAAAGGCTGGGAAGGCCAAGGCCCTAACAAGGCGAAGTGACTAAACAGTAACATTGGTGAGATATGGGCACAGCTGTATGGGAGTCCAGAGGCTCTGAAGAGCCCACAAGGCAGTAGGTACCCTGGGGCACACATGGTCCAGGAGGGCTGACCTAGTGAGACAGCTGTATTGGGACTATCAGGGTCCAAGAGGGATCTCCTGGCAGAAAGACAAGGCAGGGCTTGCTCTAGGGCCTTTGGGCAGCTTTCTAAAATTAACTAGGAACAACAAGGTGTTGCAGGTAAGAGTGACGGGAGGGGACCCTACAGTCAGAGAAGAACAGGAGCTGCACAACCACCAGAGAAATCGCATGCATACCAATAATATGGTTGTACTGCATCTTTTAGGGCTTAACACATGAAGAGCAAGTATGTCATGCTTCACTGTCTACATTGGAGAGATGGGAAATTCCTATGTGAAAGCATGAATGAACACCAATTTGAAATAATTCCAGAAAGATACATAAGCCCATGACAGAACATGTTAACCTTTCATCTCAGACCTCAGAGTAGCTGTTCTTGCACAGTACAATTTTTAAAAATCAATTTGAATGGGAAATTGCAGAGCAAGACATCATCCACAGATTGGATTGTGTTAAGTATGGTCTAAACCAGGGGTGTCAAATGTATGGTCATATTCAGTCCACCAAGGCCTATCATCTGGCCCTGCTGCTGCACAGGGGTCCTGGATTTGATCTGCTTATCATCCAAAAGAGCCTAATAATTTATGTTAGAGTGAAATTTTTGGTCCTCAGCAGTTCATGTTCTTGTACAAGAGACAACACTCAGCTAATAAAATAAGTTAATATTTACTATAATAATAATATTATATAATGTTTTTTCTACCAAATAGAATAGGTTCCTTTATTCCTTTATTTGTCTCTTCTTAATCCCTAGTGTCCACATTGCAAAGGATGATACTACTTTAAGTGACACAAGTCTGTTGGCAAAGACCTGGCATAGTCATCACAAGTGTAGCCCTTTAACTGATTCTGGAGCTACGTGACAGACCTGAGGTAGCAGGGAAATGTCACCATATTGCTTAAATAGACTGATATGACCTAAGAAAGCGAGGAGCTACATTTAGACTTCAAATGTAGAACCTTGTCTCTGGCTGCATCTACACTAGACACCGACTGCACAGTTGTTACTGCGCCATCAGTTAGTACTTGCATAACCAGGTATTAAATGACTGCACAGTAACTGGCATTACTGTGCAGTAGTGTCCTGGCACATTTGCCTAGTGAGACTAACTGGGCAGTAGCTTGTTAATACTGAGCAGTAGCATAGCACCATGGTTTGTGCCTGGGATGGTACTGCATAGTAGTAATGAACTACTGCACAGTAAGCGTCTCATGTAGACACAGCCTCTTTGGCTTAGCTTAACTTAAGATGCAACATTATAAGTTGTGTTTGCTGTCACTGGGCACATCTACACATGCAATTCATACAACTGAATTTACTCAATTTGCACCAGAGTAAATGAGTCCAGGAGCAGCATCTACACATGCTCCTGCTGACATTAGCAAATTGGGCCTGGGTTGGGCAGTTTAGGCCAGGGATGCTCCTGGCCTGCTCTGACCCACTGCTGCAGCTGGGAGGGGGAGGAATGAATAGTAAAGAATGCATAGGCTGGTATGCATGCAAGAAAGGCAGTCAGTGAAGATGTAAATTGAGGAGTCAGTGGGTGAGAGATAGGTGATGGGGAGGGGAATGAATCTGGCTGGTAAATAGTGGAGAGGTACCTGAGAAGTTAGATTTTAGGCAGGTTATAATGTGTCATAAATCCAATGTCTATATTTAATCCATGTTTTTTGTATCCAGGAGTGACGTTCATAGGCTTATCTGTCAAAAGTGTTTTGTAAATTCCCTTTGAGTAGTAGAACTGAGAGAGTGGAGAAAGAATGGTTTTCTTGTGAGAAATCTGCCCCCACAGGTAAATGCGTATTTTTGTCTTTGATGGATTTCCACTGTGTGTTCATTCTGGTGCGGAGTTGTTGTTTGTTCTCTCTTACTATTTTTCACCAGGGCATTTGGTGCACTAGATGAGATATATTACATTTCTAGAGGTGCAGGTATAAGATCTAGGAATGCTGATGGTTCTCTTCACTCTATTGTGGGGTGTAGTAATTGAGGGGGTGGTGGAACTATGTTGGCAGGTCTTCATTTCTTGTCATGGCATGGTCTGTATCCATTTGGTGTGGTTTGGACTATAGGAAGCTTGCCTCTGGTGATGAGATTAGCAAGATTCAGTGCTTGTTTGAAGGCTTGGAAGATCTCTTTAAGATCCCTAAACAAACTCTTTAAAGTCCATGCAGCTGGATGCAATGCATCTGAGGGTGCAGAGGGAGTTGGCTGATGTGGTTGCAGAGCCACTGGACATTATCCTTGAAAACTCATGGCAATCAGGAGAGGTCCCAGACTGTTGAAAAAGGGCAAATATAGTACTAATTTTTAAGAAAGGGAAGAAAGTGGGTCCAGGAACTATAGGCCCCTCAGCCGCCTCAGTCCTTGACCCCAGCTGACTTCCTGCCCTTTGGGCAGGGGGCTGGACTCGATGATCTCCCAAGGTCCCTTCCAGCTCTAATGTCTATGAAATCTATGAAAAAATCATGGAGCAGATCTTCAAGAAATTCATTTGTAAGTACTTGGAGGAGAAGAAGGTGATGATCAGCAGGAATCTGACTTTTCTGTTTGCTGTGGAAAGATACATAAAAATGTAGATTTTCCCCTGCAAAGGAGAAAACTGTTGTAAAGCACAGGTTTCCCATTGCAGGCTGGCAGCATTCCAGTCTGCAAGGAGCTGCTTGAGGCTCGGAGGACAATTGGAGGTCAGGGGTACACGCACACACACACACACGGCCAACATACAGCCAAGCAGGGTGATGGGAGCACCCCAGCAGTGGGATACAGACAAGTCTATGCCGGGGGGATTGGAGGGCTTGGGGACTGTTTGGGGCGGCTGTGGGAAAGGGGTGGCATGGGGGGGGAGGGGGAAGGTGTTTACTGGCTGGTCAGCTGGCTGGCCATCCCAGAAGGAATGTATCTGGGCACTGGGGCTGTAGCAGAGCAGGGGGGGGTCTAAGGCAGTGCTCGATGCTGCTGGTGATCCCAGCTCTGCACTGTTGCCAGCAGGGCCCACCCTAAAGCAGTGCTGGTCCTCCCCCCTGCATCATGCTGCAGTCCCAACCTCATCCCCAACCATCAGTGTGGGGCAGCACGTGGTGCCCCAACCACTGCCTGTGCTTCTGCATGAGATACGCTATATGCACCTCATGCTGGAGGACATCCCCACCATGGCCCCCCAGACCATCATCCTGTAGTTCCATGGGCGACAGTGGAGAGACCCTCTTGCAGGCCAGGGAAGGCTGGGGCTGTGGGTCAGGAGAGAAGGCCACCAGCAGGGTTGAGAGGGGCTAGGGGGCTCTGGGTCAGGAGTGAGGGGCACTGAAATTACAAAACAAACCAAAGCAAATTCCTCTGAAATATACACAACTATATTGGAATATTAGCAATCAGACAAAATTACCAATAGCAGTTACATATAGCGGAGAATAAGTCCTTATGCTCACTACTTGTGGTAAGGTCTCTGGCCACTGAGAGTCCATCCTTATCTTCTACATACCTCAAGGTACCAGGCAGCTTATGAATGTAGAGATAGTGGGGCTGATGGAGCATCCCACAGAAGCACATGGGGGTCCCCAGCGCACTTGGCAGCAGACCCAGAAGTGATTGCCAAGCTGGGAGGGCATGGGGGGAGGTCCCCCCATACACTTGGCACTCAGCACTGGACCCAGGTTTGGACTAGAAGTCCACTTCCAGGTTCGCTACTGAGCACGCAGCAGGGCCCCCCCTGTGCTCCTGTGGGATGCTCCATGCACCTCATCATTGCAGCATTCGTAAGTTGTGCCTGGTACCTCAAGGTATGTAGAAAAAACATTTAAAGGTGTGCCTGTGGCCGAATCACTGATTCTCTGAATCAGCATCGAATCTTCAAATTCAGATTCAGCCAAATCAAAATGGGACAGTGATCCAAATTAATTACTCGAATTACTGTCCCCCAGTTTGGGTCAAACCCGAATCAAATATGGCCCATTTTGCACACCCCTAATATGCATTCTTTTGTGTTGGGAAATTTTATACAGTTCCGATTCACATTTCTATATTCCCACCCAGTTCTCTGAGACACATATCTCTAGTCCAATCAAGCAAGGAAAGTCTGAATCATGGCATGTGACCATTTTTGTTATGTAGCATAGTCTTATTAGCATTTGCTATCTCAGCTCACTGAATCTGACCTCACAGATGCACCCTTTCTCACATGCTAATGATTATGACTGAATCAGTTCTGGGATTAGTTTATCTGTAAGGTGAAATAGTGACACACCCAGCAGTAAGTGGTTCAGTGTATCAGGACTCCACAGCAGCCTAACAGTTAAAACAGTCATTGAATGTATTAAAATATATGACATTATGTACTTGAAACTAGATTTCATTATCATCTATAAATAGAAATTTTGGGAGGAGAAAATCCACATTTAGAATTGTCATTTATTATTTCCCCTTTCATATTTAATAAATTTTCTTCAGTCCCACAAATATGGCATAACAGAAAGCTGTGAGAATCATCATCTGGATACAAAAGAATATTAAATCTAAACAGGGTCTTAATGCAGTTCATTAAGGGTTTTAAATGAAGTGTTAGCTAATCAACATTCTACTTTCCTATGTTCTAATTAAGTGATAATCAGTAATCGCCATTGTCTCAGATATACGAAGCAATAAAAATTCTTCCCAAGTACAAAATAAAGTGCCACAACATTAATTGAATAATGTAGTAAGTATTTTTTTTTAATCTTAACCTTTTGGGGAGGTTTTGTTGCATTGTTTTGTTTTAATTATAAGAAGTAAAACAGGATGAGGTTTGATAAGGTTTTCCTCATAAAACAGCACATTCACATTAACATAACACTGAGTTCTTAAGTATAGTTAGATGTTCTTCCACTCCATGTGTTTGAAGTCATCTCCAAAAAGACTGGTGGAATCATAAATCTAAATCTGTAAGTTGTCTTTCAATTCCTTTTCAGTCAAGCAGCTGGTGTATGCTTTGATCTGTACTCCTGCTGGATTAGTATACTCCAAATCTATCAGTCTTGCGGATAGCTCATTTCTTCTTCTCAGTTCCTTATTGGATAAGTGATATATAAGTTATTGATGAAATAGTCATAGTTATCATCCTAAACATGCTTAGTCAATAATTTATGCTTTTTGTCTTAAAAAAATATAAAAACATGTAGAAGTGTTCAGAGGGTGACAGATACCATCAGCATCTTGAGTGAATCAGTTTCCATATCCTGTAGGGAAAAATTATAATACTTACAATAATGATAATTAAAATGTAACCCACAGTTACTGTAAGGAAATACCCTTACAGTATTTATTAATAATTTATTAATAATAGTTATTATTGCTATTTCTTATTCTAAGTGCAAAATTATTATATGCCAGATGCCACTTCCATAGCCAAATGGTTAGTTTTCAACAGAGTGAAAAATTAATATTGGAGGTATCCATGGTTTTACTAAGACTGAAATTGCTTAATTTTGAAAATGTGTATAATTCTTACTGATAATCATTAAAAGGGAAAATGTGAAGATGGGAAAATTATTTAAGATTTTTTAGGTTTCTCAAAATTAGAGAAAGTTATGTTATTTAGATTAGTCCTAGCTAAATACTGTAAGAAAATTCAGAAGTCTAGTACCCTAGCCATGATAGTACCCTGGCCATTAATAGTATCCTGGCCATGAGATCCCATGTTAATTATAAATTATCAGTGTAACATGCACTTGAAGTAAATCTGGGTGAATAATATTGGGAACATATTAGCCAAAAATGTTGATTCAAATTGACTGAATTATTTGTGAATCTATGCTGAATTTGGCAAATATTTTTTGCCAAAACAATGCAAAACCTGAAAAAATTGAAACATTTTATTTTAAATACATTCGGTACTGTATTTCATTTCCAAAGAGCATTTCAAGATCAAATATGCCCAAGGTCTCTTCTGGAGAATGTAATGGAATTGTGTAGATCATTTGTTATATACTGCAACATTTGTCTTCAGTCCAAGAAAATGTAAGAGGAGAGAGCCAGATTTTTAATATCTTTCTGTATTTTGGTGTGCACAGTGCAGAGCAGGACAATTCAGCTTGAAGCTCCCATTAATACTCAATTACTGAATTTGTTTCCTAAGCTGCCCGTAGAAAGCTTTCAAACCCAATCCAAGACCTGAGTCATTCATACTACAGTGAGTTTAATGTTCAGTAGTTGGTCAGTGAAATACCAGCACCAATATCTGTAGTGATGACTGGGTCCCCATAACTGAATACTGAATCTGGATACAAGTAAGTGCTTTTCTAGCCTTGCTTAATATGGAACATCCCTCATTAGGATAATGGTGTTTTTCACAGTACTGTTTTATGGGCCTAGAGGGAGAACTGTCTTCACTGATGGAGGATACATTTCCATGGAAATTATATTTAGCTGCTGGCTAACTGCTTCAGACTGTGATTCTGTCTGTTAAAGACAAAATGGGGTTGTAGCAGAATTAGGATAAAGGCCAGTATATTTTCACCTGACTTAGCTGATCAGAAGGAGAGAAGACCACAGTAACTCTGTAGGGTTACATCTTTCTGAAGATCCAGAAAATGACTATTTTTTACCAAAACCTGTTGTTTTGGTAGCATACAGCTAGTCAGCTGTTAATTGAAATGCTGCTAGTGAAGACCCACAGAGTCTAGGAAGAGATGCTGCATTTGTTCCTGGATAAATTGTGCCTGAATGTTTGCCATGGAACAATAATATTCCAGAACTGGCATGCACACATATCACCCTTCTAATCAGGGTTTAATGAATAACTCAATTCACTGCTGCTTTTCTCCCATTGGTTCAATGATGCAATCCCAGGATAAGTGTACAGACATATTTTGAAAACCCCTGGGACAAACTGTTACTACTTCTTATCCAGGAACCTTTTTTTAGGATGTTTCCTAGGACAACATAGATGTCTGTACACTTACACTTTGTGTGGGATAAAATGATTTATCCTGGGAGAAATATGACATCTGTTTGCACCCAGACTGTTTGCTAAAAAGATTCTACAGTGTTTGGATTTGAACTGAGATGTTACAGTTCTTTCTGAGCTCTGTAGAGTTTGGGTTATGTTATGTTATAATCACACTATAATGCCTGAAATGCCATCTCAGAATGATAATTCTCTGATCAGCCTAGTAGCCCTTTTCTGCATGGGGTCCATCTGGAATTAATCTTTTTTGAACATGTATGAGTAGGGACATCACAGATTAGGAATGTCCCTTGTGGCAGCTGAAAAGTATGTCTGTGTGATTAAAGTGCTTGCTGAAGGCTCTATGAAGATTAGACCAAGTGTTTTCTGTATTTGTTTAGATATTAAGCTATAAGTTGTTGCCAAAAGCCTAATTATAGCTTAAGATGTAGTGAGACCTTGTATAAAGTAAAGCCTAGTAAATTTAGCAAAGCCTAGAAGTAGTAAGGCCCTGTGGCGTAGTTAAAATTACCTTATCAAAGGAATGCAAAGCTTGTACTGCTATTGGTCAGTCTAAGGATAGTTAAAGAAAAAGAAATTTAAGTGGTCATATGTTTTCAGTGTCTTTCAAAAGCTATAAATTAGCTGAAATATTTGGAAACCATTCAGAAGAAAGATGCAGCTCTGTGAAAAGGATTAGTTAGCTGTTGCCTGGATCAGTGGGCCCGTGGACCTCGAGGAGCCCAAGAACTGCATTCCAGGGTCCTTCCTGGCACCCCTCAGACAGCGTTGTTCAGGGACACCTGATCTCGCTGAACTTTGTGGAAAGAGACGCTTGCTGTGTATGGGGCATCAGAGGGACTGCCGATAAGTTGCCGATGTGAATTGCTTTTGTCTGTCATCGTTTGTCTTGTTACTACGCGTAGTTATGTTTTTGTTAAGTCAATAAATCTTTCTTACCTTTCTACCCCGACCACACTCTCAATGTAAACCTTCTGCAGGCTGCTGGGACAGTCCCTAATGATGATCACATGATTAGGGACATCACTAAAACACAGCAGAAGGTTACGACATAGTGGTGTTCTGTTTGCCATGCCCCTCCCCAGCTTGCTGAGTGGCTGAGAGGCAATTAATTCTGCAGTTTTTGCCCCTCAGCCACTCAATGAATGGCCAGAGGGGAGGGCCAGGGGCCCACACAGTGAAAAGAGCAAAATTAAAGGCACCAGTGTGCTGCAAACTTCCACTGCAATTTAGGTAGGTCTCTATGTAAGACCAGTACTGCACGCAGATTAGATTTTAGCACAAATACTCCCCTATATATCTTCTGGGGGAAAAATAATAATATACCTTTGCCTAATATGTGATAAGATCACATTGCTGGCTCATAATCATTTGGGGACCAAAAGAACTAGGCATCTCTCTTCCTTTATTTACAACAGTGTAAAGCAGATATGAAATCAAAATAATCCTACTATTTTCCATGACTCATAACAGGTGAGGCCAAACTAGATGACAAAAAAAATCTTACTACAGTAAAAAGATTGTCTATAGGCTATCATTAAAGCAGAAGCATGCAGCAACTACTATAGTTAATGGCGTAAGAACTTCTGTTAAGTGGTTTTTCATACTGCCATACAAATTTGCCAGACTTTTCCATTTCATACTGACATTTTCTGCTGCTGCTATCCACTGGAAGGCAATTTTTATTTGAAGTTTGAGCAAAAGCAGTTCAGCCATTTTTTTGAGAACAGAGGTTGAAACAAGTACAACATTGCCATTATATAAACATTTTATGACATTTTCTTTTAGTGACTTAGTACTTTAGTGTTTTAGTAGTTCGTTTAGATAGATAGATAGGTAGATAGATAAGTAGATAGATAGGTAGATAGATAGAATCTTTAAACTTGAAAGAGAAAGTCGTAGAAATCATAGAAAATTAGAGCTGAAATGACCTGGAGGTCATCCAGTCCAACCCCCTACTCAAAGCAGGACCATCCCCAACTAGATCATCCCAGCCAAATATTTGTCTAGCCAGGTTTTGAAAACCTCCGAGGATGGACCTTCCACCACCTTGGGGTAACGTGTTGCAGTGGTTTACTACCCTCCTAGTAAAAAAAATTCTTCCTAATATTTAAACTGAACATCCCTTGCTGCAACTTGAGACCGTTGCTCCTTGTTCTGTCAGCTACCATCACTGAAAAGTCTAGTTCCATCCTCTTTCAAACCCCATTCAGGTAGTTAAAGGCTGCTATTAAGACCCCCCCGCCCCCCAGTCTCCTCTTCTCTACACTAAATAAGTCCAATTCCTTCAGCCTCTCCTCATAAGTCATGTGCGCCAGCCCCCTCACCATATTTGGTGCCCTCCGCTGAACTCTCTCCAATTTGTTCACATCCTTTCTGTACTGTGTGGCCCAAAACTCAACACAGTACTCCAGGTGTGGCCTCACCAATGCTGAATAGAGGGAAATAATCACTTCCCTTGACCTACTGGCAACACACCTACCAATGCAGGACAGTATGCTGTTAGCCTCTCTGGCAACAACGGCACAGTGCTGGCTCATATTCAGCTTATTGTCCACTGTAACTCCCAGGTCCTTTTCTGCAGAGCTGTTGCCCAGCCAGTCAGCCCCCAGCCTGTACTGGTGCATGGGATTGTTCTGTCCTAAGTGCAGGACTTTGCACTTGTCCTTGTTGAACCTCATGTGATTTCTTTTGGCCTAATCCTCCACTTTGTCTAGGTCACTCTGAATCATAGCCCTACCCTCCAGTATATCTACTCCCTGAGCTTGGTGTCATCTGCAAACTTCCTGAGGGTGCAGTATGCCATCTTCCAGTTCGCTGATGAAAACTGGCCCCAGCACTGACTTGTGGGGCACTTCACTTGATACAGGCTGCCAACTAGACATCGAGCCATTAATTACTACCCTCTAACCCTGATGCTCCAGGCAGTTTTCTATCCACCTTACAATCCATTCATCCAACCCATACTTCCTTAGCTTGCCCACAAGAATGTTGTGGGAGATCATATCCAAAACCTTGATAAAATTAAGATACACCACATCCCCTGGTCTCCCCGTACCCACAGAGCCTTATAATCTTCCTTTCTGTGATTTAGTTTACTGAAGAGTTCCCTACTAAACCAAGCTGGTCTTCTGCCATACTTGCTAGGCTTCCTGCATATTGGGATGGTTTGTTCCTGCACTCTCAATAAGACTTCTTTAATATACAGCCAGCTCTCCTGGATTCCTCTCCCCTTCAGATCGGCTTCCCAGGGGATCCTGCCCATGAGTTCCCTGAGTAAGCTGAAGTCTGCTTTTCTAAGGTCCAAGTTCCTTACTCTGCTGCTCTCCATACTTCCTTTCCTTAGGATCCTGAATTCAATCATCCTGTAGTCACTGCTGCCCAAGTTGCCATCCACTACTACATTCCCCACCAATTCATCCCTGTGCATGAGCAGCAGGTCAAGAAGAACACAGCCCCTAATTGGCCTCTCCAGCAGTTGCACCAGGAAGTTGTCCCCAACACTCTCTAAAATCTTCCTGGATTGCCTGCACACTACTGTATGGCCTTTCCAGTAGATGTTAGTGTTTGGGGACTAAAAGAACTAGGCCTGTCTCTTCCTCTATTTACAACAGTGTAAAGCAGATATGAAATCAAAATAGTCCTTCTATTTTCCATGACTGAAGTCCCCCTTTAACTGAAGTCCTAGAAGTATCACCAAATATTTTATCGAACTATGTCCATAGTTTCATTGGCTGTGTACATGAGTATGTTTCTAAGTAACAGGATAAAATTTTAAAATAGGCAGGAATACTTAAGGACATTTTCATAACTATGTATGTTGACTAGAACATGTGGAACTTTCTATAACCCAGGCAGTACTCCAAGAGTACTTCTCCAATTCAAGGGATCAAAGCAGGTGCACAAGCACTGTGGGAGATGTAGGGACTCTCCTTCCCCTATAGAGCAGAGCCAGACCACCAATGGGGACTTAACCATATATGTTTTAACACTGGGAACATAACAGGCATAAATCAGAGGGTATAGTGGACACTACAATGCCCAAGGGGGCAGGATTCAACAAAGGTTAGACACTTACAATCACTGACAAGAAACAGGGTTAACAAAATATAAAACACAAACAGCAGAACAAACAATACGGGTTCGTGAAATATAAAAAAGCACAAAATGCAAAATGTCAAATGTCAAGGAAATATATGGCCTTGGTACCTGGAGGGGAGAAAGGTGGGGAAACACAATGGCCCCTTTCCACTGCAAGAGGACTTGCTTCTTGTTAGCTCACTCACCCCAAGTCACTTCAGCTGTCACTTGAACCCAGATCTCCCCTGCTAGGGGTCTTAACCTTCACGGAGCCCTGGCCTCATGTCGAGCTGCCTGGCCTCTGATTGGAGGAGCTGGAAGCAGAGCTGGGAACCTCTCAGGTCACTGGTCAGATCCTTGCTGGAGCGGGGGGAACCTCTCTTGCTGGCTGCGGCCTCTCATAGGTGATCCTGGAGCCCAGTGGGAAGCCTCTCCTGCCAGCCACACACCAAGCTGCTGAAAGTCCCACTGCTGCCTGCAGGTCCTGCTCTTTCAGGCTCTTCTGGGGCACTGCTCCTGCCCCGCTAGCTGGGCCAGCTCTGTGAAGCTCCTTCCTTGTTGCCTCTCACCGGTCTCTCCTGAGTAAGCCCATGCTGCCCCTTCTATCCCCCTCCAGGTGACACAAGGGGCCAATCAGGGGACACAGGGGGTGAGTCTCTGGGGCTTGATTGGTGCAGAAAATGAATCCCAAGTCCTCCAATCATCTTTTGCCCTTTCAAAACCCCTGGGCTAAGTCGCTGCCAGCTAGCCCATCACATTTCTAACAAAGCATAGTAAACAGGAAGGGAAAAAAAACAGTCATTTTTCCTTAGTGATAAATGGACTTTTTTGTTTGTTTGGTGGCATGTAGGCTTGGTTGCAGTTTGTAGCCTTCAAGGTCTTTTGGGCCCTTAAAGTTGAGCATATGAGCAAGTCTCCATAGCTTTAATCACAGTTAATTACAAGCCTAAGAGTGGGTAAGGCTTGCCTAGGCAAAAAACCAGAAAGCCAACCAGCCGGAGACCTGTCCAAGACAAATTCCCTCATTTACTAATATTAGCTCCCTGGGCTTTGAGCCAACCAGCGTCATTCTGAAAGCCTGCTGTCAACAGTGGTTTGAGAAGTACTCTTGAACTGTAGATTGCCTTAGCCCACTGTGGATATTCATTATGAACCAAAAGTGACTGCACTTTGAAACTCCATTCCACAGCAGCATGTGGGGTAGTACTCTGGCTGAAAGCCCTGTCAGCTTCACTTCACCTGTGCAACTCTCTCCTGCCTCTGACTACTGCAACACTGCACAACTCAGCCTGCTTTTAAACTTGTCTATCCCCTCTCAATCTGATTTGTTGTGGGTGTGAAGCCACCTACTGCAGGTTCTTAGGTAGCAGCACAGGTTTATTGGACAGTGCTGGGGGGTGGGGAGAATGAGCAGAGAAACATTATCAGGAGTAGATAACAGACAGGATAATTGTAGAAGAAAGGCTAGCTTAATTAGGGAAAGAATAACAGTTGTTAACACTATATAACGAAGAGATCACTAGTAAGTAAATAGATAATGAGTGTCTACACATGTTATTAATGTGCTGTAAGATTACCGCATAGTAAAATATTGCACAGTAAGATTTCCCTGGGAGTGCATCTACACGTGCACCCATTGGGAGCAAATCTGCTTCCCACCAGAGTGGTTCATAGCAGAGCTATTCTCACCCTGCTCTGCCCCCCTACAGCAACCAAGGGGAGCTCAAGTCTCCCCTGGCAGTGGGCACCATGGTCAGGCCTGGGATCCAGGGAACAGAGATGGGTTGTCCCACCTTCGTGGCAGCTGTTTCCTGACCCCAGGGGCTGACCAGGAGCTGTTCTGCTGGTGGGACAGCTGGCAAAAAATCCCCACCCAGCAGCTAGCTTTTAGCAGCACAGATCCTGCAACCTCCCAATTGAGGGGGAATCCAGAGAGCTCCCTAGTCTCAGAACTTCTTAGCTCTCAGCTCCTATGGGGAACCAGGAGCTGCACAGCACCCAGGCAGCAGGGGAGCAGAGAGTGACCCCGTCCCAGTGCTGATTGACTCCCAGCTTCTAGGGGGAGCTGGGTGTTGAGCACCACCAGCACTGGGCCCCCCTGCTGCTGTGACAGGAGCAAATTTGCTCCCAAACAGCATCTACATAAGCGCAACTGTGCAATTAATCTAGCTAACTGCACAGTAGACTAATTTACTGTGTAGTACCTGCTGCACACAGTTACATGGTGATGTGTTACTGCACAGTGGATTAGTCTACTGCACAGTAAAATGTCTCATGTAGACATACCCAACAATGATTCATAAAGTCAGCTAACTCCCTTAGCTCCACCTAAAAAAGAATTTGGCAATTCCTTCCAGGCAATTGGTTTTTAAATTTTCAGTGGAGCTGGAATCGAAGAGGGAGCTTCATCCTCAAAGCTCCCCTGGATCTTCCCCTGACCAGTGAGAATAGATTGTTGTTAAAATCCATAACATGGAGATGGAGGTTTACTTTTCCATCACAGTCTTTGGGGTGCTCCTCAGAGAAAGACTTGAGCTATTTCACTGCATTCCTGTGGACCCATTCAGACTACTTCAGGCAGGTTTCTCATAGACAGCTTTTACAAATGCTGTAAGGGAGATCCAGGAAAATTCAGATGTCTGTCCTCCATACATTAACAGAAAAATATGTGCCATTAAAGCTATTAATGCTGTTTCCCTGAAATATCCCAGCTGAAACTAGTGAGGTCTAGGATATTGGTTTCACTTAGAATCTAGCTTCTTCTACACTTACTTAGGAATAAAAGGATTAATAGCAATAGTAATAATCAATTTAATCCAGTGTATCAGGCTACCATGTTTTGGAAAGAGGAGGGAAAATCTTCCTTTGAATGAGCCATTGTGTTCTTCACTGAGAGAACCTCAGTGCTCAGCCTCTGTGTCCCCTGCCAACCTGAGGCTGCCCCCATACCCTCTGCCAACCTGAGGCTGCCCCTGTGCCCCCTGCCAGCCTGGAGTTGGCTCTCAGGTGCTGTGGTCACTAAACAGGGGAGACTGGCCTGCCACAGGATCTGGGGCCCATGGTATGGTGATTGGCAGCAAGAGGGTGAGGTAGGGCTGACACAGCTTTTGTCCTCAACCACAACCATAGCCACAGCTCCTTGGCCACCAGCCTTGCTGTCATCACTGCTACATGCCCCTACTGTACACAGAACCAGAGCTGTCACCACTGTGTGCTCCTTGCCAAAGCTAGAGCTGCCTCCCTGGCATGAAATGTGTGCCACCAGCCATATCTCTGGTTCTTGCATGGGGCATGTAGCAAGAGCTGGACCTGTCACTGCTAACTCTGCTACCACTGCCACTGCCACAGGAACCACCTTGTGCCCTGGGCTGAATATGGCCTACAAGGAGCACTACAGTCTGCTTCCAGCCTGGCACAGGAGGTGAGTTTGACAACACTGTTCTAAAGACAAATTGCCACCCTTGGTTCTGTTTTTGCAGCTTTTCCACTACAGAATTTTATGTGAGGAAGTTACATCACTAGACCATATAATCTCTACAGCCTGTGCAGCTACCAGTGGAAAGTCATGACTACTTGCCTCTGTTTACAAGACTTCTTATGTATTTTGCATTTAAAAGTCATTAGATAAAAGATAGAAAGAGCCTTGGAAGTAGGGACAAAAACCCAGTTCAACCTTACTTAGGTTGAAAGTCAATATACAGTTTATTCTTTCTCCTTCTAGGCCCAAAATTCTTAAATGTTGTACTTCACAGAGACACAGCTTCACTGGGATTAAAAGTATGATCCCTGACAAAGTAGCCTGATGGTTCAGGCACTTTCCTGGGAGGAGAAAGTTATCAGTTTGAACATCTTTAGGCTGAGGGAGATAGAGAACCCAGAGAGATTCATTTTAATGCAGGATTTCCTGTTTTTCCTGTAGTCATATTTTAAAGTTAGTTTTAGTTAACTGTGCCTAATAGTTGCATCTAAATATGAAAATGCTATAGCATAAAGTCCAAAATAAATGTCTCCACCTAAGTATTATTTCAGAATATTATTCCACAAAAAGTATAAGAGCTTCTTGGATCATACTGTGCTGAAAAACAGTAGTGACTGCACAAAGCAACATAAAGAAAGACCAAAGCAATGTTTTTTATTCAATGTTTAACTTTGATTCTGTTTTCTTTATCCATTGCTTCTCAAGCTCCCTGAAGACAAATGATAGTGCATATTGCATGTATCCTGGGTAAGCACCACTTAGGAAATGTAAACTGTGGTTTTCCAAAACCTAGTCTGAAACATCACTTTAATTTTCTCTACGCATATCAGGCAAAAAAATGAATCAACCTTTAATTATTATAAAATTTGCAGATTTAAATCCTGGTGAAACTGAAATGCTCATTATTTATCACCATTTCACACAACAATCACACCATTGTATAACATTTGCCTTTTGTTGTCATCATTCTTACCCCAAGCAGGTTTTTTCAGGTATCATTGTACATTTTATTTAAAAGAACAAAAGAAAAAAATTTTTTCAAAGCAAAGTTAGTGATTTCATTGTCCCGTTGTGTTCAATGCATATTTTTATCAGCATGAAGCAGCTTCTTATCTCCTCTCATAGCCCAAGGCAAACAGAGTTAACGTTTAATTAGAAATTTCAGTTTCTAAACTTACTGACGTTATTGCCTTACAGCCATCTTCCTGCTCAGTGGCAAACACCCAAATAGGCAAGCTTTGTAAACACTCTATTGAATTGTGCTAGTAGAGGTTTCTATTAAAATCACTCATTTCTGTACACAAACAAAATGTCTTTTAAGAATCATGGATCACAGAAGAACTAAGTTTCTAAACTGTCCACTGAGCATTTATTCATATGTTATCTTAGATAGGTAAAACTTCAGCTGATTTCAGTTTAACCGTGATTTTAACCCACATAGAGACTATTGGCTACCAATAGATTGGCTACCAATAGATAAGGTTCGTCTTTTCAGTCAATGCCCATTTTCAAGAGCAGAGCCATTATTATTTTTTATAATTCCCAGGTTGATTATTTTTCCATAGACTTGTAAGCCCAAATCCAACTCCCCTATAGGTGTGTAAGTGGTATGTGTATGTATACATACATACAAATACACTTTGATTAGTTTATAAGGTGTAAATATACCCTGCCTTCTACTTGACTTCTGACTAACACAGTTAACTATGTCTGTCTCCTGTATATCAAGGCCCTTTCATTTCACTTAATTAAATCCATGGTATGCCATATGGTTTATACTAAAGCATCTCAGTCCTCAGGAGATAAAGCTCTTGTGTGCCACCAGCAGAGAACAGAAGAGACTGAAATTCCTCCAATGAATGAGGTCTATGTCATGTCATAGCTGATGAGCTATGCCAAGAAACTCCAAACTACAGGTGATCCATGCTTCCGGCCTCTGAGGAAAGAGTTAAAACCTGAGTTCCTTGCCAGTCCAATCCCAAAATGCCCATTTCCAATTCCAAATATGGCCTTCAGTATAACTGTCCAAATGTGAGAATAACCAGCCAAACATCTATGTGCTGAAACATCCAATCTAATATTGTGGTTTCCGCTGAGGCCAATCTATGAGACTCTAAAGAAAGTGGAGGCTAGAGTGGGGTAGGATCTGAATAGCTAGGGCTGCCTATACACATGCTGGTTCACTTTCTAATTAGAATGCATTGCCTATGGAGGGCATTTTAACTAAAACTCGTCAAATGCACTTTAGTTAAAGCATCCTGCAGCCGTTTTGAAATGCAGGAGGGCTTAATACACTTGACAATGAGGCATTTTAATTAGAGCAGCTCTCTAGGAACCACTTTAATTAAAATGCTACCCCCCTCCCCCCAACACCTTCAAGCACATATATACACAGCCTATGTGGTGGAGGAAAAAAAGATTCCTTCCCGACCCTGCCGACCACCAGTAGACTCCTATAACAAGATACTTTATTAATTTAAAAAAGACATGTTATTAATCTGAATGTATTTTAATGCAAAACTGCAAGTATTTTGAGTATGTTGACTTATCTAGCAGACTCCAAGTATTCAATCTATAAATTCTCCTGGTAAACTATAACAATATCTATAATCTCCCATTGCAAGGAAATTGCAACTTAGTTCAAGTTGAACTTGCTTTACTTTAACTTCCAGACCCCAGCTCTTAAACCCCTCCCAACAAGATACAAAAAAGCAATTACCAGAAATTATTTCCAGGTTTAAATTCCCATAAAAAGGAATTAAGTCACTTTTCAACCTTCATTTCAATAATCCAAACAAACTGAGTTGCTTAATCTTTACATCATAAACTGGTTTTCTAACACCTAGACTTGGGGTGGTCAACCTCCAGCCTGCAGGCCAGATCCAGTCTGCAGCACTGTGGGCACATCTACATGAGATGCTTTACTGTGCTGTAGCATAGTTTAAAGAGCAGTAAGCATGTGAGCCCACACATGGACATGCTTACTGCACAGTAAACCTTGCTAATCATGAGTAAATTTACTACCTTCAAATGCAAGTAGCAAATTGTCTCACAATTAGTAAAGGCTCAGTAGCGCCTATGTAGACACCTGACTGAGAGCAAATCTGTTCCCAATCAGCTGACCACCAGGGGGCAAGAGATTTCTCCTTGCCCACAGGAGCTGCCTCCCTGCACTGGCAGTAGAGTGCTCTAAGATTGCAATTGGAAAGTAGAAGCTGAGAGATCCATATCTCACAGCCCCCACTTTGCCATCATGATCATGGAGCAGGGAACTGAAAAATCCCTATCTCCCAGACCAAGCTCTGCAATAGCAGGGCTTGGGCTGGAGACTATTATATCCCAATGCCAGCTCCGTGATAATGGGGCCAGTGCTGGGATATCCTTAACTCCCAGCCTGAGCTCCACAGTCATGGGGCTCCAGCCTATTCCCCAACCAGCTCTGTGCTCATGAAGCTTATTCGGGGAACAAGCTCCCCAGCCTGTACCCCGCAATTGTGGAGAGGGGTCTGGGAACTGTCCTGCTCAGGAGAATTCAATTGGTTGTTTGAGGCACAGGGCTTGCAAATAGCTGCAGGAGTGGGGTAGGCCACAGCCCCCTCCCCGAATCCACTGGTGTGGCAGTGAGCAGTGAGATAGCTGCTAGCTGTCCCACCTGCAAATTGGGGCAGGACGCTGGGGCCTGTCCCACCCCTACAGCTCTTTCCAAGTCCCCTGCCCCTGATCTAGTCTTCAAACAGACTCCATACCACTCATCTGGCTTGTGGAGCCAAAAAGCATATCATTGTCTTAGACCATTTCTATGGCTCTGTGTTGTACTCTCCACTACTTAGACATTCTGTCTAAAATATGGACCACAGAACAGACAAAGTATTCTATTAGTTTTCTTAACAATTCTTTATATGGAAGCTGTGATATGCTCTGACCCCAGGTGTGGCCAAGTATGCCTCTGAGATGCATTTCCAGGTCACATTCACACACTTGGTTCCCTGGGGACAAGTAGCAGTGGTCCACCGTGTGCCACTGCTACCTGTCCTTGGGGAACACCCATGCCATGCACGCTCTGACCTGTGGCAAGTTACCCTGGGTGGGGTAGGGGAGGGTGGGGCCAGCACTAGGTTGGCCCCAGCAGCCTTACTTGTGGTTCTGGGGAGCCTCCCAGGGTTGCAGCAGTGGCAATTCTTCCGCACAGAGCCTGGCCAGAAACTGCAGCATGGCTCCGGTCAACCCATCTCTGCTTTTGAGCAGTGTGCCCTGCCCATGCACACACTATTCCACCTTTTTTCTCCGCAGATTTTTTTGACCCTTGGATATCTGCAGCACCA
This sequence comes from Crocodylus siamensis, assembly GCF_052110815.1. Classification (NCBI taxonomy): domain Eukaryota; kingdom Metazoa; phylum Chordata; order Crocodylia; family Crocodylidae; genus Crocodylus; species Crocodylus siamensis. Next base: position 37,987,038 of record NC_143395.1, on the reverse strand, counting down.
CATACCACACAGCTCATCTGGATACATCATCCCCTGGGTCCTGTTACACCTTCAGGGGCATGCTTCAGCTATACCTGTCTCACCCAGGCCTTGCCAGCTCTTAGCATAGAGCTTTCTGCTGCTCACAAGAATCACACCCTTGTCTAGTTACGTGCTCAGAAAAGAGGCCTGCCCGTATGGTGAAGTGCATTAGAATCACAGTTATCACTGATAATAAGTGGATTAAAAAAAACCAAAAAGATTATTATAAAAACAAGAACAAGCATAAGAAAGTGATAACCATATGTTGAGATATAGGCAGAGATATAAGAATATAACAGGAAGTATCAAAACAACCTGTTCTTACCCTATATCTTAATCCAAGGGTACAGTTCCTATTCAGCTCAACCAGTTAGAAACCATCCCCTACCTCCAAATTTTACACTAGGGCATCCTGCAATTTCTCCTGCCAACTTGCTTTACTCAGCCCCTCCCTGGAGGCCAACAGTACCCAGGAAGATTAGAGAGCAAACTTTGTTCTTTAGGCAATGCTTTAATATGGTTTTGTGTCATCCACTTGATTCACTGAGAGCCCTCACTATGCATGTAACTTCCTTTTCCCCCAAAAAGTACATGTGTTTACCAGAGCAGAAATATCTCTTGATCTAATTAAGAGGAGGAGAATATGTGTATCATTTCAGATATGAAGAATACTAATCCAGTATCTCTAAAATGCTGTTTCTCACTTAATTTCCTTCTCAGGAAGAAACGTCTTTCTCCACAATAGTTTGCATAGTGAGGTGTTATTCTTACAGCAATTATTTGAAAATGTAAATTCATCATTTTATGTGAGGGCCTAGCTTGTGTGCCTCAAAGCACATCCTTCAGGAAGATGAATAAATGAACTGATGTCAAAACTTATGTCAAATTATGTCAAATTCCTTTTTGATAGATCTTGATCTCTCAATAATCAGCTTCTTTTCTTCTGCTAATTGTGTGTCTGCTACCCCTGAGAATTTCTCAGCCCCTTCCCTCTGCTGTTTCACTAGGCTGAGTCTGACTTCCTGCTATCAAAGATCTGAGGAAGAATGTCTTACATTCAAAAGCCTGTCTAACTTTAACCTAAATACACAGTTGGTCCAATAAAAGATACCACCCTAAGAAATTATTGCCTCTTTTTTATGCCAAATGCTAATTCTCAGTGATTATCAGCCATTTATACTTTGAGTGTGTGTTAGGTGCTGAAGAAACTCATTGTTTATCTCTTGAGAGTCATTATCATACTGTGCTCTCCTGGTCCTATTATTACATATAAGAAATTATACATAATTATATAATAAATTATATATTATTACATTTTATAATAATTACCACAAAGTGTAAAAACATAAGAACCATAAGGCTAAATACAGCTTGATGCTACCTATAGAGACTGCATATGTTGTATTAGTCAAAGAAAATTAAGAAAACATTGATAACAATCCACAGCAGTGAATGATTTAGATTGAGGTTGTCCTGATCATTTATTTACTTCCCAAGGAATCTTTTTTTAACCTACAGATTTCATCAGCAAGGATTTTAGATCATCTAAACCCCCAAAGAAAATATTGAAGGAACTGTTAGACCATAAACCAATCTCTGTGGAACAGCTTCACTCATTGATGTCTTCCAGTTAACAATTACATTTTGAAACCTCTCACTGGAGCAGTTTTTAATCCATTTAATGTGTGTGTCATTAATTCCATATAGTGCAATCTTTTTAATCAAAATGTCATTTGGTTCCAAGTCAAATGCCTTGAAGAAACCAAGTATGTTTTATCTATATAATTATCCTCATCAACCAGTCACATAGTCCAGTCAAAATAGACAATGACTGTGTTTTACAAGACCTACCTTTCATGAAAGCATGCTAACCTATATTGATTAACCTCTAATTTTGATAGAGTCCTAAATTAACTGTTTCTTTTTTTTAATCAGGGATCTGTATTAGGTTAACCATTCTATAATTTGAGAGAGGTAGTTAGCTGTGTTAATCTGCAGTTAGGCACAAGCCAAGACAAAATGGTACCGTGTAGTCCAGGAGCAGGCAATTATTCCAGCTAGAGGGCTACTTAACAAGTTTAGGTGAACTGCCAAGGGCCACAAGGGTAGCCCCACCTTTTGGTGGGTGCCCCGCCCCCCTGGTTGCCGTTTTGGGATTAGAAGCCCCACCTCTAACCCCTGACCTTTGCCACCTGAAGTCCCTCCCCTTGCCCCAGAACTACTCCTTTTGGGAGGGCAGGTGCTGCCATCTTGAAACCAAAAAAAAAAAAAAGAAAAAAATCAAATACTAAAAAATAAAACAACTACTATAACTTATTTTAATCTTATTTAAAAACACTTAATCCTGATTTATGTGTGCTTGCATAATGTATCTAGAGGTGATTGCATAATAGCTCAAAATACAGTCCTACTCTTGTATATTGTGTTGGGAGGCTAAGGGGGTGTACATGGGTGTGTGCGGTTGGGGAGTGGGTCTGTGTGTGTTCTAGGGTGTGGGTGGTGTGGGTAAGGTCAGTGGGTGTCGATTGGTGTGGGGTATGTGGTTGGCATGGGGACTGTGTGAGGGTATGGGGTTATGGTAGGTTGGGTGGGAGTGAGAGTGTAATTGTGAATACGTGTGTGTGTAGAGATGGATCCTCAGAGTCCCTGGAGTGTGCAAGTCCCCTGGAGCTTCTTGTAGTGGCAGTGGGCTGGGCAAGTGATTGCACTGTGTGGGGCCAGCCCCACCAACCCCCACACAATGAAGCTGGCAGCACAGGTCATAGGGCTCAGCTGGAGCAACAGAGAAAGGGGTGGAGCTGGCCCAGCTCCATAGAGCAGAGCTCCCTGCTATTCCTCATGACATGAGCAGGGCCAGGCTGCCAGCTTCATCATGTGCAGCTCTTGCAGACTGCGTGTGAGCCTTGTGCAATACAGCCAGTCAGACCCTGCACCCAGGCTCCATGTTGCTGTTGCTCTGGGTCCCCACTAGCCCCAGGGCACCAGCAAGGACACTGCACTCCCGCTTGCCACCACGACTCTTCTACCACTGCTACTTTCCCCACAGCTTCCCTACTTTCCCTCCCACATCCCCACCCACTACTGCTGCCCCCTGTTCCCAGCTGCCATCATCGCTCCCCACACCCACTGCCACTTCCCACCCACCACTCCCCTGCCCACCGCTGCTTCCTGCCCCCTCACCTGCCCACCCACCACCACTTCCCAGCCTCTCTGCCTGCCCAGCTGCCAACCTGCCACACCTGCCCACCTCTGCCAGCACCACACAGTTCCTGGCTGCATGACTGAGATTGCATGATGCACCATTGAATGAGCCCAGCCCAATGCTGACCCCGCAGTATGGGCTGATCACAGCAGTTTCTGCCCCCTCCCCCCACCACTAGCCCTGCATGGCTGGGCCCCACTGCGTCTGTGCTGTGTGGAATGACATGGATTTGGCCATGCCTGAGTTCTGCAGCATCAGCTGATCACGGTGGTTTCCCCCCATCCCTCCATCCAATCTTATCTGAATTTCAATTCAGAAAGAGGGAGGGCAGGGAACAGCCAAAGGGTTGCCAAGCCAGAAGCTGCAGAGGGTTCTGGTTGGGGATTGCAGGTTGGAGGTTGGGGGTGGAGCAGGGCTAGGTGGGCCTTGCTCCTCAGTTGCTGGGTCCCAGATTCTCTTGGCTCCTGGTGCAACTAGTGCCTTGTCATCTTAGACACCCATGTGCAGATAATAATGAATTTTCAAAAAATTTTAGGGGCCCTGTGGACAGGATAGAATGGACTGGCAGGCCAGATCTGGCCCATGGGCCATATTTTGCCCATCCCTGGTGTAGTCACACATTTACTTGTAACATTTGCAAACCATTGGAATGTTGTGATGGATTAAAGCTCAGGGATACATTTGCTGACTAATTAGATCTGCAGTAAAGTGTTACAGTCTACATGTGCACCAGAATTAGGGTGCAGTAAATGGATTAATTCTGCCATAGGATAATACTGTCTGGGACAACTACTATCCTACAGCAGAGTTATTACATGCACCCAAACGTACGTATAGACTGTGACAGGAGTTGGCTGGGACACAAGGGTGCTACAATGTGGGAGGTGCCTGTCACCTAGCTCTGCACTGTTGAACTCTCTGCCAGAGCCTGGGACTGACCCCCCCATACCCTTACCAGCCCAGGACTACTCTGCCCCAGCTCAAACTGCTGCAATCCCAGGAGCATCTGCAGACATTGTGCCCAGGAGCAGCTGACTGGTACAAACTGTGCTGGAGTTTATTGCTATTGTTAATTGCATGTGTAAATTCACCCAGTGGGAATGTCTATATAAGATGCTACTGCACAGTAGCGTCTGAAGAAAGCTGTGCAGCTATAGTACTATGCAGTACTGATGGTTACTGTGCAGTCATTCAGTACTTGCTTATGCAGGTACAACTGCACAGCCACTTGTGTAAAAGTGGCTAGTCTGTATTAAAATGTGTATGTTATGTAGTCACACACTTGCAGTGGCTGCAAATTATTTGAATGCTGCGACAAATTAAAGTTAGTACATATAATACATACTAAATTTAGTATGTTAGATAACCCTTGCATGAAAGGGAACTTTACCATGCAACAATAGAGCTTAACTTACTAACTGGCTTGAATGTGTATTTGATCATAGTTTAACTTCACTTAGTACATATTTAGTTGAATATGTGACACCACCCTATCATAGACTACCTCATTCAGACAGACATGGGTAAGTCTATTCAGACAAGTTAAGCAGTAGCCTATTGAAGCTCATGCCTTTCTCAATGAGTTGGTCTATAAGGTGCCACACCACCCTCCCTTCAGTCTAGTCCATTCATAGCATCTGATGAAGCAGACTCTAACCTGCAAAAGCTATGCCAATCTATAACTTCCTAGGTCATCCTTTTTCTCCTTGGAAATTGCAGTCCTTTGAAATTTGCCCAGTTTTCCAAGGTTTTTTAGAAACTAACATATTAGAAGCTGATAAAGCTCTATAGCAAGTTCCTTTAAAACTTTTTGGAGTAAACTGTTTTGTCCCATTGACATGAAAATATTTAGTTCTAGCAAATCCTGCTTCATTACCTCTTTGTTACACACTTGCTTTCTGTTCCATGCCTAGAATTGTATTGGATATATAGTCTTCTGCTTTATTCCAAATACTGAATAGGAATATCTTTGGAACAATTATTCCATTTCTGCTTCACTGTACCTTCTGTCTCTTCCAAAGGATCCATTTCTGATTTAGGGGTCTTTCCCCCGCTGCTATATTTATGTGGCCACTTTTGCACAGCAAGCCAGGCTTGGGGAAGGACACTTCAGATTGGTGGAACATTTCCACCAATCAACAGCTGGGAAGGGTTTGCCTCACCCCTGCTTGGGGGGTGGGGTGAAGAGCCCCTGGACCTGATTGAAGACTTCACTTTGAAGGTCTGGTAGACTTTGGGGCAGGGCCTCCAGTGTAAACAAAACCCCAGTGTGTTTGGCATGCTGGGCAGACATGACAAGGGACTCAAGAAGATTGGGGCCCAGAAGAGCTGCTAAGAGCAACCCAGTAGGCAGAGCCAGCATCCTGGAGAGCCTGTGAAGTTGCTGTTTGGGGATCCAAGTGGCAGGAGGCTCCAGTGGTACACTGATTGGTGCACAGAGCCCAGAACCTAGGAGCAGCACAAGGCTGCTTGGGTCTACCCATAGTGCACAGGGACGGTGCATGGAGCCAGGCACTGGGAGCTGTTTGGGGTGGCTCAGGCCACTAGTCCCAGTGTGAGGCCAGACAGCCAAAGCTGCTAGCTTGGCTCAGCATTGTGGAAAGAGCCTCTGGAGCCCTGAGAGAGGACCAGGAGAGAAAGCCCCAGCACTAGGCAGGAGAGCCAAAGTGTGGGTAATGTGGCTTGGCTTAGCCATGAGTGGGGCACAGGGCCATTGGGGAAGCCCCAGTAGGAGGCCAGGTGAGCCCAGACCCAGCAGCAATGCTGCTTCAGGCAGGAGGAGAGCCCTGGGTGCCCAGAGCAGGGCACCAGGACATCAAGAGGAGTCAGAGACACCACCAGAGAGAGGACCTTGCAGGATTGGCCACCAGAGGACATGCCTGGTCTACTTCAGAGTAGGGGCATAAGTTGCTGGGGAAGCAGGTCTCACAGGGAGGGAAGGAAGGGTCTGCAGCCTTTACCCTCCTCCATTGTGGTGGGGCATGTCCACATCCCACATCCCTAAAGGGAGGGGCTGCAGGGAACACCCTGTGGTTATTGTATATGGTTACTGTATATTGTATATGGTTCGCATACCAATTCTACTGTAAATATGTAATGCCTCTTATTCTTATTTATTTTGTATAGCAATAAATTTGTATATAGTTAAGTGCTTTGTCCCAGCCTGGCTTTATAGTGAAAAGAGGCAACTTGTCCCTGGTGGCAGGGCCCTCTCACAGCACTCTTGCCTTACCACCCCATCCCTTCCATTTGCGGACAGGGCACACCCCTGGCTATGCCCAGGCTACAGTTTAGATGCCTTATATTGTCTTTAAAGTTACTAGCCATTGACATTTCTTGGTACAGATAGGTACCTTGTCATTTAGAAACATTTTTCATCATTTATAGATTATTTTTTCTAACTTGTATTGCTGTTTTTACATTTCCTTTTAATCAGCATGGTTTTTTGGTCAGAATAACTCTTATGTTTTTGAAATTGTGGCTTAGGGTATCTTTGAAAAATTCTCAGATTTTATTAACATTTTTCACGTTCAACTTACATTCCAAGATAGTTAAGCAGAATATTGCTTCAGAATTGATTTCTTAAATAGCAGCATCAACACAAAATGTTTTCTATGATTTCCACTGGGATCATGGCTGCATCGTTTATGCTGTTAATGGTGCCTCTGATAGCCATCCTGTCATCTTCCGGCTGTCCCCTAGATGTTCAATAACAAAACAGATCCAAAGAAACTGCAATTTCTCCACCCATCCTTGCTCCACGCATTGTCTCCAACATTTTTAAAAATATAAATTTCTGTCTCCACTCTACCAACAATGTCATTTTTGTTTGCCAATGTATTTCATTTCTGGATAAATGCCATAATACCTTGAAAGGTTGTGGAATGTCCATCCTTAACAGTTGTTAATGTAATGTAACCCAGGCATCCCAAGTATGTGCTTTCCTCTCCAAATAGAAGGGATATGTAGGTAGGCAGTAGTGCTGTGAGAGGGATCTGCAAAATACCAGCCAGTTCCTTCTGTTTGCTATAGAATCAGGCCAGGACAAGGGATAGCTTAACTATATACAAATATATTAATATTTACAGGGAACCTTAAAAGATAATTATTAATATACAAGTGATACAGATATTTACAGATAATATAGGACTAATAACCTTGTTTCTCTACAATGGATGACCTTAAGTGGGGTTCAGGTAAGTTACAAGTAAACACAGGTGAGAAATGGGAAGGGATCCCAGGAGGACCTCAATTAGATTTTACACTCTAATGTCAGTTTTCTTACTGGTACAGGAACACACAATTCACAGGAGACAATATCACAAAATATAAGGTGCAATATCACAAGTTATAAGGCACATAAGCATAGAAGTAACTTTAAACCATTAAAAGGGTCCCCAAGGCCCCAACACATTCCTGAGGCCTGGATTATACTCTAGTCTCCACTATAGTGAGGGAAGACCTTATTGCCCCTTGGGCCTCACACCCCTAGGCAGCCCACAAACTCGGGAGGGACCCTCCCTGGACCTCCTCTCCAGGAACCCCTTTCTAGCCAAGAAGGAATTCCCCGTGGGAATCCTGTGCCCCATCAACTCATGAATCTGATGCCCAGGTGGTCCCATCAGGCAAGTGGCTCCTTGTTTGGAGAAGCCTCCAGAGCCTCTGGCTCCTAGGCCGCTCCCCATTCAGAACCTTAAACAATGTCATGTGCTCTTGGGGGCTTTGGCTTTTGATCAGAGTTGGAGGCCCAGACCACCATGTATGGCTCTGGGGCTTGGTCATCTCCCAGACCCTCCATGCAGCATCTCCTGCACTGGGTTCCCCGCCGCATGCCAGGAGATGGAACCTTGAGCTGCCACGGATGGATCCTGGAGTCTTGCTGGCTTCACGTGCCGGGATCCCTGGCCGCACACCAGGGGTTGCAGACCCAAGCCTCTGGCTCCCAGGGTCTGGCTCTGTGCACCGTGCTGTGTGCACTGAGTGCCTGGAGACCCAATTTGTCTCACACAGCTCCCAGGGTCCTGCTCTGTGCCCTGCACTGTGCACCAGTTGGGGTTGAAGCTATTCGCTGCTTATGTCCAGTGAGAGGAGTCCACATGGGCTCGTCAGGGCAGCAGCATCCACCAACTGAGCTGCTCTTCCCCAGCTCTTCTTAGCCCCACTCTCGTCTCTGTCCCTCAGCGCATCTGCCTGTATGCTGGGTAAGCTGCTCTTTTATTCTCTCTGGGGGCTCCGACCCTGGACTGCAAAGTGCAGTCCTCAATTAAGTCCAGGCTCTCCACATCCCCCTGTGTAGGGGCGAGGCAAGCCCCTCCCCAGCCATCATCTGATTGGTGAGAATGCTCCACCAATCACAATGAAGATTTTCCTGAGCCTGGCACACTGAGCTATCTGAGCTTACTGAGCTATCAGTAAGTCCGCCACATTAAGAACACTCACCTGGTATGGTTTAGACAGGAATGAAACTGCCTTGAACAGGGGGTTGGATTAACAGTCCATTCCAGCCCTACTTTTCCATCATTTCTATATATTCTCCAACATTTTGGAGAACTCCTATAGCATCAAAAAGAATTTTCAAAACTTAACATTTTCTGTTCCAACAACAGCCTACTCTTATTTTCTTTCCTTTTTTCATTTAAATCTGATATAAACTTTGATAAAATTCCTCATAAAATTATTTTTTGCCGATCAAAACAATGATGGTGAAGCTGTGTAGGAAAGTATCTGGTTACATATTGCTTAATATATCATTGGAATGTGTTTAGATCCCATAACAATAGATTCAGCATAAGAATCATAAGAGCATAGAATAGGGCAGAAGAGCATATTTCCCATTATACCTCTGAATTTGACCCCATTCAGTTTGAACAACTATATATTCTCACATACACCACACCCTAAATAAAACATAAACTTTGTTTTGGGAGGCAGAACATAGAAAAAAAAATCCAGCCAACTATATAACATATAGAATAAATCATCCTGGAAATGTATTTCCCAGTGTGGCAGGAAGCTCTTGCTGCCTCCTGGGATGCTGTACTTACTTGATACTCTATGTTCCCAGGAGGATTTGCCCTATGTCACACAAGGTTAGGCTCCAGACCTTTGCAAGGGCAGTAGCAAGATGTTCATTGTTTACGTAAGTAGTTCTATATAAGTTCCTATAAATACAGTGTTGTTTCTGTTGCACCTCGTAACCGGTGTAACCTTGACCTGCGAGCCTGGGTTGGCACGACCGGTTTGGCACAGAAGGGATAGATGACCGGACAGGTGGGGAGTAGCGGCGAGTAGGAGTCAGGCAGCTTAAAGCGTATTGGTTATATGAAAAGTTTATTGTACTTACACTATTGATGGTCGCAGCGTAGGCAGGATAGCTGTCTGATAGTGCATAAAACAGAATAATCTAAAGGGGTCTGTTGGTTCACAGGGTTCCTGAGCCGAGCCCTTGCTTTCTAACCCAGAGGCTAGGTGCGGCTGCCCGACTCAATAGTCCCAGAACTGGTCAACAGCTCATACACAGGGAGAAACTATAATGCACTTTCGATAAGCAAACTTCCGAGAGCTCTTTGACGAGAAGAACAGACGAACCAGTGAGGAACGAAATACGCCAAAATGAAGATCAGTTGGTGGGGAGAAGATGTCTGCAGGTGGCCAATCTGCTGACTGTGTCTCCTTGGTGTGCACAGATTCTCCACTTAATGGCAGGAATCTGCTCTTAGTTATAGTCAGCAGTGACCAATCACTTCATGTCAATTGTGAATATTTACTGACCGCCAATTACGTTCTTACACCAGTGACTTAGATACATATTCATCTGACCTAGATACCTATTCATTTGACCTAGATACATTATTCATCTGGCCTGCTTTACTGCCCTCAGCGGGTTCAAAAGGTCAATCATGTGATTAGCACCTGCGATTCTTATCATTGCAGACAACAAGCTTCTTAAGTATGGAGAACAAACTTTTAACAAACTCCAACTGCAATGCTTCCCTCAGCAAAGAAATAAAGGCCATTAGTGCTGACGGGTCTTTACGGCCTGCGCCCTTACTAAGTTATAATGGTCTTTTGCTTTGCTGGCATCAGCACTCTAACTGACAGGTAGAATTCAGACATGACAGTTTCAACATCATAAGCTTCATTAGGATTCCAGGAACTCACTTGCTGCTTCAGGAACAAAGTACAGTGCTCAGCAATAGCTACAGCTGTGAGAAAGTTAACACAGGACTACACCTGTTCAGCTTGCTGAACCAAAAAAGAGAAGCTATCTTGGCAGCAGCATGACATGAATAGTATCTCCAGGCATTCTTCTTTCAGAGAAGAATACAGCTTCCTCGCTTAATACACAGACACCAGTTTTGGGGAACTCATTTTTGAGGGAAAGGTATATGCTCTCTATGAGAAAATATATTATGTCACAATCAAATAAATACATCTGACATTCTACACAGGATATCTTACAAAGGAGCTGATTTTTTAAGTATGGGAAGTTTTGTTCAAATTTTAAAAGCCTTTATTTTTCCTTGGAGAGTCAGAGCTTTGAAAAAAAATTTTTGGAAGTTTCTAAAATTATGCATTGGATTTTCACCAACAGTGTTGAGGCCATTGGAAAGAAGAGCAGCAGCAACTACTGCCACCCCAAAACGCAAATTTGGTCACCCTATACATTCCAGATTTATGGTGATTTGGCAGTGAATGTCCTCCTCTCTACAGAGATCAATACATACAGGATCTGGAGAGGATTTTGATAAACCCAGCCTTCCTATGGGAAGAATGTGGCCAATCCTAGGGAATGATAATTGGGCCTGTTATAATTACTGTATTCACATACAGTATTTGAATACATGTATGTGAATACAGTAATTATAACAGACCCAGTTATCATTCCCTGGGAATCCTCTCCAGATCCTGTATATATTGATCTCTGTAGAGAGAAGGACATTCACTGCCAAATCAACATAAATCTGATATATAGATAGATAGATAGATAAAATCAGATTTTTATAGATAGTATATGGTGTGTGTGTATGTGTGTATATATATATATATAAATCAGATTTATGCTGATTTTGCAGTGAATATATATATGGGGCAAATTTATTTCCTAAAATCAATTTTAAAAATTAATTAGTCCTCATTTGAACCTATGCAACATTTTCATGTAATGGTATATGGTATCAATTAACACAGTGCTTAAGCATTTGTGCTATTGACTTTGGAAGACTATAAAGGCATACTTAAGGTTTTTTTTTAACTTATGGTATAAATGAAAGGAGAAACTGGCCCACTTTTATTTTGGGGTAAACTTATGAAGAAGTATAATATTTATATTTTTCCTGAGTTAATTTAGTATCCAAAAATGGCACGTAGGAAATTTCAAACCCAGAATTTTAAATAGAGTTTCAAAAGAAGAAAGAATACTAGTGCAAAATGGAAGAGGTCTTAAAGCTTGTTCCAAGGCTTACCATGAACAGAGATATTAAAATTCCATGCACAAAAAGATCTCTTTCGAAACTTATTGGCAGCTGCTGATGAGGAAGTACTTCCAATAAAACAGCCAGGCAACTCACAAATATGGCAGTAACAAATAATGAAGACTCCATTAAGAGAGAGAACATCTGGTCAGCTAAAGACGTGAAGTAAAAACTGGAGTACTTAAGACAAAAGGCCCATTGTATTCTGAATATTTTATCATTAACATCCAAACTTATTTAGCTCTTTCTGTAATTAATGTCAAGATTTTTTTTCATGCAGTCTTTAATCACAAGGGCAAAACCACAAAAGCAAGGAGTGTATTAGGAGTGTGAAATATAACAGATAGTAACTATAAACTAGAAATGTGCTGAGCTCATCTGAGAACAAGAATTTGATACTAAAAATTGTCTTAATGGCCTTTGTACAAGATCCAGATAGATAAACTAAGTGCCTAAATAGAACTTCATCAGAATTTAGGCACCTAAATCACAAAAAACTACCATATTTTCTCACATATACCAAGCATCCTTTCCCCAAAAATCAGCCCTCTGAAATCAAGGTATATCAAGCAGAGAAGCTTGTTTTAAGACCAGGATAGAAGCACCCTGTTTGATTCCAGAGTACAGCAACTGATGCATTACTATTCAGGAAGCAGGAGTCAATTGTTCTTCACTTCAGACGTGTTAATGTTCATCTCTCTTTTTAATGGTCTTGATGTTTTCCCAATCAAGCTAACCTTTTTTAGGGTAATTTTGCTGTCTTCTGTTTCTCTCCTCCTATTTCATAGCCTTGGAGACTGTTTAGCTCTTTTAAAATATCATAGATAAACCCATGGAGACAAGTCTTCAGTAGCAGCTGGGGGTTCAGCTTTAGTTAGGTAAGTGGGGAACGGAGGATGAGCAAACTGAAGAGTAAGCTGAAGTTGTGCTGTTTGCAACCATAATCTTGCAAAATGGTTTTTTTTTCAGTCTCTTTTTCAAAAACAAAGTGTTTATTATATTCCAGGGTATTTTATGTGTGAGAAAATATGGTATTCAGATAAACCCTACTCCTAAAGGCACAAAAATATCTTAGGTACTTTAATTCAGTTTCTACTTGCATTTTGGATAATGAAAATTGCTTTATGCTTATACAAAGTCTTTGAGTATATATAAAATGTGCTGGTCTAAGCAGCTAAGTACCTGATTCCTGTCTAATCTACAGTGCCCTATAGAATGGAGGTTAGGAGGCACTTAAACTCTTCATATGTTCCCAGAGTATTCCAATTGGCTTCACTTGCTCAAAGGATATTTAATAATCACCAACAGCAAGTGAACCAACAGCAATTACTTTCAGTCAAAAACAGATGCCAGAGCTACCATCCACCTACATATAACAAATATGGTTAAAGCTTTTATTCAGGAAGTGAAAAACTTGTCTTTAACACTTCCCTCAAACTGAGAGGAATCAAACCCATTGCAGTCTCCTTCCCAGGACAGTGCTTTAATCACTAGGCTATAAGAAAATCTTGTTGGGGCCATCCTACAATCTTTCTGTTGAAGATAGAGCACTACTATGCACAAAGAAGCTGAAGAGTCATAGGGCCAAAAAGAGAACACAAAAGAGATCATCTAACTCTATAGCCTAGTTGATTATGTTACTCTGATTCATTCTCCTATGGCTGATTGCTTATGAATATCATAATATGTAGTCACTAGATTTTTAAAAAGTGGGGGAGAGAAAATAACCCTAGGACCAGAAATCAGGACTACCCCTTTCCAGGGAAGGGCCCTCATTATTGTGCTATAATGTCATGCTCTATCTTGATGGCTTACATTCTAGTCCTGTGAGTCTTCTCTTTCTCCCTACACATTTTTCTAGCTTCAGTAGGGATGGGAGTAGCCCCTGTATCCAGACTGTTCTATATCCACTGGTTATGGTACATACCTGGAAACTAGCACTTACGTTTGAGTACCTGCAGGCTGAAGATTGTCTAAAACCCTAATCTTGTAATTCATAAGCAAGTGCCCTAACCTGTGCAGCACTATATAAAAGCACTACAACGGTCTATCCACTCTGGATTCCAAGTGACAGAGTTGTGCTGTTCAGACACTCCTGTGCTTTATGTTTCTTATTAGTCAGCTTTAGGCCACTGCCTTCTGTCTTAGAAAAAGCATGTGTGCTGCCAACACAGGAGTGGAGATAGAAGCATGCGCCATGGCGACGGGCCTTGCAGGTGCCCTTTTCATGACCTGAAGGCCTGTCAGTCAAGTGTGACCTACTTTTAGAGAAGTGCAGGCTCAGTTGTAACAGAGAGCTTGTTGCTACGCATGCCCAGCATATGAGAGATATGAGGTAATCTTTCTAGAAAGTTCGGTCTTCCTAGCAACCTAATTGGCCATGAGAGTTACTATAAAAGGCCTGATGACCCCTCCCTCAGAAGAGAGACCCGCAGAACTGGAGACAGAGCCTGGTCTGTTCAGGGACTGTCTTCCAGTAAGGCCCTTAGGCTTTTCGGTCTTCTCCTTCACTTCGTGTTATATTATATTGATCTATCGGCTTACGACCTACCTGACATCGATCTCTAACTATGACCTCGTATCACCCCTTGGACTCTGACTATGGTTTCAACTACTTACCTGGTTCTGGGCCTCGGCATCCATCTCGACCACCCAACCATTCAGCTCTCAGCGGACACCAGCGAGTTATGGTTCTGTGTTGTCAGTTGTTCCTCCGTTATAAACTGTTGACCATCCCTGGGACTTATCCGACAGGCTTGTCCTGTCGGTGAACCCCGTGGTACAGCAGGTTCCCCTGTTGTGAGATAATACTGTAACTGAAGAGTCCGTACCTGCGCTTTTCCAAGCGGAAGTCAAATAAATCCATTCCGTTGAAAGAACTCAGCTTCCGTGTCGCTCAGAACTCCACCGCCGCTAGACCCAGCCTGTTCATTCAGTCTCACCATGACACTTGGGACCCTTCCCTGGGGGAGGATTACCCAGCATGGCATCACGAACAGGATCTGTGGGAGGCGAGGAGTCTGAGATAATAAGAAGCTGCCTGTGGCGCAGCAGAGTCCGCCCGATCACAAGTCCAGACAACATAAGGGCCCATAACATCTATCACCAGGCCACAAGTTTGGCCGAAAATGTGATCAAAGGGCACCTATCCCTCTGTGGGGCGAGAATGGGCCATTCAATTAAACACCGGGGTGTACCGCTACATTATGCAGAACCCTCAGGCTATTTACTGCCCTGAGGAGGAAAACGGGAACACGACCCCACCCCGCACTAGCCCTCTGGCCATAGTGGTCAGCCCAGCTCAAGAGTTTGGCCGGTGCGTCCGGTATGTGAACAAGGGAAGTAAAGAGATCCCAAAGAGTCAGTTCTTGTGCCTGAACATTGTGACCGGATCGAGAAGCCGTGAGCTCCTGACGCAGCTCCGAGAAACTTTGGAGCGAGATGGCAGGAAAACTAAATGGATCAGTGGCAAGAAGTGGAAGAAAGGCTGCTTAATAAATGTGTTGTTTAGTGAATATCTTTTATTATTGGGGGAATTTCTGGACCGGGAGAATCAGCTCGAGGTTGCCACCCGAGCTCTTGCCAACAATTTGGCTGAACCGCCATTATTGAATGGCGTCAGCAAAGGGGGAAGCGTATGGAAGGACGCAAAGATGTCACCAGCATCCAATCCTTTCAAGATGTCACGACGTCCAGCCCCCCTCCCTCCCAGTCAATCCATCACCATGGTCCTGCCTCCGCCCACGTGGGACCCAACCCCCTCACCCGCCTTACCATGGCCCATAGCCACACCCAAGCCACCTCCGCGATGCCATCGGCCTCCTGCCACAGCACCACCTGTTGAGCTTGCAGCTCCACCACCGTACGCTAGCCAGCATAATGAGGGCGAATGTGAAGAGAAGGAGAATAAGAATACAAAGAAGTCCATCAACATTAAAGTCCAAGATACTAATACAACGATAAAAGAACAAAACGATACCACAGTTATATGACGAAAGATGGGAGAAGAATTAGAATCAGAACCAAATAGTGATTTAGAGCTGGCAACAGCCTTCCCTATTGCGGTTCGGAAGGTTGTAGGGGGACCGCAAGGACAGACTCAAGTCACAATAACTATGAGAACTAGGACCCGCAAGGAAATGAGCGAACTGAAAAAAGAGACAGGAATTCGACCTCAGGAAACCCCGATCGCTTGGTTAGGAAGACTAGTGGTGAAAGCCGGCAGTGAAACAATTGACCGAGAGGAAGCCTTACAACTGGTCCGAAGCGCAGATTGGAGTCGAGCAAAAATAATCAACCCGGTTCCAATACTTGCCAATCAGTACTGGCCTATCCCGATTCCGGCCCTTGTTGCAGAAGCATTGCAACATAATATCCACTGTTGGCATGAGGGAGCAAATACCCGCAACATCACGGCTATTGTATTAGTTCATGCCATCATTGGGGCATCATATGCTTTGTGGACCCCAGGTCATCAGCCATTGAATCTCACTCCGACACAAATACAAGGAGCATGGCCCCATAGATTCGTCACCATACCCGGGGACGTACCCTGTCTCAGTGAGGCAGTGCAAGCTGCCACTGAAATTTATGGCGGGAGTCACAGCATAACCGCTAGACTCCTGTTGAGTCCATCAATCAATGGCCCGGTGATGCATACACTAGGGCTATTGGATCAATTGCAAGGGGCAATGGAACAAAGACTCCAACACAATGCTCACCCTGTCTGGGACGAGACTGCCACAAATTACCCAATTGAGAAAACGTTCACCGGCTACTGGGGAACAGGCTTAAGGAAAAATCAGACGAACCCTACCAGATGAGGTCAATTAGCTCAATCACCATCATTGCGAAGGTATCAAACTTCTGAGTCACCACAGATGTCTAGGAAATCTTCTTTTAGAGGAAATTATTCACCACCCCAACGATCAGCAGCTGAGAGAGCCATGTTCAGGTTCCTTCTTGGAAAGACTGGCTTGACCAAAGAGAAACTGAGGCTACTGGGTGTGGATGGGCAGAGAGATCTTGCTCAGGCACTGGGTTTTACCGGTTTCCAAGATAAGACAAAAAATGAATAAGTGCCATCAATGTGAGTCCAGCAATCGACGGCCACACCACCTCCGCTCACCAGTCGGATGCACAAGAAATGGACGACAAACAACCCCAATACAACAACAAACTGTCCCCACTATATGACAAACCGATGCAGGCCAAATCCAAACTAACAAACGAACCGACGTGAAGCCCATTACAGGAAACCGAACCACCGCAAATCGAATTACGATACTATGAACCCAAACTGAAACGTAACGACAAAAAACCAAGTAAGATATCAACAACAAATCGAACCACAATACGAAGCCAACTGTAACCAAGTGAAATGAACAGAACCTGAACGAACTAAAATCAACCCACATCGAGCCGGACGACACCCAGCGACCCACGACATCCACACGACCCATATTAAAACGAACCGGAGCAACATCAACAAACCCGAAACTCAAGCAGCACGCTAAGAAAACCGTAATGTTTGGTCTATCAGAGGCACGAGACACCGAGCACACTGTTCGAGTAGACAATCATAGAACTATTGTTGCCGAGAACCATTCAGTGTTCTGTAGTACTGATCCCCGACCTTATGCGTCAGTTGAAGTGCAAAATCCCGAAGACCCCCTGGACATTACAACCGCACGATTCTTACTAGACACGGGAGCCCAAGTTAATGTTATCAAGTCATTGATTCCGCATTGCCGTACCAACAAAATAATGATGGTTCAAGGCCTTAATGCTGCCACCACAACAGCTCATGTCAAATTCATCGGAAAGGGCCATCCCAAACGACTAGATGCAGTTCTTGGAAGCATAAACATTTTAGGGATCCCTGGCATTCGCACCTTAGAGTTAAAAGATAAAGTACTAGAAGTACTACCTATTATGACTATACCCAGACTGGAGTGGCATACACCCTCGCTACGAGTTCATTCCCCATGGCGGTACACTCCTATACCAACAAAAATACATCTCCAGGACCCTCTGGACACCCTACTAGATGACTTAGTCCGCGAAGGCTCAATCAGACAGATACAGGCGAGTACTTACCTCTCCCCTGGTTGGGGGATACCAAAGCCTGGACAACCTGATGCTGTATGCCTCATCATAGATTACCGTGAGGCAAATAGACGATGTGTTGTACTGACCCAACCTTCGCCTAGTACATTACCGCAGAGCCTGTATGAAATGCCCAACTATCAAGCCCATGACTGGGTAGGCACAACTATAGATTTAAAGAATATGTTCTATTCTATACCCATCGACGACACTGAGGGTATCCTTAACATATGTATCGGAGGCAAGATATACCACTGGAACGTATGCCCGCAAGGCTATCGAAATGCCCCAGCCTTAGCCACCAGTGCCATGAATGACACCTTTGACAGGTTTACTAAGGACAACTTCATAGCGAAATCCGTCCAGATCTGGGCTTACCTCGATGACATCGCCATCATGGGCAGGAACGTAACCGTAGTAGCCCAAGCCACGAACGATCTCATCCAGCATTTAACCGCTGAAGGCTGGATTATAAACAAGGAAAAATCTCAGCTGCACCCAACTAATGAGATTACATACCTAGGGACTACCTTCACTCGCAACATCCGTAAAGGCGTAGCCCACGACGATCTCCTCTTTGATTTATGTGAAAACAAAATTTTATCAAAGAAGGTGGACTTTCAGTCCATGTTAGGAAGATTAAATTGGGTCCGGCATTTCATCACCCCTGACCACCTTCCAACTATAGCTCGGATCCAACGTCAAATTCAAGAAAAATCCAGGCGCCGAACCCCCTGGACCCCAAGAGACAACAACGCATTGCACAGCCTATTAATATCTATTCGGGGGATGAACCTTCATGCAATCGACTTTGATTCACCATTAAGCGTTACGGTGGGATTCACGACGGAACACATCTTTACCACTGTCAAAAATACGGACGGGAAGTTGGTATTTCTAGCTCATCGTACCATCCAAACGAATCAGCACAGGTATGGCGCCATAGGTAAAACCCTTCTAGCCGCTCGAACTGGCGGAACCACTCGCCATTGGACAAGGATGATTACAAGCAGTAGGGGCGACTCTTATACCTCGCTTAGCTCATGATCAGCCTGACCAATGTTTCCATGGAGAACCAGCCACGTGGAGTGCTTTAGTCCTAAATCATTTGTATCATTGGAATGCGTGGAAATACGATGATCTACTGCCGCTCCCAGCTATTGATGCAGCACCACACCTTACATTATACGGGACAACCCAGCCAGCTTGGATGGCATCGGATGGTTCCACCCGTGAAGGTAGGAAGTATGGCTTTTATTGCCATCCATGCTGCATACATGATATCCAACCCGGCTGCGAGTCAGCTCAACGCAACGAACTCCTGGGATTTCATGCAGTCATACAACACTGTCTTGCGAATCATGACGCGACCCTCCCAGTTCCGATCATTGCTATTGATTCTCATTACATCTATGAAATAATAACTGGCACGGCTGAACCAACTGAAAACCTTGATGTTTGGGAAGACCTGTACCGATTGTTGTCACAGTTCACTGTCCTACCACTGATCCGATACACACGCTCACATCGGAATGATACCGATCCGGTACATGCTCAGATTGATGGATTGCTACAAAATACAGCTGACGGTGAGCTACTCACCATAAACGATGCCAACAAATCCATTTGCATTGATCCATACCTCGCTTGGTTGCATGAGCGTTGGAGCCATCCAGGCCCCAAGGCATGCTATTCCAGATGGCGTGATACCCTAGGAGAGAAGCCACAGTACGGCTTGCATCGTGATTGGAGGCGCATAGTCCAAGCCTGTGCAGCTTGTGCAAAAGAGAATATACACCCAACAAAAAGCACAAAAGGAGCCCTTGCAAAGGATAAGTTCACCCCAGGTCAAACCTGGAAAGTTGATCTTTTTGGCCCATTACCCAGGGCCTCAATTCCAAATAAAGGGCTGCTCGTCATTGATTTAGGTTCCCGTCAAATGGCCGTCATACCTCTTCGAAAGTCCCACGCGACAGCTGTTACTATGGCCTTAACTGCTGTCTTTGCGATGTGGCAAGTTCCCACCACGATACAGTCGGATGGCGGACCTCCATTTACTTCGAACATCGTTGACAAATTCGTCAAGTCCTATAACATCACGTGGCATTATCATCTCCCTTATCATCCCCAGTCCAATGGGGTTGTTGAACAGGCAATAGGGCTATATAAGGAAGCGCTCCGAGTGACTGGAAATGGAAGCTATAAAAATTGGACAACTCGTAGCCACGAAATCTTAATCAATTTAAATTCAACAAAGCCCCTATGGGAACAGCCTTTAGAAAACCCAGTTGAACCATGGGAGCAAAAATTCGCAGACAACAAATTAGTGTGGGTTTCCCTCCCAGACCACAAACATCGTTATCCTAAGGTCTTGAAAGGCACAATACAATCTGCGGAGAGATATCTGAATACATATCTAGTCAGTCTTGTGGACAGTGGACAGACAATACTTGCCCACCATAATTGGCTAGCAAGACGTGCTATTATAGAACTGATACTATCACAAGGTGATTAAGATTTTATTTTTTTTCAGACTCCTGCCATCCGGGCCGCCCTGAAACAGAATGCAAACCAATCTGATGCCACCCATAACACTCACCTGAATTATTACCCTCTTTACATTCAATCTACCCCCAGCTGTTTCTTACTTATGTGAAAATTCGTTGACGGATAACCTCGACGACATCCCAAAATTGATTGAAAGTCTCCCCAGTGATTATAAAATACCCCTCCAATATGTAAACAGAACACAACATCTACACCAGCATTGTTGGCTACATTTAATGGTACCTGAATTTGCCAACAGCCTGAATAATTTGCTCCACAGATTTCCACAAAAAACTGGCGAGCCAAACACCCATTCAGTCGTCAACAGTCTCACATGAATATTTCATGATCTTCTGGAATGTCTCTTATCGAACGACCGTCAGAACTTTCATAAAGAAAGAGACCACTCCTATGAGAAAAAGGAATTAAGTCCTGAAGAATTCTTCAATCAACTCAACAATGTGATCAAGCTCGTTAAAACGCTTTCAAAAATGCCAGAGCATGATAACCGTATTCTGTTTTCAACAAAGGGAACCCCGTTTAATGATGCCACGATCACCGGCACAACACTGCCTTTTCCACCTCTGGTCGCCACCCGTTCCCTCAAAATCGATCATAATAAAAGTGCCCAGGACCTACAAGAAACAGATGTAACGTTATCCTCTACACAACAAAGCGGCAAATCTGAAATTTTACAAGCTTCAACGAAAAGCACTCAAGTGTCGAAGCTTCTGATAACGGCTGAACAACGAGCCCACGCCATACTATTCGGATTGATGCTCATTTTGTTTTTCATCAGTGCAACCTGCATATACGTTGTTTTCTGATCCACCACACGACAAATCCGACTTCTATCTGCCTACGTCTACAAAAAATTACCACCTCAGCTCGACGTTCGAATGTGATACTGACGACGCCTTTTGAAATTAAAAGTCACGGCTCCTGTCCTTCCAGCAAGGGGGCAACTGTTTGTCTTTTTATTAAGTGCTGGAAGGTACAGGGGAGATAGACCTATCAATAGAAGAACATGTTCTGTCTTGTTTATGTTTATCATTTCAGATTGGCGGAACCTTCTTCGGAGGATCCAAGAGAAGCCTTGGAACTGGACTAAAGTGACAATCTAAGTTGAAGAACAAGACTGCAGAAATGTCGAGAGAACAAAAGGACTTTAGAATGACCTGTATTCTGATATACTGTAAATATGTTACTTTTGTATTCGCGGTATCGGTTACAGAATCTGAGCGGTCCCAAAACTCAGTTCTATACTTATTATCAATGTGGGCCAGTGCTACTGGGGATGATGAGAATGGTGAGGGATTGACCGCATGCCTTAAAATCCCCATGTCAGTGGAAGATCCAGTCCTCATTCCGTACCCTGTGCCTTTCAACATTGATGAGTGGTTCACTAAGGTTTCCCTAAGCGAAGAGACCACCATAAACATCTCCGTTCCTTTGAAAGGTGGGGGTCATATCATGACCAACTATTCTTGGCCTAGAAATTTTTCATTGGAAGATATTGCCCAGGTTACAAATCCTCCGCAAATGAATTGCCTGGAAAAAGAAGCCCGATGTGCCTGTTCTACCATCCCATGGGGAATACACCCCCAAGGGGTAGAATGGTCCAGGCCAGATATGTCTTTAAGGTGGGATCCACATTCTATTAACCCACCTTGGTATATTGATTTGAGCCCCCGTGGTCATAAAGTTCAATCCGATTTCACGTTGACACCTCTAATTACAGCCACACCTTTGGTAAAGTGGAATGAATCAGAAGCCGTGGATCTGACAAAGTCTGGTTCTCACGGGAGAGATTCAGGGTTTGGATTTTATTATCCGACCCTCCAAGCCATATTACTCCATGCTGCCTGTCACAACATGGCGCAACCAATTCGGCAATCTGGACCCCTGGAGTGATCTAGGCATGCCTACCCGACTCCAGGCCGGTGTGATGAATTAAGTACATCTGCGCCATTCGGTCTGGCATGGGCATGCTCAGATGGGCGGCTACATACTACTCTGCCGGCCACGTTAACGGGCGTGCAATGTTTTTTAAGTTCCATTTTGTTCTGTCCCCCGTTACAAGCTTTGATGGCACACCCACCCAGTCCAGCAATCGTACATCACCAAGTATGGTCAGCCACACCAGTCTGGAGCTCGCTAACCCATGGGGAGAAAACCACTCAAGCCCTCAGTTGGGCCTTTGAGGTCTTCTTCCTTTGGGGTTACACGATAGCCAAAGCTTGAATTGCCCTGGCAGAGCTTTCTGAATGGGTTGAGCTTTTGGCCAACCATACAGCCACAGGTTTTGACCTAATAGACCAACAGCTCCAAGCAATGTCTCACATGACTATGCAGAACCGATTGGCACTGGATGTGCTTATAATCCAACAGGGAGGACTATGCCAGTATCTAAAATTGACCCGTGATATGTGCTGCATAGCCATTCCTAATGTTAGCGTCCCACTGCAAGGTCAGATTGTAAAAATTCAAAAAATCACAGAAGAAGTCAATACCATCACGGGAATAGGCCAAGGATGGCTGTCTAGGCTATTTAACTGGTTAGGTTTTAATGCGTCATCCTGGTCGATGAATTTGTTGACACCACTGTTATCATTATTATTAATGTTGGTTGTAATTATTAGTATAGTAAGCTGTATATTTCGGATTATATCCCGAAGGGTTTTCAGTTTGTCCATTTGCATATATTCTGCCATTCCCAGGTACATGAGCCTTAAAAGCGAAGACGAGACGGAAAACAATGTCGAAAACGTAATTTCAAAAATTTGATCCAAAATAAGGCATATACACCCCTGTATTGACAGCAAAGGGGTGTGTTAGAAAAAGCATGTGTGCTGCCAACACAGGAGTGGAGATAGAAGCATGCGCCATGGCGACGGGCCTTGCAGGTGCCCTTTTCATGACCTGAAGGCCTGTCAGTCAAGTGTGACCTACTTTTAGAGAAGTGCAGGCTCAGTTGTAACAGAGAGCTTGTTGCTACGCATGCCCAGCATATGAGAGATATGAGGTAATCTTTCTAGAAAGTTCGGTCTTCCTAGCAACCTAATTGGCCATGAGAGTTACTATAAAAGGCCTGATGACCCCTCCCTCAGAAGAGAGACCCGCAGAACTGGAGACAGAGCCTGGTCTGTTCAGGGACTGTCTTCCAGTAAGGCCCTTAGGCTTTTCGGTCTTCTCCTTCACTTCGTGTTATATTATATTGATCTATCGGCTTACGACCTACCTGACATCGATCTCTAACTATGACCTCGTATCACCCCTTGGACTCTGACTATGGTTTCAACTACTTACCTGGTTCTGGGCCTCGGCATCCATCTCGACCACCCAACCATTCAGCTCTCAGCGGACACCAGCGAGTTATGGTTCTGTGTTGTCAGTTGTTCCTCCGTTATAAACTGTTGACCATCCCTGGGACTTATCCGACAGGCTTGTCCTGTCGGTGAACCCCGTGGTACAGCAGGTTCCCCTGTTGTGAGATAATACTGTAACTGAAGAGTCCGTACCTGCGCTTTTCCAAGCGGAAGTCAAATAAATCCATTCCGTTGAAAGAACTCAGCTTTCGTGTCGCTCAGAACTCCACCGCCGCTAGACCCAGCCTGTTCGTTCAGTCTCACCATGACACTTGGGACCCTTCCCTGGGGGAGGATTACCCAGCACCTTCCAACATCCTGACTCTGAATCACCTTTGGAGACATCTAACTCTCCTGAGTGTATAGGAAACCTAGATTTCCAATTTTGTTTCTTTGTATCACCACCCTGGAGCCTGTTCCCTAATTTTTAGGTGTTGTGATGCCTAAATTAGGCAAACCACCAATCTGAATGTTGTCCTTTCATCTTGTTTTAAAATGTCTTTGAAAATCAAGTCACATTGCACCACTTAGAGAGTGCCATACAAATGATTTACTGTAAAGCAAGTGAGGATCACAGATTATTTCTAAGTTTTAGAATGTGTTAGTAAAATATCAAATATGTCCTAGATCAGTGGTTCAGTGGGGGGCTTTTACCATGACCCAGTAGTAGCAGGATGGGGCACATGTAATTGGCTGCCTCCCTCCCAGGGCTCCCCCACCACTCAGCTTTAACCCCAGAAACACAGATGTGACCCTGGAAGCCACTCAGCTCGGCAGATGGACAGGGATCTGAGCAGCAGCTCATGCCATAACCCTACAGCCAACCCGCTGCACTCTGGTACCAGGCTGCGGCCTGGTGGTTGGGATCCTCTGCCCTAGATTACATGAAAATAGACAGGCCACTTTCCCCTTCCCCAACAAAAAAATTCGTACTAACTCTCTGAGAGGGTATAATTAAAAATACATAAATGATCTCAGTTTATCTCATTATCATTTTCTTCTACCTTTTAAAATGTTGAGATATTTCCCAAAGCAAACCACTAACTTCTCTATACCATACTTTTGGAAGTGACATCTATTTGATAGATTACAGAAGCATGTAATAAATTGCTAGTCATCTATAGTCTTGCTAAGCACAACTGAAGGAGAACATGAAAAGTTTATAAAAAATTAAAGAGAACTGTGGAGAAGGTGAGATATTTCTGCATCACTTTTTATGAAAGATGATGTGGCTCACATTACTGATTTCAATCTGTGCTGCTTTATACCTAAACTCAAGGGATTAATTTATTTCAAGAGACATTCATTGGAAGTGGAGAATGGGCAATCAATGGACTTGTGTGAGAGAGAGCAAGAGAAATGCTTCACTTGGGTAAGTGGATAATTAAGACTTTTTTAAAGGTTGACTGGGAGATTGCAATGGAGGTACTTAAAAAGGTGGCCAGCCAAAGAAAATGAATTTGACCATAGTTATCCAATCTAGCTCAGGTACATAAAGCAGTCAAGCTGTAGCAGCATAGATCTCAGCATGTGCTTCTTAGGGTATTAGCCCATGCTGAGTTCTGTGCTGTACAGCTCGACTTTCATGTACCCAAGCTACTAATTTAAAACTAACATATCTCTATACTATACTGCATTCTGCAGTGCATTATAGCACTAACACTTGCAGAAGCTAGGTGATAGTTCTAGCATTTAAAACCAAAAATGTTTTGTTGGAACTTAACAAGCATGCCTTTGTAATAAAATAGTCCTTTTCAATGCATGGACCATGATTTGGAGGAAAAATCCATGTGCAGGGGAATACTGGCAGACACTGACAAAATGGTAAAAAATGATTTGGTGTGGTAAGGAAACTGAGGCAAAGAAAATGAGTATAAGTCTTCTATTGTTTTGCCTGAATCTGTAAATTTCTTGTGCTGTATAACGAATAGTTCATATATAATCCAATTTGCTAATCCATGTGCCCCTGAAGAAGTAAATTGAATATCAAAAGTATTGAGATGGCTTAAGCAAATATGAATTCAGCATCAATCTGAAGGGCATAAGGCAGCTGAACCATGAAGGTTCCACTTTTGTGTATGCTGAGAAAATATGACATAGAGGCCAAACAGAGCTTTACCAAAGTTGTGATAATCATTTCCTGTGGAAAAGAAAAATATAGATTGAATTTTGGGTGTTAGATACCAAAGAAAGCAGATAAGAAGTCCCACAGAACCAAAGAATTGGTCCTGCAAAGGGAAATGACAAAGACACTAATTTGTTGTCCTTCAAGATTCTCCTTTAAACTTTCCTGTGCAATTTTGGCTATAAAATGCTTTTAAAAGTTTTTTTTTGGCTTATTACACCACCTACTATTATTCATTTTTCCTTGTAGTCCCCCAGCTGTTCATATCCATCTCTTGTCTTATATTGAATGCTGTATAACACTTAGAACAATGGGATATTGTTCCATTATAGTGGGTACGTCTACACGACACACTTTACTGTGCAGTAGAGCTAATTACTCCATAGTAAGAATCACCGTCTAAACACTTAAGGGATACCACCCCTGCCCCAGCCCTGGCACAATCTGTGGGCAAGGCAAGAGCCCCCAAGGGCACACTTGCCTGCCTGTACACTAATGCCAGGAGCCTGGGCAACAAGCAGGACGAGCTCATCCTCCTGCTCAGTGCAAAGAAATATGATGTCATTGGGATAACGGAGACCTGGTGGGACTCCACCCATGACTGGACCAGGGGTATAGAGGGCTATACCCTGTACAGGAGGGATCGTGTTGACAAAAGGGGCGGGGGTGTAGCTCTCTATGTCAAGGAAAGCTACATGTCCCTGCAAGCTGATGTTGGCGACCGGCATGGACAGCTAGAGACCCTCTGGGTAAAAATTCATGGGGAATACGGCACAGGGGACACAATGGTGGGAGTCTACTACAGACCTCCCACTCAAAGTCCCGAGCTTGACCAGGAGTTCACCCGGGAACTGACTGAGGCCGCTTGCTCCAGGACCTTGGTTGTCATGGGTGACTTCAATTACCCAGACATCTCCTGGGAAGATCACTCAGCAAAATCCGAGCAGTCGCAAAGCTTCCTCTCATGCATGGATGACCTCTACCTGACTCAAGAAGTCTATGGGCCAATGAGACGCAAAGCGCTGCTCGACCTGGTACTGGCTACAGGGGACGACCTAATTGGTGACCTAGTGATCGATGGGAAGCTGGACGACAGCGACCACGAGCTGATCACCTTCACCATCCGCCATAAAGCTGGCAAGTCAGTCAGCAACACAGAAGTCCTTGACTTCAGAAAAGCCGACTTTGACAAGCTCAAGAGGCTAGTCAGTCAGGCCCTCAGGGACCATGACCCCAGGGAGATGGGAGTTCAAGAAGAGTGGTTGCTTCTCAAAGGAAGCGATCCTCAATGCACAAGCTAAATCTATCCCAACACGGAAGAAAGACAGCAAGAAGGCACAGCAGCCCCCCCTGGCTCTTCAGGGACCTAGCGGACCTCCTGTGGCTAAAAAGGAAAGCCTACAAAGGATGGAGGATGGGATTCACCTCCAAGGAGGATTACTCCACGCTGGTCCGGTCCTGCAGGGAGCAAACCAGGAAAGCCAAGGCTGCAACTGAACTCCAACTAGCTTCAGGCATCAAGGACAACAAAAAGTCCTTTTTCAGTTATGTGGGGAGCCAGAGGAAAAGCAAGGGCAATGTTGGACCCCTGCTAAACCAGATGGGGCAACTGACAACTGACGCCCAGGAAAAAGCCAACCTATTAAATAGGTACTTTGCGTCAGTCTTTCATCAGTCACATGGGATGCCTGTGCCTGCTATGGGACAGGGAAATCTGGGTGAGGGGGATCCCCTACCCTCCATCAATGCTGACCTCGTGAAGGAACACCTTGAGAAGCTGGATACCTTCAAGTCAGCTGGCCCTGACAATCTGCACCCCAGGGTACTCAAGGAGCTGGCGAGCGTCATAGCCCAGCCCCTGGCACGGATCTTTGAAAACTCCTGGCGCTCTGGTGTAGTGCCCAAAGACTGGAAGAAGGCCAATGTGGTGCCGATCTTCAAAAAAAGGGAGGAGAGTGGATCCGGCTAACTACAGGCCCATTAGCCTGACTTCTATCCTGGGGAAGTTCTTAGAAAAGTTTATTAAGGAGGCCATCCTTGAGGGACTGGCCCAGGCTAACATTCTAAGGGATAGCCAGCATGGGTTTGTTGCGGGTAGGTCTTGTTTGACCAATCTCATTTCCTTCTATGACCAGGTGACCTATCACCTGGACAAGGGAGAAGAGGTTGATGTCATATATCTTGACTTCAAAAAAGCTTTTGATCTGGTATCCCATGATCACCTCTTGGCCAAACTGCCCAGTTGTGGCCTTGGCTCCACCACGATCCGCTGGCTGGGAAATTGGCTCTGTGGTTGGACCCAGAGGGATGTGATTGATGGCAGTCACTCATTGTGGTGCCCTGTGACCAGTGGGGTCCCTCAAGGCTCTGTCCTGGGACCCATACTGTTCAACATCTTCATTAACGATGTGGACATTGGAGTCAGGAGTGAACTGGCCAAGTTCGCCGATGACACCAAACTTTGGGGCAAAGCATCCATGCCAGAGGACAGGCGGGTGATCCATACTGACCTGGACAAGCTCAGCAAATGGGCAGATGAGAACCTCATGGTGTTTAACAGCGAAAAATGCAAGGTTCTCCACTTTGGGAGGAAAAACCTGCAGCATTCTTATAGGCTCGGCAGTGCTATGTTGGATAGCACTACAGAAGAAAGAGACTTGGGGGTCATCATTGACCACAAGATGAACATGAGCCTGCAATGCGATGCTGCGGCTAGTAAAGCAACCAAAATGCTGGCTTGCATCCATAGATGCTTCTCAAGCAAATCCTGCAACGTCATTCTCCCCTTGTACTCGGCCTTGGTGAGGCTGCAGCTGAAGTACTGTGTCCAGTTTTGTGCTCCACAATTCAAAAAGGATGTGGAGAAGCTTGTGTGATTCCAGAGGAGAGCCACACGCATGATCAGAGGTCAGGAAAACAGATCTTACGATGACAGGCTGAGAGCCATGGGACTCTTTAGCCTGGAAAAGCGCAGGCTCAGGGGTGATCTGATGGCCACCTATAAATTTGTCAAGGGTGACCACCAGGATCTGGGGGAACGTTTGTTCACCAGAGTGCCCCAAGGGATGACAAGGTCGAACGGTTCACAAACTCCTGCAAGACCGTTTCAGGCTGGACATAAGGAAGAATTTCTTTACTGTCCGAGCCCCCAAGGTCTGGAACAGTCTGCCAGCGGAGGTGGTTCAAGCACCTACATTGAACACCTTCAAGAGTACATTGGATGCTTATCTTGCTGGGATCCTATGACGCCAGCTGACTTCCTGCCCTTTGGGTAGGGGGCTTGACTCAATGATCTCCTGAGGTCCCTTCCAGCCCTAATGTCTATGAAATCTATGAAATCTATGAATCTTGACCCTTACTGGGCACATCTACATGTGCACATTCACTGTACAATAACTGAAATTTACTGAGTAGTACGGGCACACATGTACATGTGCATGCCTGTATCAAATTTATGCCCGATTAGTTACTGCGCAGTAATGCACATGTAGACACTTTACTGTGCATTACTTTAGTCCAAAGTCAGTCCACACACAATGTTAATGCGCTTTAGTGCCTGCACCTGTACAACCCAGGCTATTTCCACTTACTGCAGAGTAACTTACTTCCTCAGTAAATTTAAGCCAGCGTAAATGAACATGTAGACATGCCCAATGCATAGTAATTTGCTCTACTCAGCAGTTGATTTGCAAATGCAAGTAGCAAATTAACTGTCAAATAATTACTGTGCAGTAAGGCACATGTAGACAGCTGACCTGCTCAGCCAGGATGGATGGGGTGGGAGACTGCTTCTTGCCCCCAGGAGCTGCCTGCTGCCTGGGTAGGCTCTGCCATTGGAGCCTGGGCAGGGACAATGTTTGCCTCGCTGTGACTGTGCAAGCTGGGGCTGGGAACAATCTCCCAGCTCCCATTCCGCAATCCTGGAGCTAAGGCTGGGAGTTCTCTGCATGGGGAAAGTTCAGATTAGGGCCAGCCCCACAGATTTTTCCCAGCACCACGCCCTAACCAGGTGATCAAGGCACAGGGGGTGGAAAGAGCTGTAGGGGAGGGTCAGGTCCCAGCCCCCCATCCCAATCCACTGGTGGGGCAGCTAACAGCAAAGTAGCTGCTCCACCAGCAGATTGGGGCAGGAGGCTGGCATCTGTCCCTCCCCCACAGCTCTTTGCAAGCCCCCTTTCCCTGATAGGGGATTTGGGGCCAGGAGTTCCCTACTACTGGGGCAGGGGACATTGTGTTTGCCTCAGCTCTGCCACCACGGCCCACACCAGCAGCAGGGAGAACAGGGAGCAATCTCCCAGCCCCTGTAGGCTGGAAGCAATCTCCCAGCCCCATGCTTCCTGCCAGCGCCTGGGCTGGAGCTTCCCTTGGCTGCTGTTGGGGGACCGGTGCAGGGAGAGAGGCGACAAAAGCAGAGTGCTTCCAGGAGCAGCAAATCTGCTCCCAAATCCCCACACATGTAGACAACTGTAATTTACTCTAAAGTAAACCCACCCTGTGTGCATTTGCACGTGTAGACTCACCCAGTGAGTCATAGATACTATAATAATACAAATAAATAATATAAATGTAAATAAATAATTGGCACATATTGATACATAACAGATGTTTTCCTTTATAGTGATTCACAAAGACTTAAGTTGTGCACTTTATGTACAAAACTTCTCTTACGTGTTGTTTTTAATGCATGATCAGATTTTCTTATAACTATATAAATTAATGTTTTAAATTAATACTTGATGTGGCTATAATTAAAATCTGATTTACAGTCATCTGGTTTTGGTGTGGAACCAAATTGATGAGGTTTTTTTGTTTGTTTTTGGGTTGGGTTTTTTTGTGTTTTTTAAACCAAAACCCACCTCTGATTAACAACCTAAGGTAGAACCAGCATGCTTCTTGATTTATTTTCTCTTCTAATTAGCTCCAAGAGGTAGTTTCTGCTTTGTGAAAGTGACAGAGGGCACATCTACACAAGATGCTACAGCGCCATAATGATTAGCTACAGTGAGGTAGCTCATCACTACAGCATCATAGTGTCAACAAGCAAAACCCATGATGCTAATGCTACATTGCTGTAGCACATTGCTATGGCAACATAGCTGCTACAAATAACTGCACCTCTGGAACTTCCTAAAGCAAGTACTAAATGACAGAGCAGTAACAACTGTGTTATGGGGGGACATGTGTAGATGCACTTAGCATTATGAAAACTACAAAGTCAGTATGAAAAACGTAACTTTGGTAATGAATTCCCCTAGCCAAGCCAAGCTATGCAGCCAGCTAAAATCCACAATCCCCATAAAGAGCTGTCTTTCAAAAACAGATGTTATATTTCACTAAACAAATTTATCCACAATAACATGGAGTATTAACATTTGTATTCAGCCTTGGAAGATATTCATAGCCTTTCTCTGACTTCTTTTTAGCCTTCTTTAATGAAGTGAAGAACTCAAAGAATTATTATTACCTTTTAAGAATTAAAAAAAGTCTTCATGATACTACAGTAAATTTCATTAAACATTTAGTACCTTTTGACTGTGTTATTAGCTGCATAATTCAAAGATGGGGAAAAAAGAAAACCCACAGTTTGGTTTGTCCTTACTACATTTATGTCAGACTATCAGATGCATCACACAACTTCTTCATAATACAGGGGATTCTTCTCATTTATCCTACAGCCATGAAGATTCAGAAAGGTATAGATACTCAGTATTATGACATTATTTATGGCTATGGTAGGATCACAAGCTATAAATTCTATCCCTTTAGCAATTTGAACTCTTCTTAATTCTAGTTTCGTAACAATTGCTTATACTGATGTACATTTTATGCAATACATAGTTTATACTAAAAATCTCACTTATGAGAACTACTGATTATTATATTTATACATTTCTTCTCTGTTGCTCAGCATATGAGCTTCTTACACTGAAATTATAGACGTAGACTAAGAAGAACACATGGTAGATAGGGAAATAATCTTTAACACATACGCCAATACCAAGATCCACACAGGTAACTAATAACTTCTATTAAAATTATAGATGTCAGTCCATCTGAGGAACTGGGCTGGAGAGAGTAGTACATTACTCATTCAAAACTATAACTAAGAAATATGTTTTCAAAAATACAAAGGACACAAATCTTATCCAAATTCTATTGCAGATTTAAACCTATTTCCTCAGATCAGTACTTTAAATAAAAAAACACTCTTTGTCTCTCCTTTGCCTGAAGAAGGACGTTTGTAGCTGAAAGCTTGCAAAGAACAATTTTTCCAACTATTTAGTTTGTCTAATAAATGATATCACGTTTGCCCAAAGAACCTTATCTACCTATAAAGGATAACTTCTTTGTGTCTAAAATTTAAACTGCAAAGATACCATGAAACTTTTAACATCACCAAGAGGTTGGAATTATTTTTTATGGATCATCTTCAACAGCAAAATAATGCTAATGCTCTTCTAAGGCACTGATTCAGTATTGACTCAGAAAAAAAGATTAGCACCTACTGTTCTGAATCATGAACAAGAATATCCTTCAATCACCAAGATTTTTCTTTGGAACTATTCAAGTCCTGATGCAGCCTGACCTTCTCTCTGTAATGTAGTGATTCTCAACCAGGGTGCCATGGCAACCATAGGTGTCTTGAGATTCTTTCAAAGGTGCCAGAGAGTGCCAAGCCATGTTAGCACTGTGGCAGAAAGCCACCTTGGTTTCTCCCCAAAATCTCTGCCCTGTGACAATGTGATTAGATGGGCCAGCACATAGGATTCACACCTCAGCCTGTCTCTTTAGGTAACCTGAGCTGGCTGCATTCCTGAGGGAGGGGGGAAACCTGCTCCCTCTGCCTACGTGACTGGCATCAATTACCTGGGTGAGGGGCACCTACCTGGGGAGCTGGAATCTGCCCGGTAACAGGTGATGTATTACAAATTGGTTGGCTGATAGCCAACTGGGGCTGACCTCCACTGGACCAGGTGACTGAGGTCACAGGGGCTATATAAGTTGGGGGGGGAAGGAGGCGGCCCCTCTCTCTTCGGCCATGAGGTGAAGCAGCAGTCATGCGGGGGACACAGAGGAGCTTTACCATCTAAAGTTGGCTCTCTCCCCCAAACTCACGAGCTAGAAACCGCCTGCTTACAGAGGGGAATTTCACCAGCCTCTGGAAGATGCTTGTGAGTAAGCTACTTGAGATCTGATTAGATATTTAGCTGGCAGTAACACAGATGCATAATCAAAAGGCTACCTCAGCCACACTGTTTGCTCTTTAGGATTTCTAAGACCTTGCTCAATCCTGTACCCTAGTTTACCCTATCCCTTGTAATCAATAAAGTTCTCCTTTTTGACTGGTGTGGGAGATTTATTGAGGGGTGGGTCTAAATTATGCCTAAGAGACCCCTTAGGTCTGCAGACTAAGGGAGACTTTACTTTTTGCTCCCTGACTTGGGGAAGTGCCCCAAGTGCCTGTACTGGGTCAAGTACCCATTAGACTATTAGGCCTGTGTTTCCCCGAGGACACAGGGCTGAGACAGTCCCTTCTCAGGGTGGTGTTGGTGACATTACCCCCAGACTAGCAAGTGTGCTCCGGGAGAGGGGTCGGCCGAGCATAAGGCACCCCTAGGGAGGCATTCGGAGCCTGGAAGGTGGGCGGGCACAGGGAGGTGGGCAGCTCAAGGCAGAAGCACCCCCTACTGGCCCACCACAAGCACCATTAGATAAACCCAGAGATTTGAAATAGGAATTCTGAATGTTAAAATCATTCTGCCCTGTTGTGGTCTTTCTGAATTCTTTGCAACAGAAGAATGTCTCTATTATTTTTCTGTAGTCAAAAAATGAGTGAAAATTAAGAGGTGGAATTTTCTGATGGGTGCCTTGAGACAGTTTAGCAGGGCCTTGAGTGGTGAAGGGTATATTGAGTCTAAAAAAGGTTAAGAATCACAGCTCTAAAGAGTCATAACAAAACTGGGACCTATTATGATATAACTACATAATTATTACAGACACTTTGACTCTTGATGTCAGCAGTTATCATGCTTGGCTATTTATTAGAATTTATTGTTAGTTTATTAAACAAAAAATAAGTTAAATGTAAATAAGTAAATAAAGATTTGCAATGTATAGTATTCAATTATTGATTATTTTATAGTGGGATATATTATGGCCACATACAGACATTCAGTTTCTCCTGGGAGTGTCTCAACTCCCTGGGCACATCTCCATGAGACACGTTGCTGCACATTAGCATAGTTTAATTTGGAGTAAGCATGTGTGTCTACATGAGTGCACACTTACTGCACAGTAAAAATGCTTAATCCTGCTTAAATTTGCTACTTGCAAATGCTAGTAGCAAATTTAAGTGGAATTATTAATTGCACAGTATTGCACCTGTAGACATGAGCTGCAGGCTGGGAGCCTCTATATGGGCTACCTATATGGAAACCTCTGTCTACAGGTTTTAAAAGCCTGCAGATATTTTGAGCCCTGAGGCACCCAGACAGGGACCCTGAGGGTACTCCAGGACCCTGTGTACCCCTGGGTAGGCCACAACTTAGCTATGCCTGCCTGTCAGTACCCGAGACTGGCACCACACTTCTGGGACAGTACTATCCAGGCCAGCAGGGTGTTGCAGCCTACGGTTAGGCCTGTTCACTCCCAAGGCCACCTGCCAGCAGGGCCAGCACCACCTGCCTGCAGCTCACCTCCAGCAGCCTACCCTGCTGCAGGTGCTGAGGGGTATTGCCTCTGCCATGCAGCTGCCAGTCTTGTGCCATGCCCCTGCACTGGTCACTGAAGACAGCTGCCTAGAGCTGGCAGCACCAGAACAGCTGTGCAGAGGCCCAGAGAGCCAGTGTGAGACCCAGCATGGCTTCATCCTCCTTACCTAGGCCCATGCCCACATCCATGCTCATGCCCATGCCCTCCACCTGCAGGGCAGAGATGCAGCACCAGTTTGAGTGGGGTTGACACTCCAATGTTCACATATATGAGGTGCTGTCAGGCCAGATGCAGAAGTGTAGGTACAACCAGTCAGCACAAAAAGCATCATATAAAGGTCAAGGCCTTGTGGTCACAATGGGTCACCATGACCAACCACAGCTGTCAGTCGAGCCGTGCCCACTGGATGCCATTCTTGTGCCCCAGAATCCAGGCCACAAGTGTACTATCTTTAGCAGCATGGGTGACCTGCCCAAACCCCAACCCTGGCCTGGCACCTCCAGTGACACAGCAATAGAGGAGGGCCCATCAGGTGCCCAGCATCCCATGCTGCTGAGCTCCCTGGCTGCAGTTTCCACCAGCAGCTCAGATACCCTGGTCAACGCCTGCCTCACCAGCTCCACAGCCCCAGTCCAGCTGCAAGGCACAGCTGGCCATGCCATTGACAGCTGCCAGCAGCACCAGCTCCTCCTGGGGTGGGGGGAAATGGGGTGGGCCTGGCCAGGCACCTGCACACCATGCCACTCCATTGAAGGACATCATCTGGTGTTGGCTACAAAGGACCAACTCACAGGATCATAATAAATTCTAATTTATTGTATGGGATGTGAAGTTACCAATAAAATCATAAATGCAAACTTTGAGTTATGAGGGGTACTGGCCACCTTAACACATACACACACATACACTCACTCATTCAAACCCATGTCACTCAAACTCATGTAGTATAGTGTATAGTAGCTGCTGTAGTGATTGTGAGAACACTGGTGCCAGTATATCTACCTATCCAAGGCCCCAGAGTCTGCTGTCAATAGTCAGCTTCCTTCAAGGCAATGTCTTGACCTCCAGAAGGGGTCGCCTGCTTGTTCTTCTGTTTCAGTAGGTCAGGTGCTGGATGAGAGGGTGCCACTGAGGGTCACACTTCACTGCCCTTTATCCCTTTCTGGCAGACTCATGCGATCCTCTACCATCATTTTGGCTGCCCAATCCAGAGATTGCTGCCCCATGTGGGTCTTAAGTAGTGCCTGACAGCTGTTAGTCACAGGGGTCTTGCCTATCTGGTAGTGCAGTTTCAAGAGTCAGTTTGTGATTTTCATTAATTAACAATGGTATTGTTAAGGGTTGCAGGACTAGTCAATAGGGTGGGTGCTCAGTCCCAGGAATCAGTTCCTTGGCTTGATTAGCCTAAAATGGCTTGTAGAGTTTTGTAATGGCAAGTTCCTTTGGCTAGGCTATTGTCGTTTAATTACCTACTGATCACCATACATACTCACATTAAGTCAGGGACAAGCCCAGTATAACAGATTTTATCACTTTACAATACAATTTCAATACAGTGGACCAAGGTGTAACCTCATTGTACAAGAAGTACATTCTTTAAGGGTGTAAAAGTATAAAATCAAAAATACAAAATGTCATGGTAAAGGTGAGACAAATGAACTATAAAAATGCAGCGTGAGAAATATATAAAAATGCAATGTGAGGTAGTAAGGATCAAAGGCTACTGGGGACAATGAGTGAGTTAGGTTAACACCAGGATATATTTACACACTTGGAAGTGCATATTTTAGTTCTTTTATTTTCTTTACTGACACTGAACTTAATTGATGTGTAGATGTAGTTTCTAGGTTTCTCCTACAGAAAGCTTCTTTGGCTTTCTGGCTTGCTCTGAGCCTTGCCACACCCATGCAATGAGTGTGCTAGGTCTCTGCCAGTACTTAGAAGGAAAATAAAAGCACAAAATGGGGAGGGGGGAGAGTGCAGGCAAGAAGGGGCTTCTGTTATATCAATGTCCAGAAGGGAAATGTACAAAGGGGGTTTCTGCTGCACTGGAATTGGACACCATCATTGCCAGCCAGGCCTGAGCATAGCCGCTGCCGAGGCCAGCCCTGATCACATGATAAGGCCCGTATTGGAAGTAGGGCCCTCCCTGTCCCAGCCCCTGCCCTTGCCCCTGCCCAGCCTGACCACAGTCCCCTGGCCCCAGGTTTCCCCTTACAGCACACAGGGAAGCAGGAAACAGTGCATAACATTTTTTAGAAGCCCATGCCCCTGAAGCTAGGTGGGCATGGCTCTCTCACATGCCAAAGAACACATCAATGCCTCCTTAGAACACATGATGTCCTCCTCAGCTGCGGGGTGGGGGGGAGGGGACATGAGGCATAGCCACAGGTAGCCCTCCAGATACCAGTGGAGCTTGTGGGACAGCCAGGGATTCCCCCCCACCCCTGCACCACTGAAGCTCAGGCTCCCCTGCCAGTTGCAGAGATGTACTCAGGGGAACATGGTGATCAGCAGCAGCACAGCATAGTGAGTCAGGCACCTCTAAGTCAGCACAATAAGCTCCTCACACAGCTCACACAACATGTGCAGCAGAGGCAAGCTCAGGGCACAGTGCTGGTGGGGGGGGCACCTTGCTAGAGAGGCCCTTGCAGGGAATGTGGGAGCACAGGCAGCTCTTCAGCCCAGTCATCTGAGAGACCCATGACTCCTGAGCCTGAGCGCTGTGGGCTGGGTGGCAGCAAGCTATGGGAAGGGGTGGGGAAGGCAGGCTTCCCACAGCCAGCATGCTGTGGCCCATCTGCCCCTGTGGAGTGAGTTTGGACAGCAGGGGTAATGCATAGGGCATGCATGCATGCGGGTGCACATGAAACCCCAACACATTGATGTAAAAATCACGGTTCGTTTCTTTGGAGGCTCAATGAATATCAATGATCCTTTAGGCACACATTGTTGGTGATACAAAAGGTATATATTTGCAAATAGGGTCAGAGAGAGAGACAAAAGATCAAACGCTCTGCCCCCGGGAACAATCATTAGCAGGCTTTTATCCCCTCTCTTCTGGCACGTGTACAGAAGCAGGAACTCTTACAACTCATTTCTGGTTCATACAAACATGCATGTGAATACGTCAGATCATACATCCCATGTGTATTATAATTAACTACTTAAGTATGCGGGGCGGATAGGCTTAATATGTATTAGCTTATTGCGCGTGCTCAAAAGGGACCCAAGGTTATTCAAGGTTCAACCCCAAGGCTAAGATGGTAATTACTCTTATCTTAGCCTAAGAAATGTGGGAGCCATGAAAGAAAGTGTGATTTAGTGTAACAAAGAGATAGTAAATTTGCAGAACAAAGTGAGAGTGATACCTTAGTACAAAGAGCCCTTGGTAGTTTTCCCTTCAATTTCCAACCCCCCTTCCCTCTCCCATTAAGGAGACAAGGAGGGCTAGCAGCTGTGTTTTTTTAAATCTGCTATTGATAATGTATTTTTAATAATATTTCTAACAATATCCCCCCTCAAGATGCTTTCTGATCTTTACTTCATTTGGGCATATCAAGATAATTACGAGGAATTTTTTTTTGAGGACCATGACCTTTGCAGCAGTCTGTGCTTTTAAAGGTACTGCTGCGACCTGCATCCCTTCTACTGTGGTGGTTATCAATCTAGTGAGACAAGGAATAAGGCAAGGGATAAAAATCAAACCAGTTAGAGCACACAAAAGCACAAACCCTACTTTTTTCCACCAGGGTCCTCCAAATAATTGAAACCACCAGTCCTTATTCCATGTGGTTTCCCACGTTTGTATTGGTACATGGGCTATTTTCCTAATCTCTTTGGCAATCTCTAAGACCGCTTTTCCGTTATCATCTATTTGGAGGCAACCATTAGAAAGGTTGAGCTTTCCGCAAACTCCGCCATCCTCTGCAAGTAAATAGTCTAAGGCCATCCGATTTTGGTATATGGCTGCTCTCATCTGAGAACTCTGTCTGGCCAATAACTCCAGAGCAGTGGCGGTCTGGTTAGTAATTACTTCCAAGACTGCCTGCAACCGGATGATTCTATTCAGCATATATATTGGTGTCCGGTATCCCCAACTCCCATCATTAGCCCATGTAGCTGGTCAATAATACTCAATAATCCTCTGAGGAGGCCACTCATCCTCCTTCCACTTTTGGGAGCTACCCTGTGTCAAACTTACATCAATACTTCTCTTGGCCCTTTTCCAATCATCATACAAAGAGACTCCCAGCTTATTTCCAACCTCAGATGGTAACAAAAAGAAAGCTGGTACAATTACTCCCATATAGCAAGTTTCTGTCCACCCCTGTGGTAGTATTGTATAGGCCCGTCGTCCACAAATCCAATAGTATCCTCTTAAGGCCCTATTTTCTCTATTGGTGGCATTTGGAGGGGCCCAACCATAGGGCATCTCGGGAAACCCCAAGCCTCCTTCTGGACCCAAAGGACCAGCAACTGCGTGGCCTCTTTTCATGGAACATTCCCATAGCCCATCCTGGTTCCTGTCTGTACAATCTGTCCGATCATCACTTCGATTTGTGGCACTCCAATACTTATTAAACCACACATTTGTTCCATTGGGATGCTGCCACACTAGCCGATTATACCCTGGGCTATTAGGATAATAAAGTCATTCTAATCTTGTAAGGTTCATCCACCTTACTTTTAAAGTCCATATGCAACGGCTGTGTCCCAACCTTTTTCCTGTACCATTATTACTGATGCAATACTCTCCTAACGCCACTTGGGAAAGTTCCCAACTGTGGTTCTCATCCCATTTTTGACTAGTACTTTTAACATCTGCCTTACTACTTACTAGCCATTTCGGGGCCAAAGGAAAAGCCCTCCAAGGCCACTGGCCTCCGGCCTCCCGAAGCCCCCCACAGGCCCAGCAGTTGGTAAGATTAAAAGTACCTGCAATTCTTTCCATCATGTCAACATACAAATTTGTCCCTGGGGAAACAATTGGGGAAAGCGGGGGCATAGGCCAGCGGCTAAGGCTACGCAATCCTGCTTCTTTCATTATGCAGATAACAACAAGGCACATTAAGATTCCCACCATATTTTCCCTTTTATGAGATCAAACACAGCCTAAATGTTTCCCTTTTACTTTCTTGTCTAATTTTCTGAACTTTGATTAAGCCGTCTCAGGCGCACTTGGAGATCACCAGTAGGTTCACAGCTCCACTTGCTGGCTTCTTGTTCCGAAGATGACTCAGCTTCCGGAGTGAGTTCGTCTTGGGAGTTGTTGTCCTCTGATGCTTGTGGATGTCGTTTCACACGGGTATGGTTTATCCAACGGTCATGGCCAGCAATCTTTACAGTGGTGTGGGTTGTTAGAAGTACCTGGAAAGGGCCACTCCACCTCTCAGTCAGAGGTTCCTTTTTCCACCGCTGCACCAAGACCCAGTCTCCCGGGGAGAAGTCATGTACCGGTACGTCTAAAGGCAGGCGCTGAAAGGAGGCTGCATACCTGTGAAGAGAAAACAAGACAGACTGCAAAGCAATAACGTACATATGAAGCTCACTATTACCTAATTCAAAAGTTACATTCTCTCGCATCCCAGGAGGTAAGACTTGAGGGGGCTTGCCAAACATAATTTCATATGGGGTCAATTTAAGGCCCCGTCGGGGAGTGTTTCGAATGCAAGTAAGAGCGAGCGGCAATGCTTGAGGCCACTTAAGGCATGTTTCAATACAGATTTTGGTGAGCAAAGTCTTTAAAGTCCTATTCATGCGTT
This sequence comes from Crocodylus siamensis, assembly GCF_052110815.1. NCBI lineage: Eukaryota > Metazoa > Chordata > Crocodylia > Crocodylidae > Crocodylus > Crocodylus siamensis. The sequence continues at coordinate 37,946,716 of NC_143395.1, read as the reverse complement.
CCACTTGTCCTGAACTCTGTGGTCTCCATGGTGTGTGTAATTTCCAAGTAACCTTGAGAGTTTGTGCGACTTCTTGAACCACCTTTCCCACGAAGTGTTGTCCTTGATCCGACTCAGTGGACTCAGGCAGGGAATACCATGGAATGATCTCCTGCAACAAATACTTCACTACTGTAGCTGCAGTGGCAGTCCTGGTGGGCCAGGCCTTGACCCAACCAGAGAGCTGGTCTACCATGACAAGTAAAAACCCGTGATGTCCGGACCGTGGGAGCTCGGCAAAATCAATCTGCCATGCCTGTCCAGGGTACGCTGCCCAGGGTCTACCTCCCATTGGCACAGGGGGTTTCCTTCGAGGGTTTACTTTCTGGCATGTGATGCACTTGGTAGCAATGCGCTGGGCTTCTACATATAGCCCTGGGGCTACTGCTTGGCGGATCACTAGATCACCCATGGCCAAGCCTCCCATATGGGTTCTTGCATGGAGCTGTTGCAGCACCTCCCGAAGCAATGGCCTGGGTATCATGACTTTCCCTCCTGGTACTATCCACCACCCCTGGGAGTTCTTTTCTGCACAAGCTTTCTGTGCAAATTTATCTTCTTCAGGGGAATACTGTGGAACTAAATCCTGGATGTCTGGCCATATGGCATGGGACATGGCCTGCTTGGATACCTCCTCCGCTTCTCCCCCAATAAATGCAGCTTCCTTTGCTGCTGCATCAGCCTTTGCATTTCCAAACTTATGCTTTTCCTCAGCAGCCTTCCCATGGGCCCGCACATGAATGACTGCTACCTCCTTAGGCTGGTGGAGTGCCTCTAGTAGCTTGATAATCTGGGGGCCATTAGCAATCTTATTCCCAGAGGCCGTAATGAAACCCCTTTCTTTCCACAATAGTCCGTGTGCATGGACTGTAGAAAAAGCATAGCGAGAGTTAGTGTATATATTAACCCGCTGGTCTGTCCCCAGCTGTAATGCTCGGGTGAGCGCAGTAAGTTCTGCGGCCTGTGCCGACCATGAGCTCGGCAATGACTCCCTTCATACTACCTTATCCAAGGTTACCACTGCACATCCTGTTCGTTTTTTTCCATTGATGACAGAGCTGGAGCCGTCTACGAAGTATTCAACATCTGGGTCCTTAATTGGGTCCTCAGCAAGATCAGGTCGCACCTGCATAGTTTGATTCAGGACCTCAAGGCAGTCATGCGTCGGTTTCCCTGGCTCCGGCAGCAAGGTTGCAGGGTTTAAGGCTGTAGTATGTTTGAAAGTAAGTCCTGGATTAGAGAGCAAAAATATCTCATACCGTGATTGTCTGGAGGGGTTAAGAAATTTCCCTCCCTCAGTCCCTAGGATCTGGGGAACTCCATGAGGAGTGAGTATTTCCATATCCGCACCCATGACTATCTTCTGGGCTTCTTCAACAACCACTGCTGTGGCTGCCACAGCCCGAAGACAGGCTGGCCACCCGAGTGCAACTGGATCTAGAACCTTTGAGTAATATCCCACGGGTCTCCAGGTCGGGCCCGATAGCTGTGTCAGCACCCCTGATGCAACCCCTCAATTCTCATGAACATAAGTCGATATGGCTTTTTACTGTTTGGGATGGCCAGGGCAGGGGGCTGGGTTAATGCTGCCTTAAGCAGATCAAAGGCATGCTGCATTTCTTTATTCCATTTCCATTTAGTGAGACTCTCCTTAGTCAGTGAGTCATACAGTGGTCTAGCCTTCCCACCATAATCTGGTATCCATAGTCGACAGAACCCAGTTAGCCCTAGGAATGCCCGCAGCTCCTTGGGTGACTTAGGTGGGGTTAGACCTTGGATTGCCTGTATGCGATCTGCACTCAGGGCTCTGACTCCTTTTGAGAGCTTATATCCCAAAAATGTGACTTCAGGCTGACATATCTGGGCTTTCTCTCTAGAGACTTTATATCCTTTTTCCCCCAGAGTGTTTAGGAGTGACCTGGTGGCTTCCTCGCAGAGCTGCAAGTTTGGGCTTGCAACTAGCAGGTCATCCACATACTGGAGGAGAGTCACTGCGGGGTGTGATCCCTTCCACTCCTCCAAGTCCTTCTGAAGGGCAAGTCCGAAAATATGGGGGGCTGCTACAAATCCTTGTGGGAGAACTGTCCACATGAGTTGGGCTTTATGGAAGGTGTCTGGATCCTCCCATTCAAAAGCAAACAATTTTTGACTCTCTCGGTGAAGGGGAATAGAGAAGAAAGCATCTTTCAAATCTAGCACTGAAAATATTTCAGCTTCCCCCGGTACTTGTGTCAAAATCGTGTGAGGGTTCGGGACTACAGGATGGTCTGAAAGGACCTTCTTATTTACTGCCCGTAGGTCTTGGACCAGTCTGTATGAGACCCCATCTGCCTTCGGCACTCCAAGAATAGGGGTGTTATAGGGTGAGGACCCTTCCACTAGCCATCCGTACCTCTTGTATTTCTCTATTAACGGCTTGAGTCCAGCTCTGGCCGCTCGGCTGAGTGGGTACTGCTTTACCCGAACGGGCCCCTCCCCATCCTTGAGTACAATCCTTACCGGGGAGACGAACTTAGCTCGCGCAGGGGTTCCATCAGCCCATACCAAGGGGTCTACTCCAGTCATGTGATCTTCTGGACTTACTGCAGGGCATCGGTCCTCCAGGAGAGCCATCTGATAGTTCGAGCTCTGCTTGACAGGTAGCTGAACCACCATCTGATCGTCTCTGAAAAAGATCTCAGCTTGCAATTTTGTGAGTAAGTCCCGCCCAAGGAGTGCAACCGGGCAACTTGGAGAATACACAAAGGAGTGCTCGAGCAAATGGTCCCCCACTTTGGTGAGGAGTGGTTTACAAACAGGGAGTCGGGTCTGTGTTCCCTCAATCCCTTCCACAAGTACATGCTGTTCACTAGTTCCTGCACAGGGGGGGTTTTCTGAAATCATTGAAAATGTAGCCCCAGTATCCACCAAGGCTTCAAAGTTTTAGCCACCAACCCTAATGGTTACCATGGGATCTTCTCGGGCTCCAACCCGAAGGGTAGTGGTCTTAGATCCCCGTCCCCTTCATTCTGAATCCTCACCTTTGTCTTCTGCCCGCATGAGGTGACCTCTTGGTTCCCTCTCTCTCTTCTCTTTCAACTTCGGGCATTCCCTCTTCCAGTGTCCTTTCTCTTTGCAATAAGCACAAACATCTGCTCCCATTCTTTCTCCTTTCCCCTTCTGTATCCCAGCCTTTCCAGAGTTCCCTCCAGTTATAGCAGCTGCTAGTGCTGCCATCTCTCGCTGAGCCTTTTTATCCTCCTTGCGCTCCTGCACTTGCTCACGATTCCCATACACCTTATATGCAATTTCCACCAGCTCTGAAATCGGTTTCCCTGCACCTCCCTCAGTTTTCTGTAACTTCTTACGGATATCAGCAGCAGATTGACCAATAAACATAAGATTTACCATACGATGGTTATCTGGGGCTTCTGGATCCAGATCCGAAAACCTGCAAAACGCCTCATACAGCCTCCCAAGGAAAGCTGAGGGATCCTCCTCTTTTCCTTGTCTTACTTCATACAACTTAGACAGATTGGTAACCCGAGGCACTGCCTTTCCCATTGCTTCCACTATAATTCCCAGATACCGTGCACTCAGCTCTCTGCCTTCTGCAGTATGATTGTCCCACCTCAGCTCTTCTGCAGGGCAGGTATCACGCAGAGTACGACCAGCAGCACCCTCTGACTCAACTCTGGCTGCCGCAATACGCTCCGCTGTACCCAACACTAATCTCCTCTCCTCCGGGGTTAGGAGAGTCTGGAGCATCATCTGGACATCAGCCCAAGTGGGTCGATGAGTCTGCCCAATAGATCGAAACAAGTCCCTCATCTTTTCAGGGTCTTCACAAAAAGAGGGGCTCTGATTCTTCCAGTTAAATAAATCTGAAGTGCTAAATGGGGTGTAGACAAAAGTTGCAGTGCCTCCTTCCCCAATAACCTCTCGCATCGGACAGTTCAACACCGGCTGTGACTCTACAGGCTTGCGCAAATAATAACCCTTATTTCCTGATTCAGATGAGGCACTTGGCTGAGGCTCACGCTCTAACTCATTAGGTATGCCTTGGTACGTCGGTGGTGGTCTCTCTAAGGGAGGGGGCGGTGGTGCAGAAGGACTGGATGCCGAGGAGGCGTCTGACTCATCTTCGCTACCCGACAGGGCAACCGGAGCACGGGTCCGGTACTCAGCCAATTCAGAATCCCCCCCCCATTAGACTCAGGGAGTACAGGCAGCCCCCCCCCCGAGTCTTTTTCTTAACAAGCATCACATGAGACTTTGCTAAGTAATTCTTAATCCAAGGTGGCTGATTTTGAACCACCCACAACCAACAATCAATATAAGGAAACTGATTCCAATACCCATTTTGCATAACAATTTCATGGATAGCTATCACTTCTTTTAGCACAAAGGATCCTTTCGGGGTCCAGTGGACCCCAAATGTTGGCCACTCGAGTTGACAAAACTTAGTTAAATCACCTTTTTTCATTTTTACTCCGTAATCGGCCGGCTTTGCAAATTTATTAAAATGACGTAATAAGCACCTTAGAGGGGTATCCGTGTTTTCTACACAGGAGCTAACCGTACCCATTTTGCCCACAAAAGTGCACCCAAGGCACACCAAATACCAAAAAGTCCCTTACAGCAGATGATTTACCATGAGAGCTGAGCCTAGAGTTCCTCAGCAAACATGCACACCTCCTGCTCTGAACCCAGAACCAAATTGGGCAAAGGGAATTCGTATACTCACTCAGATACCCCAGAGATCTTGATCCAAATCCAAAAATGTGTACCTGGAGACTCCAAAAAAAAACAAAATTTGCATAGGAGCCCTTAGCGTCCTGGATGTCCCGACTCACGCCTCAAGCCCCCCCCGGGCGAGCCAAAGGGGGCTCGGTGCGCACCCCCCAGGGTGGCAGAGACAATGCGCCGATGGACCCCAGGGTCGTCCAAAGAAAGCCCCACGTTGGGCGCCAATTCTGATGTAAAAATCACGGTTCGTTTCTTTGGAGGCTCAATGAATATCAATGATCCTTTAGGCACACATTGTTGGTGATACAAAAGGTATATATTTGCAAATAGGGTCAGAGAGAGAGACAAAAGATCAAACGCTCTGCCCCCGGGAACAATCATTAGCAGGCTTTTATCCCCTCTCTTCTGGCATGTGTACAGAAGCAGGAACTCTTACAACTCATTTCCGGTTCATACAAACATGCATGTGAATACGTCAGATCATACATCCCATGTGTATTATAATTAACTACTTAAGTATGCGGGGCGGATAGGCTTAATATGTATTAGCTTATTGCGCGTGCTCAAAAGGGACCCAAAGTTATTCAAGGTTCAACCCCAAGGCTAAGATGGTAATTACTCTTATCTTAGCCTAAGAAATGTGGGAGCCATGAAAGAAAGTGTGATTTAGTGTAACAAAGAGATAGTAAATTTGCAGAACAAAGTGAGAGTGATACCTTAGTACAAAGAGCCCTTGGTAGTTTTCCCTTCAATTTCCAACCCCCCTTCCCTCTCCCATTAAGGAGACAAGGAGGGCTAGCAGCTGTGTTTTTTTAAATCTGCTATTGATAATGTATTTTTAATAATATTTCTAACAACATGGCAGTGCACCCCCTGCAAAAAGGCACCACCGACAGTGTCAGCAGGCAGTCCATGATCACCCCTGGCCACTGCTACTGCTGCCAGGGTGCCTGCGGGTGGTCACCAACCTCTGGTCGTTGCTCGCCACTCCCTCCACCACCAAAAGTGCCGGTGGCATCTGCAGGAGCTCCCCAATCACTGCTGCCGGACTCCCACTAGCACAGCCGTGACCCCACAGCTGCCGGTGGCACGTGCCATTCTAGTGGCACAGGGGACTAGCCAGTGGCTTTCTGGGCCTGGCCTCACCCAGCCAACTTACTATGGTTCTTAGGCACCCATGCACACCCAACCCACAATCTGAGGCTGAGCAGTGCAGTGTGTGGCCCTGATACAGAGCATGTTATCTGAGAAATGTTGCAGGCTCTCATAAACAGCTTTTTCTCATGGCTTTGTGGGTCCTGCAGCTGCACCCAGTGGAGATGCCGTATTTAGCAGCTGGGATGTGACCTCAGGGTTGTTACCATCCACAGCCAGGACCCAGAAGATGCACTAGCTCTGCCAGAGGTGAACCCAGAACCACACCATCCTGGTGATGGTTTTGAAAGACTGGCTGGTGGATACATGGGGCTGGCAGGGAGAGGATGCCACCTGCAAGGATGCATGGGACTGGGCAGGTCAGGCGTTCAGGGCACAGTTCCTGGCCCTGGAATGTGAGCAGGTGAAAACACTGTGAGAGTAGAACATGATCCTGGCCAGGGCAGTGCAGGCCACAGATGACAACCACCAGGTGCTGAACACTGTCCTGGCCCTGGCTGTCACCTTTGTGCTGCCCACTGCTCAGCTCCCAACCCTAGCCCCACCTGCACCCTGGCAGCCACCCACCCACCGCCAAACAGGAAGTCCCCACCTTGGCCTGGGCAGAGGTCCTGCACCAGCTCCAGCACCCAGGAGCCTCTTCCCCACACCTCCAGCAGCCAGGGACCTCCACCCCAGGTCCAGTACCACAGTGCCACCCAGCACCCCAACCTGGGTCCAGACTCACTGCTCACCCTGGCTCCATGTGGGCATGGAGCCAGTGCTACCTGCAGTGAGGTCAAGACCACATGCCAGTCCTGCTGACCCTGGACACCAGTTGTCAGAAGAGAAGCCACATACAGGCATATACACATGCAAGGACTTGGCAGCAGATTTGCTGCTCTTAGCAAACAAACTTCTGCCACTTCCTGCAGTCCTGGGTCCACACCCACATGAATCTGGGGTGAGTGGTGGGGCCTAGGCCCAGGCATGGGGGCTGGGTCGTGGGGGACCCAGGGTGGATGCCAGGGAAAGGGCTCGTGGTCTGTGGAGGTGGCACTGGGCCTCCAGCCAGGCCCATGGGAGGCTGCAAGTGGGCAATCAGGGTTAAGGTAACTACCAGTGCCAGGATGGCATCTACCACCTGGTAGTCATCTGCTGTAGCCTCCACTGCCCTGCCCATAACCAAGCTCTACTTCCACAGGGTCTCCACCTGCTCACACTCCAGGGCCAGGAGCTGATCCCTAAATTCCCAGTTCATTCAGACCCACATGTCCCCATGAGCCACTTCCTCTTCTTCCCACCTGTCTTTACAGGCCCCATCTTCTGCCCACCACCTGTCCTGCTGGGCAACATCCTCTGCCTGCCAGGCCCATGTGTCTGCCAGATGGCTCTCCAATGCCATCGCCAGCTAGTCCAGGAGGAAGGTCCTGTCCTGGGTCCTACTCTGGTGGAACCCGTGCATCTGTAGGGCACTGGCTATGGGCAACGGCAATCCTGAGGCTGCATCCCAGGTGCCACCCACATGCAGCTGTGGGGCCTGCAAAGCCACGAGAAGGAAGCTGTTTGTGAGAATTTGCAATATTTCTGATATAAAAAGCTCTGTATCAGGGGGCTGTGTGCTGCCCAACCTCAGATTGAGGGTCAGGCATGTACAGATGCCCATGAACCATTGCAAGTCAGCCAGGCAGGCCCAAGCTCAGGCAGCCACCAGCCAAGCCCCCCATCCCTGCTCACTCCACTGGGGCCAGCAGGCCACTGGATACTACTCATGGGCAGCTTGCTTCCCCTGTCCTGTTCCCAGGGTGGGATAGGCCAGGCTCCAGGCAGAACCTACTGCTGTAGCTCCAGACCCCATTTCCCCCCAGCCTCTCCTTTGGGCATTGGAGTGCCTGCCCTGCACAAACTGGTGCTACACCTCTGCCTTACCCCACAGTGCCACAAGGTCACCAGTCAACTCCATATACTAGTTGAGGCCCCAGATGGTGGGCATGGGCATGCATGACAATGATGCCATCGGGGCTCCTGCACCAGCTCTCTGGGCTTCCATGCAACTGTCCCTATGAGGAGTGCCCAGCACAAAGGCATGGTGCAGGACTGGCAGCTACATGGTAAGGCAATGCCCACAGCACCTTCAGGCTCTGGGCAGCTGTTGGGGTTAGCTGTGGGAAGCTGAGGCTGGCCCCAGTGGCCAGGAACTGCCCATACCTGCGCCTGAGTGCTGACAGGCCTGGCAAGAGCCTGGAGCAGCCTATTGGCCTGGACAGCCTCATGGCACTGCGGTGCCAGGGAGCTGCGTCAGGGTGCAGGCAGGCTGATGCACCTGGTCTGCAGACTGCGGGAGGTCTGGAGTGGCCTCAGGGTCCCTGCTTGTATCCCAGGGCTCTGACTATTCCTATAGACATGTGGGAATCCTGTTCTGATGCACCAGAAATCCAGCATGTCAGAGCAGACTCAATGAATTGAGCCTGCTGGAGCACAGAAATTGATGTACTCCAGAAGCCTTCCATGTCATGTATATCAGCATCCCTGCATGTCCCTGCACTAAAAAATTGATGGTGGGGTTCTTTGAAATAAAACACATTTCATGAGCTTTAGTCCAAAGTGCCCCACCACCATTTTTTCAGAGTGGGGATAGTGATACCTGTGACACATGGGTGCTTTTAATTAGCACAGCTCACTAATTAAAGCACCCAGAGTATGTGTAAAAATACCCTGAGTGCCTGCATGCTTTTAAGGGCTTCATGTTGGGGCTGTCACAGAGCCAGCTCAGCCCTGGGACAAGAGAGGCTCCCAGCCCCGAAGCCCTGGGGCTATCCTCAAGCTGGCCATTTAGTGCTGGGGCTGACCAGGAGCAAATTTGGTTCCTATCTACATGTATGTTACTGTGGAGTAACTACTCACGCGTAAATTTGCTACTTGCATTTGCAGGTATCAACTTTACTCAGGAGCAGCGATTTTGACTGTGCAGTAAACATGCACATGCAGTAAACTATGCTATTGACAGTAAAGCATCTCATGTATGGATCCATGAACCTATGAACCTATGAATTGTGTAGACGTGCCCAGTAAAGTCCCAGTTGGTGCATCTACAAGATACTAAAAACACAGTACACTAATTCTACTACATATTAGCACAACATGGCAAAAATTGTGCTTATGCACAGTAGAATTAGTCTACTGCATATTAACATCACCTAAAAGATGTGTCCTGGCGCTACTGCACAGTAGCACCAATTATGGCTCATTAAGATATTACCTGTTATTACAGGTACTAAACTTCATGCTCCACAATTATGACACGTTAATGTATATGTAGATGTGTTCAATGACTACGCATGGCCCTATGAAGCAGCAGTAAACTAAAAAATGCTGCCATAATTTAATGCTTCAACACAAGTGCTATTCTATGGCAGCATTAATTAGTATGCAACAATGCATCTGTAGATGAGGATGGGGATGGCTGGGACACAAGAGTGCTTCCGTATGGGGGCTACCTGCCAGTTAGTCCCACACTGGAGCACCCTTGTGCTCCCGCCAGTCCCTGCACAGGATGTTGACACATTGAGCCGGGTCGGAGCATCCATGGCCTGGCATGCTGACCCACCAGGTCCCCTGCCAGCCAGGGCTGCTCTGACCTGGCTCAGTTTGCTGAGGTCCTAGACCCACATGTAAACACAGTGCCTGGGACAGCAGTAAACTCTAATACGAACTGCACAAGAGTTTATGGCATCACAGAAATTGCTTACCATTTTCCATTCCATTTTTGTTCTTCCTCTCATTCTGTAATTTTACTTTGTCCTTCTTGAAACCCTCTATCTACCTTTTATCTTTCTGCTATGTATTATATCACTTGCTCTTTCTTCTCTTCTCCTTAATACTTTACCCCTCGGTCAGCAACCTATGGCCTGCAGGCCATATATGGCCTCCCAAGCAATTACATCTAGCTTATGAAGCCAGGCGAAAAGCAGCAATTCTGCAACAGGGGCAGAGGCATAGTTTTCCTCTACCTCTCTTGAATAGGTTTTTCTGCAATGCTGTCCACTGCTGCCCCAGACTGTCCCGCTCTCCCTCTCTCTTTCATGTCCCCTTACTGTAGCTCAGGGGTAGGCAACATTTTTTGGCCAGAGTGCCGAAAAAAAGACAATATCTACCTTGGAAGGTGCCAGAGTGCCAACATGCCAGAGCCCAGAGCAGCTGTTTGCAGCCTCCCAGCTGCAGCCAGTCCAAGGAGACCGGTCTGCTTGCAGCAAGTCTTGCAGCCTCCCAGCTGCCTGCTGGGAGCAGCCTGGGCTCCATGGCTAGCAGCAGCTGCTTGGAGCCTGGGCTGGTGGTGGTGTGCCAAGCAAAATGGCCTTGCATGCCATGCTCGTCACATGTTCCGGGAGTTGCTTCTCTTGCCACCAAATTCATAGCTGGTAGGAGTCACTGGTGACAGGAATCAGTGGTGAGGAGTAAGGGCTCGCAGTAGCACCAGCTGCAGTAGGTAATCACAAGGGCAAAAGAGTAGCCATTGGCAGAGGGCAAGGTGGGCTGGGGTGGCAACAGGTGGTTTGGAGAAGCAGCAGTGGCAGCTGGGTCCAAGCAGCCAGCCCACCTTCAGACCGAGCTGCCTTATGTCAGCCTGCCAGTTCCTAAAGGATGCTTAAAATGTAAAACTTCCTTAAAATCCTTGCCTTAAGGAGCTTCATTCTCTTCTTTCTAGTCTTTTCAAATAGAATACAGAATGCAAAACAATAACAATCACTATCTTTGATGGGAGCCAAGAAAGTAAGTTATGTAAAATAGAAACCAAAGTGTACTCCTTGGAGAGCGGGTCAGACACAAAACTGTATTTTGGAAACCTGCAGGGCAAATCTTCATGTAAACTGCCATAATTCTGGTTTACAGATGCAACCTTGAGTAAGTACTCAGATTTTAGCTTTCTGAAAAGTTTATGCTTTTTTCCAGACATATCAGTGCTGTGTTGATACACTTGAACACGTACCCGGAGAACATTCTTTCAATGATGCACAGACTGAATTTGGTAGAGAACTACTGCCCTTTCACTCTTTGCCATTTACACATCACTCTTGCCATGTAAATTGCATCTTGAATAGCATCAACCTTGCTTGATTTGTTTGTCAGGGTGTGCTTTGCTTTCATGGAATAAAATGGAACATCAGGGGGGCAGTTCATCAGCCAGTATTAATGACAATTTATTGACTTCTACACCATAAAAACATTTATACCAGCTGAGGATCTGCCCCCTGATGTTCTATTTCATTCCGTGAAAGCAAAGAACATCCTGACAAAGAAGAAATCTAGCAAGCTTGAGGCCATTCAAGATGCAATTTGCATGGCAAAAGTGTTTTGCATGCAGAATAAAGTGGAAAGGCAGTTGTCCTCCATCAAACTCACTCACTTAAACATTACCAGGCTAACAGTTCAAGTGCATCAACACAGCACTCTGGTATTTATTGCAAACACAAACTATTTTGAAATCAAAAGCCTGAGTAGCTGCTTAAGGTTTCATCTTTAAGTTAATAACAAATTATGTCATGAAAATCATAGGTTATGCTTTGTGTTCCTGTAAATTTTCTCATTTTCATGATTCATGAAACTCACTTTTCTAGCAAGCAAAATTTTCATGCTCAAGTAATTTGACATACCCAAAGGGGGCACAGACACTCAGAAAAAGTTTAGCATGACAGCTGAAAACATGTTTTGCAATAGAAAATATTCTTATAACGAGGTATGTAAACAAATAAATTAATTATCTTGAATGTGCATGGATTTTTTTCCAGGAATTGGATAAATTTACAGTGTCAAAGCATGGAAATTAAAGTAACATCATTTAATAACATACTTTCCAGAATTTATTTTTTTAAGGATGACTTAACTTTTTTTGAGTCATTTTTGGAACTACCTTCAGGTCTGTGAGCCCAGTTCAATGTTACATTTCAGTCTTTGTGAGCCAGGCAAGATGGTATAAAGAGGCTGCTGGACAAATGTGACTCCCCTACTGGCCACAATTACATATGAGCATGTCTCAGGGAGTAGCAACAGTTAGTGCACAGCTAGCTCTTTGTTACCTCTCTAAGCGGCATCCCAGTTTATGGGACTAATGACGGTCTGAAACTGGTACTGCAGCCCTCCAGGAACTCTGTACCTAATAGTGATTTGAAGTGGGCCATACAGTCGGGTTGCAACCTCGGGCTACTAGCCATATTGCTTTAACTAGTCCCAGGGGCCACACCAACCTATGCATCCCTAAATTGGGGAAATGCAGCACCCTTCCACCAGTTGCTGTTCCAGTACCTGTGGTATTAGACTCTGATATTGAAAAATCTACCTTAAATAGTTCCAAGGCCTGAAGCCTGGGGAGGGGCACATTTTCATATATAGAGTAGATGGAACTTTGTATATGTGCCTTAATTGCCCTCAGCTTCCCCAAGCCATGGTGGAGGCAAAACAGCCTGGGGAACCAGGGCTGGAGGGACTGGTCCCCTGCCACCTGTGAGCACAGGGCCAAGCCCTGCAGGACCAGACTGAGAGGTGGGAGGTGTTGGCAAAGACCTGGCACAATCATCACATGTATGCGCCGGCAACAGAGTTAAGGGAAAGAAGAGGGTTTCAGACTGCCTGGGCTGGTGTGACCTGTCGGGGTAACCAAATGAATCTGGCCCCAAGGTCACGGTGGGCCGGGGTGGCGACTGGAACACGAACAGGCGGGATTAGCGGTGGCGGAGTCTGAGTGGCACAGAAGCATATGGTTTCAAAATAAGATGGGTTTATTTACTCACGCTTTGAGGCGGAGGCACAATTCTTTCTTCAGTTACTGTTATTAACACGAACAACAAAGGGGTCTGTTGGCCCACGAGGTTCACAGTGAGCCCTTGCTTTCTACCCCCTGAGGGATAGGTGCGGCTGCCCACTGCTAGTCGCAGGGCTGGTCAACAGCTCATATAGGGAAACACAACACAACGAAAACTGTAATGTGGTGAAACGAAGAACGGAGAACAATATGGTGTGACGCCAGTCCAGTGTTGGACAACGGGATGGTCAAAGCAGGAAACCGAAGTCGAAAGCCAGGTAAGTGGAAGACGAAGATGAAGTCAAAGTGGTAAGGATGATCCGGAATCGAAGTCAAGGTGAAAGCCGTAAACAGTCCAGTAACAAAAGGAATCAGTCCGAGGAAACATAATGAAGAAGTAAATCGCTGTATGAAGTATGAAAAGAACCGGGGGATCGGATCCCAGCCTCTCAATCTGCCTCACAGTCCCTGCCTAGGCAGCCTCTGCTTGCTGACAGAGCACGGTCTCTCCAAACTCCTGCACCATCGATCACTAACAAAACTCACTAACTCCAACTCCAAACACCCACCAAGTCTCCGAATGCCCCCCCCGGGTGGGGCTCACAAACCTATTATATAGCAGCCAGTGGCCAATCAGGCTGCTATTCTTTTAGAAACTTCCAGAGCGGTTACCTATTGAGTTTTAAACTGAGCATGTGTTAGATCTAGCTCTGTGAAGTAACTGCGCATGAGTAAGACTGAAAAGTAGGTCAGTGCTGACTGACAGCTCCTGAGGTTGCCCAGGGGGCACGTGCTGGGCACACTGTGGAAATTTCCATAGCCTAGCCTGTCTTCTTTGCGCAGGTCAATTCCAGCTCTTCTGTGTTGGCAGCATACATTTAAGATTTTTTCCGTGACATGACCAAAGAAAGCAAAGAGCTACATTAACATTATAAAGCACAACCTGTAAAAGACTGGAAATTAGAATACCTAAGCAGACACAAAAGACACTGAATGCATGAGAGTCCTGTCAAAAGTGCTATAGGTGACAAGGCACCCAAGGAGGAGAAGCGGGTGTAAATGCACCTCAAAAAACCCAGTAGAGATGAGGCCTATGGGATCTCCATTCCAACACCTAAGGAATGGATCTCCACTTCAACACCTGCTGATTCCCTCAGAAGGACTTCCTGAATACCTGGTTGTATGGAGGCACTCTACCCTAAGGATTAAGTAAGACTTATGCAAAGCTTTCTCTTGTCTTTTTGGTTTATTACATTCCATTTTAAGTTAGACTAAACTGTGTGTGCTCTCACCATGTTTTATGGGGCTGTATCTTAGCTTAGGGGAAGATTTTTGATTGTTCTTTATTGTGTGCTTACGGTTGCAAATTGCTGTGTTCAATTACTTGCTCACTTCAGAGAAAGGACCATTCTTGTTCAGGCTTTTATGAATTCAGTGTCACTTCCTCTCCCCTCACCCCCACCCAACATCCTCAGCCGTACAGGGGCTGCCCCCCACCCTCAAGCAGGGAGCAGGGTAGGGTGAGGAAAAGCCTAGCTCCCCTACCCAGACAGACCCAGGCCAGGGTCCTGTGTGGGCCAGGGATGGGATTTAAACCCCCACCCTCCAGTGTGCTAGCCCCAGGCTGGGGCCTGACCATGCTCCCTCCACTCAAGCAGGGAATGGGGTAAGGCCTTGGAGTTTTAGACCCTTCCCTTTGACAGTGGCTGGCAGGCTGGAAACCATGCTCTAGCATGCCCTGGCTTCTGGCCTGAGCCACTGCAGGCACATGACTGCATTTCCTGAATCAAAGTGAATGCCTGTTCACTTGCTTCTCAGTTTAATCTTGGCAGCTTAGACTAACCTGGAAAGACTGAATTGATTCAGCCTATTTTTGACTGTCTGTACTTAGCCTAAGAGATATTTTTTTAAGGAATTAGGAGGAAAAATAAAATCAATTAAAAAAGGGGAATGGAAGGTAGGGGAAAAATGCAGGAAGACGCACAAAAAAATTAGTTGCTTGTGTCTGCAAGGAGATAGCAAGAAGTACACAGTTTCTATGAGTACATCTAGGACTGCAACTCAGTACAATTCTTCAGGCACGTATGGTGCTACCAACCAGCACCTGGTTCATGTAACTCCAACTATATGCCCTATTCCTGACCATAGGCATTCCTAATGTGGATTTGATTTCAAGAGCCATCACTAAACCATAATTAACAGTATATGCATGTGTTTAAAGTTACTCTCCTCCAGTGGACAGCATTTATTGTTATCTGCTGTTAATAGTAGAACTACAGCTTTTCATATACCCACAGTGATATAACTGAGGACCTTCTACAACAATAATGTTACAGCATCACATATATATATAAACCCATGCATTCACACTTTGAAGATATCAGCACGAACAGGAAAGATGAAAAGTCTTTCAGTATTCCTTGTTGCCATATGTTCAAAGGGTAAAAAATTCAGACAAAATCAATCATCTTCTGCATAACTCAACTAGTAATTAGAGTGAGACTAATTAGTCCCCTACCTTTGATGAGAAATGAGATATCCTCCATCTCTCTTTTTTAAAGTGAAAGATTTACTACTCAATTTTAATGGCACTTTAAATATTTCCTTCTTTTTTTAATCTGCAGTATTAATTTACTGTAGATACCTCTGTGGTAGCGTAGCTCTCTGAGAAGAGATTCTGATACATAAAGCAAAGCACTATCTTTTTTCAATAAATTGCAGGAGCCAACTATAACTTGAATATGATATTATATTCTGGAGCTTAATTAATAAATCTGAGCTAATTATAAATGTAATAATTCTACAATGTAAATGCCTTTTTTCAGTACATTCTACTATAATTAATATCTATAACTATAATCTCTCTATTCTAATTTCTGCCATAAAAACACAGATTACACTTCACAAGTGGGGTGATGAACAAAGGGAGCCCTGGCTGATTACCTGGGAATGCATATAATATTTAGTTTTAGTAATACAATATATAATGTGGAAAATATATGTTAGTGCAAAAGACCATTGCTCAAAACATTCTTAAAAACTGCTGATTCATCTAAGCAAATGTAAAAAACAATCTATTCTTTCCTTGTAGCTGGGATTTGAAGAATAGTAGTCTCTACTCATGGTTTGACAGGATTAGTAAAGCCACCATGTGCTATAAGTATAAAACATTCTTTATGGAAATATCCTTTTTTTGCTGGAGGGAAATAATTTAAATTCAAGAGGAGAATGACCAAAATGAACCCTACTCAAAATTTCTCTATAAAGAAAATAAGCCTACAGCTATTCTCTCTCAGACCCTGCCTAGTTTAATCTTGTCTGGAATCGTCATATTAATTGGAAATGTTTCTGTCTGTCTGTCTTATATGTTAGCAGCACGATCAATTCAATAGGATCAGTGGCATAGCAAAAATCTGCTAAGCCATGCAAAAGCAACTCTATCTTTTTAGAATGTGATTTAGTACATGTAAGTTATCCCATCCATGCAGAGGCTGCTTGGAATTTATTCTGAAAGCAAACAGGCTGTAAGATAGTAGCAGTGTTTTAAGGGGTGACTTCCGTAGTCATGTCCATGCAGATGGATATTTCATGATTCCAAGTGCAGAACCAGGGCTTTATCTTGGTTTGTGAATTTCTTTTTCTGTAAGAAAAATTTCTTTTTCTGTATAATTCATTCAAAGATTATCTTTCCCAGGAGAAAATATTTCTCTTTCTCTGCCTGCTCCTGGACAACAAAGGTCCAGGATTTTTTCTTGAACTGCACCTTAGTTTTTTGTACTTAAAACGTGTTTAGACATGAGATTTACCTTCAGACATTTTTTATTTAATTGGCATCTTTTTCATGTGCTGTAAGAGATAAAACACACAAAAACAGAGACTTTTGAAGTCAAGAGGTTTATGTGAAGATGATTCTCTTGTGCATGTATTATGTTAGTAAGGATTTGCAATACTCATTCTTTTTTAAAAAGCAATGTTTTCTCTTACGTCCCTGCCTTAAAAACTGAAATACCACAATTACTTCCTATTATCATTTTGAGGAAATACTGCAGTATACACCTTACTATACAAGGGGGCTTGTGCTCAGTTGGTATAAATAGGCATAATTCTATTTATGTCATCTAAGGATCTGGTACACAGATGTTTTCAAAATGCTTTATGAATAATAATTAATAGCATTACATACCTGCCATTGAATAATAAACTGGTTATTTAATATACTATAGTCTTCTCCCTTTGGAGATATGAGTGTATGTTCTCATGCAGTTTGCAAGTTAAAAGAATTTATAAGTCTCATTATAAACCCTGGTTGCCAAGAAACATTATCTAATTAAATGAATATTGAGTTGGGCACCCAGAGACCCTAAATTCTACTGCTAATGCTGTCTTTAGCTCATCTCATGACCAAGGACAAGTTGCTTGACTTTCTGTGTACCATTTCCACTTCTCAAAAATAAAGATAGCAGGACATATTTTGCTGTCTCTTTAGGGTCTTGTGATATTTCAGGCCTAAATCCCAGAAGGACTTAAGCACCTAATCTAAGATTTCAAAAACTTTATTCAGTTGCTGTTCAACTCTGAAGGTGTCAGAATTTGTAGAAGCCTTTTTCACTTTAGCACTCTTTGGACCCAGATGCACAAAGGAATTTAGACACTATGTGTAGGTGCCTAGCTCTGGGAGTGGAATTCACAAACCCAGGTTATGTACCTAAGTTTTCAACACAGTAAATGGGAGGAGTCATGTGAGTAGGGCCTCTCTACACATGCAGGTAAAGGCATGATGGAATCTAATGCACAATCAACACAATGGTGCCTCCTGCCATGTCACATGTATGTGGCAGGAGGCACGACTGAGGGATTGTGCATTAGATTCCATCGCACCTTATTGCTCGTGCAAAGGGAGCCCAGTCCCAGGCTCTCTCCCTACATGGGCAAGAAATCACAGGTGCAACAATCTCCCAGCCTCAGCGGTGGGTGAAACTCCTGGGGTTGGGAGATTGCAGCGGCTGTGATATCCCAGCCTCAGGAGATTCACACACCCCAGAGCCCAGGAGATCACTGGGGCTGTGTCTCCCAGCTCTGAGGGCTCCACGCACTCCAGGGGCTGAGCAATTAGAACCACACCCCGCACCTGCTGAGGCCCTGCTGGATCCTGGCACCAAGGGGCACACTGCAGTGACCCGGCATCCACAGATGTGCAAGGACAACCACAGCTTTTAAATCCTTAAGTATAACATAGATATCAAGATGCTTGGAGCAGTTAAAATGGCAGTACCTCTAAGCACATACAGTAGCAGAACTTCTGAGTTCTTAGTGGTGAAACTTTATCCTTATTGACGAAAATGTAGTTGTTTATAGATTCATTGGTACCTAAGCAGTCAAGTGGATCATACCACCTAAATTTAGTGCCTAAATTCCACTTATGTTCACATTTAGGTGACTATGTTTTCATGGATCAGGCCATAGGCATTCCTCTGCTTATCCTGCTTCAGGACCTTATTTGGCAGGTGTTTTCACTGCATGCATGATGTATATGACCCTGGGATAAAAAAAAAAAACCTGAGAAGCACCCAGAATTCCCCTTGTTATACAACAGCTGTCTATGGGCATGTCTACACATTCATTAATGTGCACTGGTTACTGCACATTTAATGTCGTACTTGTATAATCAAGTACTAAATCAATGCACCGTAACTACTATTGTTGTTAGATATATAGCTCATTGTGTAAGAAAAACAGGATGTGGACCACTAGTTATCGTTAGGAGATAAAGCAGAAGTAAGCCCTTGGAGATGGTGAGGAAATCAGCAAGAAACTTCAAGTGACCAAGAGAAGCAGGGTCGGGGTCTTAGGCATGCACTCATAGCAAAAAGGCATGAAAATAAGTGAAATGTATAGGTTATTCCATGCTAATGAAATAAACAGTAAACAGAGGTGGAGCTTAAGATGGGAAGGAATAAGAGTGGAACAAAGGAAGGACAAAGGTGGGGTAAATGTTAATAAGCATAAACCAAGGTGTATAAATATGGAAAGAACTAATGTTCACGGCTGCTCTCTGGTTTGTTGGAGCTCACCTGAAGCTGCCTCCATTTTTAATAAAGCTGTTGGAAGAAGCAATGCTTGCACCGACCCATTGTCTCCACAGTCGTTAGGCATCGCATGGAGCCAGGTTCTAACAGACATGTCACCCACATCCTGGACTGAGCAGTAGCTAGTATCTCCCCCTCATCTGTGCTATAAAATAAACAATTATTTGTTTAAAAAGGAAAGAACTGAATGCCTAACTACCAGAGAGAGTATCAGGTTGCAAATCCAAGTCTCGGAAAAAGGTGACTTTTAAGGCACACCCCATCTTTTGCATTTCATGCTGGTTAGCTTTGGTGGTTGTTGGCTTTCTGGCTTCTGTAATAATTGTGATGTATTTAACTCTCCCTATTTTGGTGAACCTGGACAGCCTTGCTCTTAGTTGTAGATTCAACTACATTAGCAAAGTGCCTCAAAGTTATGCATCTAAGTCCTTTCATGGACTTAGCCTTAACTGTTTAAAATACTGCATTTTGGAATTCATTTATTTTTATTTGTCTACATTAAAAACCGCTACACAGTTCAATACAATGGACTGTCTATGCCTAGGGAAAAAATGGGATTCAGATGCATTAGCTTGGTTGTTCCAGCTCAAAATTGAGGTAAATTGCCAGCAATATGTGGTAAAATTGCTCAGTGCCTACTTCTGCTATTCCTGATTCTAGCAAGTATTATGAGTTCTATACTTTCACAAGCTTTAGATTTACAAAAATGAAATGCAAAGTGACTTGGATCTCAGCTGCATATGATTTTCTAATTTATATATTCCACATACAAGGTAGCCAATAAAATTCAGATGAGTAGGTTGTTTCTTGGCTATAAGCTAGTGCTATAGATATTGCAATAACTGAAATGTTGAAATCAACATCACAGGCTTCCTTGCATAATTTTAAAATAGAAATATGTAGCTGATAATTTGATTAGCTACTCCCAAAAGAAACCTCTTTGAGATAAACATTAAAAACTCAGTTTATGCACCTACAGAGTGGCAAATGAATAGTCTTTCCAAGCACCTGTTTCTTTATACTCTTTGGTCCCAAATGTCCACTCTTCCATTTGAAGCGGGGGCAAGATGGACCCAAAGGTAGCCAGTTGTAGTGCTTACAGCATCTAACAAAAGTTAGAACTACTTACTTTCTGCCAGCTGGATGCACCTTTAGTTAGGGTTACCATAATAATTTTAAGGAAATCTGGGGAGGGGTAAGGAAATCCAGGATGGGATTGCAGGGGGGTGGGGGGGGCAGTGCACCAGCACATGCACGCACAGCCCAAACCCTGCAGCTCCCAGAAGCAAGGGTGGGCAGAACAGCATGGTGCATGCACACGCATACAGCACCACCAGCCTATGTTGTATGGCACACAGCATGCTGCCCTACCTCCAGCAGCTGGCCTGGGTGCAGTTCCAGGGTAGAGCTCAGATCCCAGACTTACTCCCCCAAACACAGGTCCCCAGCAGCAAGGCATGCGAGAGGTGGAGCAGAGATCCAAGCCATTCCCCACACCACCACCACCCCAAAAGCCCTGTCCTTTCCTGGGCCCTGGGCAACAGTGCTGGCTGCTCCCTCATCCTGACAACAGTAGGGCATGAGCCAGGACTTATTTTCCCATTAGTCAGGAGCCGGGTACATTCAGGCAGGTTCACACCAGTCCAGTTTTTGCTTAAATTTTCTCCAGGGAGCCTAGAAGTCCCAACTCTGGGCTGCAAGCAGAGTTGCTTGCTCAGTGGAGTCAATCAGGAGCCAGGCACGTGGGGCGGGTTCCTGCTAATCTGGGACTTTTGTTTCAATTTTCTCCGGTGGCTGGGACACTGAGACAACCTATATAAAATGTGGAACTGTCCCAACCAATCTGTGATGTGTGGTCACCCTATCTTTAGTGGAGAATCAGACACCCAGAAGCTTGACTTTGCTAGAACCCTTTCCTTTTGCTCCTCAAAGATGCCCTTTTCTTCTCTTTATACTGAAGGGGTGGGTGGGGAAATCTAGCTTTACCGTAGAAGAGATTCCAAATAAACAGAGAGAATTTTCCCTCAGTAATCTCCAACCAGTCTAAATGAACTTTGTGGACTAGAGAATCTGGCTTTGCTGTCAGGTTTTTTTGTTGTTTATTCCAGCATTCCTTTTCTTTCCCTGCCAAGTAACAGGTAAATGACAAATCTTCAAATACTCAATTTTGAAAATAAAGCATTTAAATGCTAGGCAGAAGTGTAGGGGGTGATAAATGATATGTCTGAATATTCCTGTGTGTTGATGAAAAATCATAGGATGAACCCAGTGCAACAGAGATAGTAGCGAAGAAGAGAGTGTTGCAAAGCTAGCCAGTTACTTTGAAATAAAGAATTTAATTCTGCTGTGACTGCAGTGAGAAGTCTAACATAATGAGTAACACTCCACCTGCACCGATGAGATTTAAAATGCAAGCTTTACTTAAGTACAAAAAATAGAAAGAAATAATCACAGGTGGTAGAATCAAGTGTAACAGTAGATGGTTGGTCTGTTTATTGTTTTGAATTGTTTGAGATATCAAAGATACCTGCATTAGAAGTCCTTGCCACCTTGCCAGACCAAAAAAGTGGGTAAACCCCTGCAGTAATCCATCAGATGCAATTCTTTTTCTAGAATCAGATGCAGTGCTTATTATAGCTAGATCTTTTTTATAATCTGGAGTACATATTCCTTTAGAAATTTCCTGCTGCACCCTTCACTTTCTGTTAACAGTTCCATTAAAGGTAATGCAATTGGACATAAGCATATATTACTCTCTTCATCATAGCCCAATGCATAAGTATTGAAATGGACAAATTAAGCCATTCCCCTCCTCCCCCAGGAAAAATGCATGTTCAGTTTCTGCACAGTGCTCAGATAAAAATATCTTGCCTATGAACTTTTGAAATATTAGCCCTTGAAATGAGTGCTGTATGATTAAGGGCCCAATTTTAGTCCCTTGCATACACTGATGAACACCTTCCTGTACACCAAGAAATCTGAGTGAAGTCATTAGGACTACATGTGGGGTAAGGTTGACACTCACTGTAAGGGCATGGCTGTCTGGCCGTGATTTGTGCATTGGCTCAGGAGACAGCGTTTAAGTTAGCTGGGAAACAGAAGAAAACAAGGCAGAAGGGAGGCAGTCAGGTAAACAGACCTGGGGAAAATGTTACACCTGAGTGAATCTGCTAATACAGCCAGAGCTTAAAGTGTTAGAGATGAAAAGAAGCAGTGTTTGAAAAGCCTGCTATTGGTAACAGAAATCAAGCAACTTCAATTAGACTTGCCCCAAGGAAATGTCTGAAGCTGCAATATGAGTACAAATGGCACTACATTCAGCAAATATAGAATCTGTCTATTTCAGAACCTGAACATCTACTTTGCACAGACAATAGGCCTACTAGCATATCAAGTGGAACAAATTAAAACTGTCAACATCACTGCAACTGTATTAAATTGGTAACTTAGTATAACCCTAAAGCAGAATAGAAATTAGATGTTCTGATAATGTTTAAAAAAGTTAAGGAAGTAGTCAGCAACATGGCTTGGCGGGCAACAAAGTTATGCTATAGCAGAGGCCTTTTATACATCCTTGATTTGTAAAATGTGAAACATTCTCAGAAGTGTGTATAGCTCACACACTAATGTCCAACAGTACCATCACCCAAGTAAAATAATTATCTCACAGTAGTTTGGAAAGGGATGATCATGCCTCAGGTAGGGGATTGGACTAGATTACTTCTGGAAGTCCCTTCCAGTCCATGATCCTGTGACTTAATTTCTGCCTAATCCACTGTTCCAATGTAACTTCTAAACAACATAGGTTTGATGACTAGGACAACTTTGGCCAACGTTGTGACAGATAGAATACAATCAAAATGTGATGTTTTCTCAGCTGCAGTGAATTTAAGTTGATCAAATGAAGGTCCTGGTACAGCCACTTCTCCATCGTCATAATGGTGTTATCTGGAGAAAAAATACTTATTTGATGTATACATACATTCAGAGATGACCCGAGCAGGGTGTGGGGCCTGGGGCAAATCAGTCTGTTTGAGGCCCCACTCCCGGACATGAGGAAGCCAGTGACAGATTCGGTGTCAGGGGGGTGCTGAGTGGCTGGACACGAAGCCAGCAGTAATATGGAGTCACCGCAGCCACTCCGCCCAGCTCCTTGGGGCCCCCCAAAGCACGGGGCCTGGGGCAGTCGTTCTGATTCACACCCCGCCCCATTCATGAAATATAAGCCCCCATCCCTGGCAGTAGACACCCATTGGACATTTTAAATATAAAAAATACAAATTTCATTATCATATCTATAAGCCAACCCAGATTTTAAAAATGACTGAGGTATGATGCTGAACACTGCAAAACCTAACTTGATATCTGGTCCCCAGAACAGAATCCTCAGCCCTGAGAATAACTCCCAGTACAATGCACAGGGAGAGTTAGGTATCTCAGAATGGACTACCCAAGAACCAGAATACTAAGCAAGTAAACACATAAGGTAGTGAATGATGAGGGTTTTCTAGGACAGGTACTTTCCATTCAGGCTTCAGAGCCAAAACTTTATTGTGAAGATAGGTACCTGAGCTTTTCTTTTGCAAGCCTAAGCAAGAGGTCACACAGCATGGCTGAAGAAGATAGTGATGACACCCCATTGAGTACATTAGATTAATGTGAGAGTATTCACCACAGATCTCGAAGACCTAGGTTCAGCCCTTTGATAATGTATATCAGAACAAGCGTACCAGACAAGACATGCAGAGGAATGCATGACTTCCGCAACCCAGTGGGCTTCGGTTCAAGCTAGGCACTGAGCTGCTGACAAGACTGGGATGCTTCAGGATAAACATGAAGGCAGAACGTCAGGCACTGAAGCAGCTATAATGTAAAAAACTGATGTGCCTCCAAGGCTAGACACTACAGGGCTAGAGAACAGCTGATCTGGAACTTTGATTATAACTATGTTTAAATCACCCTTTAGAAATTTCAGTCCTTATTTTGGATCTGGGTTGTAGTGAATAGCTTTAAGATCTCCATCACAGCCATCTCATTTCCTCACAGGGAACACAGTGGTCTTGAAATATGGCCTGTTAGAGAGAGATTCACCAAAAAAATGTTCTAATATGTTGTTGCGTGAATTTCATAGCTGTCATTCATTTCTTATTGATTGGTCCAAAGTACATTAAAACTGCATTGGGTATGTCATTTTTGTGGGGCCCCAACTCCTTCCTGCCTTTCAGTCTTTTGGGAATTTTATATTTTCTTGTTCCTCTTTGTCCTCTCTCCCCACGTCAGTGACTGTCTTGAGGAAGCCCCTTGCTTATGCTACAGTGGTGAGGACTTTGTAATGGACTGTCACAGACTAGCTGACAGTGATAAGGAAAGGAGAGTGTAAGAAAGCTAGGCATTGCTTTTTATACACTGGCTATAATCACTGGGGAGCTACAGCTCACCAAAACCCCATTAGCTTTACAACTGACTTAAACTGCATGGATTTTATTGCCCAGATGAACAGTAGCTGTTCCCTGCTAGGTCTGTCCTACTTTCAGAAGATTCAGTTGTTACCTCAGAACATCTACTTGACGGTGTCCCCAGCTGAAGATGTAGCTGTCCGCTTTTTCACTAGATTAATTTCTGCTAGTTTGTCTGTAACAATTATCTGCAGATGATAAAACCCAAAGTTAAAATCTTGAAATATATTCAGAAAGCTGCAAAGTCTACAAGGCTCTGACCAAAAGCCTCTGTAATATAACAGATAATACTTATCGCCAAAAAGCAGGCAGCAGAGCAGGCAGTCAGCTTTCACATGCACTAATATGATCACACTGTGAAAACTGGAGAGAGGATGCTGTTGCACTGATGGATAATTTTGCCAGTAACATTGCTTTTCAGTTACCATATTTTCCCAGATGAATAGTCCTTTGATACTGTTAAAAGGGTTTGCTTGGATCTGAGCTTTACAATTAAAACAAAATTAGTGTCCATGCTGTTAGGATAAAGTAGAAAATAACACAGAAACAAATGCAAATCAAGGAAGAATTTATTTGGCTCAGATTGTCCCCACATTCAGAATGATTTGCAATGTCACTGGTGCAAAGCTGCCTCAAAGTTAGTGCTACCAGCAACAGAAAAATCACCCTAGGGTAAGGCAATCTCCTAATTATGTAGAAAAAATATAGCTATTCCTGAGTCAGCCTTATCCCATTGGCTAGCATAAGGTATCTGGACGACAGGAAACCTGGTAGGGACTACACTGAGCCATGGCATTGCTAAGCTGCCATAATGGTCACTTGAGGCCACTTAGAACAGTGCTTAGGACACTGTAGCTTATGCCAGGGGTCTGGCTTGGTAAACAGTTGGCCCAGGATCATGCTGGGGCTTTCCAAAGTAGTTCAAAACATCTGTGCATCTCCCCCAATTCATGTTGTGTTCCCTGGGGCTTCAGTCAAGTCATTAACTCTGAAATCATTTAACTTATGTTTATATTATGATGCTTGCTGGTTACATGCTGGGTGTGCATTTGTTCCCAAGTTACCAAAATGAAATAAAAATCACAATGCGAGAAGCTACTGGTAAATGAGATGAATTTCATAAGAATTCAGGGGATAGCAGCAATGCCTCTGATATCTTTCTAGGGAATGGGTTTGAATAGTGCAATGGAGGTAGCTGGTAAATGTTATGATTTGAGTAGTTATATTTCTGGCATTTTTCCTAGACTGCTGCCATTTTTTTGAGTCAGACATGAGGCAGGATGTTCAAAAGGAAATGCACTGGCCAAAATACGAATACATATTCATAAGTCCATATTTAGGCATCTCAGTAAGTAGCCTAATTTAAAGAGTGGATTGCCTTCTGCCTAGAATGCAGCAGAAGAGTTTTCTTTGCCATGTTCTAATAGAGAATTTATGTTTCTCCCTTGTTTTGTTTTTACCCTCTCTTAAAGGAGCATTAGTTTCTTAAAGTATCAGGAAATTTTAGACTTTAGTAATTTTTTACTTGCCAATGATACTCACCCATGACAAATTTACTGACCCTCTGTGCTGGTCAGTAAAATCTTAGGCATCACTTAAATCCTACTTAAACTCCCTAGACAGTAGACTTGAAAGGTGTATAAACTTTGGCTCAGGGGGTGAATTTTGCCCGGAGCAATATTTAGTTCTAGAAAGGGATGGTGGAAATGTATTCATTTACAAAGAATGAAAAGAGAAGGCTTTTATGACACGTTTCTAAAGTCAAGATATTTTCTATAGAAACTTGATAATTATGCTAATTAGTACAAAGTAATTTATTTTACTGCAGCACCAATAAATGCTAAAAGATTAAAAAGGGCAGCATATTTGGCTACATGAAGAGGCTTATTTATGAGTTTATGTCCTAAAGATAACAGTATGTCATTAAAGTTGTACATCATATTATTGTTTTGTCTGTATGTCAAAGTAAGTAAACTATTATGAGGATATGATCCGGAAGGCTTCATGCAAAGATAAGCTTATTGTTGTGCCCAAAAATCATCTCTTATATGAAGAACAGCATTGTTAGGGTTTTTTTCCTGATAAGCTTCAGTCTTGACACAAGTTTAATTACAGGCCAAACAAAAATTCAGCTCAAATTGTTTATATATTATTAACTGTCAACAAAATAGCTTTGGATTTATTCTGTTGTGTTACCCTATCACTGACTTTGAGGTTACATGTAAACTTCTTGCAGCCCAATCCAGTCATAGCTATAAGTCAACATCTCATGATTTGGATCAGTGACAGCCAAACTTTTTGGCAAGCATGACTCTAATTAACCCAGCCCTTGCCCCAAATGCCACTTTGATCCCTTCCTCTCCCCAACCTGCTGCTCTGTTTTCTGCTTCCTGCCCTGTGCTCACTGCCTGACCTGTTCATGTGCCGTATCTCCTGCTATGCTGTCTGTCCTTTCTGTGATTTGTGGCACTTGTGCTACAGGTTGGACACCTCTGCTTTGGAGGATGGGATTGAAAGCACACTTAACAAATTTAGAAATGACACCAACTGGAACTGCAGACACTGAAGGGTAGGGTCATTCAGAATGACCTTGATAAACTAAAAGTGGTCCAAAATCAATCAGATGAAATCCAACAAGGACAAGTGCAAAGTCTTGCACTTAAAATGGAATAATACAGACTGGGGGATAACTGGCTAGGCTGTAGTACTGCAGAAACTAATTTTGGTGTTACAAAGGAAAATAAGCTGAACATAAGCCAATAGTGTTCTTTGTTGCAAAAAAGGCCAACAGCGTAAGGGGCTTTATTAACAGGAGTGCCACTTAAAAATACATGGGCGTGATCCTTCTGCTGCATACCGTATTGATGAGGCCACAACTGAAGAACTGTGTCCAGTTTTCAGCTCTGTGCTTCAGTAAAGATTTTTACAATCTAGCAAAACCCCAGTTTTTCTCTTTTTTTAATTTTAAAATGCATTCCCTCCCTTCCCCAACTATTTCTGACTTTTTCTCTCCCTCTCTATTCCATATATATGTGTAAGCCAAGATGTAGAGTGAGCTAAGACATGGGATAAGCTTTAGGATTTTTGTAGCAAGTTTTTTTTCTCTCTCTCCTTCTTTGATCCACTGTTTTACATTGTATAATTATTATGTTTATATTGATTTTTACTGTTTTATATTGTATAATATTATGTTCCTAATATTTTTGTATTAACTTTACTGTTTTATATTGAATTTATGATTTAGGGTATGTCTGTAAAGTAATGTCAAGTTTCCATTTTGTATGGCAAGCTTCCATCTTGTGTCCCCTACCCTATACAATATGTTGTAACTGTGACTCATGCCTACCCCTCCTATGTAAATTGGTTCCTGAATTGGTTCAAACATCTGAAGCTGCATGTCCTACCCCAGAGTGCACATGTTCAGTACACCAGGGCTGACCCTTGCCTGGGCATGCCCCTACCACTGGAGTCATAGAAGATCTGCCTCTATAAAAGGGGGCAGTGACTTGAGGCCACTTAGAGGGTGTCCTACTCGGTCTGTTGGAAGACGGACCCAGTAGGACACCCTCTCTATCTGGATCAGCACCATGCCACACCACCTATTCACCCAGAGGCTCTGCTGGCAACCCCGCTCTGGACAACACCTTGCTGGAGAAGACCCTGACTGGCCATCAAGGATCAACTCACAGCCCAGGATAGGTAGCTATCACCCCCACCCTCTCTTCAACCAAGGACTTGGACTCTGTTTCTCTTCCCCGACCTGGACTCCAACCCTTCCACTGAGTCTCTTTCTCCTGCGACCCTTGTGTGAGTGTGTGTAGGAACCAAGCTGTACAGTACAGTGTTAATTTAATAAAACCGTTATTTGGACCCCTGGGTTGGGTTTTGCTTTACTACACTTCCGGCCCTGCTCCAATCTCTGCTCCTCACCCCTCTAACTTCTGTCTTATTTCTCCCTCTCCTGCTTCTGGTTCACCACCACCTCCAACACCTGCCCCATGCCCCTGTGGCTCCAGCCATCCTGAGCTCCTCTCTGCTTACAAACCCCTGTTTCTTTGCTGTTGCCTCATCCCCACTGCCTTTTTCCCTGATCTCTGCCACTTGCTCTTTAGTTACCAAGCACCCCAAGCATAGGTACCACATACACCAACACACACACACTGTAACCTGAGTCAGGGTTTAACCTGTGTGTATGTATGTATGTATGTGTGTATTGTGTATGATTTTATGTCATTGTCATTATGGTGTGTATGTGCTTGAATTGGTGATAGGTGTGCATGTGCTTAGACTGGTAATCTTGGATGTGAACGTGCACCTAGTGCATGTGTATACACCTAGTGGGTGTATGTGCCTAGTGTGCATGTATGTACCTAATCGATTTTTGTGTGTAAATGTATAATTGTGTCACACCCTCCCATCTAACAGCATAATTTTGAGATCCTGAGAGTTGTCCTGGCACCACAGGACAACAGCAGATTAGAAAGAGTCCAGTAGAGAGTACCAAAGATCATTTGAAGCCAAAGATAACTAGAGGAGAAAAACCACTATGGTACTCAGAGTTGGTTTCTGTGAGAGTCTGAAGTCAGGAAGAAAGTAAGTAGGGTATACTTTAGAGACTAATTAGTTCAGAGGCATGAGCTTTCATAGGCAAAAATCTACCTCATCAGGCAACAGCCTACTTTGGCATAGCATCTGACCATAAGACATGGCACAGATGTGGACATCCTATATATGACGTCTGAAATGCATAAGATATTTCTCAATTAGTTTGATTAGCAGTGCGAGCATCTAACTGTGCACTTTACTGCATATTAGCCTATTTTAATGCACATTAAATCATCACAAAATTGCTCTTTAGCAAATGCACATTAAAATAGGATAATACACATTTTTCAAGTACCTCACAATGGAGGGTACCTGTACCTGATCCAAGAGCCTGGTCTAATGTGTTGGAATTCCACAGCAGACTTGATTAATGGAGTCTGCTGAAGCATGGTAATTCCTGTTCTCCAACAGCCTCCTGCATGTTATGTATCAGAGTTCCTGCACATCAAAATGCCATTTTGAAGCACATGGATGCCGATACACAAGACACTGCAGCGCTTTAATTGGAGTGACTCTCAGAGCTGCTATAATTAAAGTGCCACCCTCCCCACCCCCAGAGTGCCCAGAGGTACTAGATTTAATGTGCATTACCTAAAGTACATTAACAGAATGTGTAGATACACCCAGTGAGTCAAGAAAGAATTCTATAAGAAGCCAAGATTCATATAGTTTATCCTAGTTTCTAATGGCAAAAGACAAGACAAAAGACAGGCCTGGAATACATGTCACTCTGCATAACATTTTGTTGCTGATAGGAGGGGGCTGGACTAAAGGACCCAGGAGGTCAAGTCTAGTTGAATGGTCATATGAATTACACCCATAGGTTTATTGAGGTCTACAAGCAACTTTGGAAAAGCAATGCACTACTCCTTTTGGCTGCTTCACAGCTTGTCCCTGAAAGGTAAGTCGGATTGTTGTGTTTTAGCTTCTGGAAATAACCCTTTTTTCCCCTGAATAAGCTGGTCTGTAGCCTAGTCAGAATCATCACTTTCCAGGACTTAGAAGGAGTTACAGATGTAGATTCTTTCCTGACATACACCAGTTTTATACCAGTGAAGATCCACTTACATTCATAGACCTATTCCTGATTTTTCTGGTGTAAGAGAAAGAAAATCACCTGGATTTTCCCACTTGGGCATACTTGGATTGGCTTCCAATATTAATATTTACTAAGTCACTGTCATCACCCTATAGTGATATTGGTCTTCCTCCTAGGTCCCAGCAGCTGAGGAAATCAGCCAGTTATATTACCTAGCCAAGGAAGCTCTTCAAAGGCCACATTCCACAATTTGGTAAAAACTGATTCTAAAATCCTTTTTGCAAGTAATAGTGACATATATGCTACTGTTGTACTGAAATACAGACATTCAGAACTGGCTTTTTGTCTTTCCTCATGGCTCCAGGTCTGCAAGGAGGTGCATGGGGACCTCTGTTCCTTGTCAGAGATACACTAACATCCCTAGAGGTATCTGCCAGTACCCATTTCTGGTACCTCAAAATAGTCAAAATATCAAAGCCATTAAAAATGGCCATGACATCATTTTAATAATTTTGAGATTTAAAAATATACTCTGGGTTCTTTTATTTGCCAACTTGTTTGGGGGCCTTCACAGTTCATGCTTTCAAGCTTTTCTCCATAACATGGAAGCTAGGAAATATGTAAATGAAAACTAAGCTTCTCACATCATCCCAGAACCTATATCCTTAAGGAAAAAAAAGTCAGTCAATGACAGATCATCCCAGGGCTTGGGAAACACTGTATCTCTTTGCAGGACAATAGCCTATGCTCATTCAGCTTCTTGTGTAATGCAGCCTTCTGGTACATGGTCTTTAGGTTCTTTATTAATTATAATAAAATAATTAATAATACATGCATTACTACTATCATTGGAGTAGCTGAGATCATTACTCTGTACCAGCAAATTAAATTTACCTCTTGGGAGGTAAACTATCCTACCACTGAAATGCTAAACAATTCAATGAAGTACACTGCTGTAAACTCCTTCATATTTTCATCAGAATTTCCCACTGCAGGAAAAGGGCAATATCAAAGCAGTTTTTCTTCCTAGGCCTCCAGAGGACACAATGAGCTCACAAATTATGATTTCCCTTCAAGAATATTTTAATCTCAGTCTTAAATGTGAACCACATGTTGACCAATCAGCAGAATCACCTAAAAATCAAGTTATAGTGATCAATGTAGTACAGGAGATAATGAATCTCCTGGGAGACACACCTCCCAGCATGCCCAGGGAAGTGTCATTTAGCATGAACTCATTATTTTCAATAATATGGAAAGACAGTGTGAATCAAAACTTCAGCCTGATGCATGAGAAGTTGCATATAACTCATTATTGTTAATGTCCTCACACTCAATGCAAAGACTGCTAATAAGGTAACATATAACTCTGAAGCTGGGAAAAGTTTCCCACATCCGCACTAGATGCACATTATCTGGTTGGACAATCTGTTCCCTTGTTTTATGTTAATATTCTCCTTTTTGATGGGCATAACTTCATATTTTTCTTTTATCCTGTAACTAATTTTTAAATGTATGATCTAAGGAATAGATTGGGGATTCATTTAAGGATCCTGAATTGTTAGGGGACTGCTGCAACTGATTAATTGATTGTAGGGCCAGAAGGAAATGATTGCCTAATCTGACCTCCTGCATAAACACAGTGCATAGACTTGGACTTGATTCTTAAATCAAGCCCTATAATGTCTGGTTTAAATAAATCATATCCTTTAGAAAGGCACTCAGCCTTCGTTCATTTTATTGCAAAGGATGGAGAATTCCATGTATCTCTAGTAGGTTCTTCCATTTGCTAATAATCTTCGCTGTTCCAAATGTGCACCGTACTTCCACTATTAAAGTTTTATAACCTCAACTTGGATTTCCTCTTTTACAGTTATGGTTGTGATAGTAAAGCTGGGTTTGAATCCACTTTATATGACCTACCTTGATTTTGTATAATGCTATTTTTTTCACTCTTTGTTTATGCATTCCATGTATTTCTTTTAACTTCCTCTTCACCTTTTGACTAAGTGAATGTTGTAGCAATGGAACAGGTTACAATAGATCTCTTTTTCAAAGGGTCCCAGACAGCACTGCCTTGCTCACAATTCTGTTGTAACTTCCTCTTGTTTCTCCTCCCACTGGCTTTCATCCAAAATGGGATTCTAACTCTGGGGTAGTTCCAACTCTAAAAGAATGTCCTCCCCTCTTAGCCCCCGCCCCCCCCCCCCCCCCCGCGACCTCCTAGCAATCATCTGGCTATCCAGGAGCCAGTGATGGCCCTGTCTTGAACAGGGAGTAGGATTATATGACCTTCTGAAGTTCCTTCTAGCCCTGCTTCTCTATGATTCTAAGACTCCAACAGAAGTTGTTGCTATCAAAGAAAACACCAAAACTTCTGGACAATGGGAACTCTACTGATGAGGAAGGAATCTGCTGAGTTATAGGAGGAAAACCACTATGGTACCCAGAGTTGGCTTCTGTCCTAATCTGAAGTCAGGAAGAAGGTTGGGCAGGGTACACCTTCAAGACCAATTAGTTCAGAGAAGCATGAGCTTTCATAGTCAAAAACCCACCTCATCAGGCAACAGCCTACTTTGGCATAGCACCTGACCATAGGACATGGCACAGATGTGGACATCCTTTATATTAGGTCTGAAGTGCAAAATAAGTTTTTTCCTCATATAGTTTGATTATCAGTGAGTCAAGAAAAAATTGCCCATGAAAAGGGAGGGGTAGGAAGGGTAGAGGATTATAGGATACTAGATTTCTTTTTCTCCCAAGAGAATCATGCAGGCATTCCAAGTTAAATCAAAACATCCTCCTTGTAGGTAACCAATCCAACTTCTTAAGGAAGAAGTTTCTTCCATAAGAAAACCACTGAACACGTGCACACTGTCTCCTTTTTGTACTGGGAGAAAGGCTTTTCTCCCAGTGCAAATGGAATGCCTGTAGATGGCCCAGGGTTTCTGTGAAGGCTTTCAGTGATGCTCCCTTAATGTTATTCATGATGAGATATTCTTTTGATGGGCAGCAGACAAATATCTTGAACCGTAAAAATAGATAGAAAAGTTTTAA
This sequence comes from Crocodylus siamensis, assembly GCF_052110815.1. Lineage (NCBI taxonomy): Eukaryota > Metazoa > Chordata > Crocodylia > Crocodylidae > Crocodylus > Crocodylus siamensis. Next base: position 37,913,776 of record NC_143395.1, on the reverse strand, counting down.
GTTTCTCAAACTTAATGTTCTAGAGAAGTTTGCAGAACATGGCATCTATTCAGCTCTGATGAAAAGGCCAACACAAATTCTGTGCCCCTTTAAGCTCTGTAAGTATGAGAGATTGGATCCAAGAATCTTGATTTGATGTTCCACAATTGACAACTGAGGACACAAGATAAGTTACTGTGAAGTGAACAGGTGGGATCTACAGCACATCAAGTATTCTGTGCTAACTGCCTGTGTTCATACTGGCCGTGTCTACACATGCATTTATGCCACACTAAATTTACTGCACAGGATGTTGCTCTCCCCAACCTTGGGGGTCTTCAAGAAGAGATTGGACCAACATCTGTCTGGGGTCACATGACCCCAGCACTTTTTCTTGCCACTGGCAGGGGCTCTGACTCGATGATCCATTGAGGTCCCTTCTGACCCTAGCATCTATGAAACTATGAATCTATGAAAACAGGCCAGCAGCTATAGGAGTTAAAGCTCATTAACGTTAATGCAGGAGTTAAAGCACATTAACACTATGTGTTGTCTGACTTGGGACTAAGTTTAGTCAACTAAACTTAGTCCCAAGTCAGACTCAAGGCTAAACTTAGTCCCAAATAAGATCGCACACACAGTGTTACTGTGCAGTAAGGCTTCTATACATGCATTACTGCACAGTAAATTTAATACTTGCATCATTCAGGTATCAAATTTACACCCAAGTTGGCATAAGTCTCCATAGTTACTGTGCAGTATAGGTGTGCACATGCAGACATGCACCTATACTGTGCAGTAATTTTAGGTTACTGCATAGTAATTTAGGTTACTGAGCAGTAAATTTGTATGCGTAGAAATGCCCATACTTTTCCACAATAAATGAAAGCTAACATTCTGTAGCTTACCCTCAAGGAACAAGAGGTGATGTAACCTAAAGATGAATTCTCCTGTAACAACAGCTCTGTGTTGCCAGTGGCATAGGAACAGGAGACAAAACCCTGAGGATCTGCTTCCCATCAGTGGTCTTTAAGATGGAAGAGAATTTCTGATATTTCATAGGGTAAAACAAGCTCCCTTGAGCAAGGAGTCTGGGAGTTTATTCAACTTCTTATCATAAAGAAGGAAACAAAATTAATCTGCCACACAGAAGAAATTACTTCAAAGTAGCTGGTGTGCTGTAAGTCCTTGCCCTTGTTTGCCTCATGGAAACTTGTTTGTGTGCCCAGTCCTTTTCTTTAGTATTGCATGCCCTGCTTTATTTTATGGTTGATAATAATTAGATTAAGCTTTGTAGTATATTCATAACAAATAGGTAAGCCTCAGCAAGGCTTCACTGAGGTAGCACTACCCAGCAAAAAATAAAATAGGAAAACTATTAAAGTAAGAGCTATTGAAGTAGCTCCCATTACTCTTGCAAGACAGATTTAGCTTTGTCATTGAGGCAGTTTATTAGGATTCAGGAAAATAAAGGATTCCTAGCAGAGCAAGATTTAAAAACAAAAAACAGGAAAAAGTAGAGAGAATATGTGATTTGGCATTCTCTTTTTCTTCCTTTTTTCTCATAAGTAATGCAGTGCTGGCACTAGTCAGTTAATACGTTATTGTATGGCAATGAAATGAAATAAGCAGAAAGAGCTGCCACAAATATGGAAAAGACAGAACCGGATTCATGAGGTGCTTTGAACCACTCCGGAATGCAAGACACCCATAAACCTAATTTAAGCTAGGATTCTGGCTGCCTTTGTCTTCATGTTTCAATGTATGTAGAGCCAATCAATGCATCTAACCTGTCATAGTTTCTTCTATCTTTTTTCCCTTGCTATTAGAGATATTAGTGGCTCTGTAGAACCAAAGCAACCCATTACATACAGTTTGATGTATGAAATCACTATGTAGAGAATACTGGTATCTGTGCAATTGCTGCTGTACTCTGTTTGAGCTCCATCCTGCTATCAGTCAACTGGGAAAGAAAATGTAAAGGGGCTGTATAGCCTGAAGATGAACTCTCTCATACTGACAGCTCTGTTGTGACACTTAGACAGGAAAAGGAAACAAATCTCATTGGGCTGAAGATTTGCTTCCTATCAGCAACTTCTAAGATGGAAGATAATGTCCCTTACTCCATGTGGATCAACTAGTTGCCTGTAATAATGGGATATGAGAAGATTCCACTTCTTGTGTTAGAGAACAAGCTAAGATAACGCCTTCCTTAGGGTTTTAGTAGCTTCTGTAGTTTCAGCTTCAGATATGGGTGACAAGGATACCTATCAGAAAGAATTTGTTTCCTAGTTTCATATAGCATCCTATTTTGCCTACACTGTATTATCTTATATACAGAAGATAAATGTATTTGTTATCTCCACATTCCTATGAGAGAAGATATCATTTTCACAGATGGGGGCTAGAACATTAAATTAACAAAATACTTTCACCTTAATTGGTGAAACACCTGGATTTTTCATAGTATTAGCTCTACATAGACTTTTATATGCTCAAAGATTGCTACTCACCAAATCCAGTAGCAACTGTTATTAGTACATCTACAGATCACACCCTAAGGTCTCTACTTAATCATACAGGCCACATTCACATGAGTAGAAGTATGCATTTGCAGCAGCACAAATAGTCATGGCAAAAATTTGTGCCGCTACTTTGTCCCACAGTGCATGCCTCTGCCTCCCCACCTGCCAAGTGCTGCGGGGGGGGGAGGGAGGGGTTTGGCTGGGGCACAGCCAGCAGGCAGCACCTGCATTGAGGCACCCTGTGCACCAGCTATCTTGGAAGCAGCATATGAAGATGGAGGAGCAGGCTGCCCAGGACTGCCTGCTCCCCCATCTCCATTAGCTGTGGAGCCCCTGTGATGAAGAACCAAGTGCCCCAGTAAGCCACTTCCTGGATGGCTGGGACATGAAATGCCTGCAGATGTGGGGAGCAGGTAGACTTGAGCTGGCTGCTTCCCTGTCTCTATGTGCCTCAATGTGGGGGCTCCACTCCAGAGTCCCCACGCTAATGCACATGGAGCCCCTGCACTGGGGATGCTGAACCCCAGACAGCCATGGAACAGCTGACTGGGGCGCAGTGTGCCTGGAGACAGGGGAACAGCCAGCCCAGGATGCCTGGTCCCCCATCTCCATGTACCTCAGCATGGGGGCTCCACAGCAGAGCTTCTACTCAGAGGCACACGGAGACAGAAAAACTGCCAGCCCAGGGCTGCCTACTCCCCATCTTGAGGCACACTGCACCCCAACCAGAAGAGGACCAGCTGGCTGGGGCACAAATGCCTCAGTGCAGGGGCTCACCAGCATACAGAGAGGGGAAGCAGGCTGCCTGCTCCCCTGTCTCCACGTTTATTCTGGCACACACAACTTTAGCGTGCTTTGCACCACATCTTTCTTCAGGATTTTTTTTTTTTTTTGGTACTGGGAAATCCCAGTAGCAAATTTTGCCTCAGCACTGCTAATTAGCAGCACGACACATGGTTTAACATGCAAGGCGTGCTGTTTGTGGCCCCACAAAGAGGCTTACAGTGCCACAGACTGTACCTGCCTGCACATCTGGATCCAGCCACCTGTGCTTTACCACAAGGCAGACTAATTAGCTCCACAGTAAAGTATCTATGGTATTAGGGCATAGTAAACTAATTAACTCAGCTGTAAGATAGTACTGGGTCATTAGTTTCAGCACAGTTAATTACTCCGCTATAAGATTGTACTGTTGGGGACAGTACTGTCTTATGACAGGGTACTTAACTGCACTGAAACACAAGTGTAGACAGTGACTGGGCAGGGGCTAGAGTCTTGCCTGCCACCTAGTCCCACAGCTCTGCATGCTCAGCACTTTTATGTCCCAGCCAGCCCCTCCAGTGCCTGCCACTGCCACCTGGAGACAGGAGCTGGTGCCCAGTGTCCCTTGCCAACCTAGGCCTCTTCTACCCTGGCTCAAATTGCTGCTATCTCAGGCACACTTGTAAACGCTGTGCCTGGAAGCAGCTTACTTCAGCTCAAACAGCTCCAAAGTTTATTGGCTTCACCATTATTTCATGTTTAGATGTACCCATAAAAAATAAGCAGCACACAATTAATGTCTATCTACAAATATATATATATATATATAAATAATTTATATTAATATTATTATATTATTTATAATATAAATAATTTCAATTTTTCGCTAGCATATTTTAGCAGCATTTATGTTTGCAACCTGAATGCCTCCAAAATATGCTATGAAAAATTGATATTGACTAGAAACAAGCAACAAAATGGAATTAGATTGACTGGCATTACCCACAGTGAGGAAAGGGCAAAACAGTAAAATAACAAAAATACAAAATTCATAGAGTCATAGATTGTAAGGCAGAAAGGGACCTCAGAAGATCATCAGGTCCAACCCCCTGCACAAGGCAGGAAAGACAACTGGGGTCAGGTAACCCCAGAAAGGTGACCATCCAGACTCCTCTTGAAGCTTTCCAGGGTTGACAGTGCATGACCTCTGGAGGGAGCTTATTCCATGATCTGGACACCCTAACTGTGAAGAAGTTTTGCCTAATGTTGAGCCTGAAGCCTGAAATGGTCTTCTAGGAGTGTGTGGTAATTACTCCTGGTTTTCCTCCACGGTGCCTTGGTGAACCGTTGCTCGCTGAGCCCTTGATGTACTCCCCTGATGTAGCAGTAAGCTGCTACCAAGTCCCCTCCCAGCCTTCTCTTTTTCAGACTGAAGAGTCCCAGATCCCTCAACCTTTCCTCGTATGGGTTCCCCTGAGAGTCTCTGATCATACAGGTGGCCCTTTTCTGGACTCTCTTAAGCTTTACCACATCTTTGTTAAAATGCAGCACCCAAAACTGGATGCAGTACTCCAGCTGTGGTCTCACCAGTGCTGAGTGGAGGGGAAGAATCACTTCCTTGGTTTTGTTGGAGATGCATGGATTGATGCATGCCAGAGTATTATTTGCCCTGCTGGCTACAGTGTCGCACTGCCAGTTCATATTCATACTGTGGTCAATTATTACCCCCACATCCCTTTCATTTGTGCTGCTGGTCTGTTTGGCACTACCAAGCCTGTAGGTGTGTAGGGGACTGTTCATCCCCAGGTAGAGCACTTTACAAACTACACTAATATGCCAGCTAGAAGACTCAGGTAAAAAATGCAGATGGAGATGCTCTGCAGAAGGAAATAGCACAGGCATGCAATCAATATTATAAAATATATGTTTACATTACTGATATTATTACTATCATGCTACCTTCATTGCATTACTACCATCATCACCTTACAGTGACAGAGAAAAATACATTTTACCCCAAAGTGTCAACTAAGAATCTTTATCTGAAAACATTTAAAATAGCAACACTAGCAGGTGTGTATTACCATGCTAAGGGGACTATGTATATGAGTAAAGTTAAACATATTTGTCCCCACTCAAGTCAATATTACCACGAGCTAATTATGCTAGGTGGAACTGGTAGCATTTCCTTGTTTTAAGGTTTCCTGACACTTCCCGTTCCCTTTATAAGCCTGTGTTCTCAGTTGTTGTCCGCTTGCCAAAATTTAACCATTGGGACTGAAATTTCCATGATGAGTATGTGCCTCAGGATGATTTCTTTTTGAGGAAGGGAAGGAGCAGAGGAATTTTCACTGAAATGGAGGTTAGAAATGAGGTTAAGGAAAAATATTGTTTTGCTCTGTTAAGGGATTCTGGTAATCTTTGTTTTAAAGTGTGCCAAGCCCCTTTGGTTTGGAGTCGGATCCCAAATACGGGACATCAGTGTATAAGAGCTGCTTGGCCCTAAATAGAAGCATGCAAAGTGTGCAGAAGCTTTGAAGATTATAGCTGTGGATCATGTGCAAACTGTGGTTTATGAAATTTGGCCAATTTTAGAAACATTTTCAGACTTGCATCCTTAACACCCCTTCTCCTGTCAAATGTCAAGTTCCCACTCCAAATCATGGAGGCCTAGCACATTTTAAAGCAAAGGTAACGGGAATCCTTTAACAGAGCAAAACAATATTTTTTCCTTAACCTCATTTCTAACCTCCATTTCAGTGAAAATTCCCCTGCTCCTTCCCTTCCTCAAAAAGAAATTGTCCTGAGGCACATACTCATCATGGAAATTTCAGTCCCAATGGTTAAATTTTGGCAAGCGGACAACAACTGAGAACACAGGCTTATAAAGGGAAAGGGAAGTGTCAGGAAACTTTACAAGGCAATGCTACCAGTTCCACCTAGCATAATTAGCTCGTGGTAATATTGACTTGAGTGGGGACAAATATGTTTAACTTTACTCATATACTTAGTCCCCTTAGCATGGTAATACACACCTGCTAGTGTTGCTATTTTAAGTGTTTTCAGATAAATATTCTTAGTTGACACTTTGGGGTAAAATGTATTTTTCTCTGTCACTGCAATGTGATGATGGTAGTAATGCAGTGAAGGTAACATGATAGTAATAGTATCAGTAATGCAAACATATATTTTATAATATTGATTGCATGCCTGTGCTATTTCCTCCTGCAGAGTATCTCTATCTGCATTCTCTACCTGACTCTCCTAGCAGATGTGTAAAACTTGTCCCTTTAGAAGATACACAACAAATTAAGAGTTCCATTTAAATAATTTTAAAATAAAACACATTTCAAATGAATACAGTTAAATAACTAAAGACAGGTTTAAAATGGAAGGGATATTTTTCAAGAAAATATGCCTTCCGTATATGTAAATGATTAAGCATTTTAAATATCGAATACTTTTTTATTTCTTTTGTACTTTTGTTATTTCACTGTTTTGCCCTTTCCTCAGTGTGGGCAATGTCAGTCAACCTAAATTCCATTTAGCTGCTTGTTTCTAGTCAAGATCAAGTTTTTTACTAGTATATTTTGCAAGCATTCAGGTTGCAAACATAGCAAAATATTAGTTGTTCTTGAATCACTGTTCAAAAAGAAATCTAGAAAATCTGTTATAGCTCTTTATTATTTTTGTAAAAGCAAAATTTGTGGCAAATTTGAGCTGAGCTGAACAGTTCCTTTCTGTTTTTCTTTATCTCCCCCTACTCATCCCCACCCCCTGAAATTAAAGGTTAATGACCAGTATTCCTTCAAGTAGAAGTTTGGAACACACAGTTTTATAAATTTTCCATTTGTTCATTATTGCTGATAGCCAGTGAAGTTTAGACTGTAGCCTGAGCAGCCATACAGAAAGTTGGGAGAGCAAAATTCTAGTTACAGATGTAAGCCGAGCTTTGTGTCCAGTATCCCCTTTCTCACCAGGAGCAAATGGTTGGGAAGTGGGAGGAGAGTGACAGGACTGTGTAGGCTATTGTAGCTGATTGGGTATGCAGGAAGGAATATTCCAGGTCTCAAAGACCAAAATAAATTTCTTTTCCCTCCCACCCCCAACATTAGTGCAAAAGGGAAGGCTGGGAAGAACTTAAAAATAAGTCCAGAGTACAATTTCTATATCTGTGCATAACTTTTTCTTGTTAAATTGAAGTCAACAATATTCAGAAAAATAAATAGGTGCCCTCTATCAACTCCTACAGCACTTACTCCCTGCTTTTAGTTGCCAGGCCCAAGAGATTTTCCAGTGTAAATTGAAAGAGGCACCAGATGGGCTCGCAGGCATGAAGAATGTAGCTGATGATGTTCATATTGAAAGTGATGTGAAGAAGCAATCTAGTGCCATGAAGTCAGGAAAGAAATATTAGGCTGCATGCAGATAAGTGGAAGCTGAAGAAAACTAAATGTTCCCCCTACAGTGGATATATTCTGGCTTCTGACTGATTTGGGCTAGACCTTGAGAAACCAAAGCCAGTAAAAATATGCTCAGATCAAAGGTTGTGAAGGAATTTCTGTAATTTATAGGGATGGCCAAATATCTTTCCAGGTTCTGTGAACCTTTGTGATGACAAACAGACCATGGTGCAGCATAGTAATAGTCAGAGACCCATTAGGAAAAGAAAAGTAAAGAAAATACAAGCTTTGAAAAAATAAAAAAGCATAAGCAAGGCACCAGTCTTTAAAAGCCCCAATCCAGTGGAGCAACTACAGCTACTGTGTCAAGCCTCCAAAGGGGACAGTGGAGGAGCACTGATACAAATACAACCTGATGTAAAGTCAATAGCATTTTCTGCAAAGCCCTGGAACACACAAATAGGAGATATGCTTAGATAAGATCAAAGTTACTGGCTGTACTCTTCTCAATGGAATAATTCCATCAGTTTCTCTTTGGATACCAATTGACTATGGAGTCTGATTATATGCCGTTGTGAAGGAATCACTGTTACTTACTGAGGGGAGCATGTCTTCCCAAGCACAGTGCGCATGAAATGGGAAAAAAAATCCAGCAATGTGCTCCAGTACTGTCACTTCTCTGCTGGGGAGTTCTATTAATCAGGCACAAATACCCAAATTAGCATTTTGGCCCAAAACCTGGAGGCTAGAATGCCTTCTATGGAATCAAAACACCTGAAGATCTAAGCCCCAGCCAGCTTGAACTCACATCTCCTACCTCCTCAAGGAGTGCTCCAATCCCCGTGGTCACAATTAGGACCGTATAGGCCCTGGGCTAGGCAGAAACTGACCTACAAGTCAGAAAAGAATGAAAAGCCATGGGTCCCTTCTCACAGAATAGGATTTTGAGATAATGTGCACTGTGTGTCACTTAGATGCCTGAAGGTAGAAGTGCACCTTCCTCATGTCTAGAATTAAATTATATTAATTTAACCAGCGAGACAAGGTTATTGCCGATAAACAGTGCTTTAAAGTGCCCCCATACAGTTTAGAAGTTCATAAAGGAAATGATCTAAGGTCAAATATGCTGTTTTTAAAATGTAGGAATCTGATAAACTTTGAAATAATATCCAAGGACAAAGTGGATACTGAGTTACTGTACATTGCAACAAAGAATGAAATATTAATATATAATAGTACTAGTTTACCACAGACCTTGACACCACTGACTCTTACAATGGCAGTGCTTAGAGCCAGATCCTGCAGTCTTCCTTCCCAGAATTCATGTTAACATCAAATGGAATATTCTCTGTGTGACGACAGAGTAAAACCAGCAGGATTTGGTCCTTGAAGTAAAATATTTGAAGCCCTGAGAAGTACTTTGAAACTTTACACTTCTAGGTCTGATATGTGCTCATTCAGACTATTCATTCAGACTTCTCTATATGTTCTATGGGTTTCATATCAGAAGAAAAGCGTGATATAATAAGGGCCTTGTAATACCTCAGAAAGTATGTTTTACCTCCTAATGTGTATCATACAAAGATTAAAAAGTGGCATTATCGCCTGCAAAATCACCTGCTATTTCCTGGAAACAGTAATTTGCTGGACCTGTCCTTGTCACTGGCATAAGTATAATGCTTTTAATAATCTCCTATTCCCTAAATGATGTGTTTGCATCAAAAAGATGGATATGCTATAGTTGGCAGAATTTTTTAAGACCTGATCATTTTTATCCTGTTCTTTTGGTGCCATCTAGAGGTTTGATTCTATTCCTGTAAACCAGGGAAGAAGGTGTTATATTATTTTTCTAAAGTTTCCTTTTCAAAAACAGTCTCACTGTTAACACCACTCAGGGTACTATTATCCTAGAATCTCTGTCTCCATATGTGAGCAGATTAATGTAGTGAGTGAGTTTTTAGCTCAATGGGATATAAGTAAGCCTTATGAGCTGGGAAAAGATTTACATGAAAGGCAAATACAGCCATAAAAGAAATCTTTTCTCTATAAAAAAAAACACCTGTAAATTGGCCTTTGGAGGAATTTTCATAGAACTTTTTTTTGAGCACATAAACAGGGTACATATCAGAGATGATTCAAAGGAAGCAGGTGCTCAGAGGACAGGCAGCCTAGCCAGCCTTGCAGTACTCTGCCAACCTGCCAGACACAGTAGCAACTTCAGGCCCATCAGCACAACTGGCTGACATGTTATTGGCCTCCAGTGACAGGCCAACTATGCTCCATTTCATGCTATGACTGCCCAGAAAAGCACAACATGAAATTCAGACAACGTGAAACTCACCAGTGTGACAGGAAATCATTTGAATAGAAGCATTTTTTTAGAAGCAAGAGCTAGCAGTCTACAATGGGGCACTGAAACAGTGCAAATAAGAGGAGAGATGCTCAGCCAGTGTAAATGGGTAACCCTTCGTTGACTTCAGTGGAGCAATGGTAATTTAGATGAGCTGAGTGTATGGTCCGGTAAATATCTGCCTTTGCCTCGCCGCTTCCCAAAGTGTTCTTTAATTGAACTAACCTGGAAACTAAGTCCATGAAAAATCTACATAATTGCCAAAATATCTAATCATGATTTCAATCTGATTTGACTACTAAACCCATCTATCCATCCCTTTTACATCCAGGGATTACTAAACGCAAGTTTATTTTAAAATTGCAGCCTCCTTTAAAGTAGTGCTCACGAGTCTCTTTTCTTAATAACTGGTAACAAAGTTTTAAAATGAAATCTCTGTGTACAAGAGAGTCAGCGTATACAAATCCTTTGCCTTCTCAATATAATATTACAGTGAATGATAATTTCAGTACTTCAGCAGAGGATTAACTGTCATAATAAATTATTTCCCTCTGCTTGAAAGGAAGTAACTGAAGCTTGCTTAAATAAAAAGTCCAGCTAAAGGTAAAACTGAGATGAAGCTAACCTTGTCTGCTGTGCCCAAGGATACCTCTGAAAAGCTGCCATAACATACAATAATTTGATAGTCTCAGCTAAATTTAACCTGTGTACTGAAGAAGGAGATAAGAATAATATTAAATTCTTGCTGATACTCACTTTGTATGCTATTGAGACTAGCTCTGATGTTTTCTGAACCTGCTACAGTAAGATTTAGAAAACCTCTAAGGTATTAAATACAAAATTGGAAGAGTAAGGAAAAATCAACTTAGTTTACTTTACTAAAAGGTTTGGTTTAACCTATGCATGATGTCAGATTCGAATGAAATGTCTGTGAAATGTGAAATGTGATTCTTCTTGTGGTAGGTGTTTGGTGAAAAGTCCTTATTTTGCTTTTTAAAAATACGAAATCCTTATGTTTTTTTAATCCATAACCTCCCAGTCAGGTTATCTCCTACTATTTTACATTATCACAGCATTCTTCTCCAGTCAGCCCACCTATTGAATAGACATGATGATTCTATGAGACAGATCCTCAAAAAATAGTTATTTGTGTTGATTGTCTAGCTTCTATTTTTCTTCCATTTAAAATGTCACCTATTTAATATTCCTAAGGTTACACTGAAGTTTATTAAATGGACATAGTAAAATAATCACTTTTTCATTAAATGGATATTAATAGGGGCAGATCAAGGTGGGGTGCACTAGTGAAGTTGTAACCCCCTTTGATTCCTGCTCTAGCCAACTTTTAAAACCAACTGTCTGGGAGGGGCAGAAGCATTTCTATTCAGGAGGTGCTGAGAGAGTCTATTGACTTCATAGCTCATTATCATCTTTCTGATTCTTGCCAATCTCTCTCTAATCCACAGGTGTTAACAACGGTCCATCCTTTTTAATGGTCTTGATGTACCACTATTCAAACTATCCTTTCTTCTTCAGTGTTACTGTCAATTAGCCATTCCTGGTCATCTCTCTCTCATATTTCACCACCTTGCAGACTGTTTTTTATTCTAGCTAAAAGCTTTAACTCGTTTGTAGTAATATTGACGCAGATGACTAACAATGAAGTACTGGAGGTACTGTCAAAATGCTCAAGGCGGCTAGATTGTGTTTTGTGAATCTGAATAAGAGAAATATATTTAACTATAATGACTACAGATTCATTGATTCATAGGGCTGGAAGGAACCTTGAAGATCATCAAGTCCAGCCCCCTGCCCCAGGGGCAGGAAGTCAGCTAGGGTCAAAGGATCCCAGCAAGACACACATCCAAACATTTCTTGACAGAGTCCAGAGTAAGTGCCTGCACTGCTTCTGGAGAAAGTCTATTCTAGGCCTTGGGGGCTCAGACAGTAAAGAAGTTTTTCCTCATGTCCAGTCTAAAATGGTCACAGAGGAGTTTATGACTGTTGGTCCTTGTTATACCTTGGGGAGCTCTAGTGAACAGATATTCCTCCAGATTCTGATGCACACCCCTTATGTACTTATAGGCAGCCACCATGTCCCCCCCGAGCGTGTGCTTTTCCAGGCTGAAGAGTCCCATGGCTCTCAGCCTCTCTTCATAAGGCCTATTCTCCTGACCTCTGATTATGGCTCTCCTCTGGACTTTCTCAAGCTCCTTGTCATCCTTCTTGAGTTGTGGAGCCCAGAACTGGATCCAGCTGCAGCCTCAACCAAGGCTGAGTACAGTGGGAGGATGACATCCTGAGATTTACTTGAGAAGCAGCTATGGATGCAAGCCAGAGTTTTGTTTGCTTTACCAGCTGCAACATCACATTGGTAGCTCACATTCATCTTGTGGTCATTCATGACCCCCAAGTCTCTTTCAGTCGTGGTGCTAATGAGCGTAGCATTGCCAAGCCTGTAAGCGTGCTGTGGGGTTTTTTCCCCCAGGTGGAGTACCTTGCATTTTTCGGTATTGAATGTCATCAGGTTTATATCCACCCACTTACTAAGCTTATCCAAGTCAGCCTGGATCACTAGCCTATCCTCAGGTGTGGACACTATTCCCCCTAAATTTAGTGTCATCAGCGAACTTGGCCAGTGTGCTTCTGACACCAGTGTCCACATCATAGATAAAGACGCAGAAGAGAACCGGTCCAAGGACAGAGCCTTGGGGGGGCACCACTGGTCATGGAGAGCCATAATGATTTGCATCCATCAACTACTACTCTCTGGGTCTGACCTCAGAGCCAATATCCCAGCTATCAGACTGTGGTGTAGCCGGAGCCACATTTCATCAATGTTTGAATAAGGAGATCATGGGACACCAGATCAAAGGCTTTTTAAAGTCCAGATATATAATGTTAATCTCTTCTCCCTTGTCCAGGTGATATGTCACCTGGTCATAGAAGGAGATGAGATTGGTCAGGCAAGACCCACCTGCAACAAACCCATGCTGGCTGTCCTTCAGAATGTTGCCATCAGTCGGGTTATCAAGAAGGGTTTCTTTGATAATTTTCTTCAGAATCTTACCAGGGATTGAGGTCAAAATGATTGGCCTGTAATTCCCGGGATTTACTTTCTGCCCTTTCTTGAAGATGGGTACCACATTGACTTTCTTCCAGTCTTCAGGTACTTCACCTGAGCACCATGAATTTTTTAATATTTTTGCCAATGGTTGGGCTATGACACCTGCCAGCTCCTTGAGTACAGCTCCAAATCCTAGATCAGCCTAGGGTGTAATCTGTCAGGACCAGCTGACTTGAAGACGTCCAACCTCTCAGGGTTTACAAGGTCTGCACTAATGCTGGGTATAGATATGCCCTCACCGTGTCATGCTAGGCAAGGCAGTCCCTTTGGCCTGATGAAAGACCGATGCAAAGTACCCATTAAGCAGGTTGGCTTTTTCCAAAGTGTCGGTTATCAGTTGTCCCATTTGGTTCAGCAGGAGTCCAATGTTAGTCTTGCTTTTTTTCTGACTCCCTACATATCTGAAAAAGGACTTTTTAGTATTCTTGATATGGGAAGCCAAATGGAGTTCGGTTGCAGCCTTGGCTTTCCTGGTCCATCACCAATGCTGAGTACTCCTCCTTGATCATGATTCCAACCTTCCAGCCTTTGTAAGTCTCTCTTTTTAGGTGTAGGAGGTCCTCAAGTTCCCTGCTGAGCCAAGGGGGTTGCTGCATCCTTTTGCTACCCTTTCTCTGTGATGGGATGGACAACCTTGTGCTGTCAGGATCACTCCCTTGAGGAGCAACCACTCCTCTTGGAATCCTCTTCCTGTCGAGTCATGGTCCTTTAGAGCCTTGACAATGAGCTTCCTGAGCTTGTCAAAGTCAGCTTTCCTAAAGTCGAGGATTTCTGCATTACTGACTGACTTGCCAGCTTTGTGATGGATAGGAAAGGTCATCATGGTCACTATCACCCAGCTTTCCACTGATTCTTAGGTCACTGACCAGATCATCCCCTTTGGCCAGTACCAGGTCCAGCAACACTTTACCTCTTGTCAGCCCATAGACTTCTTGAGTCAGGTAGAGCTCATCCACGCATGTGAGGAAGCTTTGCAACTGATCAGATTTGGCTGAGTGCACTTCCCATGAGATGTCTCGGTAGTTAAAGTCTCCCGTGACAACCATACACTGAGAGCATGCAGCCTCAGCCAGTTCCCTGGTGAATTCCTGTTCTAGCTCTTGTTTCTGGTTAGGAGGTCTGTAGTAGACCTCCTACTATGATGTCCCCATGATGTTTCCTTGACATAGAGAGCTTTACCCTGACCCCTTTTATCATCTACATGATCTCTCCTATACAGGGTATAGCCATCTATACCTGTGGCACAGTCATAGATGGAATCCCACCTAGTCTCCATTATCCCTATGAGATCATAGTCTTTCTTGCTTAGCAGGAGGACCAGTTTTTCCCCAAGCTCCTGGCATTGGTGTGCAGACACGTAAGTGTCCCATTGGAAACCCTAGCTTCCTTGCACTCTCAGGCAGACACCATTCCAGGACTGGGGTATGTGTGGATTCACTTGGGTGCCCTAACCTGCTGGAATAATGCCATTATATCATTTGACCATTTTGACTATTTTTACCTAGTTTGTTCTGTTTTTTAACATTACTGTGTTATCTAGCAAATTACTGCACCCTCCAATAGTTATATTTCTTTTTGCTTTGATCTTAAAAGAAATAATATATCACTACCTCCTAGCATATTAGTAACACTTCTAGCTTCTCTTTAACTGGAGAAAATGTATATCATGTGATATGTGATGATGCACCACATGATTTGAATGCTCTTCTTCAAAATCCTATATCAGCCTATGGATATTAAAATCTATTCCATTACCAGTACATCTAATGCTTTTTTTAAAGTGGTTTCATAGATTTCATAGATTTTAGGGTCAGAAGGGAACTATTAGATCATTGAGTCTGACCCCCTGCACTGGGCAGGAAAGAGTGCTGGGGTCAAATGACCCCAGCCAGGTGATTGTCCAATCTCCTTTTAAACACCTCCAAGGAAGGGGACAGCACCACCTCCCTTGGAAGCATATTCCATATTTTGGCAACTCTCACTGTAAAGAATTTTTTCCTGATGTCCAATCTAAATTTGCTCTCCTCCAGTTAGTGGCCATTGTTTCTAGTTACCCCAATGGGCACTCTGGTAAAAGTTGTATCCCCTATTTCCTGCTGTTCCCCCTCAATGAGTTTGTAGACGGTCACAAGATCACCTCTCAGCCTTCTCTTGCAGAAGCTGAGGAGATTCAAGTCCCTCAATCAGTCCTTGTAGGGTTTTTCCTGTGGGCCTTTAACCAGACAGGTGGCCCTCCTCTGAACCTTTTTCAGGTTATCTACATCCTTCCTGAAGTATGGTGCCCAAAACTGGATGCAGTACTCCAGCTGCGGCCTGACCAATGCCACACAGAGGAGAAATATCACCTCCCTAGACCTGTTTGTGATCCACCTACTTATGCAAGAAAGAGTGTGGTTAGCTTTACTTATTACTTCATCACATTGGTGACTCGTGTACATTTTGGAGTTGACTATGACTCTGAGATCCCTTTCCACAGTTGAGCTACTTAGAATGGTACCTCCCAGGCTTCTTATGGTTAATAATGGTTTCAAGGATACATTATTTTTTCTGAAGTTACCTCTTACATCCCTAATAGAGACCACTGAAAATTAGCCAGGCTTAAGAGAGAATTTAGGGGTTTTCCTTTTAACTACAGACAGGTCAGAATAATACAGTAACATCATTTAGCAGTCAGTCTGCTGCCAATGTTATGCTGCTCTCATGAGGAAAGGCATCAAGGATTTGCTGATAGCTTTTGTAACCTCCTTGGATTTCTAATGCCATGGGTTGGCATATATGGCAACATATACAGACCATACTAACAGTCAGATTGCTTTGCATAGAGTTGGATGACTTTTTTTTCATTGAATAGTAAATTCAATGACAATTATAGTTGCCTAGAACTTCTTGAAAATTCAGACTGTATTTGCCAAATAGTTTTGACTGAAGATAAAAAAATGCTGTCACAACACTGCAAGAAAATGAATCTTTCCAACCCAACAGCTAGTACAGTTCGACAAACCCAAGTACCATCCCTTCCTCTGCCTGAGGAGAAGTGGACACACATTTTCCACTTCTTGGCTAAATATCCAAATCAACAGGATTGGATATATAGGACCCTATTTCACTAGTAGTCCACCCTGCCTCAGAGTCATAATCTCAGCTGAACAACTGAAGAATGAGTGGGGAGTGTCATGTAAGGAGTGCAACAGTCCTATTTTCAGAGTCCCATTTTAAACACCAGTTTTGGGGGGCCCACTGAAAATGAGACAAAAGCATTCACTTGACCAAACTGACAGGATGCTTGCAACAAGTATTTAAAATGTCTTGGCAACAAGGGAATTTATGGTCATCTTTGCTATAAAGTACTCTGAGATACTCTCCCTCTTTCCCTTCTGTTGGGATTCATTGCAATCAAAAGACAGCAAGAATGACTCTTTTGCTTGGTAATCAGAGACTGGGTCACCAGTTGTACACACAGGGAGCCATGCCAGGAACATGATCTAAGTAAGCTGGGGTAGGGGAAGGGCGAGTGGAATCAGGGTGGATACCAGGTCTCAGGATTGGGGGAGGAAGGGTGTTGGCAAGATCAGAGGAGCAGCTAGGGGAACAATGTTGGGTCAGAGGGGATGTTGTCTGTCAGGGGTTGGGGGTCAGAGGACTAAAAATAGCCCAGCCAGAGTGGGGGAAGTAGAAAAAGCACAGTTCTTGGGCTAGTATGAGCAACCGGGCTTTCCCAGGCCCAAGGCTGTGCTCCAAAGGATTAGGCATTGGTTAGCCTGACTTTTGTAGTGCATCTCCTCAGGTGAACTAAGTTAGATCAGACTGACCATTTTTTTGCCCAATCTCAACGCCCAAAACATATATACAGTTTGGCATGTAAATCGACTGAACACTAGTTAGGTGGTTCTAAGTGTAACGTCTGCACATACACTCAGAAAGCCTGCTATGGCTCCCTGGTTTGGAGCCATGAAAGCAACATGACTTACAGAAAATACTCCAAATGGTGTCATTTCCAGATCCTTCCCTAGCAGTAAAGAATGGAGTTTCATTTCTTTCTGATACCCATTCTCCAACCTCTTTCCCAGTACTTACCCTACTTTTTAGGTGAAAAGAAAACCACTCATTCTGAAACCTAGATGAGATGCAGTTTCATCAGCCAAGACCTACTTGCCAATAAAAGACTTCCTTGCTGGACATTTGTGCACAAAGCATAGCTTTTTCCACCACTGGAGTAGATAAAGGGGCTATAACTGTGCAAAGAATCTCCCCCTAAAGCCCAATCCTGTAAACTTTCAAACATATATTGAGCTCCTGAGCTTAAGTACAAAAATAGTCTCACTGAAATGAATTCTGTTTACACTCTTCATGGTAAACACGTTTAAGTGTTTGTAAAATTGAAATCTAATATAATGTTTCTGCTCCCAAAGAAGTCAAAGAGAAGTTTGCTGCTCATTTTCGGCAAAAGAGAATCAAACCCAGTTCAATGAGTATTTTGTGGTACCAGCTGGGTTTGTATCTAGACTCATACCATAAAAAACAAAATTAATGTTGTAACTGGCACAAAGTGACTGTGATTAACCATAATTTGTGTTCTTTATTGAAAGTTGATTGTCTGCATGCTAAAAGCTGTGAAATTGTGCAATAAGCCATAATTAAATAATGAAAGAGAGTAAACAACTAGTTAAGTGTGATTTGGTGCAGTGAGAAGCACAAGGTGATTTTTAAATTTTTATTAGCACAAAGCAAGAAAAACCACAAATATAACCACATAACTTCTGTTTTAATGAGTCCACTGTGATCATTTGTAAACCTCCACCAAAGAGCAGCTTGCTCTACGGAAAAACAATGCTAATACTAAATATGGACTATAGAGGCCCTGCGTGATTGCCTTAGTCACATATGTAGTGCTTCAAAGTCAAGGACACTACATGTGTGAGTATGAGGCAGGATTCAACTCTGAATACATACGTAACTGTAGTGTGCTACTTCTATGATAGTTTAATTCCCAGCATAGGGCATTTTGTTTTGTTTTGTTTTGTTTTGTTTTGTTTTTGTTTTGGGGGGCATTATTTTTTTTACTGTAGCTTTATAGAAACTGCCATCACACATTAAACCCTGATGGCAGGTATTTAGCATTTTGCTATTTGCAAGTTATGCCATACCACATTTTTTATCCCGTAAAATACAATTGTAATGTCACTGCGTTGTATGCAGTGCTACAGCACAACTACGTTTCTAATGCACGCTTTAAAAAGCTCATTGCTTGTTTGGATATTGCCAATTGTTTATGTGCAACAAAACTACAACTATAGCTCATTTCTATTATTTTATTTGTCAGATTTATGGTTCTCAAGCTTTACTTTGTGCTGGATTTTCCAGCTTTAGAGGTTTTTATTCCTTTCTAAGCATCTGGTCTAGGATGGCGGTATTGGTCTTGGTTTGGCCTGGGAAGGTTTAATCTCAGGCAGTTTTTCCCCATGTCCATACACACTTACAGTGACATCCACTGTTTCTCCACCATACTTATTCTTGACATTGATGCTATATTTGCCTGAATCCTCTGAGGAAACTCCCTTGATCGTTAAGCTGGCAAACTTTCCTTGCTCCAGTGAAACTACTAAGTGCTCATTAAGTTCAAGTTGCTTGTCATTCTTAAACCAGACTACTTCAGGATCAGGATTTCCAAACACCGAGCAGGTTAGATTCAGAGTCTAAAGAAAAGAAAAATCACATTAGGCATCAGTCAATTTAGGCCTTTTTTTTTTGGTCATAATGTTGTCAGGATGCTTTTCATAGTTTCATAGTTATTAGAGGGTAGAAGGGACCTTACAGGTCATTGGGTCCAGCCCCCCTGCACTTTCCAATAAATCTTCAACTTTGCTAATTAATGTGAACCAAATATTTAGATATGTGAGGACTGAATATACAGATACATGAAGTATATGCCTAAGGATTCTTCCTTCAGATTCAGCCTTTCCTCCATCTTACAGATAACTCTGATGCAACAATAGCCTAAAGGTAATAGTGGCTGAAGATGGCAAGTTGAATGATCATTGCAGTCATGCTGGCAGCAGACTCCTGACAAGCCATTAGTTTAACATGATGTTCAGACAATGATACATTTAAAAGCATCCTTGAAGTTTCTCCATACACAGCTGGGAAGAGTATTGCCTAAACCAATTCAGACCTAGACCTCCTACAAAGCTTTTTTGAGAAATTTAAGATGTTATTATGAAAGCAATCAATACTGTAGTCTTTCCAGGATTCTATGCTCTAATGGTTAAACATTGACATTTTAAGAAGAATAAATAACACATGCCTATATCTTTGTTTTTTACACTAGTATGTGTGTGTGTTTGTATGTGCATATAAATAAGCAAATTTAGATTATTCTGGTTGGATAAAGTACATTAATAACCTGCAAAATCACTTCACATTGTCCTTTAAGAAATGTTAGTAAAGCCTTGTTATTTATGTACATATATATGCGCATAAATATCATTATATTAAGATAAAGTTCAATCCTGTTGTACTTACTTTTATAACTTTATTTTGCCTAGCTTTATATCACCTTATATCTACCTTTATCTTGCTTTTGTGTCTTATCATCTTATCTTGGAAACATTTAGGAAAAAATCATAGATTTACAATTTTGCTTCCCATAATTGATTTCATTTCTCTCTGATCTGAGAAGGTAGAAATATCTTCTTCATAGATGTGCATGCTGTAAATAATCTATTAAATGTTCATGCAGGATCAGGCCTCCATGGTAAATCGGAGTAAACTTGTGCCAATAATAAAGATTATTCATACCTTCTTTTCCATTATAGTGACCACATCAGGCAAGCCTCCTATAACTTTACCACGATCTAGGAATTGAAAATACAAACATTATACAAGTTAACGAGCAACTATTTTTCATAAACATGTTTATATTTTTAATTCTTAATGCAATTTTTGTCATTAGCATTGATAGTCAAAATGGAAGTTCAACACAGTTGCAGACTTTTGGGATGTAATATCTGAGCTCTGGGGAAATAATTCATTCTCTCTATGCAGGACAGAAGAAATTGTACATATTTATGGGTTTATAATGAAAGCAGTACAGGCTTTGAAAGCAACAAGATGAATCATTTGTCCCTAGCAAAAATATGTTCTACTGCTTCCAACAACAGTTAGATAAATATTTTGCTAAAAGGATCAGTAGTGAGATAACACTACATTTTACATTTTAAATTTTACATTTTAAATTTAATTAATCATCATGTCACAAAGTCAACACCACTCTGTAATAAAGAAAAAAAAGTTCTCACAGCTTAACAGCTAAATGATTCTGGCTTTCATTTTGTAGATGCAAGAAAGCAGCTCAGCAGAGGCTCACCCACCCATTTCACACTTGCCATGTTTCTTTTGCAATTAAAGACAACCCCAAACAGAACGTTAAAACATCAAATCAAATTCTATAGCAGTGGGTGTGTTATGCTGTCATTGAACTATAAGAACCATAATACCTTGGCCCTAGATTTGCTCTTAAAAGCCAGGAAGATGGAAGGAAATTATTTCTTACAAAATGTGCAGTATACTCACTCTTCTCGGCAAAAGCAGCTGCCCTAAAGTTAGAGGTAGGGAGGAAGAAAAAAAACACATTAATGTCAGGTTACTGATAGAATGCTATCCTGTGTAATTTAGGCACTATGCAAACTGCAAAGTAAAAGAAAAAAAACAGAACTTACTTGAGTCTCTGGAATTCTGCATATGCTTCATCAAAAGCTGTAATGAAATATTGTTATGCATTATTTGAAATGAAATGTAGCTTTTATCTGTGAGTAAATAGAAATTTCATTAATACCTATGTTAATATCCTTTTCTTTTAAAACCTTTTAAAATGTATGTTACACCATACTGAAATCTGAAATGACAGCTACATGTATAGAACCAAGCTCAGCCCTAGTGAAAATGAATTTAAGAATAAGGAAGCAAGTAAAATTTTACAACTTGGCTAAATTTGACCACTAGCTTTCTATTTTTCCAATAATTCTTCCAGTTAAAGCAGTTTATAAAAATCCACCGTGCATTATGACTACCATATATTCAATATTCTACCTTGTCCAGATAGATCAAGTATGCGCTTATGGGATTCTTTGCCATCAAAGATTTCAAAGGTGTATTTCCCTTTATCCTTTTCAGTAGGTTCACATATCTGCATCCAGGCAACCTCTTCACTACCTCCAATCCTCATCTTTTCACTAGAAGAAATCTTAGCTTCCCTTGAAAAATGAAAAGAAATAGGTTTGAAAATGTTTTTGATGCATATTCTCCTTAGCATATCCAGCTATAAAGGTTATAAAGGATGACATATTGCTCATAAAATTACAAATAAATTGCAACCACTGAGAGCAATTTCACAGTGGATTCTTTCCCTCCCAGTGTGGCTGTAACATATTTTTGAAGCATCAAAGATAATATAATAAGGTCTGTGTTCATGTACCAACACCACATACACAGAAGTGATGGAATTGTATTTCCTTCTGGTCATCTAAGTAGATTTTTTGCCATTTATATGACATTTTTGGCACTAACATCCATGTAGCAATTCTATTTCCCAGCAGCATGTGCATATGTACTGTGTGTGCAGGCTGAGCATGGGCAGTAGGATAGGCAGTGCCTGGCCATGTATGCAGTTATGTGTGCATACCCGTTGTGGGCATATACCAGCATCCCCAGCCTGGAAGTATAGGCAGATAGAAACCCATAATTAGAAGGTTCAGAATCAGACAGAGAACTTACCCTTCCATATTTTAGCCTCAATAACTGAGTGATTAGGGCATACACTTGGATGCCGAAAACCCAGACCTCCTCTGCCTTAGGGCAGGTTTGCACCTTTCTCTCTACAACATACCACTCTAACCAGCACATTCCTGGTTGGGCATTATCCACCACCTTCTGTGCTCCCTTCAGCAGCCAAGAGAGTTTCAGGAAAAAGGATTAAGCCAGATGGTGTATGGCTCAATAAGATGGAAGCTGCTCTGGAAAGAAGAGAGGCCCTGGTTTCTACCTGGGCCTCCTCACCCCCAGTAATGCAGAAACATTCCTCTGTCCATTTTTCTGTGTTAAAAGTACTTTTCTGGAAAGTCTCTGAAAGGCATATTCAACCCATTTCAGGGTGAGGGGATAAGTGTGTGGGGGGCCAGGCAAACCCAAGATGCCTGACTTTCCAGATAAGTGCCCTAACTACTCAGATATTAAGACCAAAACAACGGAGGGTCTTCCTCTATTTTGGTTCCAGGACTTGAACTCAGGCTGACAGAAGATGTTAAGGCAGTTGTATAACTGGATCCTGAGGGATTTTATGCTCCGTTCCCCAAATCCACAACCTGTCATGTCATGTGTACAGGGCAGGTTGCAGAACTCTGAAATGAGACATAAAATTCAACAAAAACTCATTGGGCAAATGCTCGCTGTCAGCATGAGGGGACACCTACATCTGGAGAGTGAAAGCTCCCTGCTCTCCAGCTAACCCCCCCTCCTTCCCGCACATGGAAGCAGCAGCTGGGGAGCCAGGAGTCATCTACACCAAGGTACTTCTTCTATAGGTACTCAGAAACGTAGAAAGAAGTCATGTACCTGGACTTCCCAGCTACGTGCCCATTTTTTAATGGTCCAAGTTACCATAAGCTTGACATCACGGAGCCTTTCCCTGTTGGCATAATGGCACTCTGGACCTTTAAAAATGGGTGGGTCCCCTGGCTGAATGCCCACCTACTCTATAAAGTTCCCTGGGTGCTAGAAGCCTGATGCTGGGGAGAGGTTCCCTGATATGGGCTCATGGCACCCCAGACCTGTAAAAAGCAGGTGGGAGTTGGGAGGCCCATATGTATGCCTACTCTTTTTATATTCCCAGGAAGGATGAGGGAGGTTTCCCATACCATGCTGCATGGCTCTAGTTTAAAGAGACACCTTCATAAACAAGTGGGGGAAGGGGGATGGGAAGGCTTCCCCAGATGACAGCACCAGGCAGCTCTTTAAAATCAGCAAGTGCAGCTGGGGATGTGGGAAATTTCTCCATTCCCTACTGTGTGTGTCAGGTGCAGCTTCCAACAGATGTGTGCAGCAAGGGATAGGAAAATCTTCTGTATCCCCAACTTCACACACTTCATCCTCCTGGGATGGGCAAGAGACAGGCAGTTTCAGGACCTGGAGTTGTTTCCAGACCACTCCCAACAATTCAGCAGGGGGTGGCTTTGTCCCTGACCCCAGGGCTGCCATATGACAGCCCTCAATACTCAGCTGAGAATCATCTGTGACATGAAGAACAACTGGTGGGTGGAGGAGGCATGTGTGATCCAGGGGCTATGCCAACCAGCATAACAGAAGTAACTTTTTCCAGGCTACCAAAACAACATACAGACCTTACTCCATTGGACAAAACCCCCTCTGATCACAGGATGGCTCCTGGCTCCCCAAGGACGATGATGCCCTCCATCTGCATTGGAAGGAGAATTTCAAACTCCTCCTTAGCTAGGAGTGCATCATATCAGAAGAGACCCTCCAAGCCATCCCAAAATGCCCTGTGGTGGATTTCCTTGGTGATCCACCAACCACTGGAGAGCAAAAGTGGGCCATCCAACGAATGAAACCCAACAAAACCTGTTGGTCAGATGGTATACCCACAGAGGTCTACCATGCTGGTGGCTTCTGGCTCATATCATGACTCCACCAGCTTATCTTCCACCTTTGGGACGAAGAGGACATCCCTGGGGATCTCAAGAATGTGACCATCATGACCGTCTACAAGAAGAGGGACAAATCTGATTGTGGGAACTACAAGGGGATTTCCCTCCTGTCCATAGCAGGTAAGATCCTGGCCTGCATTCTCCTGTACTGCCTTTGTCCCATCACCAATGAAATCCTTGTGGAAACCCAGTGTGGTTTCTGAATATCCTGGGGTACTCCAGACATGGTTTTTGTTGCAAGACAGATCCAGGAAAAATGTTGGGAGCAAAATCAAGAACTGTTCCTCATCTTCATTGACCTGACCAAGGTGTTTGATTCCTTAAATCATGAAGCTTTGTGAACCATCCTCCAATGCCTTGGCTGCCCACTGAAGTTAGTCACCATGCTGAGGCTCCTGCGTGATGATACGACCACCTGAGTGGAAGATCAGCCAAGGGGACACAGCAGCCCCCTTGGCTCTGCAGGGAACTAGTGGACCTCCTACATCTGAAAAGGAAGACCTACAAAGGATGGAGGACTGGATCCACCTCCAAGGAGGAATATTCTGCACTGGTCCGGGCCTGCAGGGAGTGAACCAGGAAAGCCAAGGCTGTGACTGAACTCCAACTAGCTATAAGTATTAAGAACAATAAAAAGTCCCTTTTTAGATATGTGGGGAGCCAGAGGAAAAGCAAGGGTAACATTGAACCCCTGCTCAACCAGACGGGACAACTGACAACTGATGCCCAGGAAAAAGCCAACTTGCTAAATGGGTATTTGCATCAGTTTTTTACCAGTCCCAAAGGATGCCCCTGTCCATTACAGGATGGGAATGCCTGGGTGAGAGTGATTCCTTACCCTTACCCTCTATCAATGCTGACCTTGTGAAGGAACACCTTGAGAGGCTGGACAACTTCAAGTCAGCCAGCCCTGACAGTTTACACCCCAGGGTACTCAAGTAGGCTGGCAAGCATCATAGCTCAGCCCCTGCCATGGATCTTCAAAAACTCCTGGTGCTCTGGTGAAGTGCCTGAAGATTGGAAGAAGGCCAACATGGTGCCTATCTTCAAGAAAGGGAGGAAAGTGGATCTGGCAAACTACAGGCCCATCAGTCTGACCTCTATCCCGGGGAAGGTCTTAGAAAAGATTATGAAAGATGCCATTCTTAACAGACTGGCCAATGGCAGAATCCTGAGGGATAGCCAGCATGGGTTTGTTGAGGTCTTGCTTGACCTACCTTATTTCCTTTTACAACCAAGTGACCTATCACCTGGACAAGGGAGAAGAGAATGATGTTGTATATCCTGACTTTAAAAAAGCCTTCAATCTAGTATCCCTCTCAGCAAAACTGCCTAACTGCAGCCTTGGCTTTGTCATGATCCACTGACTGGGGAACTGGCTCCGTGGTCAGACCAAGAGAGTGGTGGCTAATGGAAGTCAATAGTCATGGTGCACTGTGATCAGTGGGGTCCCCCAAGCCACTGTCCTTGGGCCAACACTATTCAACATCTTCATTAATGATGTGGACATTGGTATCAGAAGTGGACTGGCCAAGTTCACCAACGACACCAAACTTTGGGGTAAAGCGTCCACACCTGAGGACAGGAGGGTGATCCAGGCTGACCTTCACAGGCTCAGGAAATGGGCAGATGAGAACCTGATGGTGTTTAACACCAAAAACTGCAAGGTTCTCCCCCTTGGGAAGAAAAAGCTACAGCATGCTTATAGGCTTGGCAGTTCCACTCTGGGTAGCACTACAGACGAAAGGGACTTGGGGGTCATGACTGACCACAAGATGGACATGAGCCATCAGTGTGATGCTGTGACTAGTAAAGTGAGCAAAACACTGGCTTGCATCCATAGATGCTTCTCAAGCAAATCCCAAGATGTCATTCTCCTGTTGTACTCGGCCTTGGTGAGGCCGCAGCTGGAGTACTGTGTCCAGTTTTGGGCTCCACAATTCAAAACCAACGTGGAGAAACTTGAGAGAGTCCAGAGGAGATCCACGCACATGATCAGAGCATGATTTGCCAGCAGCATGTGCATATGTACTGTGTGTGCAGAGGTCAGGAGAACAGACCTTATGATGAGAGGCTAAGAACTATGGCTTCAGCCTGGAAAAGTGCAGGCTCAGGGATGATCTGGTGGCTGCCTATAAGTTTATAAGGGGTCCTCACCAGGATCTGGGGGAACATCTCTTCACCAGAGCGCCCCAAGGGATGACAAGGTCAAATGGTCACCAACTCCTCCTTGACTGTTTCAGGGTGGACATAAGGAAGAACTTCTTTACTGTCCAAGCCCCCCAAGATCTGGAATAGACTGCCGCTGGAGGTGGTTCAAGCACCTACTTTGAATGCCTTCAAGAAAAATTTGGATTTATATCTTGCTGACATCCTGCCCCTGGGGCAGTGGGCTAGACTCGATGATCTTCTGAGGTCCCTTCCAGCCCTAACATCTATGAAATCTATGAAATCTATGACAATCTGAAATCAATGCCTTCCACATCTGGACCAGGGTCAAACAAGGTGGTGTGATCGCCCCCACCCTGTTCACCACCTACCTTACCAGCATCATCCACCTCATCCAAGATGATCTACCATCAGGCGTCAATATCCAGTATCAACTGGACAGGAAGCTTTTCAATCTTGGGCACTTATGGGCAAAAATGAAACTCACCACCAAGGACATCCATGACCTTCAGTTTGCAAATGATTGCTGCATGATGGCTCACTCGGCACAGGATGTGCAAGTGACCTTAGATCTCTTCAACACTTCATATAAAAGACTTGGTCTGTCCTTGAATGTTGTCAAGCTGAAGGTTCTCCACCAACCCACCCCAGGCCAGCTGAACATCCCTCGCACTATCCACTTAGATGGGGAGGCTCTGAAGTATATGGAGCACTTTCCATATCTTGGAAGCCACCCTCACCAGATTCTGTTTTCGCAGATCTCCATTGGCTAACATTCAAAGGGCGGCCAAAGGAAATGGTACAAAGACACACTCAAGATCTCCCTCGAGCACGGAGGCATTGACACCAACAGCTGGGAGGAGCAAGTTCCTGACTGTTCAGTGTGGTGTCACCTAGTCCACCAAAGTGCACACCACTTCAAGGCCCAGTGACTTAATACTGAGGAAGAACGGTGGTGGCGGAGGAAGGAGAAGAAGACCAACCCAGGGCTGTGATTCCCACTCCCCGACACAACAGCATGCCCCCATTGCTGAAGAATGTGTGTATCCAGAATTAGGCTTCTCAGTCACCTGAGGACCCATCAAGCCTGACAGACTTCATCCTCAACTCCAAGGGACTACCAACAATGACAACTCAGCTAAGAATCAGGATTCAGCTGATTGTCAACACTGGAACCAGGGCAGTCCCCACCCAGGTTCCAAACCAAGGTCTGCCCAGGTTGCAATGCTGATAATTACCCAATTATCAGTGTTAGGATGATGTGGCAGGCCACATGTTTAATTTATGAAGCAATATAAACCAGCTACAAAGATGTTACACATTTTTGAGTAATATCTTTCTGTCTTGTTTTCCATATTACGTTACCATAAATTCAATGAACCTATGGTATGATCAACATGTTAATTGCAGCTGAAATATAACATGTGCCAGGGGCCTCAGATCTGTAAATGTCAGCTATGCATGCAAAGTTACACATCTGGGAAATTATGCTTGTGAATAAATACCAAAAATACCAGTTACAGAATCAAAAGACTAATGGGAAATAGATCTCCACCACAGCTTGGATGTCCACATATACATGTACATGTACATATGCATATACATGTATATATACATATATATTTTTCTTATTTTGAAACCTGTAGCCCACAATGGAATAAATCCTAATGATAAACCTGCTTGATGTGGGCAGGGGAGGTTGGGGCATTAGCAAATGATGGCTGTTTCACAATGTATAGGATCCCTTTTCTCTTGCCTATATGAATGCACTTGAAGTAAGTTATTACTAAAATAGTAAGAGTGACTTCATGAGGTTTTTCTCCACAGGAGGGTGAATCTATGCCATGAAAGGATCAGTTTTTAATCTGAATGCAGGCAAAACTACTATTGGAAATATCTGATGGTTCTGTCTGAGGTTTGCCTTGGTTTTTCTATGGGTCTCTAAGAAGCAGTATGTTGGATTGCAGCTATTACCAGATCCCTTACTATGGAATATGTCCTCTTGGTGCCTCCATGTTGGTATCCCCCCATATCTCTTCCCCCCTCACTTGTTTGTAAATATTCATGACTGTTGGTGATGTCTCTGCATGTATTGGAACACCAAGCTGATGCATACCTTTCTGAGCAAAGATTGGAATCCATCTATGCTTTGTCATAAGGCAACAAATATGGGATGGTACCATGAACATAAGAACATAAGAGCCATTTACTAGGTCAAACCATAAGTCCATTTTGTCCAGTATCCTCTGTCACACAGTGGCTGGGGATCATGGAATCACGGAATCTAACAGTTGGAAGAGACCTCAGGAGGTCATCTAGACCAACCCCTTGCTCAGAGTAGGATAACCCCCAACTAGAGCATCCCAGCCAAAGCTTTGTCTAGCCGGGTCTTGAAAACCTCCAGGAATATGATGATATGAAGATATGATGATACTATTATAGATTATTCAGTCAGATCTATAATTGCTTATTACTGGGTGCGTCTACACATACCCCTATGGCGCCATTATTACCTTTTGGAAGTACTAAATGACAGCGCAGTAACAGCCCATACTGCCAGTGGTGTATGGTTATTTTTAGGCCTACATTGTCATAGCGACACACTGTACTGAGGGAGCACATTACTACAGTGACATAGCGGCAGCATCATAGTTGCTGCCTGCAGACACTATATCGCCATAGTGCACTGCTACAGCAATGTAGCATCACATGTAGACATCTATGTATTTATGTTTATTTCTGTAAACCTCTGTGACAAGAATTAGGGCATGCTCAACGTGTGGTCCTGGATGTAACAGGTCCCCCAGACCCCTAGGGATGCACATATTACCAGGGTCTTTGAACCTGGAATGAAGTTTTCTAAAAAGCAGGAATTATTAGCTCAGGTGCAATACCACACTGATGTAGCTATACTAATTCTGATTCCAGTGCTAAGGCATGTATAGCTAAGCCAGCAATCTCTGTCAGGTGCTGCCTTGCACGGTATGGAATCTCCATAAATGGATTAGCATGTCCACAACTAGCTCAAGATATCTCTACACGTGAGTACTATGTAGACATATCCTAACTCTATTTGCTATAGTTACAGTTGCAGGATAACTGTCTCATACATAATTTTCCAAAACAAATTATCTTGTTAAGATGAATCCTTTCACACTTGCAGGATGTTAAAAATGTAAAAACATATTAGTTTTGATCCCAAGTTAAAAGGTAGCCTAAATATAGTCATTTTCTACTTTAAAATAATGCAAGATTTTTTTCAAGCAACTAAAAAATTCTGAATTCTTACGTGACTTCCAAATAATCACTGCTGCTCAAATAATCTCTGTGACCAACAGACATTGTTAGAAAAATATGTGCTAGGAAATTATATAGATATCAGAGATTATATTGTGCCATTCTTTTAAAGCAAACTCCTCTCCTCTTCCAGAAGTGATGTTTTTTAAGAAAACACCCTGATTGCATGGTATCACCATATCATTATACACGAAAATTCTCCTTGACTCCAATTCTCCAACTCTAAAAAAGTTTACCTGTTGAATTAAACATGATTCTTTTTTTCTTTAACTAAGTTTTAAAATTATGAAGACAGAGTTAGTCAAATAAATAGCTTGTACAAACAATGGATCTGGCCTCTGACCTATAGAGAACTACTTGGATAAGAAAGGGATTTTTTCCTTAGCTCTTACTCCTTTTACAAAAAAAGTCAGCCTATCTCACTAGACCAAATTAGATACCTGGATGGAAACTGTGCTATGTTCCACATGGTGCAATGAATGGGTGACTGCATGCTGGTTTTAGGATTTGTATTGTGCTCCCTGCTATGCAGCATAGTGGATGATTCAGTACTGACTGGGCATTTGCATACTAAGCTACATGCTGTGCTGAAGGCAGTAAGAAAAACAGGGACTAACTAGCCTCTCTGTCTTCCCGAAATGGTTATTCAGAGCTTAATTCAAAACAGTCTTTGATTAGACTCATAATATAATAACAATTCTAGCTTAAAATAATTATATTCAAAAGAGAATACCGGTTTGCTTTTTGTCTTAACTATATCTATTTCTATACAAACTGGATAAGAGCTTGAAGTCATTTGCCTTGAAAGCTCAGGAAGCTTTACTGGGCGCCAAGGGTAAATACTTTTTTTGCTTTCTCTGTCAAATTAATGACACACTTGCTCAAAGGGCAGAACTTATTTGATACAAAACTCAAGTTTTGAAGACTATTTCATATTCTTCATAGATGTTCTCCTTGGACTCCTCAATTGACCATTGCTACTTCTGCACCATCCCTATATCTTTTCATGGAAATTCATGTCAGTGTAAAACAGAACTAATGGAATAGTGAACCAGACCCTCCCCGTATGTCCAGGTCAGTCTGTATTTCCTGTTCCCATTGGTGGTTACTACAAATTTATTAGGTCTGTGACACTCCTTACTTTATGTTCTACATAGAAATAAGTCCTGAATTTAAACATGAAAGAAGCTGCTGAAACTATACAAAGTTATTCTGATAGTAGTTTTAACATTGTGAATTATTCAAAAAATATGATATTACCCAGTTTCATCTAATTTAAGACCGGATCAGATAATTCTCAAAAGGAGGGGAAGCATGTAGAACTATTTTAGATCTCACAAGATTCTGTGAACCACTTGTGTTATGCTTTGTTATTATACAGCTTTTTTATTTAAAAAAATAGAACAAGGAATTGCCATTTCACTTTGCTCTGCACTATAACTATGAATGGGAAGAACAACAGACATAAACTGCCCATCAGATAACTGTTATTGAGCATCTTACTAAACTATGAACCATATATACAATATGGAAGAAGGCAAATGCTCTAGAGGTAGAGAATACAGGATTGGAGCTCTGTAGATATTCTGTTCCTCACTCTGCCATAGACTTCCCATGTGACACTGAGCATGGCTGTGCGGTGCCACAAACACTTCTGCAGTGCTGCATACCACACAATTAGATGTTCTCCACACTACTAGGATTTGCTGCCCATGCATGCGCTGCTCTGGGCTTTTTTCTGCAGGTTTTTTTGGCCCCTGGATATCCAGTGGGCAAAAAAAAATGCAGGAAAAAAACCCAGAGCAACACATGTGCAAGCAGTGCACACCACTGAAAAATGGAGCCGGGACGCCTGCAGCTGCTCTGCAGCTGTCAGCCAGACTACACCTGGCAGGATCACTGCTCCTGAAGCCCCAGAAGGCCCCCAGGAGCACAGGTAAGCCTGCTGGGGTCAGCACAGTACTGGCCCCAGCCTGTGCTACCAGCCCCAGGGTAACTTGCTGTGAGCCAATGCACGTGGCACGGGCATTCCCCGGGGACAAGTAGCTGCAGCGCAAGGTGTGCCACTGCTACTTGCCCCAGGGAACCAAACATCCACGCTTCTCTGGACCTAGTCACTGGGTAAGTAATTTACTACCTTTATACTTCAACTCTTCATTTATAAAATAGCACTTTCTTATCTTCAAAGATGTTGGGAGGTTAATTAATTAATCTGTATGAATATTATATGAGTGTCACAGGAAAGTTAATAAATAAACATAAATCCTTTAGCTTTTTCCCAGGATCCATCCTGAATTAGGTCCTCTCACTAACCTCTGATACCAGTTAACTTTCATTTCCTCCATGTAGTACTTCAGGGAACACTGGAGTCTTATTCCATCTGGAGTACAATGGATCTTCAGTGGAGAAGCAGATTTACCTGTGCAACATTCAACAGATTGTGATTAAAGAGCACAGTGTACTGATTGCTAAAAGGTCAGCTGGGGCTCTCTTAATTGTTGCTCATTCAATATGTGGAGGTTACCTAACAACTGAAATTAATAATCAAGAAATTGTTCAGACCTTGGAAGCAAGGTCTTCAGTTGCCATAAAATGGTATAATATCAGTAATACAAATGGCCAATTTACACCAATTGAGTGTCTGGCCCAGTATTTATTATTTTGTTGCTATTTATTAAGATTATTACCAAAAATATTATTTTAAAAGTAATAACTATTTATATAATGACATATTGTAGGCACAATTCCAGTTGCACTTTTGCAGCTCTGTTCATTTCAGTGGAGTGACTCCTGACTTTGCACTAGAGTCAGAGGATCAGAGTTAGGCCATCTATATACATGAATAGTGACCTGTTTACAGAAGGTTAATGTGAAGAAATCCACAGCGTTAAATACACTTACAGTGTCTGAACGGAACTGAGGTGGAATAATACTTCGTTCCCCTTTAATACTGCCAATTAGTAAGGTCAAATGCCTATTCAAAAACTTAATAACATGCCCATAATAAGATATGCATCATGATGCCAAGAGATTTCCCACAGTAGCAATTGGCTTTCTCAAGCTCTAGTGATTTTAATACAAAAAATGACATGAAAATCAGAGATAGCATTTACTTACCACTGACTCTGCTCAGCGCCAGAATTATATCATCATACACTGAGAAGAAAAAAAAAGAAACATAATACCATCAAAATTTAAAATTAGATCAAAATATGGCTTTTTTATGTTTAGTTTAATTACACTGATTTGGGATATCACCACATCCTTAGGCAAGAGAGACATGAAATTACAATAGTTATGCATGACAATTTGGGGAATCTGGGTATATACAGTTTACAAATTCTGCCTGAGGTTATGAAATCGCAGCACCACTGAATACATCAATGTACATGAACTCAGCCACATACTCTCTGGGCTGTGTCATATATCTTCCAGACTAGGGATTAAAACTTGATGGGCATTTAAACTTGATGGCTGCTTTTCAAATGGGAGTATGTTGGGATAATATAATGGTTACATTTTATGTGAAACTTGTTTGTTTGTTGAGGGGTTTTCTTGGCAAGCATGCATCAGGGGCTGCATTTTGGAGAGTGGAAAATTTCCAAACAAGGTTTTAAAAATCACAAAACTCGAGATCCTTGTGGGAAGTCAGTAGATAATGCGAGTCTCCCAGAATTTATCTACACTGTGGTCTAGTGTAGAGATATATAAAACAACTCATTTAACCTAGCTTGGGTGCCAGGAGCAGCTTAGCTGGAGAAGCACAGACCTCACGATAAGCTAATTCACCATGCTCCACAGATAGGCAGCTCTCAGCACCTCATCTGGCTCATTTAGAGTTATTTCAGGTAACCAAAAGAAGCTTAAACAGGACACAGGAACATGTTCTAACAGTAGACAAATAAAGCTTCACTATCAAGCCAGAAAAGGAAGAAGGAAACTGGCTGTACCGGAGAGAGACTCCATAATCTGAAGAAGCAGCCACATAAGGAAAAGTTACTGAACTGTTGAGAAGATTCTGATTTCAAAGAACTGTCAAGAATGATTAGATGGAAAAATGCCTTTTATTAGTTTATTTTGATCTGAATATTTCTTGTGCCAACTAAAAGAGCTGCTGGTATTTAGAGAACCTACAGGTCTCATCGACGCATACGCTTTAATGTGCATTAGCTTTGCACACTAATGTGTAACAAAAAAAGGTTCTCTTTAAGTAATGCACATTAAAACAGGCTATTTTTTAATAGCTCACAAGGGAGGTACTAGATTTAGTTTACATTACCTAAAGCAGAGTTTCCTGGCTATAGGATCTAGGTCTTCAATCAAAGTCAGACCAACTGCCAAATTTCGGATCAGGAAACATTTTCTCCTGTAAGTCAGATTGCCATAGGCTGTGGCAGTGTTTGCCTTCCTTCGTAGCAGTGGTTCTCAAACTTTTAAGACTTGACACACCCCTTATTTGATTCAAAGCAGCCCTTGTATGACTCAATACACCCACCCTTCTAATTTTTTGTGAATTGAGCAGCACCCCATTTAAAAAACTAAACCATTTATTACAATGCTTGCATTCTTACAGAGGGGGCAGGCATTGGATCAGCAGTGAGGCTGAGAGAAGCTTGAGCCTGAACTTATTTCCTCACACTTGCTTGTCTCCTCACACCTTGCAGCACCCCAGGGTGCCCTGGTACACTGGTTGAGAATCACTTATCTATAGTATGGGGCAGCACCCCTTTCCTGTCGTGTTCTGAGCATGTGTTAACTTCCTACGTCCCTATCACTGCACTGGCAGGTTATTAGTAGTAACCCCAGCTCCCCCCACTTTTATGGAGGTGATTATATAGACAGCCATTGGTGTTTCAGATATTGTTCCTTGTAGCTGTTGGAGAAGGTTTTCAGTGGCAATTTGGGGGATTTCTTCAGTTAATGACTACATGTGGTTGCAGGGGATTGGGCTGGATGGCCAAGGAGGCCCATTTTAGTCCTATGTTCATTTGATCATTTCCCATTTTATCTGTTTTCAGTGAAGATGTTCATCTACCTTTAGAAGCACAGTTCATAACTTTAACATCATAAACTGAGCTTACCTTTTCCTGATACATCAAGAGTAGACACATCATGACCTCTGTCATCTGATAACGTTGCCTTATATATTCCTTGATCCTTGTTGGTCAGCTAGAAATAAAATATGACACATTTCATTAAACGAGAGCAGAAGATTTAAGCAATTCATAGACCATTTTCTATATCAGGGATCTTAGTTTGAATTGTGCTCTGACTACAGTGGCCTCTCCTAAGAGGAAGCTGGAGCTTAGGCATGCTCCATTAATATCTTTTGTATTCATATATAACATATCAGAAGACTATAATATACTGTAAGTTTATTTTGGCTTCCTATAGACAGGTTGCTTTTCCCTACTGTTCCATATATAAACACATATATGCCCTGAGGAATGTAAAAAAGTTGAAATTAATAAGATCCAAGAACTTGTTAAGTCTCATAAGACCTTAATTAACAGGTCACTTTGAGCACCCACTTGTACATTATTGGGACAAATTATTGTGATCAGAGTTAGAGAAATTTCTCTTAGGATATAATGACTACTTCTCAGATGGCTAGGTCTAAAATAAATATTAAGAGTTCATATTCTTGACTTATTCTCATTAACACACTGGATTTGGTTCAAACAGTAACTGTAGTTGAACAATAACTGAGTAATACTGACCACATTAAAATACACATAATATCCTTTGAGGGCTTAGATACCCAAATCAAAAATAGAGACACTATGCTTTAAAAGCAATGTGAAGAAATTAAAATGTTTAATGTCAGCATAAAAGTTATTGAATAGAATTATAGTTTTATATAAATTCCTAAGCAAAAGCAGATACAGAAAAAGAGAGACTAGTTAAATGCCAAAGTACAAGACAAGAGGGTAATCAAGTCAAACAAGCATCCTTGAGGAAATATAAACCTAATGCAAGTGAAGCCAACAAGCATGCATAAACCAATGCAAGTAAATTGTTAAATGTGAAGTAAGGGAGCTAACAGGGAATATGAAGAACAAATAAAGACAAAAAAATGCTAAAAGAATTCTTCACATCTAGAGCAGGAAACCTGCAAGCAAATCTGTGGATCATCTGGACTAATAGGGTACAAAGGAAGCTATAAAGGAAGACAAGGTCAATAGAGAGAAACTAACATACTTTCTTTCCCCAGTCTTCACTATAATGAGTACTGGGGACATTTCTAATTCAAGCTTAGTCATTTTAGGCAATAAAGATGAGACACTGTCAAAAATTAAGTGCTTGAACAAGTTGAAAAATTAAGGAGCAACAAGATATCAGGATCAGATTGTATTCATCAAAGGGTTCTGAAGGAACTTGAGCGTGAAGAGGCAGGTCTCATAATAAAAATAGGCAATTTCTTACTAATATTAGCTATTAGTAAGCTAACTGGAGGGTAGCAAATGTACCTTTCCTTAAAACGGTCCATAGAAATCATGACAGTTGTTTTGGAACTCTACCTGGTGAAACTATAAAACGTTACGCAGAAACTGTCATTGCTCAGGTTATACCATACCCTTGGAATAGTTAGGTGGCACACTTCTTTCTGTAAGTCAGGCTGCTTTTCAACATCAACCCCAGAACCATCTTTGTACCATTTGAAAACGGTTTCCTTCTTTGTATTTGCAACCTGCACAAGAGAAAATACATGCATGTATTTTTATATTCTGACAAAAGACATCACCGTTTAATCATTTCTACTTTTATTCCACTACAAGAATATACATTTTATTCTATAACATAAGCCAGATAAAGTAAATGACAGTACAATTACAATCAAATTGTGCTAGCTAAGTTTTTTATTATAGAAAATGCAGCCTGAGTTTTGTGGAGCTGTTTCATTCCAAAAGGGCAATAAACCATGTATGTCCATAGCTCATGAGTCCTAACTTCTATCCTTTGTTTAACAGGCAGAGTACATTCCTTAGGGCCCAGGAAATTATTAAGGATCATTCATACTGCTTTGGTAGTAGCAAGAGACCTTAGAAAAATACTACCAAAATAATTTCCCCAGCAGAAATCAATAGTGTAAATAGAGTAGGGCAACCCAGATACTCCAGGTGCCAACTTGGGATGGAGGGAAAAGGATGAAAAAAATCACTGCAGCCACAGCCACATAATCACATTGATGACACAGCAGCAGCAGCTGGAAGTCACCACTGCCTCCCCCTGCACCCTATATTGCAGCTGTTCCAGGTGCTCGTCTGCATTGTTACACCTCTGGCAGAAATTACACAGTGGCTACATGCATACAGGTGCATACATCATCATGCTAGGGATATGCTGAAGAAGCAGCCAGAGGTGAAGGGCCTACTTTTGAATTGAAGGGAGAATGGCTGGTGATTAGGACTGTGCTGGAAGGTCCTCTGGAAATGTACAAATCTACTCATCCACTTAGAAAATGGTTACCTTTGATCACTGAGACCAAAAAAAGCATGAAGCTGGGAGGGAATGCGTGAGCTGCAGTGTCTTTCGATAGGAAAGCATGTGACACAGAAGTGAATGAAGAAAAGCTGCTTGAAAGCAGCTGCCTGGAAGAAGTGATGGCAGCTCATCACTTCAATAGGCAGAGAGATGGAAATTGGACTTCTGGTATTGCAGTGTATGTGAAATATAGCTGTGTATCAAATGGCATTTAAAATATTGCTGGATGAGTGAACGGAAATACTATTTCAAAGAAGTAGCTAGAAGGAGAGTGACTGGAAGCAGCGGCGGCTCAGCTGTCTTCACAGGGGCTGCCAATATATTTCTATCCATTTTTGTTGAACAGATCACTCAGAAGAAGCACTCTCAATGTTCCACAGCTGTCTTCCCTTGCTTGCACTCATACTAAACCAAGGTACACAAGTATAATATAAGCAAAATAAGGTGTCATAAAAGAATGCAGGGTTTCAGCATATCTGCACTTCCATAATGCTATCAACCATTCAGTCCTAGTACTTTTCATGGAACTATATGATGGCATCAAGGAAACCTGAATTCAGAGCTTAAGAAACAAATTAAAGGAAATGATTTTTCCAAAAAACTGATTAGAAAACATGGAACATGAATACCTTTTACTCCCTTTTACTATTTCTCTCTCTCATACAAACAGAACCAATGCCATATTTATACCCTAATTTACTGCATCTATTGGCACTAGTTGAAAAACTATTGGTCTGCACAGAGTGCATTTTCCTCCTGAACCTGGTGCATTCAAAGCATTAATATGGCCTTGAAAGGTGGCTAATTATTAGGCATGTCTGAAGCAGTTCATATTCAATTCAGATTCAGCCTGAATTGGGGATAGTGATTCAGTTGGTTGATTCAGATCACTGTCCCCGATTCAACTCGGTCAAATCCAAATCTGAAGATTTGATGCTGATTCAAAGAATGCTTTAAATGTCAGCTTTAAATATCTTTTCTACATACCTCCAGGTACCAGATGCGGCTTGTGAATGCTGCAATGCTGGGGTGGATGGAGCATCCAACAGGAGCTCAGGGGGGGCCCCACGTGCTCAGCAGCAAACCTAGAAGTGGACCAGAAGTACTTCCGGTCCACTTCTGTCTCTGCCAGGGAGTGCACAGGAGGCTCCACCACACCCTCCTGGCTTGGCAATTAGCTGTTGGGAGAACCTGGGTGCCCCCCCAAAACCGAGAAGGCACCAGTCGCTGAGCTGGAGGGGCATGAGGGGAGCTCCCAGCATGCTTCCCAGCAGACCCAGAAGTGATCTGGAAGTATTTCTGATCTACTTCTAAGTCTGCTGCTGAGCACACTGGGGAGCCCTCCATTCTCCTGTGGGAAGCTCCAGCTGCCCCAGCATTGCAGCATTGATGAGCCAACTGGTACCTTGAGGTATGCAGAAAAACATTTAAAGCTGTGTTTCTTTCCAAATCGCCAAATCTTTCTGAACCTCTCCAAATCGATTTGGGGGGTTCCAATTCAATTAAAGGGTCTCATCATTCAATTCAGATTCAGAGATTCAGCCACCAAATCGAGCTGAATCTCTGCTGAATCAAATCAAGGACTGAAGCTTCACACAGCCCTTCTAATTACCTCTGCCTATTAACAGAGAATCACTTAGTGAAGCAAATTGGTGGCATGGATATCCTGCAAAAGTTAAATCTAATCCTTTGAGACTGAATTTTGCTTTTCAGGCCAAACTGCACAATTGTTACAGCACATCATAACCATAGATATCATGGAAGCAGCAATTGTGCGCATTTTGCCTTCAGACACCTCTGGTATTTATATACATTTTTATGTCCCTCGACGAACTGGAGATCTGCCCATGAGCTGAGGCAAGTAAGTGGTGAAGTTATATAAGTGGTGAAATGTGCGCCAGCACACAGAAAATGGCAGTGGTGTGCTTTGGAACTAAAGAACCTCCAATGTGTTTTAGTTCAAAAGTGCGCCACCACCATTTTCTCAGCGCTGACATGCATTTTGCTTTATTTAGTCAAAGCTGACCTGTGTTCCTCCAGTAAGTCTCTGAAAAGCCAGTCTAGCTGGTCAGGATTTACACCAGTATGACTATGATCAGAATCTGAAACAAAGTCATACTGTGCATACGCAAAACTTGCGGGATTTTCTATATACTTATAACCAGAATATTGCTCAAGGCTTGTTCCTGCAGTCATATGACATCAAGAGACATGATTTCGTTTTTGTTTTTTCAAGCAAGGCCCAAAGGAACGAGCCCTTAATGCTTTTCAGAATTCTAGTATCAAAAACGGTATAAATCAGTCTCACAAGGTATGTTCTGAGTTTCAGCCAAAAGTAATTTGAAATGCCTGAGTTATTTAACAATGATAATTTAAGGTATAATTGTAAGGCATAATTTACCTTAATGATAAAAAAGTTACTCTATCCATTTTTTAATCCTACACAAGGATCTTGAGTTTAATATGTTCAGTAAAAATACGAATAAAAAATAAGTGTGCAACAGTAGTTTGAAAGTTGAACACCAGTGTTTTGGAGTTTGAGAAGAAAATAAATAGATGCTTGATTTTAGAGGAGAATAAACATGTATACTAAAACCTCAATATATTGGACCAAATTATCAAAAGACTAAAATGACACATATAGGTTCATTGACTTTAATATATTATGTTCATTTTCACAAAATATGGATCTAGCTATGATGACAATGAATTCAGAATAAAACAGGAACCCTAACTGCAAATTTCAAAAGATATGATTCAAATCAAGAACAACAAAGTAACAGAGATAGAGCAATGTATTCTATGCACAAATGCAAATTACACATATACGCATTATCATGTTGACTATCATATTATTGATACTGGTTTTAATCATACCAATTGAATTTTATATTAAGTACAAAATAGTTCTTCATTTTATTTATAAGCAGGAGGATAGAAAACTACTCCAAAACAGCTTTCAAGAACATTAAGAAAAATGAGGGAACTATAGGTTCACTTCCAAGGGTCTGAAGTCAGTGTGATGTGACCAGCTCCCCAGGAGGCACTGAGGGCATAGCTCAGGGACTGGCTTATGTTTGAGCAACATGGCTAGACTGCATCATATACCAGCTGTCCCCAGACAGTAGAACTGTGCCTAAGCCACTGTGCTAATTAAAGTGTTTTAGA
The DNA here is from genome assembly GCF_052110815.1 of Crocodylus siamensis. Classification (NCBI taxonomy): domain Eukaryota; kingdom Metazoa; phylum Chordata; order Crocodylia; family Crocodylidae; genus Crocodylus; species Crocodylus siamensis. Next base: position 37,873,796 of record NC_143395.1, on the reverse strand, counting down.
GAACTTTAATCTTCAGTAGACTGCAGTTGGCTCAAAGACTAAAGGAAAAAGGTGGTGGTTTAAGGCAAATTCCACCATGCTGCTCCATTCTGCTGGGCATAAGTTGGGGTTAAAACTCTATATTGTATTCACAGATAATTTGTGAACATAAAAAGGACTGTACAGTAAGTTAAACTATTCTTAATGAATTACTAAATCTGCTCTAATTAAAAACCCAGCAGGCCTGTCTACATGAGATGTTTACTGCCGAGGGGGTTAGACTAGATGATCTATTCAGGTCCCTTCTGACCCCTAACTACTATGAAACTAAACCTCTTGGCATCTATACATGCTGGGTTATTAGGCTATTGTAAACTAATAAACGTGATGGCAGGGTAGTAAATACAAGTACTACCCTGCTACAGAGTTTTTTACTTCCCAGCAGCACATGTGTAGATGCTGACTGGGCCAGCTGGGACACAAGGGTGCTTCAGTGCGGGGATTGCCTGCACCCTATCCAGCCCCTCTGCTGAGTTGGGTCAAAACAGCCCTAGTTTTTTTTTTAAAAATTCTTAAAATTATAAAACCTGTTTTCTAACTTAAATCATACAATTATTTTTAGTGTATGTTTGGATTAACTCCTACGCAAATAATGACTTTTGGTGGCAGACTGAAAAAAAATTAGAAAACCCATAAAAAAAAGAAATACTAATTTGGGGATGGTAGAGGCTGAAAGGCAATGACCTTTTTCTGGCTGTGATTATTTTAAAGAAACATTTATTTCTGAAATATCTTATTTGATCCAGAACAAACTGTTTTCTTTCATTTTGGATTATTTACTCCTTTTCTCTTTTTTCTATTTTTTTCTAAGTGAAAATCTTGGTTTGAAATAAAGTAGTGCAAAATTCCATTTTGAAGAGACTAAAATGAAACATTTCCTTTTAGAAACTTTGTATTTTTGAATATTTTTAAATGTCCCCATTTTCCCTGTCCAAACTATTTGACCCAAATTTGCAAGTAGGCTCAATTTTAATTTACAAAAAATTTCATATTTTCCAAAATTCCTTGTATATAAATTGGATCATTACTAAAAATAAGTATTATTTAAAAGAATAATCTTTTATCTGTTATTCTGAGAATGTATAAACTACCTGAATTTCTAAATGTTTTCTCACCTTACAAATAAGTAAAACTTCACATTCTTCAGTAACTTCCCAGGACAAGTATTCATGAAAATGAGGACCTAGGAAACAAAATGAACTCAATACATGTTATGGAATCAGGGAACATTTCTCACTTAGGAGAAATATAATGTGAAGGAAAAAAGAAAGATGAGCATGTTCTAGCATCTTAGATCAGAATGATGACAGGTAATAATCTTTCATGAACTATGAGCTCCCTGGAGGGGAAACTTTGCAATAAGCATTCATCTTATTGACACCAGATATCTATTGCACTGAAGTATAAAAAATAAAAATTGGGGGACACATCTCACTTTGCAGTTTAGGACATGTATCATTCCTGAATGCAAAACAGTTTATTGAGACAACTGGAAGCATAAAATCTGATCTTACTTAGTTGCCAACTAATCACTGGAAAAAGAGAGTGTTACCAAAAAAAGTTAAAGGATTAATTTAATGAAAAGAGAATTGGAGAAAAAACAAAATGTTTATTTTATGTTTCAAGAAAAAAAATCCTTGACTACCACTATTTTTCCCCAAATAGAATTAAATGAGATGTATTTAAATAGTATTGTTATATAATATAATCAGATAGAACCAAATAGAAACATAACCATTCCTATTCCCCCATAAGGATACATCCTGAAGATCTGTGTCCATGAATAACTTTATAGTTCAGCACAGGCCTAATAAGACTGGTCGTATTAGTACAGTTATGTATGTGCTTAAGAGACAAATACAATCTGGTTTTGGCAAGCCCTACAATTACATATCCCAGTGTCCAAAATCTAGAAACTTGCATCTGGGAAAGAGATGCAAGTCTGTAGCATTTTTTCTCTCTCTCTGACACTACACTATCAACTGTCTAGGAGTCTATGACATTGATCAATTAGACCAAGAGGACAGCTCACAACCTTACAACTAAGTACATACTGAAGTACTTTACTGAATCAGAGCCTAAAGTAATCAGAAAGCTAGCAGAAGTGAACAGAATATGTAACTTCTGATTAAGCTTCCTATTTTACCTAGGGCCTTCTTGGGGGCACAACAGAATGCACCATTTAACCCTAAAAATATAAATCATGATTTATATTCTCTGATAACACAGAATAATATAGACACCCCGCAGAAATAAGATTCCCATCTTGCAAAATTTTCAGTATCTCCAGCAAAATGCATAATGTTCTTAATTCCTACTGATGACAATAAAAATTAGGGAACTTCTCTTTTACAAACGATTTCCACTAACTGAAAAATTTGGCTGTGTATCACCAAGCTTCTTTGTTTTACCTTGTTTCCTGAGATATTCCTTTCTCTGGAACTCAGCCTCAGCCAATACAGCCTTGAATGCTAAATTTAGAATAGAAATAATGAATGAATAAAATTAAAATAGAATTAAAATAAAATAATGAATGAGCTGCTGAGGTTTTCAAAGAATAATTAAAGTGCATTTTTTTTCATAAGCTAAACCAAATGTTTCAGTGAGCTTACCATCTCCAATAAGCACTAATGAAGACTGGTTTTTGGCTTTTCCATCTTGGATCTGTACAGTATAGGTACCTTCATTTTCAATCGTAAATCGATCCATCACCATATCAATAATACCAGCTGAACGGTCACAACTAATTTTGTGCCTCTGCAATTAAGTATCACAACACGTAAGTAAAGTTAATGCAGCATAATGTGTAGTTTAAACAAGTTGCAATTACCCAACATATTCATCACCATGTTCATTTACTGGTCCCAGTCAGGATACTATTATGAATATATGATTAACAATATTAGCAGCTATTTTCTACAAATTGTAAATCAGAGTATAAGGAAACATGCTAGCTTTGTTTGACTGAATGAGGTAAATTGATATCTCATAGCTCACCTGCAGAAAGACTACTAATTAAATTATTATTAGAGTATTCCTGCAAGGGAATCTGTGAGCATGGAGCTTTAACTCCTGAGAAAAAAACATTGAAGTCAGCTTAGTTCTGCACTTAGAGGTATAATTTTTGTACTGTAAATAGATCTATTATAACAACAAACATAATAATGGGCTAGAGAAGATTGAGACCATATTTCTTAACTCAGTGTTGGTTTATGTAGGGTCTAGTAATGATTGTGTCTTAGAAGTGCATTTAACACTATGGTTAGGGGTCTCTGGAATTCATGCTTGAAGTGTGCGGTATGGTGGCTTCTTAATCATGGAGTTTCCCCCACACCACTGGCTACCAACACCTGATTGCTGGGAGGCAAAAACTGCAGCATTTTTCACCTCCCATCCATCAAGCACAGGCAGCAAGCAATGGGGCCTCACCACCAATCAGTGGGGAGGGGGGAGGCAGGCATGAGGGAAACTCCAAGATTAAAGAAGCCACCACACCCTGCACTTCTGGCATGAATTCCAGAGATCCCTAACTGGTATATTGGGTGTTCTGCTCAAAGAGAAAATTAAAGTATCAACCTTTGCAAAGAAATACTGTAGTTCTCATCTGTAAGATGGGCAGAATTCCCTGAGAGTGTAATACCTTTGAAGTGTTTCAAAGGGCAATCAGACAGATGTACATACTTTCTGATGCACTCCAAAAATGGCAAAAGTGCTCACATAATATTCCTGGGGGAAGTATTTACTATTTCGAAGCACCTCAAAGAGCAGTGAACACAGGGGGCATTTGCTTTGAAGCAGCAGTGACAGAAGCAGCGCAGCAGTGGAACTGCATTGTATAGGCTTTTCTAAGAACCAGTGACTCTGGATGTTTGACTTGGGCCTGGGACTTTTTTTTTTTCTTTTCCCCTCTGGGATGGTTGCTTCAGAGGGTTTGCATTCACAGCTTGTGTAAGTGATTTACTTCTGTGGCAGAGCACTGTTTGTACCTGCCACTTTAAGACCTGGGGCCAAACAGCCAGCAGGTGCTTAATTGCAGTGGCCATTTTAGAGCTCTGGCCGCCCATATAAACAAGGCATTTTGCTGCTGACTGAAGGTGCAGCAACATCACCTAGCTGTGAGGCTTCATGGAACACTCTGGAGGGAAGGGAGGAGCTGTAGGGGATGGTCAGGAGGCTCCTGGTCCTGGGTATGACTTAAAACTGCACCCTGCTGGGAGTGGGTGGCCTGGTACGGCTCTCAGTGGTGCTGGAGCCTCCAGGAAATGCCAGGCCAGTTACCACCCTGGTGAAAGGTGGATTGGGGTGCCTTAACCCCAGCTCCCACAACTGGGTGGGTTACCCCCTTGCAGGGTTTGGGAGGTGGACCCTAGTGAGAGAGTGGGGCCATAGACTCAAAAAAACCTGTCTTGACATCCTCTGACTGGTCAATGCTGGGGCCAGGACTGGAAGGGTCGAAGGGGCCCACCGCGAGGGATGCCCAGAGCTGAGGGCCTGGGGTTCCGACTGGCCTGGAGGTGGGTCAGGGCCAGTAGAGCCAAAGGGGGACCATGCCCGTAAGGGGAAAGCAGCTCAGGAAGCTATGCAGCCTAGAATGAAGGTGGATTAGGCTGCCTGCCTGGAGGGATCCAGGTGGGGTTCAAACACTAGGATTCTGGGGCCCAGAGTGCGGCCGGTGACTGTAAGAACAGAGGATGCCATCTACAATTGCATCCAATTACCTCAAATACTTGATTTGAATTAAAATCTTATCATGAGTCAATGGTGTATGTGCCCTTTTTTGTATTTGCTCTCTCTTAAATATTCTACAGAAGTAACAGCAATGTTGCTGGAAGCATCACATTTTAAGAAAATATTAATAATTACATGGAAATTACAAATTATGAATTCATAGATATACACACATGTGGTGGCCATTTGATTCTAAGATCTTTGCTCATTCAGTCAAAAAATTGAAACCATGAGACAAAACAGCAAATACCCATAGTAAATGATTTGCCTGAAGAGCAAAAGTTATTCATAGAAATGATATGATAAATACATGTTACTAATGCAACCAGGAAAATATTACAGTAAGCTACTTGAATAATTTGTGACCTGAATTTTAAATGCAAAGGCTTTGCAGGATGTACTAATGGGGACAGGATTAGCCCCTGCATGTTTAATAAACATTACAAAAATTCAACTAGTCTTAGTTAAGTACTGATGGCTCTCTCTTGTAAAGCTCTATCAAAATCACAGAAACAGGTATTAAATATTATAAACAATAATGAGAGATTTTGGAATAACCTAATTAAAATCTAAAAATAGGGAAAAAATCACTGAAAATATGAACAAATGTATACATGAAATGAAACGGGAATCTGCATTATTCAGTGTGAAGCATAAAATGCATATTGTAGATAAACTATAATCCGTTAGCTCCTTCTCCCACCTATGTGTGGAAAATACATTATTAAATGGGGGTTCAAGTAGTGACAAATGATGTAAAAGAATCCTAAGAGGGCTGAAAAGATGTGGAACAAGAAGATGGGTGATTTCGCAGCAATACATTGGACAGCCTGGAGGGAGAAGGTGCAAGTCTAGTAAGCATGAAATATATTGGTTGCAATAATCAGAATAGCAGGAATTTGAAGAAAGCAAGTGGACTTTTTGTAAACTACAAAAACAATAGGGAGTAGGGGAGTTATATGAGGGAAGAAAAAGAAAGGGGGGAAAAAAGTTTTTTTTTAATAGGAATAGAAAAGGGACCCTTGAGTTTAGTTTTAGTGTCCCATATAGGGCTCAATCCAGAAGATCCTTACTTAAGTGAATAGTGAAATCAGGGTAACTAGTAATATGAACAAGGATAACTTGTGAAAGGCAGAATGACAATTTACTTGTTAGGGTCAAGAGGCCACATTTTTCAAAACAGATTATTGGGCTAGAAATCTATTTGAGACGAATTTAAGGTAAACTGTCATAGAAGCAACTATCAGATAAATGTAAGTAAAAAAAGTGTGGGAAAAATTAAAGGAATAATCAGTAGAGTGGCTACTGCATCTACTGATTAAATGCAGTGGGAAACTAGAAGAAAAGAGAGAAGATCATAAAATTTGGATGTGCACTTTACTAACCAAGATCAAAGAAAAATGCAGTGTTACAGGATAAAGAAGACTTGACATAATAAGTACATTAAAATGGAAATTTTCATATCTAGAAAGAAAGCACATACAAAAAGTAAGTGCAAAGAGTAGGGAAGATGAATCAGGATGGTTAAAAGAGGTTTTATGAGAGAGAATAAAAGACCTACTAGTTATGTGGTACATTTATTACTACATAGTGCATCTAAAGCACAAAGACTTTTGGGGTTTTTTTGGTCCCTGAGATCTAGATTTGATGCATAGTGAAGGCAATAGCGGAACTTCCACTGATATTAGTGGCACATATCAAGACTCATGAGAGAGTGAAATCAGCATTTCCAAAAACAAAATGAACAAAGTGAGAATGAAAATTGGAGTGGGAAAAGAGACAAGGATCCAGCCTGGCCCTTTTCTTCCTTCTTAAATGTTTCTCATTTTTTGCATTGAGGCACAAGGAGCAATATTTGGCAAAACTGAGTCAGTTAGATCCATCTTATTCTGTTCAAAAATCTTTCAGTGTTGAGGCCATAGAAGTTTCCCATTTAGGCCTAAGAAGGAAAACTATATCATTCTAGCCAAATGTTAAGACTGCTTCTCACCAGCACAATGGTCTATTGAACATGTTCAGTGACTGCAGTCTAGTCTCTAGGCAGGTTTTAGAATGTAATTAGGCTTCTAACTGTTGCCATTATGCAGCAAGAAGTTGTTCAATGATTTTATGGGTGCCATAAATACCAGGTTTTATGTGATTTTCCCCCACACACACACAAAAATATAATCAATCTCCAAGCATAAATGTTGCATATGGGTTACTAATTAAAGAAGTTAAATAGTGCAACTCTGCTCCAATTCTGTTTCTTCTATGAGACTATTTCTGACATCAGTATTTCAAAAAACAAATGCATGCTAAAAGTAGATGGTTGACTTCCACCAGTAGTTACAAGCCCAAAATATTATGTCTTGAATAGATCTTAATAATATTCATATTTTCAGGTATATTTGTGTGTTATTTCTGGATTAAATAAATAAGAGGGAAGGAAACATATTCTAACTGAGGAATACTGCTTCCAATATATAATTCAAAGAAATGTTCTTTACTCTCTAGAATTTGCAGAAATGCAGATAAAGGTCTCAGATCAAACACATCCTCTGTCACTTAAGAGACAGATTACAGCTTCAAAGCCAGCCCTGTACACAGACAGCAGTGAGAAACTGCCCTAACACAGGTGGATCACTGAAACAAATTAAGCTGCAAAGAGGCCCAGACTTTCCTAAACCTTAATTTGGTACGCTGGTGAGCAATATGCCATTCCTCTTTCACAAGGTACTGCTTGAGGTACTCTTCCTTCTCAGGGTGGGGGTGAGGTTTACTACTATGAAAGTAAGTGTATTTATTAGCATTATATGTTTAAATATTCAGCTCTCAATTTGAGGGCTCTGATCTTGATGATATCATTGGCTAGGGACAGAAGTTACACAAACTGGTGTAAGTGATCAGAAACCATTTCAAATCTGCAACACAACAGAAGTTCAGTGCACATAAACTGCTTTCAAAATGGCCAAAACTGGTTTAAGATAAACCTGGATGGGTGTAGTATCAGAATTAGCTGATTTAGTTTAAATAAGTTTTTTGAACTTCTGTCCAAGATTCCCTCTAGATTCAAATTAATTTAGTCCTCTAGCACCCCAGGATGCTCTGAACCTTCCCCACAAACCCCTTCTCACAGGTGGGCTAGCCTTGACCCAAACTGTCTGCTCGGCCAAGCAGGACGGCATGCTTCTGGCCTGGGCCACTGCAGGCATGTGGCTGCATTTCCAGAATCAAAAGTGAATGTTTATTCACTTGCTTATTGGTTCAACCTATTTAGCTCAAACTAACCTCCAAAACTGAATTGAAAAAAACCTGCAGAATTGAACTGTCTGTGCTTGGGCTGGAAGCTGGGCTGAACAAAACATTTCTGTTTTGTGTTTAAATATGTGGATTTCAAAATTGGTTTTTGTTCTGACATGGAATGAAATTTGGATCTTTGAAACCATCCTATAAACAAAAATAATACTTATGGGGTGGGAGAGAGAAAGAGCCCCTCTATAACAGCCAAATATATACTAGTCTGTTAGGAAATTCATTTTGGACACCCACATTTAAAGTTCCTGCTCCATATGATTCATTACAGGGACTTGAAACTTGGTGTTTCACATCTCAGGTGAGAACTCTTAATATGCTAGACAGTCCACAGATTTATACTGGTATAACTTCCAGCAGTGGGAAGCAAGATGGACAGACCAGCATCCCAGGGTAGTTTCATGCTGTTGTTGTCATAAGCAATTGCTTGATTCAAGGATGATCTTTACCGTGGCTCACTGATGGGTCTTGAAGTGACTTTCAGGCCATGCAACACTCTGCCACAAGCAAGGAGCAAGTAATAGCCTGTTCGCCTTGAGCAAACTTTCTGAGATAAACTACAGATGGATGACATGTATACTGATTCTTCCAGGGGAATTTCTACACTGCCTTGGGCATGCTAGCTAAGAGGTTTATATTCTGACACACTTTTTTGTTTTTACACTGGGATAAATGTAGTGTACAGTTCAGGCCCTTAAATTATATTAAATATGTCTTTGCCCAAAGAGATGAAATGTGGTGCATAAGACCATAGGGTTAATTCCAGGTATTACCAAAACAACATCAGTGAAGTGAATAATATATTCTTAAATCATTCATATACAAAAGTAGATTAAACATGTTACCTGTCGTATGTACTTACATCACTGTTTTCAACTTCTTGATCATTAATAACAAATCTGAAGGTTGCATCCGGTGACAAGTGCTCAGCCTGAAGCCAGAAACGAACCTCTCCTTTATCAAAAAGCTCATAAGCCAACTCTGTTTTCAGAGGAATTGCTAAATGAGAAAAGCAATCAAAAGTCAATAATTCATGAGCCCTTGTGAGAGAGAGTGAAATAATGTATCAAAATATGAGCAAACTCCTATTATTTAAGGAATATAAAATTACAAAGAATTGAAACATTTTAAGGAAGAATAACCAAAATTCTTCTCTTTTGCTGAATATTAAACTGTTTTCTAATAGTCAAAGAACAATTTATAGAGAATGCTTTAAGCAATGTGTAGGTATTTTGAATACAGATACCACCATCAGTGGCCAATAAAACCCCAAATTTCAAAATAATTTGAACGATAAAGATGGCTATATCTATATTCAAGATTCAAACTAATGTCATTTTAAATGAATAGATGAATAAGCAAGCATGATCAAAGTTTTGCTGTGAAAAATGAGGCTCAGGAATTTTAGATATAAGTGTGTAATTATATTACTTCAGGAACCAAATATTAGATTCAAAAGTTCTACTTACTTGGATTCTTTATTTCATGGCTTAATGCTAATAGACGTTCAAACTCTGAAATGAACAATAATTTTCATGTTTAAATTACATTCTAACAAACAGAGTCAAAATACCAGTGTCAAAACAGTTTACAAATCAGATCAAAGTATCAATAATCAACTTATGTCTCCCAAACAGCCCCAGAAATTTCACGTTTCAAAAATTAGAGTTAAGAAGACAGAAAAGTTAATATTCTGGTTGATAGATTAAGTAAATTGTTATATTTAAAGTGCATGAAAATCTAAACAGGCAGGTAAAACTCATTTTAAGCTTCCTCTGGAATTTATACTAAGGATGGGCAAGTAATAGCATCTAACTTACATCTAACTCTCTTTTAACTATTGAAAATGATACCTCAGTGTTTAGGATCAGAAAGCTTCATTACTAGCTAGATTGAGGGCTGGTGGTAAGAAACACCCAAAGAATCATTCCAAATGGCAGTAAAACCTCCTCAAGATTGCTTAAGAGGCAAGATTCCGTATAGCTGGCTACTGTGACTAATCCTACTTAACATTTATTACTAATGGGGACTTGAAAGTTAAAGCTAATTGCATGATTTCCAAACTTACCGATAACACAGACAAGAAGAAATTAGCAAGGCTTTAGGAAACAGTAGAGGATTTAGCAATATTGCAGGAGGATTTGTAAAGTTTGAGGAAGTGGGTGGACAGCTAAAAGATGGTTTTAAGTGGTAGGATATGTAAGGTGATACATATGGGGATCTATCAGAAATGCTAAAATGATAGTTCTGTAAGTAGTACTATGTGTTAGACCAGTGGTTCTCAACCTTTGGCACCTTACATATCCCCTGCTGTTTGACATGGCAAAAGTGAAACCAGAATTTCACTGCCACAAGCTGAGTCCCACTTCTTCCATCGCACCCAGGGGCAAATCAGACTGCGTGGGGCCTCCCTCTCTATCCCTTGACACACTGACACTAGGGAGTGAAAGCCCCAGCGCACCAGACTTGGCAGGAGGAGCAGCAGCCAGAACTCCTAGCCCACGAAGGCAAAGACCAGAACTCAGCACCTGTGTACCCCCAGGGGTACACATACCACAGGTTGAAAAACACTGTATTAAAGAAGGCAGAGTCAAAAATGATTTGTGTGCTGTGGGGAAAAGACTTCCATGATTCATTTGTGATGTAAGCAAACTATGGGCACATCCGCACAGGCAAGCACATGCACTTGCAGGAGCTCAAATAGAAGCAATGCAAATTTGAGCCAGGGCTTTTTTTTCCTCAGCGCACATGCTCGGACATGTACTTTGTTATGGAGAAAATTGTGCCACCTGGGGCAAAATAACCCTGCCTAGTTCCTTCCAGATCTATAGCCAGGGGGAGCTAGAGCCCAGGGCCAGCACCTGTGATGTGCCCAGCGGTATAAAAACCTGCCCTGTCCTGGCTCCAGCAGTATAAAAAGCCTCCCTGGCAAGTAGGTCTAAGGAGCTTCTGGGGCCCATCAATTGGTACCTAGGGACACTACCCCTTGTGCCAGCTGGACTGCTGCAGCAACCCTGCAAGTTCCCTGCCCCCTCTACCCACTGCAGCAGTCTGGCAGTAGGGGCTGCTTCCTGGCTGTGACCTGCTGCACACCTGCCAGAACCAGATGGAGACTGCACAGCCAGTAGAGGCATCTACCCCTCTGGGACAGCTGCCAGTGGGCTGTGGCTGCAAAGTTGGCCTTTGTGTGGCACTACTGCCACTTGTGCCCCCTGCCCGGCCATCTAGGCAGCTACCGTCTAGAAGATGTTCTGGGTGTGGTGGCCTGCTTTGAACTGTCAAAGCATGTCCTCCTGGCCCCATTTGGCCAGGAGGTCAACCACAGCCAGCTAGGCCCAAGGTGTCAGCTCTGAGCAGGCAGGGTCCTGCCACTGGCCTCCCTAGCAGAAATTCTGGTGTTCCCTATTGGAAAACTGAAAAATCCCTCATAAAAAAAATCCCAAAGTCACTCTGTAAAATACCCCCAAGTCCATGTTCCTCCACAAGTAAAACAAAATACCACTATAAAGAGAGAGAGAGAGAGTGTGAGATGGAGACGGCGATAAGTTGGATAATGTTTTATTGATATATCTACAGTGTTAAAGCATGTCTCTTATCATAATAATAAAGTGAACTCTAAATACCTGTTTCATGAATATGTGAATATGTATTTTGCTCCCCTCCCACAGAGGCTACGGCCCCCCAACAGGGGATTCAGTTCCCATGCAAGAGCTACAGCCCCCCAACAGGAGCCAAGTGGCCCCTACAAGGACTACCACCCCCCCTGCAAGGCCCACATGCCCCACTCCAGCCCTCTGCTTGCTGCCCCACCTGGCCCCATTCCCTGCCAGTTACTGCAACCCACCCCCCACTTGCACCCCCAGACCTCCAAACCCAGGCACCTTCACTTTAAAGAAGCAAAAAAGGAAAAAATAAACAAAACAAAATCCTCTACTTACCCTAGAAGCAAAGGTGGGGGAGCTCGAGGGCCTCCTGACAGAGGACCACCAAGCAGCACAGGACATGTGGGGGGCAGCAGGGCCTGGGCTGGGGCTGCTGGGGCTGTCCCTCTGCCCTGCACTTTGTGGGTGCTGCCCCAGTCAGCCAGACAGCAGCTGAACTGCCGTAAGTGCCGGGGGGGGCTTGGTTTTTTTTAACTATGGGGGGCAGGGATCAGGGGGGCTTGGGGGGGATGAGGGAGATGGGGCCAGGCAGGGCAGGGTTTGGGGGAGACTGGTTGGGGTGGGGCTGGGCAGAAAAGTGTTTGGGGGGGACTTGGGGGGCTGGCAGGGTGGGACCAGGCAGGGAAGTGATCGGGGACCTCGGCGGGGGCTGGTGGGGTATAGGGCTGGGCAGGGAAGTGATCGGGGGGTCAGGGAGGCTGCCAGGGCAGAGTGGGGCTGAGGTAGCGGGCAGGCCCAGCAGGGGTCCTCCCCATGGTCCCCCTCCCTGCTCCTCCAGCCCCCTTAACCCCCTACTCACCACCACTGCAGCCCTGGTGCTGAACACGTGGCCTGGCTGGCTGCATGTTTCAGCACCAGGGTGAGGGGCCAATCACAGAGATGCTCTGGCAGCCAGAGCATCTCCGTGGAGGACCCAGCCTCCGGTTGCCTCAGGGCACGGACCGTGCCCTTCCCCACTTTTTTTTAAACTTTGGTTTTTGTTAGACCCCTGGATATCCAGATTTCTAAGTTTCTCCCCACACTGCAAGTTTCTCCCCACGTTAACATGTTGCCATGCCATGTCTACACTCAGTTATAGTAGGAGAACAATACTCTATTTTTGTTGTGGGAACTGTCTGGTGCATCCATGACTATCTATTACTGTACAGAGGTAATTGATAAAGTAGGGTCAGGGAACAGTCTTTCCAGTCTGGGGCAGATTGAGCAAAGCTCTTAATATGGCTGTGTATAGGTACATCTCATTTTTATTTTACAGTACTTAAAAAATGCACTGGTGAAGAGCAACTAAGCTAAACCTTATCCAGACTGGTGCTAATCTGCAGTTTAGAGGGAATACAGGGGACAAAAAGTCAATGTGTCACATGAAAAATGAAAACTTTTTAAGAATATGCTCAGTTTTAGATTCAGTACAACTATTTTTTAATATCTGAACTGAAAGATGATTAAACTGTAGTTTTGTAACAAATGAAAAAAGAAAATGTGAGATTTTGCAAAGGGCCTAAATAATTTAGAAGCACAAATACTGCTGTCATTCAGTGGCCCTTGTGGGTGCCTGTAGACTTGCAGGGAGACTGCTGCACTGTGCTGTAACTACAGTGCATCAGAGCAGACTCAATTAATTGCATGATAATTAGCATGCTCCAGCAGCCTCTGCATCTCATGTATCAGTGTCCCTGCCCTTCAAAATGGTGAAGGAGGTGTTTTAACTATAGCTCATTCTACAAGCTGTAGTTAAAGTGCCCCCACCACCATTTTGAAGTGCAGGGATGCTGATGCATGAAATGCAGTGAGTGCTTCAATTAAAGCAGCTCTTGAAACATCTCTAATTAAGGTGCCTCTCTCCCCATCCCTGGAAAGGGTATAAAAATGTCTTGTATTCCTAAGTTATTTAGGTATATTTGAAAATTCCACCTTTAATTTTTTTCATAACTTCTACAATTAGGCCATTTTGCCACTATTTTGTGGAGTGCTTTAAGGCCACTGTAATCTAGACTAGAATGGGGAGGCACCTGAATTCAGCCTAAATTCCCAGTTCATTAGGAACCCATTTAGTACACCTGATTCACAGCAACAACAACTTCGAGTTCAGCATGGAGTACCACACACAGTCACTCTTACCCTAAGGCTAGGAACAAACATTGAATTTGTCCCAGGACAAATTGTGCCTATGTTTGTCCTGACGCAGAAATATTGCAGGATTGGCATGTACATGCATTGTCCTTCCAGTCAGGCTTTGGTGAATGTATTTATGCACTGCTGCTTTTCTGCCACTGATTCAATGATGCCTTCGGACAGAAACTCATATGACCCCCTGTCTCCATCCTAGGATCTACACTGACCCATGCACCACATGGAGGGACAGGTAAATGCAGGACGCAGTATGGATATACAGGATGCTGGGGATTCCTTGGCTCCTGCACCATCCTGTACATCTGTGTCAGTACCCATGCTGACTTATGCCTCTATGTGAAGCACAGGTTGGTGTGGGACCTGGCGCAGGTCCCAGTATGCAGGCATAGGATGCTAGGAATTCCCCAGCTCCCACACCTCTTCAGGATGCATCTCCATAGGTGGAGAACCCTTTAAGCTTGACCCACTTAATGAGATGAACTGCTGAGATTTCCTACAGGTACCCAGGAGATCCCAAGGCTGTCTCTCTTACTGAGACATGCCCTGAGATTCTCTGGGGTACATGTCTATTAGAGGGGAAAGTCAGGTAGGCACTCTAGCATGTCAAGGGGGCCCATTCCTTCCCAGAAATTCCCCAGGTACACAGGACCAAGCCCCTCAAGCCTCCAGAGCACCTGTCCATTGTGACTGGAGTTTATGGGGAGCCAGAGCTGTCCACACTCTCCCACCATAAAGCAAAACAGATGTCCACTGCAATAAAGAAGTCCAATCTATAAATACTTTTCTCATAGCCACAAATTTGGGGCATTTCTGATACAAAAAAAGGAATGCACAACTGCCTGCTTAGATTTTGTGTCAATATAGAAGTGTTTATGGCAGAAAAAGGTGAAGAAAGGTTGCATCTGTTTCCACCTTGACAGTTATAAATTAGTGTTGTGTTTTTAAGAATTCATAAATCTGCATCTGTGTCTTAAACAAGTTGGATAATGCATAGAGTTTAGAGAGTAGATTAAATAGCTGAAGGATAGTTGGTTATTAAAAGAAAAATAAAATGGCATAGAATTTCAGAACACAGCTTGAATAGACAGTTAGTTATACAGATTTTTTTTAAAAACAGTGTACACAAATAATTAGATTTTCAAAAATTCACCTGCATAGCTAGTGCAACAAAAACTAATAGGATTTTTATTTTTTTCCAAATACAGTTGCATGCCTAGCAAAATGGAAAGTCTAAAATGTAAAACGCATATGCTTTTGAATTGTGTACACCCTTTACTTTTATTTATATTACCTCTATATTTCCTTGAATACTATGCTCAGATTTCACTGGTATGATAGTCAAAAATATTAGCAACTCCCACAAATCCTGTGCATACATTTATATTTTGTTGTCTATGTACAAAGTAGAATATGTGCATTTAAATGCCAAAACAGTTACAAAGCCCTACAAAGTTATCAGTTTGGTTGTACATCTCTTCTGGGGAAAGAGATTTAGGGAAAGAGGCTATAGCTATAGCTAGAAGAGACTGAAACAATAGTGGTCTTACCTTCTTCATCCATAACAAAACTGGATGAGGCACCATCTGTGTCAGTAACAGCTATGGAATAGGTTCCCAAATCTGATTTATCAGGATTTTTAAAGTACAGCTTAGAACTAAAGGCATCAAATAAAAATATATAGTTAGAGATTTTGCCACAAGCAAACAAACCTTTACAAGAACAAATGTCTAATGTCTCTATACAGAGATGTAGCACTCACTGGTCTCCAGATGTTTCAATATTAAACTTATCAGTATCATCAATCTCTTCATAGGATTTGCACCATGTAAACTCAGATGCATCTGTAGCTTCTTTGCAGTCAAAAGCTAGGTAAATATTACCTTCTTCATCTACACCAGAAAAGATTTCCTTCGTTCCTGAAAAATGAGAATGAATTCACATATAATGGCCAGAGTAGCATTTATTCTTCAAAAATGCAATTCAGAAAAGCATTTAAGCAGATATCCAAATCCATGCTGCTCCAGCAATGAGTCTTAAGCAATTGTTTAATGACTTTGCTGAATGGGAATGATGCAAGTGTATATTTAAATTTGCAAAATTAGGGTGTGACATACCGAAGTGTTTCTTGTGTTATACGAAGAAACCAAAGTCTAAAATAAAAGTCATAGAATCATAGAAAATTACAGTTGGAAGGACCTCAGGAGGTTATGTAGTCCAACACCCTGATCTAACCAGAACCATCCCCAACTAGATCATCCCAGCCAAGGCTATGTTTAGCCATGTCTTTAAAAACTCCAAGGATGGAGATTCCACCACCCCTCTGGATAACGTGTTCCACAGCTTTACTACTATCTACTGTGAAAGTTACTCCTAAAATCTAACCTAAACTTCCCTTGCTGCAACTTGAGACCACTGCTCCCTGTTCTATCATCTGCCACCACTGAGAATAGTCTAGCTCCATTCTTTTTGGAACCCCACTTCAGGTAATTGAAGGGTGCTATTAAACCCCCTCAGTCTTCTCTTCTCCAGACTAAATGGGCATTTATACACATACTTTTTGCTGCTGTGACATGCCGGAGATCCATCACGTTGGAGCAGACTTGCTTAATTGGGTATGCTCCGCGTGTGAGCTGATACTCACCATGCTGTGTGGCTTGCACTTGTATAAGCGGCAAAATGCATGTCAGCACAGAGAAAATGGCAGTGGAGAGCTTTTTCAATTAAAACACCTTTGAGATATTTTAGTTCAAAGGTTATTAAACTGGGGGTACTGCTGCCATTTTCTTTGCACTGACACTCATTTTGCCATTTATACAACTGCATGCAGCACAGCACCGGGCGCTTTTCAAAGCACCCAGCGCTGCAGCACTTACATGTATAAAAAATGCCCAATAAGCCCAGTTCCTTCAACCTCTCCTCATAAGCCATATGCCCCAGGCCCCTAAACATTTTTGTTGCCCTCCAATGGACTCTCTCCAATTTATTCACATCCTTTCTATAGTGGAGAGCCCAAAACTTGACACAGTACTCCAAATGGGGCCTTACCAGTGCTGAATAGAGGGGAAGAATCGCTTCCCTCAATCTGTTGGCAACTATCCTAATAATGCAACCCAGTATGCCATTAGCCTTCTTGGCAAGAAGGGCACGCTGCTGGCTCATATTCAGCTTATTGTCCACTATAATCTCCAGGTCCCTTTCTGCAAAGCTGCTGCTTAGCCCTACCAGCCAGCATATTTACTATTCCCCTCAGCTGGGTGCTTGCTGAGACACTAAGCCAGGGGTCAGCAAAATACAGCCCATGGGCCAGATCCAGCCTGCAGAGAGACTTGTCTGGCCCATGGTGGGTCCCTTGGTCCTGCCCAGCCCAGATGCTGTTTGGCCCGTGACACATCCCACCACCCATTGGCATGCAGTCAGGCTGGGACAGCTCCACAGCTGGACTCCAGCCCTGGGCCCATGGGGACTGGCAGGGACCCACACACAGAGCCCTGGCCCTGGCCCAGCCCAGACAGCACCCACACTGGACCCACCCCAACCAAAGCAGACCAGCTCCAGTCCAGCCAAGACCCATGAACACAACCCTGGCCCTGGCCCACCCCCACCTGCTCTGGAGCTGACTACCTACCTTGAGTGGCAGCAGCAGCTGGGCAGAAGCTGTTGCTGGACATGAGGGAAAAGCAGCTGCCTCCCCCACACTGCCGCCGGGCCCTTCTTGCTGCAGCTGCCCAAAGCCTGCTCCTGGGCTGCCCTGTGGCTCCTCTCCAGTGCAGTCACCACCGCCAACAGCATCACCTCCAGGCCACCCTGTGGTGCAGTACTGGCAGTGGAGAGAAGCTACAGGGCAGCCTTGGTCCACCAGAGCCATGGACTCGAGGTGGCTGCAGCAAAAAGGGCCCAGCGGTGGTGAGGGGGAGGAGCTGCTTTTCCCCCGCGCCCCACAGCAGCTTCTACCTGGCCACTGCCACTGCTGTCCTGGGTGGGCCAGTTTGGAGCAGACATGGGGTGGGCCAGGGCTGGAGCTATGTGCACAGGTCCTGGCTGGGCGGAGCTAGTCCACCCCAGTTGAGGCAGGTCCTGATGAGGCACTGGGCGGGCTGGGTCAGGGCCAGGGCCAAGGCTGTGCACTCAGCTGCTGATGAGCACTGGTGGAAGTGAGGAGCTGCAGGACACACAGGCTCCAAGCTGTTGCAGGTTAGTGGGGTGATGACCAGCCCATGACAGCTCCCCAAAACTGCCTATGTGGCCTGCAAGCCCAAATTCTTGCCTACTCCTGCACTAAGCTATAAAATGAAATGGACAATAAACAAAAAAAGCAAACTAATAAGAAATGATACCCAGTAAACCAGGATTTACCAAATTTTACACCGTTAATAAATCTGCAAGCCATCTTGTGCCTCCTTTTCTCAAATTAGATTTTATCTCAGACAGTTCCATTGAAATCATGGAATCTAGCTATGGAGTAAAGTACTGATTAGCATAAGGGAAAATCTGGCCTTTTGATATTATTTAAAAACATGTTTGCAACATGTTTCTAATATACTTGTATATACTCCATACTTGAATACCTACGTTAGGAATTACACTAGCACTGGCTCATATAAATATTTATTTGCTACTTTATTTAGCATACTAGGCAGCACTTAAAAGCTTTGTATTGCTTTAGACAACCAAATTAGATTTACAATTAACTCATCTCACCATTTTAGTTCTCAAGGTATTTCCTACATTAAAAGAAAAGTACAAGGACCAACATGATGACAGAGATAAGTATATATTAGGCAAAACTGGTAATATTTTAGTTCCTGCACCTAAAAATTTCAGTTTTTACAATTCAATTCAATTTTGCTTCTAAAAATTTCAAAATGTTATAAGTACTGGAAATTACATAGCACACCTGGTCTGGGCTCCATCAACACTGGTTCAGAAACTTCAGATGACTTGCCTATACCAGCTTCATTCACTGCACGGACTTTGAAAACATAGGTTTTACCCTCATGTAAATCACCAACCTAGAAAAGAATAAAGTATATGTAAACTTGTATAACTGGTCACATTTATAGCAAAGAATCAAACATGAAATCCTGAACAATTGTATTCCACATTTGTTCTACCATTGCTTTCAGTGGGCCATGATCTTATCCCAAGTGCTTGGTCAATTTTTCATTGAAACACCAGTAACTATATCATCCATCTATTTGATATTACCTTCAAGTAATGGTGTGAAGTTGTTTTTTCATTAGCTGTGCTCCACTCTTCCACATCTACTTCCTTATAATCCACAAAATACCCAGTTATAGAACTGCTGCCAGTGTACACAGGAGCTTTCCATAGAAGTACCAACGATGTATTTCTAACCTCACAAACAGTCAGGTCATAGCAAGGACCTAAAACATTTTAAAAATTGAAAGTTTAGAGTTAGACTTAACTTTATGAAAACTGGCTATCTTCAGGGGAAATGTACCATCTAAATTTTATTTGGCTTGGTTCAAAATTCTCCATCCAGAATAAAAAAAGTCTCTAATTCTAATCTTGCCCAGAATTAAATGCTTTAGGTCTCTTTCCCTTATAGCTGTTTGCTGTCCTTAAGCAAGATGGGCATTAGTATTCCAAAGCTGCATTATTAGCAGGATCCCAGTAGTTTGATGTTGAAATAAGATTAGTCATCTGGAAAATCCATGCACTCTAAAATATTCCAAGAGAAATAAATGCTTTTTTTTATTGCAGTTTAAATTCACTGTTCCAAATTTGCTACTGCTCACTGAGTTTGGAATCAAATTGATAATTTAGTATAAATATTTTCAGTTTTATTTCTGTGCATGAAACAGGAGCCATTGGCTTGATCCAAAATCCACAGAAGTCAGTGGGAGCCTTTCCATTCTAGTTCAGTGGGTTTAGATCAAGCTATATCTGCCTCAATAAAAGAGGTTTTTTGTTGTGAGGTGGATGGTCACAGTTATAACGAAAACCAAAACAAAGGACAATTAAAACAGAAAGAACCGTATTTTCCTATAATCCCATTTAGGGTAATAGTCCCATCACTGCATTTTCCTTCACTTTCACTGCAGTTGTTTGTCACTCAGCTTGTCTGATTTCTTTAAAACCCTCCAATTTTCAAATTCATTTTTATCAATGGGGTTCAAGAGTGTAATCATATCAGTTGTTTGTCATGCTGACAAAACCGAATAGATAGTCCTTGAGGTTCTTTTGAACCCTGTGATTCTCTATTACTGCTGCTGTTCAAAAATACAGATGGTAAAACCATTCAATAAGCCAGGGTTTCTTTTCACACTATCATATTTTATGTAATGATGATAGTAGACATTGCAATTCTATGGTGGATAAGAGAATCTACAAGCATGCTTTGTAGGACAATAAGGGTTTCTTCACCATAAACACATCAGTTATGTTTGGGTTTTTAAATATAAATATGTGAACCTTTGTAGATGCACTGAGTAGAGCTAATAGATTTTGCATGCAAGATAGTTTCAAAGGGGCTGACATATCTCAGGTTTAATATTTAACCTTCATAGCATCCTCTGCAAATCCCAACCCTGTGGCCTATGCAACCACAAATAATTAATTTTCCTATGAGGGGATTCGTATGAGAATCCTTGGAGGTTTTCAAAATCTGGCTAGACAAAGCTTTGCCTCAGGTCATCTAATCGGGAATGGTCCTGCTTTGAGCAGGGGGTTGAACCAAATGACCTCCTGAGGTCACTTCTAACCCCAACTTTCTACGATTCTATGTATCCATTAGAAGATGAAAGAAAAATGCACTGCAGGATGTGATGATGTATACTGTCACAAGACAGAGGACTATTTCATTCTGTTTCATTCATGTGGAATAATTCATTAGGTAATATTGTTAACTCACAGATATACCTGAGACATGCTTTCCATACAAGAAAAACCTACAAGGATTTAGTTACAACCCAGTATGATGAATTAAAAACCTGTTACTCACACAGAAAATCTTGCATAGAGTTGTAGCCTTTCTGTGAAAAAAACTTGCTTGCATCTTAAAAATGACTTCCTTAGTAACTATAGTAATTATAGGTATGTAGCTGCTACATCACATTGGTCCTTAATCTTTTTATGTAAGGGTAATAGGCCCAGACACTGGCTCCATCTTAATTAAATCACTATTCCTCTTCATTGCTGCTAAGTCATTTTCTAATACTACTTTCAACAAGGCTTAGGGAACATTTTAACAGTCTTGTTTTTAGGAGGGAGAAATTTAATGATACCTATTCAGTTAGCTGCATAATGAGAATTGAGAATCGTGCAATCAGTCCATAGAATTGAAAGGTCATGTAATTCGTTATGGAAATGGAAGCTTTTCCTGTCCATCCACACGTTGCTTTAGAAATTGGTTTAGGTATTTTATGTGTGTGTGTATTTGTGTGTAGATATAGATCTATATGTGTGCATGTGTGTACACACATAACACACACACAAATACACACTCATGCATAATATATATATATAATATTTAATCCAAGTTTACAAATGCTATGCTAATGTATATGGTGTATGCTGTATGTAACTACATTGACTTAGTAGACCAGGGCTGTCCAACTTCTGGGCAACCATACACAGCATGGGCCACAGACCTGGGGGCCATGCTTCTTGCATCTGCCCTTGGCTGTGCTCCCCACCTCACAGCCCAGCTCTCCCCCATCCCCTGCCCCTGGAACATGGGAAACCACCCTCTGCCAGACACATGCACCATGTAGGTAGCCCTCCCTGTAGTTCAGGTAGCCCAGCTGCCCTACCCTCTTTCTGGCCACATAAATTACACAAGCAGTCCACCTGAGGTATGCTGCAGCAGGCAACCTGGCATACTCTCACTGCACTGCCTCATCCCTGAGAGCAGGGACAGGAACCAGAAGCCAGAGGAGGGAAGGGGTGTATGGAGACCCCAACCACTGAGGCCACAAAAGCAATAGTTGGTGTGGCAGCCAGGTGAGAGCCTGTGGGCTACACATGAACTCCTCACAAGCCACATGTGACTTGTGGGCCATCAGTTGGACAGCCCTGCTGAAGACTGCAGAAGGGGTGAATCAGTTCAGTATTTTCCCACTTTGCAGAGTAACTGCTTCACTGAGATTAAGACGATCATAAACACTTACAAAAGGATCCGGAAATTTGATAATGTGTAATGATAATGGAAAGCAGGTTATAGTCTCTTATACTAGTACAACATTATTGAAGAAAATTTTAATGGTTTAATAAGAATTTGGCTAAAATGGTTTCTTATCTAAGCAAAAGCTAATTTTCATATATATAATTTAAAAGGAAACGTTGGTCTCCTCACTTAAAACTCCAGCCCAGCCTCACAATTATAGTGTAAAGCACTCATAAGACCACAAGAATTTTAACTTGTTTTACAAAAGTAGTTTTAAACTTTTTTAGTGAAAAAAATTAAATGAACAATAATTAAAATTAATTGAATAAAGAACTGAATAAATATTGTGTATTTATCTCAGTTGTTAAAGTGCTAGTATTAATTCTAAAGTCTAAAAAAAAGAAAAACAACTGCTGACCTTTCCTGCAGTACTTATTGAAGTTTATGGTAAGATTCCTGGTTTTGCATCCCAGAATATTACAATTAGATTTTGAACTAAAAGTCAATGTTCAATTGTATTATTTAACTGTTGGAAGCAGGCTTTGAAATATGTATTATATTGCTAGCCAGGGATTCTTCAAATCATGTATGCTTTCATTAAGGTTCAGACTAAGCTACCTTTATTCTTCCAAAATAGTGCGTTATATAATTAATTCCACTGAAGTCAATGTGTCCACTCACGGAGAAAAATGATACTCAGCTTGAATAAGGGCTCCTTTAATAAGAAACCTCATATTAAATAAAATTTGGTGGAAAAAATCATTCTGTATGCTCTCTAAGAGCAATCTTTAATGGTTTAAGGCTAAATATATTTTTTTAAGTATTTGTGGACTGGGAAACTTAAGTCAGTGGCATTTGCTTATTCACCATTTTTAAAAATGAATTTATTGTTTGTGATTAACAGTTCCAAATGCTGATATTTGAGGAGCATAGACAGAAGCACAGAAATTATTGCTATCTCAGCAGCAGATCAGAACAGTCAGTTCTGCAGGGACCAACTTAATTTTTATGATACTTCAGGGCTCAAACCTTCTTTTATGAAGTCATTGGGAAGAGAGGGTATAAACAGATGTCTCCCTCCTGCCTCCATAAAAATTTTCATGGCAGCAGAAGTTTCAAGCAAGTAGACATCCATGTCCATTGCTGCACTCCAAGTGCCTAAAATGTTCCCATTACAAAAGGTAGTCGTAGTTTGTCAAGCCATAAATGGAAGGACATATTTTTGCTTATTGCGTGGTACAATAATTCCTCTTCAGGGGATTCTCACAGTGCACATATCTGACTGCTTTATCCTGACTCAGGGCTCCCATTTGCAAAAAGAGAACCTGCATGGGATTTCCTTTCTCCCATGTACACACATGCCACGAGAATCTCCTACATGGGATTCCTGCAGCACACATACCTAGCTGACTTGGGATGCACTTCTGCAAGCAGGAGGAACCTACAGGGGATTCCTATGGTGTATCTATGTCACTGCCACACCCCAACTCAGGGCACAGCACCCAAGATTACTGTCCCTCAGGATTGGGTTCCTGAAGCCCTGGGTGCAGCAGGGTCTTGATCTGGCATTACATGCCAATGAAATGGATCAGCTGTGCCGAGAAATATCCTGGCTCTGCTAATCTCACTCCAAAGATGACATCTGTTTCTAGCCACAAACTGAATACAATAGGATATAGATCATTCTCTTAATCTTTGCTCGATACTGTTGGTCTGGTAAAGGTTTCCTACCTGTTCCATCTTATTATAAATTGCTATGTTATGCTAGTCAGGGATAGTCCATTCCAAGAGTGCACACTGACCCTCAGATCTCTTGAAATAGATTAAGAACATAATTTCATTTAACAAAGAATGCTGAACAGTCATCAAGTGGCAACAGCTTTTGTTCACTACCAATCTGTGTCTGACTCAAATCAATAGTTTTATAGGATATAGTCAGTAACATGTGAACAACTCAATCTGCTTGCAGTATATCGCTTATGTATCCACAGTGGATGCATTCAGTAGGTACATACATGGCTGAGCACATGTTCAGCCAGTCACAGCCTACTGGGCATGTTTAGTCTATGCCACCTACAGGACTGGAAAACTACAATCTAGGCACACAAATAGAAATAGAATTTCAACCCCAGTCCATCCCTCTGTCCCAAGGCAACACCTACATAGCTTTGTGTACCTGTATTAAATGGACAGTGCTGCAAGGCATATATATTACATTGAATATTATAAAGAACTGATAGACTTACCAGGTTCTGGCATCGTCCAGGTTTCACATTTAAAGTGCTCACTGGGATCTGAAGGTTGGCCTATGCCTACAATGTTTGTAGCAGCAATTTTGAATTCATAGAAGGAATTTTCTGTCAGATCCTCTACCTTTTCAGAGGAGGCAAAAACAAATAACTGAGTTGGTATTCAAGACCTCAAAAATGTAATAGCTAACATGCCAGGAGTTTTACAAGAAAGAAAATGAGAAGGTCCAAGAATCTAACAATTTCACCCAGAGAGCTCATGCAGGGCTAAATGAGAACATCTAGACAGCCTGTTATTTCCCAGGAAGAGTCCCAGCCTGGGCCAACAAATACACCTTTCAGAGGCACAATTCCCCCCCTCTGCCCCCTCTTGCTACAGTGGGAAATACATCTGCAGCTCCATAAAAGGTGAAGCTTATGAATGGCCATCTAAGATCAACAAGGAGACTGTGATGGAGAGGACTGTTATGTTCCCTCCTTTCCCTCCAGGCTTCTCTCCATCTACTTGGTTACAGAGGCAAATATCAGGAGAGTAAAGGCACAGGTTAGCCCAGGACAGGAAGTGATAACCTGCCTGGAATAATAAAAGAAGGGAAGATAACAGAAAACAACAGGAAAAAGGAAGGAAACCAATGTCTTGGGAAAGGTGTATATCTACACAGTAACAAAGTCCCTGCATTTCATTTGTTTAGGTGGGTTTTTCAGTCATTCTAGGGGGATTTTATCTGTCTCATTTGAATTATTAACAGGCAATAAGAACACAGGACTAGGAGGAGCTTCCTAAACCATACAGCACAACAGAAAGAAGGAGAAAGCACTGGGGTTGGCATTAGCAAAGAAGGATTTATATGTAGGGGATCTAAGCTGTTTTTTATACCTAAAATATGATCTTTGTGACTTTTCTGTCCTTTCCACAGCCCTTGGCTTTTTTCAGAGTACATTATCACCAAGCTTAGTTTTGGACCCCACAGAGGCTGCAAAGTCTCTGGACTTCCCTTGGGCTTTCTCCCTACCCCTGCTGGAGCTCTGCAGTTGGAACCTCCACAGTCTGGAGAATTATTTTCACATTCATGTTTTACTGTATTTGTAGAAGTGAAGCTGCAGCTGAGGACAGGCACTGCTGATGGAGGAACTAAAAGATGTTAGATTTTCACAAAGAATAGAGAAACTAGGGCAATATTCTTTAGAGAGAAAGAAGATAATAAAAAGATTTTAATGTAACATTTAATTTTTGATGGGAACAGAGAGATACATGTTGGAAAGGTTATCTAAAAGAGTGTCAAATCCAAGATCAAAGTGAAACTAGACTAAGCTTGGGGAACAGCAGGTGTTAATAAAATCTGGCTTGAATTTCTTAATACAGGAGAATTAATATATAACATAACTAACATTAGCTAAAGTAACTAACAAGGTAATACAGCCATTAAAAACAATTTTTAAATCCCCTTATTCTTATATTCTGTACCTGAAGGCCTAGCCTGCTTCTAGCAAGGCACAAAATATTGTGTTCATCTAAAACCTCTCTACTTTACTTCAATCAGCAATTCAGTCCCACCCCTTCAAATGACTATGTAGATAGCTCCCTCCTAAGTACAAGGATAGCCACATTGCATGATGTGGACCTTAGAAACAAATGAACTGTATATTTTCCCTTTGTTTATGAGAGCATAAACAGCCCTAGAAACCACTTCCTAGTCCTGCCCATCCATGTTTCTCTGCCTTTGTCTCATTTCTCAGTACCATATATTCCATCTGCTCTGCCCAGGAGACCAGCCTTTTCACTCCATCTCCAGGTCTCAAAGACACACCTGTGGGCTTTTCACACTAACTCTTAAGCCCTAAATGCCATTTCTGAACTCCTCTCTGGGTGTGTGGTGGTTGGGGAATGATAGTGAATTGCCAGCATTCTCCTTTGCAGTCCTCTCCACTCCAATTCTCAGGTTTGGTGAAAGAACTGGTCAAGTCATGGGAAATAACCTTCAGATAATGTCTCTCCAAAAATATAAAACTTCTTCAAATGCAAATAAATTGTAAAAATAGCAGCTAAATCCCCAGGGAATAAAATAATACCAACCGTATAAATCCTTTCTTTAATAGGAGAGGAATTGACTTCATGCCAGTTACGGTGGTGAGCCTCACGTTTGTCTATATAATAACCAAGAACTGGAGAGCCTCCACTGAATCGTGGTAGTTTCCAGCCAAGAGTCATTGAGTGACCATCACAATTAAGAAGTGTGATACCATAAGGATATGATGGACAGGCTATGAGAAAACAAGGATATAGAGTGTTAGTGCAGTGTCTAAAACATAGCAGTGTTGCAGAATATGGTATTTTTTCACTCTTTTCTATGTAATATTATATGTAGGTTATTGCACCTTTGCAATGAACTGTAAATCAGGAACCAAAAATGCACTTAGGGTAATAGGAAACCTAGGCAAGGTAGTTGTGGACAATTAAAAGCAAGTAAGAGCCCCTTTGCCAAGAAAGCTTTTGCTGCTATACCTGCTCAGTTATCAACAGATTTTGCATTCTTTGGCAAGTGTGCTGATAACAGCAGTTATAAAACAGTACAAATGGAATAAAATGTGACCTGCATAAACACCTTTCTAGTATACTAACTTGTCTGAGTAGGTGAAAGAAAGGAACATTTTTATTTAGGAGTCTTTAATACTGTTAAATTAATTAAAGTAACATCTGACCAAGTATTCTGGAAACCTCTGTGTCTCTAGATCACACTTCAAAATGCACTGAAAGAGAAGTATGATGAGCTCTGTTAAGATTTGTAAACCCAAGCTTTGTTGAGACTAGAAGACTAATGTCATCCATAAGTTTTACCCATGGTCTTTCAACCTGAGAAGTCAGGAGCAGGCATGTTGCCCACACAGCAAAGAGAGTTGTGAGCCTGTTTTCTTCAACTACTTATTCGAGCTACTTTAGGGACACTGACAGACATTCAAAAGAGGTACAATAAGATATGATGCATGATCCCAACAGTCATGCTACCTGCGATATCACATGTGCATGGCTGGAGGCACAACTGTGCTACTGAATATCAGATCCCATCACACCATATTGCTGGTGCGGAGGAAGCCCAGGAACATGATCCCAGGCTTCCCTTGAACTGGCAGTCTTCAGTCCTGTGGCTGGGAACCCCATCAGTTGATCAGAGCTTCCAGTCCCATGCACTCCAGTGGCTGAAAGCTCCAATCAGCTGACAGAGTCCCAGCCATGGCAGCACATGGTTCACACCTATGGCTCGGAGCTCCAATCACTGATGGAGCTCCCAGCCATGAGACCTCATTGTGGTCCCCCAGCTGGGAGCCCTGATCAGCTGACCAGTGATCCCAGAATCTGGAGAACACAGGATTAACCAGTTAATCATGTCTTAATTGTAATGTGCATTGGGGATTAGTACCCATCAGCCTTGGCACAATTTCACATTTGCCATCTTTGATCACAATTCTGCCTAGAAACACCATTTCCTGGACCTGGAATGCTACAGACAGTGCTGGCTAAGCTGCTTGCCTTTGAGACCCTCAGGAAATGTCAGTTATTACAGTTAAAGCAGAAGAAAATTTAACTTAGGCCTTGATAAGGTCTCTACTTTTATAGCTGTATTAATGATTAGCATAAGGTACTGACAGTAATCAGCACATATAGGTGTTGTTCCTTTTTCAGGTTAGGTCTCATGCTCTGAAGGATCATTCATGGCCAAATACAATAAAACATTTCAGTGACACACATCGGAGAAAATGTCTCAGCATCTCATGGTGGCTCTGGCTTCCATTAATAATTTAGGGTTTACTAGTTGTTGTTATTTCATCTTAAGCAATAATGAACACAGTAAAAACTCATATATATCTATAAAGTCATAATACTGCAAACACACTTGTGAATCACTTCTACTATATATGTATTTCTGCAGCTTCCCATTGTGACTACTGACATGAATTGAAGTTAGTCAGACACATACACACAAGTGCTCAAGATGTGCTTAACAATATACCCCATGCAACACACATGTTCACAATTCTATGTTGATAAAAAATGAAACAGTGATTTTTACTTTTTTTTAGTTTCACAACTAGCTAAATAATTTCAATGGTGTCTTAACATAAGTTACCACAACATTAAATAGTGTAGGCATTAGAATCTAGAGTGAACAGATGTAGACACATTAGCCTACTACCTACCGATATGAGATATACTTCCTCCTAAACAATCAAATAGGACAGATTTGTAATTAATAAAGCGGCAAAGGCCAGGAAAAAGAGTTCAGACAGGGATTTTCAACAGCAGATCTTTTAAATGATTATTTTGGTAAGCTGTGTTTATACTCTTCTGTCTACAGCTCTAAGAGAGAACAGATTTAATTAGGTGTTTTGCTATAAGTCTTTCTTACTGAAACTATACCCTGTTAATCAAACTGATCTTCCCAGTGTAGGACTTTTCTATGGATTTTCATTCAAGTCTCAGGGCTCTGAATTCAGTGGAAGAACTGAGTCAGAATACAAGGGGGTTATAATAGCTATGTGTGGCCAAAGGAATAATTCTGCCCTCCAAGAAACATGCAACTCATACTAAAGCCAGTGGGAACTGGGGTCGCAAAATTGTATCGCTTAGATTGAATCAATGTTTTCAGGATGCCAGAGGAGAGATTGCAAATTGTTTTCCCGAGCTCTGTTTTGTGTCAAAAGGGAATCAAGGTTTGTGTCACCCTATGGAGCCAGTCAAACAAACTTTTCTGTTTAATGTATCTTTGAAATAATAGTGTCACCTGAAAACCATCCCAAGGGGATGGATTCAATGATAAATGTATTTGCACCACTCAGCTGTTACACAGCAACCTCTAGCTAGTTTAATCAGATTGACTGATGCTTTTGCATTATCAGAGCAGGAGAAAGCAGCTATGATATGGCACTGAATCTGGCCCTGTATTTTTAACATGATCTTTTATAAGCAACTTCTTTTTATTTTCTCCATTTATGCTATAGCCAAATGCATGAGTAAACACTAATTAAGATAAATATGCTACAATCCCACATATTAGCGCTCCATTAAGTGTGGGACTCAATATACAGCATGTTTACTTTAGTATAACTCACTGTGAACTTCATATAAAAAGGGAATGGACATGCAGCATACATATACAACTATGCTAATATAACTTACTAGATCCCCATGTGGAGTTACCTCAGGAAAAAACAAGAGTGAAAGTTTATTCAGCCTTCCTTTCCAGGAGTATTTCTGTACCTGCTTCTTTTCTGGGGTAGTTACTACCAACTCTGTCACCTAGTGGTGAGCATTATGGCATCTTGTAGCAGCTACCCAAGGAGCTGTTCATGTTTCCTCTCCAGAAACCAGTGTACCTTATATCAATGTACAAACCAATGTTTCCTACACTAGTTTTAACATGTCATGTGTCCAGCCGCTGATACCAGAAAAGTTAATTCATTCCAGAATTTTAACTCATTAAAAGCTGAGTTGCACAGAATCACACTTACTAAGGGCTGCTTGTACTGTTATTGGTTCAGACTCCTGAGAATTTTCACTGGTTCCAATGGCATTCACAGCTTTCACACGGAAGATGTACTTCTCTCCAGTGTCCAGGCCATGAACAACAAACCTGATTTAAAAAAAATAAAACAATAAAAGCAGCATGGATCTGGATTTTAGATTAAAGCTTCTGTCAGCTAACATTCCATACTGTATTTGGAAAATATGTGTATCTTTAACATTGTGAGTTCATCTCATGGATCTAGTGAGTTCATCTCCTTGGGTGCATCTACACATGAAATTAATTCAACTAAATAAACTCCAGGTCAGTTTGTGCTGGAGTTTATTGCTCCTGGGCATAGTATTTACACATTGCCCAGGACTGCAGCATGTTGAGCCAGGGTGGAGCAGCCCCAGCAGGCAGAGGGCCCCAGAGATGTCCAGGGCTGTCCAGAGCTGTCCAGGGATGCCAGTCCAGAGATGCTCCAACCCAGCTCAACAGGCTGCAGAGGGGCTAGGTGGGGCACAAAGGTGATCCAATGCAGGCTAGATGGCAGGTAACCTCCGCATTGTAGCACTCTTGTGACCCAGCCAGCCCCATCGGCATCTACACATGTGTTGCAGCACACTAAATGATGCTGCTGTAGGATAGTAATTCTGTTGGGCAGTACTATCTTACAGCAGCATTTATTAGCTTACGGCAGCCTAATAGGGCGGCATGTATAGACTTTGGCATTTTATTGCTGAGCTAATTAGGCAACTCCACAGTAAACATCTTGTGTACATGTGCCCCTTGTGTGTTTTCCTAGGTACAATATACCCTATTAAAAATAATAAGTTTAAGTATGGCACAGCAGAGTATAGTGAAAGAGTCATTGTGCTGAAATTTAGGAACTATGGATGGTATAACTGGCACTAACCTGCTGTGTGGTCTAAGGTACTCCACCCTGTCCCCCTGTTTTCCCTCACATTTTTCAGCCTGTGCACACAACACATTTACTTCATTGAAAATTGATTTTATTTCATAGTAAAAGTGGAGAAGATACTCAACACATTAAATCACTCAAATCTAGGATAAAGTTGCCCCTTAACTGCATGGAAAAAGGATTATGTAACAAATTGCATGTCCATTCCCTAGGCCAACGGTCAGCAAAGTTTCCCAGCAGTGTGCTGGATCCTAGGTGGGCTATTGCTAGGACGGAGCTGCCACTACTTCTCTCCACTGCCTGGCTGTGGCCTGGGGTGGGAAAGTTCCTCACCACTCAGTAGCCTGGACACTTTACTGGGGCATGGCAAAGCCCCCAATGTTGGATGCCACCAAAGCTACAGCCTCACAGTCTAGATCAAATGGTTCTTCCAGTCAGATCTGGCCCAGGAGCCATAGGTTAAGAACCCTTCCGCTGGGTAGTTCATTCCTGGGTAGCCATTTGCTCAACGTAAACTGTCTTCTTTACCATATAGTGATCACATACTAGAGTAGCTCTTACCACAGAAAGTTAGTTTATAACCAAGTTAATTTACAACAATGCAAAATTCAGCCCAAATTACACCATAATAATAATTTCATGTTTCTGAACACTTCAATGCTAATATTATCTTAACATACACTTCTGTACTGTGGCTAGCACAATGTAGTCTCAATTATGGTAGGAGTTGCTATATCTAGTAGCTGTGACATTACAGGATACTGTAGGATGTGGGTATGCCCTTACTGATATGTGGTCCAGTTTCTACAAACACATAATCAAAAAATAATCCTTTTTATCATATCACTCTTGGATAATTTGATCAAAGGATTTGGAAAAATATAACATCTTTAAAATATAACATCTTATAAATTAATACGTAATTCACAACATACAGTATGCTAGTATGACTAGGTACAGGAGTATACAAATGACATGCACAAGCTGCATTTGTTGAGTGATTCTAATCAAAACAGCCCATTTGGAGAAATTGGCTATTGATTGTCAGAAATAACTATCATAAAAAGGGTATGTGAAGAGTTGAACAACCCAGGTAAAAAGAAGATAGTGTTAAGCTTATAGTTAATCAAAACCTATGAAAATCATTCATTCAAATATCTTTCAAGGTAGCCTTAAAGAGGCCTGTATATTAACATTCAATAGACTTCAAAATATGTAGAAACAGAGAGGTATTATCAGTACCTATTATATTTAATAGGTTTATGATTACTAGATTCCCAATGGTTTGATCCCACCACAGAATAGTCAATGTAGTAGCCAAATAAATCTTCTCCATGTTTTGGCTTATCCCACTGTACAACAACTGATGTTCTTGTATTTCTTGTGCCTACTACACGACCAGGAGCAGATGGGAGAGCTATGCAAAAGAAAGACATAAATATTTGTTGCATTTAAAGACATTGATACATAAGCAGGCAGTAACTAAATTAATCTGGGTACAGCATTATATAATTTAAACTATTTAGATCTCTCTAGCTCTGACTTTTTTCTTAATATCATTATGTGATATAATGGCATGCTTCCTTTCCTCTAATCCATATAACTGGTTAGTCTTGATTGCATATCTCTATTGTTTTTAAGCAAATGCTTAAGTTAACCTAGTTAAATACAGAAGAACTCCCAAATGGATGCAACAGAATACCTACCTCCGCTCAACACAAAAGACTTACCAGCTGGAGGCAGCTGTGCCCAGTGTGGTGAGAACTGCTGCCTGTTTAGTCTATGGCCAACTCTCCTAAGTGGCGCCAAATCTTCAGATCTTATTTGGCCAAATCAAATCAGGACAGTGATTCGAATCTCCCAGTCGAATCACTGTCCCTTCGAATCAGCTGAATCCAAATCCAAAGCAAATACTTGCTGCTTTGCACAAGCCTACCACCCATTGTCTCATACTACCTGGGGCCACACAGCCATCCCTACCCTTCAAGATGAGCAGCTGTTACAGGCAGATGACAGCCAGTGGGACAAAGCAATGCATCCCCACTGGAGACTGGGGGGAGTGGAGTAGCCACACCTTCCCCAGACCAGAATCACCCCAGTCTGAAGGCGGCATAGGAAGAATGGGAGAGGAGGTGGTTGCAAGCTATAATGCCTATGTACTTCTTTTCCTAGAAAGATTTCTAGCACCGGAAATTTTCCAAATATTTCTGTTTTTAGAAATAAGCGCCCATTCCTATCTACAATCACCATAAGTAGCAACTAGTAATATCTGATAAATGTTTATTTGTCACTGCTTGGAGGAAAAATAATCACATCCTAATTTTTTGTTCTGATAAGTTTAAGGGTGAGCTTCAGGTATACAATTTAGGTGAATTTTGAAATTTACCACTATATGTGCAGCCATACTTTCGCTATCACTGAAATGCAACAACATCAATGCAATGGGAATTGTACATGAGCCAGAATTCACAACAGGGGTTATTAGAAAGAGAAATGAAGGCTATATTATCTAATTGAACTATAGGAAAATGTAGGTAGCTTATAATTCCCTGAGTTAGATAATATAATTATCCAAAAGTAGAGTGTGGCCAGAACATCTAGTCTTCCTTTTGTGAATAGTCACATTAATGAAGTGCTGCTGAAGAAGGACTAACTGAAATCAATGTAACTTTTTAACACTTCCATTTCTCACTGAAAAAAAAATGCTAGTGATGGAGAATCCTGAATATTAATTATACAAAAGTGTGGCACAGTTTTCTTACCTGATCCCTTGTATGATGGTTAAAATACATATTTTTATAAAACTGAATTGGATTGCCATGCATGCTTCTGAATTTATAAAGAGTTTGTTTATTTGTCATTTTAAAATCATCAACAGCATTTCATAAATTCTCTTACCAGTGGTATCCTGTGCTTGAATAGGTGGTGTTATTTCAGATGGGTCACTAATGCCATGTTTGTTTGCTGACAAGACTCGAAATACATACGATTTTCCTTCTATAAGGTCAAACACTGCATAGCGAGGAGATTTCACTGCCACCTGAGCATTGACCCTCTGCCAGCTTCCACTGCCAACCATGGACTATAAAAATAAAAGTGATGATTACTTTATAATTGTTAAAAATTGAGCATACCAAATGGGTTCATGAAGGAGAATAATTTTAGAATGCCCGATACCCATGCATACAAATCCTCACTGCTCCTACTGGTAACTGCTCTACAGAGGAGATCTATATGACTGTCTATGTGTGTCCATGTATCCATCTAGATTTTTATATTAAGTAAAAGTAGCTCTTTAATTAAGGGCTAGATTGTGCCATCTGTACAGGCACATAATCACATGGGAACATTAGAAGACATGATGCCAAAGAGATACAGTATCTTTTTTGACTCCCTTGTGATAGTGGATAAAGTACAAGATTTTCTAACTTACAACACATTCCATAAATCAGACGGTGAAAATTGCAGTGTGCATTATATGCAAGAAATATGGTAAAAATAGGTTAGATCATAATGAGCAAAAGGGAAAATACAATCTGCATATGACTCACAGGGAGCAGAACAAAGAACAGGCTCTGTTCCTTAGCTGTTGCTACTCAGTTACTTACTACAAAGATTTTTTTTTCTTCATTCTACACCTTTCAAAGCAGACATATTGGCATGAATACACAAGATGCTTTACTGCACTAGTTACTGTGCAGTAAGTGTCCACATCTACACATGCAGACGCTTATTGTGCAGAAATGGGCTCTAATCATGAGTAAATTTTGCTACCTGAAAATGCAGGTAACTAAGTTACTTGAGATTACTTACTGTGCAGTAGCAGACACCTGACCGCTTCAATTTAGGGCCCCCATTTCCTCTACACACGTAAAATGAACAAAGCAGTTTGTAATTTATACTGAGCTAGACACTGGCTTTAGTGTATATGGCAGAAAGCATAGTGAAAGATCTGGAAAACCAATGCTCCAAGAGAACTATTCTGCACATTAGTTACCCCAAATAAGCAGCTGACCCAGAAAAAAGCCACAGTTTATTTCAGTAACCTTAGGATGGCTGAATTGTCCAGTAGACAGCTTGAGCAAAAGTGTCTTAGGACATACAAAGACAATTGCATAAACAGTGCAGTCACAGAATTTTATATGAATTATATGAGCAGAGTATTTATAGGTTCAGACTGTGAATTCCTTAGAGAAAGAATAGTCTTTTTTGGCTGCTTTGTTAGCAGCTTAGATGTAACAGGCGTTTCCACAAATAAATAATACAAAGGTAAAACATCTAAAATCCATATTTTGAAATCCCTTTGATAGATGCTAAGCTGAAACATTGCTCTTGGAAACAAAAGAAAGAAGCAGCAGCAGCAGAAGTAACATTCATTTTCTTCTTTAATGAAAAAGATGGGAAATATGTAAATAGCATGTTTTTTGCATATTTTATATTGTGGTACTGAGCCTTGACTTGAAGCAAATTAATTGTGGGTGCTTTAATGTGACAGAAACAAGAATCAATTCACTGGTTTATATTTAGTTATAATTTAACATCTCAATGCATTTCTAATATATTTTGGAGTTTTAAACCTCTCTGTTTAATCATATCCCAGAGTACCTGGAGAGCACATATTGCCCTGCCTTGTGGTTCACATTTGAATTAAGCCAACTGTTCATACAGGTAAACATTACTCATACAAGTCAAGATTTGCAGGGTTTAACATTCATTTGTATAAAGAAATTATAGCTTTAGAATTCTTGTGATCATTTTCCTTTTGTACTTTTTTTTATTTAATGAATCAAGTGTTTGTTATTGCCACTGCCTTCTCTTTATATGGATATGTTGTGACTGGAACTATGAAGAGCTTCTTAAGTAAACCCTGTGGATATCAAAAATTTCAAGTGCACAATTGATGTCAGACTCTGATCCAGGATACATTTCAGCACAAAGGGATTATTATTATTATTACAATTTATGTGCATTACAGTTACACAGTGGAGCACAAATAATGAAACATGCAGTGTAGCAAGACAGAAGACACAGAGGGGCCTTGACTCTAAGTGCTTTCAATCTAAGTGCAAGTCAAGCAACAACAGATGACTGCACTAACAGAAAGAAGAGTTCAAGACTGCACTGGTCTGCATAAAAGGCAGTGGGATCTGAGCACATCTGTAGCTTAGATGTAAAGATCTTTGTAGGAAACCTAGAAAAGGAATGTGTTAAGGAGTCTGGTAGAGGAGGATACCACGGGGGAGGCTTCTGTTGGGTATGTGGAAGAGCATCAAAGAAAGCTTGACAATTGAATAAGTGAATGATAGAAACTGATCACACGTGGGAATTGAGAATTCCATAACAAATACGTAATCTAAATGTGAGTACTTGGGGTGAGTTGGGTTGTCCACAGTGATCTGAGAAAGGAGGTATCAGGGAAAGGTTAAGAGCTCACTTTGTGTTAAACTTAAATTGACAGATAAACATTGAGAAGTCTGAAAGATAACCTAATATTTTAGTATAGAAAACAAGACAGAAACCTGGAAATCTCTGTATTGACAACACAGAATGGTAGTTGAATTTGTTCCCCCTGATGAGAGCAAGGAACTTTGAGGAATCCCTACAGAAAGTTGGAGGGCAGCTGAACTACACACACAAATGAAAAGGAGATAAGTACATTAAGATAGAATACAAGTCAAAATTTGCCCTCACATTTGAATTCACAACTCCCACATGCACCTGTAGACACACTGGAGTACCAGGGAAGTAGAAGAACTTCAAGAAAGCTTGGAAGGCAATGAAGAAGATTTCAAGAAGAGCTGGTGGTGCCAATGACTCATGATAGATCAAAGATTATGAGTAGCGTCATTAGTTCTGAGCTTTAACTAACAAAATATCATTAGAGATGTTTGTAACAGCTATTTTAATTAAATCTGATGGGCTGAGTCTAGAATGCGAAAGGTTTATGATGGAAGGAATTTTAGAGAAAAAATATCAATAATACATTCAATGAACTTAGAGATGAAAGATGACAGTGAGCTGGGGCACTAGCTGGATAGGCAAATGGAGTCAACAATGAGTTTTTTGTTTTTTTTTCTTTTAGAGATGATTGTCTAAAGTGTATTTTTATGATGTGGTGGAAAGAAGCAGAAGAGAATGAGAGGTTAAGGAGAAGAGTAAGGGAGGAGGAAAGAGTGGGTGGAAGGTGACTGGGAAATGGGTCATCACTGAGGCAAGTGGAGTAGTTTGAAGAGAGAAAAACTGAATCTGTGAAAGAAAGGAAAGAGGAAAAAGCTGGAAGATGGGGAAGAAAAAAGAAACCAAATAAAGAAAGAGCAGTGAAATCTTGGTAAGAATGAAACTGGGCGGGGCGGGAAGGAGAGGATTCGAGGAATGAGTCAAAAATAGTAAAAGTATGGTTGGAATTGTGAGCCTGGGAATCATTTAAGTTAGAGAAACTGAGAAGTTTATCTAGGAAGATAGCAGAACTGAACAAGAATGCATTTGTAGGGGAGAAGTCAGGCTGAACTTGAGTCTCCCTCGGAGGGGCTCTGCAGCACAGAGCAGAAGTGGGAGAGACTGGTGTTGAAAGACAGCTTAGCCTCCCTCCTTGTTCAGGCCAGTCAGGTCAGGTGAAACAGAGCATGAAGGAAAATTGTAGCTTTCTGTACAGGTAGGCAGGCAGTTGGTAGTAATTTATAAAAAGTAACAGAGTTGGCAGAGCTTGGTCTCCTCTCCAACATCCATCCATGACTATCACTGCAGAAGAGACAGACAGTTGTGCCATGTGAAGAGCTGGCATAATTTACTGTTTTCATGGAGAAAGTAGGGAGAAGAGACCCAGTTATGGGTCACAGTTTACTCCTGGGTCTGCTTCAAAGGCAAAGAAACCATAAGTTCCTTCTTATTAAAGGCAAGTTGCAAAGAGTCAAAGCAACTTTGAGAGATAAGCTTTCCATTAAACTACTACACTGTACTGGTACTTTTGTTCTCTTTTTAGGCAATAGTAAGTAAATAGCATTTTTTTCCTCTGCATCTTGAATTTCAACACTCATTAAATCATGTAATAAGATATTTGATTATCCATGCCTTCTCTAAGGTGCCAGTGTGAGGCCCTGTGAGACCTCAGTGAGAGCTAGTTTTATTGTTAGTTCTGTGGCATTGAAAATTATTTGAATTTAATCGTATGTGGCAATGAAAAGCCTTACAGCTGAACGCAACAGTACAGTACCGTACCTTCTCAATGAAATACATCAGTGGCTCTTTGCCACGGGGAACAGGTGGATCCCAGCTGAGTACAACATATGTTTTGCTGGTTTCTGAAGCATGTACATTGGTAGGAGGTCCTGGAATATGAACATCGCCTGGAGAAGTAATAAACTTACAAGTGTTAAACAGCAGATTAACACCCAGGTCAGCACTTATGCTACAGCTCATCTTTCTGAACTCCCACCCTACAACGCATTTCAAAGCTACTAAAGGCTAAAATATCAGCTTTACATTTTACCAGCTTGTTTCATGTCTATTTTAAGGAACTAAGTATGCAAATTAAAAGTGGGCTATTTATTTTCACTGCTGAAATAAAATATTCAACAGAAAACTTTCTATCTCTGTGCATTTGTCTCACATGATTTTTCTTTGATCATATTTGAATTACTTTAATCAGCTGTGCAAAATGCCTTGATAAAGCCACTTGCTGTATGCAAATAAGAGATGCTTGATCAAAGACGTAAGTCCAAGAGTCAGTATCGAAAACTGAACCATAAAAATTCCAGAAGGACAGTAAGTTTAAATAGAAAAGGAGTTTAAAGTTAAGTGTACAGGAGGAAAAAAAACATACTAAAAATAGCTTCTCTAATATGGATGGTGTTACAAGCCAATATAATTTAGATCTGCCCTACAGAATCAGAGACATGCAAATGTATCATACAGCCACCTTTGTTCCTACTTTCTCAAGCGACTATGTCAGCTGGAGATTAGTTGGAGTGCAGCACTTGTCTGCCCACATACCCCTCTCTATTCTCACCCAAACCCTGCAAGGAATGTGATGATAAGCCAAATTGAGGGAATCTTAATCTGCCCAAATAGGGCAATTTATTGCCACTCTGTGCCACAGCAGAGGCCATGTTCTGTTGGTTGAATGGACATTGAAAACGTGGTACAGGCAAAAGGTGATTCAAGCCTATAAATGACAGCTTCCAGCATATTCATTTATCTCTGAATAAAGTGTCGCCTGGCAACAGTTCAGCAATGGCAATTTGGGAGATATCCATAAATATCCTGTTCTTGCAGCTCAAAATGTAGTAGTGTGAGAGGGATTTTAAGGTATTTTGGGCATTTTCTTTTTTTTACAGTGCAATACTCTGCACATATCCAATAAATGCTTAGAATTTCATCTATAAAAATAGAAAATGTCTTTTCCACATGACAATATAAGTCAAAGAAGGAGAAAATATAACAATTTATTCACAAAGACATTAGAACTACAAGTAAAAATCCAGGCTGAAAATAAGTACATTGGGAGTTAGTTTGTCTTCTATGACACTTCTTTTTCTAATTATAAGCAGGTTTTAAAAGCAACTTGGAAGTCTGTATGCAATAATTTACATCACTTACTATCCTTTTTAATGAATTTTTATTTTTATCCCCTACAAATGTGTCTTTGTTCTTTGCGAAAGCACATCAATTTGTTGAGTTTAAGACAGATCTGCTGAAGTATAGTAAATAAATTATTTTAAGTACTAAAAAAAGCTATTTTCAGCATAATTAATGGGAATAGGAAAAAAAAGTTTCAAGTAGACTTCACAGGGTTAAGTCCCAATAATGTATGCTAAATGTTCACCCTTTAGAATTCCAAATCTGACATCATTTTTATCGTAATACTACACAATCAAGAACATGACCTTGTCCTACCCCTCAGACTCTTGCATTAATTGATGTTATCTGTGGCTTGTGAGGTAGGATGCCTGCTTTATTTTATAGTTACAAAACACTCGTTCACTAACTAGATTTTTTGCAAACTCTTATGTTACTGATTATATTCTAAAATTTCTTGGATGTAAACAAAAGAAATCATGGAAGAGCTACATGCCTTCAAGTTCATCCTGAGAGATAATAATACGTCTGCCTTCATCCACGTGAATAGCTGTAGATGAAAATATGAATTTATAATTAGTTTCTGGATTACTTTAGTGTATTTACAGATTTTGAAGCTTATTTTTGTCAACAGTGAAGATCACTGAGTAACTGTGTCCACTATCTCAGTTTTTGTATTATAACTTCATTATAGCATATTGATTCTGTCACTGTTAGGAAAGTTACACATTACACCTGGACCATCAAAGGCAGGGGTGGGTAATTAATTTGGCTGGAGGGCCACTTAACGAATTTTGGTGAGCTGTCGAGAGTCATGCATATAAAATATTTTGGAAGATATCATTTTAACACATTAATACCCACCACCACCTCCCTGCCCTACCTGCTGCCCAGAGCAGAACAGCAGGGGCAAGAGGAAGAGAAGGAGGAGCTGCTGGAGGTTGAAGAGGTTCAGCAGTAACCCAGGTGGCTGCAGCAGTGGCAACAGCAGCCTCACTGGAAAGTTGTGCATGCTGGTCGGGGCTAGGGCCAGGGTCTGCAGATTGAGGGAGCTCAGCAGTAACCCAGGTGGCTGCAGCATGGCAGCAGCAGCTCCACTAGGAAGTTGTGCATGGTGGCCAGCATGGTGGGCTGGGACTATCCAGTAGGTGAAGGCAGGACTGAGTCCCATGAGGAGTGCTACAAGGACAGCCAGGCTGGATACGGTCAATTGGCAGGCACCCACCTGTGAGCCAGATCCAATCAATTAGTGGGCCAGTTTCAGCTCACGGGTTATATTTTGTCCACCCCTGATCTAAGGGCACTTAACATGAGCATTCGTAACTTGTGCTAAGTGCCCTCTGAGCTTCTCAAAGTTATGCTACTTCATGCAAGGGTTAACTCTGGTCTGTGCTACCTTGTTCATGTTAGGGCAACTTCAGTCCACTTCAGGGAGATAAAAAGAGCAACTTTCAGACTTCAGTATCCCAGGATGCACCACTTCCAGCTGTCCTTACCCACCCAAAACAGAGGTAGAGCCCAGCTGTCCTGGCTCCTTAGCCAGACCCCTGCTCTCCAGCCCTATACTGGCAAGTCA
Source organism: Crocodylus siamensis (assembly GCF_052110815.1). Classification (NCBI taxonomy): domain Eukaryota; kingdom Metazoa; phylum Chordata; order Crocodylia; family Crocodylidae; genus Crocodylus; species Crocodylus siamensis. Next base: position 37,832,993 of record NC_143395.1, on the reverse strand, counting down.
GAGCTGTGCAGGCAAGAAACAGTATTAACCCACAGACCATTGTACAGACCATTGTAACTCTAGCACCACTTATTATTCCACAGCTTTCGTATGGCCTAAGTATAACATGTAACTTCACCCTGACTCGCATTGAATTAGTCACATGAAAAGTAATGGTGAGAGTATGTTTAAAGGATAACTAAAACGTCCTAGAATTTTATTGTTAATTGATGTTCTCTGGCATAGTAGTAAGGCATTATGTTATCAGTTGAAATTTGGGGTTGAGGACTACCATGAAATGGCAGTGGCAACTCAGTGTTTACAGGAGAGAAGTGACTATGATACCTATGCAGAAGGCCAGTGCAAAATAATATACATTTGGCATTAGAAACACATAGCCTTTGTGTTGGCCTTTTGAACAGAGCGAAATCTGAGCTGAAAGGAATGTCCATCTAAACTACCCTCCCTTGTGACAGACTACAATAGTCAATACTTTGAGCAGTACTAGAGATCCTACCCATCTGCCTGTAAATTTGAAGTTATTTTATCAGGGGTGCCCAATGTGGGGGACGAGAGGGATATCCTAGAAATGACAGCCTGAGGAAGAAGACAGACTTTTATTGCCTGTGAATTCAAACAACAAGTATTTTCTATTCAGCGAATATAGATATACTGGATAATATTTTCAAAAGTGTCTTTAGTAGCTAAGAGAATGAAGTCTATGGAAAGTCAGTAAGTGGAGCTCCTAAGTTGCTACTTCATTTTGTTTTCTTTATTAATGCTATCCATTGTAGTTGTGCATATTTCTTAGATACTGAATTATCCTGCAAATATGAATGTAAATGAACTGGAACCATTCAACTCCTGACAAGTACCTAATATGGATCTTTTTGCCATTATGGGCATCTCTGTCTTGTAATTAGTAAGAGGGCCCACACAAGAAAATAATGTAGGTAAAGGAGAGGTTCAAAACAAAGAGATAAGTATTGCCCAGAAACAAAACGTTTCCTTAAAATTTAAATGGTAAATACAGAACTACTTCTTAGTGCTCACAGTACTCACTTTGTAACCTGTCCAGGTCAACAGGATCAAGAGCTGCAACTGGGTCAGAGACTCTCGAATGCCTGCTGATACCCGCTTTGTTCACAGCTCTCACACGGAACATGTAAGACCGTCCCTCAAGCAAGCCGGTTACAGGATATTTGCAGATTTTGACTGGAGCATCATTGCACTGCACCCAGTTTTCAGTGCCCACTTCACACCTTTGAAACAGAAAATAAAATCATTGATCAGCATTCCAAAATAAACTTACGCAATTAGTACGTACCAGGCTTACATCCATACAGAGGCTTAGATCCACAGCTGACATGAATGAGTCATCCCTCACTGACTTTTAGGAAGCCCGCTGACTGATACCAGGTATGGGTTTAGCCCACAATATTAACTAAGAAATATAGTTCTGTTATACTTCATTTTCTCTGACCTTTCCAAATTCAGTCTAGCCCTACTCATATCCATTCAGAATACTACTGCAAAGATTGTGTTCTTGGTACGTTGTTTTGACCTTGTCACTTTTCTCTCTTCCTTAGCTCTCTGTTCTCTCTTGCATCACAATACTTGTGTTCATTTTTGGGACCCTGAATAGCCTATTCTCATCCTACCAGTCAGGTCTTATTCACCTCTCTCTGGATTCTTATTCATTATTCAGTTCCCACCTCTGACAAGGTGATGATGATCGCCATTACCTACTTGTGGTTTTTCCCAGGCTGCCCCTCACATTTGGGAAAAGCTCCCATAAACAACAGCTAGAGTTTCATTATCCTCTTTGAAACTTTCTTCCCAGTTGCTACTTTCTGTGATGCTTACACTGCTGGTAATGTTAGCCAATATTAATCTCATTGTTTTCTTGTTTGCCGCCCCCCACCACCCCAATCTGCCTATATGTATCCATCTGTCGTCTCCTGTCTTATACAATGACTTAAGATCTTTGGGGTAGGAGATGTCTTTTTGTTCTGTACAGCATCTACCTCATAACTAGAACATTTCAGCGCTACAATAATCCAAGTAATAACAACACTACAAAAGGAGCAGTACACTAATTCATCCATGATCTACATACCATTTAAATGCCATGCTTTATTCTGAGCATTTAAATGGGCTTAAATAATACACATATATTGTTGAGTCCTCAGAGGCAGAATAATTTCTTCCCCAGTGATAACCCTTTAAGAGTGGTTCAAGACTATCTCCAAGAAAAAACAAAGGTATCTGACATACAAATAGCACAGTGCAGAAATAGGTAAAAATGTATTGCAAAAATGAGTAACTACTAAGTTTAATATAGAGCACCAAATATATTGAAATTATATCAGTAATATTTTGTATCTAGTAAATTGCCATTTTTTAATATTAAGGTTCAGATTCTCAGGATCTAGATATGATGAATTTACATCAATATAGTTGTTTATTACCTTTCTAAAAAAAGGATCAGGCACACATGTACAGCCCTGTACCACTGTAATTCGCTCCGATCCAGTGTAGAATTACCCCAGGGAAAATCAGAGGTAAAATGACACTAGTGTATGTTACACTAGTATTAGGTGTCTCATGTCCTCAGCAAATACTAGTTAGCCTTTGGCTTAAAGAATGTAGGCTAATAGTTGCTCGCTCACCACCCACTGGTGAGGCACTGAAATAGAGTCTACCTCATGCAGTTAACCTACTTATCTGTCTTCTTCAAATCCTAGTATAAATTACAGTGGGAAACAAAACTGATATAAATTACTTTAGTATAAATGTGTTCCTCTCACCAGACCCTTGGATACATTTGTAAGAAGCAAGCAATGCAGAAGGGGAAAGCTAAAATGCAGATTCAAGTTGCCTCTACTGAGCAGAACCCAGGCCAAAATTCAGATCCAACAGAGAGGAGCTATAATGATGGTTTAAACTGCTCACTTAGTCTTCTCTAGTTTGGATTAGCTCTTGCCCCAAGCTAACAAACACTGCTAGAAGGAATCATGATGGATTAGAGGACGTGGCTTGAACCCTTTTATATTCCAATGGTTGCCAACCCCTTTAATGGTTCCTGGAGAATTATAATAGTCCTGAGCCTCCTCTGGATTGTTCATGGACTAAACTGTCCCCAGACAGTCCAAGTATTTGGGTGGAAGGTATAAAAACTGTGATTTGTTTCAGTATGTATATTTTTTGCAGACAAAAAATAAATTGCAAATGCACACCCACCTATCAACAAAATATCCAAAGACTGGACTCTCCTCAACTGTATTTGGTGGTTTCCAGGTAACAATGACATAATCTCTGTTAGCATCATGGCACTTAACATCCATTGGAGCTCCTGGTGCCCCCATGACTAATGCATCCGCATCTATACCGGAAAAAATAAGTATATTGGATTTGAGTAGGATGCTTCCCAGACTCAGCAGCTACAACACAGCAAAAGTAAAGTATAGTCACTGTCCAATTCACCAGTATGGTATTCCCACTCTACGTGAGTCAGATTCTAGTGTTTTCAGTGTGGCTAAACCACATTAAACTGAAATAACGTACTTGTGAGTAATGATTGATAGGCTTAAAAACCTTGCTGGTTTACCTTTCTGCTGACAGAGATGTGAGAGAGGCCCCTGGAAGACATGAAGTTAAAGGTTCAATGGGATCTGATGTACAATCCCTACAATGCAAGGCACAATGCCACATGTGTATGCAGGAGGCATGGTTATGGGATCCATCAGTTCCCAACATGACATATTGCTGGTGCAGAGGAAGCTGGGGAACCTGATACCTGCAACTGGAAGCTCTGATCAGCTGATCTGCAGCATGAGGATGCACCATGTGCTTCCACAACTGATTCGTGCTTCCAGCTGCAGGATCACATGGTGTGCCTCCACTGCTGGGACCCTGGATCCGCTGATTGGCATTCCAGGCTGCTAGGGTGCAGTGGGTTGCTTGATTCCAGATGCTCCCTGATGGTTGGGAGCCCCAATCTGCCACTGCTCCCAGCCAAGGAGGCATATCAGAGTCAAAGGCTCCAATAAGGAGCCTTTCTCTGAGGCTGGGAGTGGCTGCTGATCACTTCTCCTCACCTTAGAGATGCAAGAGCTCTTGACTCCAATATGCCCCCTCAGCTGGGAGTATCAATCAGTTGATCTACACTCTCAGCTTCAGAAGCACAGGGCTCTCATGTACTTTGGAGGTTGGGAGCCACAATTAGCTTGGCCATACAGTCAATTAATAGCATGATGGGAACCAGCTATAAAATTATTACACATTTTGTGTAATAATTTTGTGGTTTATTCCTTGTATCATTCCATTAAGTGCATTAATGTATGGCTAGATAACTACTAAACACGTGATTAACGGCTTAATCATTTCTTAAGTATAACATGTGCGAGGAACCGTACACACCAAAGATCCACAGACTTCCTATGAGAGGTGAAAGCTTAACAACCTTATTTGATTTTAAAGCCCAATAAAAAGCTAGATCTCAGTTATTCACATGTCAAAAAGTGGGACTTAATGAAAAACAACATGTTGACAGGAAAAAATAGCTTTCTAGGTCTATAGAGTTCTACTACTTTTCTAAGATTACTTCTTAATTGAGATGCTAATAATCCAAATTAATTTCCTTAACTGAGATACCCATATGCAGACAGGGGAGCATTGATGTTGAAGAACCCAGAACTCCAGAAAAAGACTATTAATAGGGGAAGTTCTCAGTCTGCCAGAAAAGGGTTATACATATACTGCATGTGGCCTGCATTTATCTCTTCTTGGTTTCTCTTGATTGTTAAGAGAAACAATCACCAAACATAAGCCTCATCTTAAGATTGCGCCTAAAATATGGCTGTTCCCTGAATGTTTTCAGCACGGTACAGTGATTAAAAAAAAAAATCCACCAGCTGGCACGAGTCATTGCTAATCATGTTGTGTCTTCATGAAGGAGTCCAGTTCCTGCTAAAGTAACACCACAGAGAAGTGCCGAAGAGTCTTATAGTATTTCACCCTAATGCAAAGGCAAGAGCACTAAAAGGAGATATTAGGACTGGGCTCCAACATGATTGGCTAGGGTTTTGTCTAAGGAAATGAACTAGAAACAAAGCCATAGCAGTTTGTCTTCAGTGACAGCAAAGAGGCTGAATAGTCAGCCTAGGACATATAAGGCCAGTGAAGTCTGTGACTAAACCCACAAGAAGGATCTACAGCCCTCCATAGTGGCCCTGTCTACTTACCGCCCTGCTGTGCTATGACAGTTTGAAAGAAAACTGTGAGGAAGACTTCATGTAAGCTGTGGTACGCCTCTAAACTGAACTCACCGGATCCTCAGCATGTATTAATTAGCTCCATTGACTTCAGTGGCATTATACCAAGTTTTAGTCAATGAGGATTGGACCTGAAGTGCTTAAGAGAGTCGAAGAGCTGCGCAGCAAAACTTGAACTTATTTTTAAAACAAAAGAGATGGAGAGGCAGGTTATGCCCACAGATGTGCGTGGGAGCTTGCATTCACATCCGTGGGAGTTGTGATTAGTGACAAATTTTTACCTTTATTCTATTTTAATGTCTTCATCTCCTTTTTCTTTGTCTCTCCCATGAAATGTGTATTTTTTTGACAAACCAATATTTCTTTTCCCTTTTTCCCACAGGTGTTACCCATAGGACTAGACTGTGATTGCTGCTGAGGAAGGTGCACGGATGACAGAGAACCTTTTTTTTTCTTCTTCCTCAAAATCCCCATTATGTTGCTAAGTGAATTCTTTATCCTATTGCATTTGCTAAGTTGTTTTCAAATGAAGAATAAAGACCATACCTCTGACAAACAGGAATGCTCTATGCTCGTTCACCCCTCCTTTTGTAACCACGCGCAGGGTATATAAACCTTCATCATCCTTATTCAGATGGGTGAAAGACAGTGCTGCCTGGCCTTCTCCAAAGAACAGATTTGTCCACTTGGATTCTTTTATTAGGACATCTAGGATGGAATAGCAAAAGGGCATGTTTCAATAATCTAGCAAATAGAAATCTTCATCCTAGCACACATTTATGCTCATCAGGCCTGCCATTTCTGCAGCTTTGCTCAGCATGATGGTGATTTAATGCTCTGAAAATCTACAAGGACTACAAGGACTTAACTGTGTCCCACCAAATTCATTTAATCAATTAATATTAAATGAGTGTACACTTTTGCTCTGCTATAATGTACCTACTACAGAAATAGGAATGATTTCCCTGTAACCTCATTTTAACAAGTTGACAAGGAAGGAATTTTAACCCACGTTTTGAAACAATGCTATGAAAACCAACAATACACAGTTGTGATTGCAATAGGTAACTTCTATCCAATTTTATAAACTTTTCTGCCTATTCAGGTCAAGTGTCAGATTAGTCAAACTTCTCTTTCTTCAAGTGTAAAGACAAGATTTGAGTTTAATCTGAAGCCTGCAATAAATATACACCAAATTTTAAATCCTCCAGACATGCCTGCTGAGCAGTGAATCAAATTAAATTTGAATTTTTCACAGGTGAGAGGTGGTGACCCATGATTAATGTTAATTAAACTGATTGAGTAGTGAAATTGGAGCAAAGGAATGAGCAGAATATTTTATGCTGGTCAAGGGAGTTCCTTTCTATCCCTTTTTTAAATAATTGATTAGAATACTTCTGATTGTTAACTCCTTGAATCCTCTTCTATACAAACCTATCATAATTAGTGCAGCAGCTTTACATTCAAATTTGTCTGAGGGCTTTCTATATTTATTATCATGATCAGGGATCCTGGTTTTCTCTGATAAAAAAATCCCCAATTTTCAGGTTAACAATAGTAACCCCAAATCCACATTTTTCCAAGATTAAAATGAAACACCACTAATGCATAGATTTATATATATAGTGGTGTTTCATTTTGATCAAGGAAAAATGTGGATTTTGGGTTACTTTTCATTGGCCAAAAATTTGGGGACTTTTTTTGTTAATCAGAGCAAACCAGGATCCCTGATTATGATGCTAAAATTGAAGCAGATGTGCCAAAAGTTGCAGTTTAGTCGTTTTGGCCAATTAATATACTTATAACTACACAAGTGAACTAGAAATGGGGGGAAGTGTGTTACATCTTTAAATGTCAAAGGCTACAGTCATGCTTCCATTTGCTTGCTCTTTCTCCACGAATCATTCACTTGTAGGTGTCCAGTGGACCATCTTCAACAGGAGGCATGGAGAGTACCCTAACCCCTTTTAACCCATAGTTTAGTAACCAAGGCACTTTCCTGGGAAGTGGGAGATATATAAATTCAAATCAATCCCACCAGAGATAAGTCAGAAAGCTATATTCTAGGGCTATTTCAAAAGTGTTCTTACCACTATGCTATTGCCACCATGTGTCATACTGAGCTTCATATGAGAAGGTTATTAGGCATACTATGACCTTGCCTAAGGAGTTAGATGGAATTCATGGGCATCCCAGCCTTCATTTGGATTGCAACAGAATTTAGGCAGGAATGATGTAGGAATATGCGATAGCCCAAATCTAGGTGCCTTGGGATCTTTTCACATCAAGTGAAGGCCTTCATGAATCCATGCAAACAAGAGGTTTTAGCTGCTGACCTGAGTCAATTTGGACCATTCTTTATTTCTTAGGCACTTAAATTCCATGTAATTCCTATTTAGAAACCTTAGAAGTTGACTAGGATCTGATCCACAAGCTCTGTTGACTCTATAAGGTTTCTCCAGACACCAATATAAAGCTATAAACAGGCATTGTTTTTGTCATGGAATCAGGTGCCCCGTAATATTTTCCAGCAGAACTGATCCAATTGATTGTCAGGTACAGATGTTGCCCAGAATTATTGTCAGCATCAGTCCCCTGCACCTCCCAGGGCTTCAGATCCAACAAGACAGTGCTGTTGGCTGGCCCCCATCCAAGGTGCATGTCTACAAGCACAAAGCAGGGACCTGCATGAAAGATACACCCTAGAATTGCCTGCCCAGGATAGCTAGAGAGAATGGGCAGCCCTAGCTGCAGGGATCAGATAGGCAGCTGCCACAGTACAGTGCTACAAACTATTAATAGGAATCACCATGCTCACATTCTGGAGCATTTGGGGCATGACAAGTACATCTGTTCAACCATATTTTGTGCTGCAATATTTTTTTTCTGGCATGACAAGGGTAACGTCTGTTTGCAGCCTAAGTGAATGCAAAATATTTCACAATTTAGGTTCCTAATTAAAGGAAAACCTCTGATACCAGCTGAGCTAATATCCAAAGTTATTATTTCAGTGTGTTTCCTTGAGCATCTTAATTTGGTTAAAAGTAAGTCAGAGTTTTTAAATTGTCAGAAACTTAAAACTATTTGAAAAGATTTGATTGAGATGATTTACATATTTACAGTTTACAGTTTGCTGGCTAGCAGCTAGTCTGAGTCTTATTAATTTTGAATATGTAATTTTCTTGTGTATAATTAATAGAAGTAAACTACAGAGATCCATCTCCAGTCTTTAGTGATTTATCATTTGAATAATGAAATAAAGAAATAAGGAAATGCATATTTAAATATCAACACAGAATTTCATGACTTGTCTGAAAAAGAACTAAAAAATTGTTATACATTGTTAGATATTGCTAGATCCATTATTAACCTTCCTGATGTTCAAATTCATGAGGTGGCCCTGGTTCTAAAAATATCTGTGATATTTGTTCTAAAAATATCTATGATATTTATATCTGCGGGATGTAAAATACACAGAAATAATATACAGCACATGAATTCTTATCATATTTGAATGAAATTCTACCTGTAACTTGTATGCAGGCATCGAAAACTCTGAGAAGAATAGATTAGGCCACATCTATTTCTTCAATGTTTCCTACTGGATATCTTCACTATTTTCTCAGTAAGTATGCTGGTTTTTCTAGATCCTTTCTTAGACACCTAACTTCCCCCATGGAATGGACAGTAGCTTACTAGCCAGGATGCTAATTTAGAGCTGTGGATTGGAGTACATAACTAACCACCCTACATCCTTTAATGAATTTATCTCTTCACAAAGCCACTTGGTTGTGACTTCTTTGTTTAAATATATGAGCGTCTGGTTTTTGTGCCCATGGCCAGGGACAGACATTCACAAAGCCGGAGCCTGAACTGATTCAATCTTTGCAGGTGTCCAGGGAGCGCAAGCCTCTTCCCGGCAGGAGCGCTGCAAGCGAGTAGTCAGAGCTGCCATGGACTGTGCGGGGCATGTGGCGGCACTGGCGCTCAAAGGAGGCCATAGTCCCAAGCTCCTCCCAGTGCTGCCACCACTACTCATGCTATGCAGTCTACAGCAGCTCTGCCTGCCCCGCAGTGCATCCTCCCCCCACCCCCCAGCAGTGCAGCCCCGCCACTGGGAAGTGGCTCACAGTCCTTAAACACCAGGACAGGGGCCATAAGGGCCCTGCCCGCTTGCCACTCCAGCAGCAGGGTCAGCAGCAAACACAGAGGCCAGTCAGCAGGGCACCTTATGTGAGGGGGCAAGGAGGCCCCCTCCTGCTGGTGTCTGGCAAATGGGGAAGGAGGGGCTTATCCTGCCACTCCTCCCATGCAGGGAGCAGGCAGTTGGGATGGGCAGACCCTGGCTGCATTCCCCAGAGGCAGTGGGAGTAGAGGGGGAAATAATCCCCCTATGTGACCTCTCTGCCTCAAGGGGGCATGCCTGCTGGTGTTTAGCAGTGCTCTCCCACTGCAACAATGAGGGGGAGTGCCCAGCACACTCCAGCTTGGGTCTGTGCCAGTGGGAGAGGGAGGGGGGAATCCCCTCCTTGGCCAGTTCATTCAAGCCACTGCAGTGGCTGGCCACAGCCCCGCCACTGGAGCAGGCAGCAGAGAAATGCAGGTCTGCACTGATGGCACAGAGGAAGGGTGAAATAAGCCTCTTTCCTGCCCCCTTCCGGGGGCCAGCAACTGGCCAGGCCCCCGCCCCTGCCTGTCCCTGCTCCGACTAGGGAGCAGAAGGGCAGGGGCAGCCCTGCTCCACTGGAGTAGAGGGCATAGACCAGCATGCATGCTGGGATGCTAGGGGATACTGGTTTAACTTAAGCCAGGAAGGGGTCTGGGACAGAAGTTGCATAAACCTCTTTAATCTCAATCAGTTAAGTCTGATACATCATTCAACCAGGTTTATCTCAAACTGATTATAGCCATTTTGAAACTGATTTATGTGCACTGAACTTATGTTGTTACAGGTTTAAACCAGTTTCTGATCACTTAAACCAGTTTATGTGTAACTTCTGTCCCTAGCCCATGTGTGTGATCTAAGCTTTGTGAGAAGAAAGCAAGTCAAAGATGGCTGCAGATGAGTTACAGGCAATGTACCTATTAGTTGCATAACTAGGATGGCATCAGCCCAGGGGCAATGCGTAGAGGGTGCACAGGGGTGCACATGCATGCCCTGCACCCCTGCAAAAAGGCATTGCCAACACCTCACCACTGACACCGCTGGAGGCATCTGCGAGTGGTCCATGATCACCTCTGACCACCACCAACACTGCCGGTGGCCCCTGCGGGTGATCACCAACCCCTGGTCAGTGCTCACCACCCTCCCCACCCCTAACATTGCCAGTAGCATCTTAGTTTCATAGTTTCAGAGTAGCTAGAGTCAGAAGGGACCTAGGAAGATCATCTAGTCCGACCCCCTGCCTTGGCAGGAAAGAGCACCGGGGTCAGATGACCCCGGCAAGGTGTTCATCTAACTTCCTTTTAAAAATCCCTAGGCTAGGAGCCTGCACCACTTCCCCTGGAAGCCGGTTCCAGGCCCTAGCCGCCCTAACTGTGAAGTAGCGCCTCCTAATATCTAATCTAAACTTACCCTCCGCCAGCTTGTGACCGTTATTCCTGGTCACTCCTGGCAGCGCACGGGGGAACAGGGACTCCCCCAATACCTGCTGATCCCCCCTGACCAGTTTGTAGCAGGCCACAAGGTCCCCCCTTAACCTTCTCTTGTGGAGGCTAAACAGGTTCAGGTCCCGTAGCCTCTCCTCATAAGGCTTGCCCTGCTGACCCCTGATCATACAAGTGGCCCTCCTCTGGACTCTTTCCATATCATCCACGTCCCTCTTGAAGTGTGGCGCCCAGAACTGGACGCAGTACTCCAGCTGCGGCCTGACCAGTGCCGCATAGAGGGGGAGGATCACCTCCCTGGACCTGCTCGAGATGCATCTGTGGATGCATGACAAGGTACGGTTGGCCTTCTTGACTGCCTCCCCACACTGCCGGCCCATGTTCATTGTGGAGTCAATGACAACTCCAAGATCCTTCTCCGTCTCCGTGCTGGCAAGAGGGGAGTTCCCCAACCTGTAAGTGTGGTGCCGGTTCTTCCTCCCCATGTGCAACACCTTGCACTTATCAGTGTTAAACCCCATCCTATTCTCATCCGCCCACCGTTGCAACCTGTCAAGGTCAGCTTGTAGCCTATTGCACCCTTCTAGTGCACCCACATCCCCCCACATCTTAGTGTCATCAGCAAACTTGAACAGGGTGCTTTCTACCCCCTCATCCAAGTCACTGATGAAGATGTTGAACAGTGCGGGCCCCCTGCTTACCGCCACCATGCTCTCACTGCCACCACACTCCCAGTAGTGGCCAGCAGCGATCATGGAGTGCCTGCAGATGCCAGACACATGTGCTGTTCATTCACCAATTTAGAGGAGGAGCCAGTACTCCATAAACCCTCTCCCCACTTCCTCTCCCACTCTCTTTTCAAGGCACCAAAGTTGCCAATTAAAACACTGATTTCCAAATTCTATGTAGCTATGTAGAATAAATGGTGATAGAAGGGAAAAAAGATCTAGCAATAAGGGACTTATTAGCAGGGGTCTGTAAACCTTAGGGTTGAACCTAAGTTCAAACAGTCTCTTTTAACTTCTATTAAAATCTGCCTCTGGCTTAAGCCTAGCTGTCTTGGCATGAGTTTCTTACATTTTAGTATTCTAAATTTGCAAAGCAGTCACTCCAGTATAGTGAGACTTCAATGGAATATCTCTCCTGGGTGGGATAATTACAGAAAGTAAAAGGTTCTTTCAGGAGCATAAATTCTGAAACCCACAGATTTAAGGAGGAAGCTAAATGCATCTGAACAATCTGAAACTATTTTAAATGGATGCATGTTAATTACTGCATGAAAACCAGCTTACCATCTCTGTACCACTCAGCCCGAGGTCGAAGCCTAGTCAGCTCAGGAGTTATCAGCATGGAACATTTGAGGGTAAGAGTTTCTCCTTCCATCCCAAAAGTGACACCAAACTTCTCCAAAAGTCGAACATCAATGTGAGTGAAGCAAACATCAAGCGGGAAGGGCACTGAACATGGAGAAATCATAAGACACTTTGAGACAAGTAAATTGTACTTGGTACAAGCATAGTGTCTTCCAAAAAGCTTCAGCATGTGGAATGGATTGCTAACATACAGGACTGAACAATGCATGCAGCTGGAAGGTTAAATATACCTGTATATCTTACCTTGTGACTTCTGAAAATTAAGAAAGTAAGGTCAGAAGCAAGATGTAGTGTTTTAAAAAATAATGTTACTGGGGCTACTGATTGGATAAAGTATCTACTTTTTTTTCTCAAAAAAAAAAAAAAAAGAAAAAAGGAGATGATGCTTACAATTGAAAGGTGATATGCCAGCAGGGAGTGGCTCTTCTTCCCCTCTGAACCCTACAAAACATAGACAATTAAGGTTCATATAAGAAAAGTACAATGTCTGTTTTCCTTTTTTCTAAGAGTGACATGGGACTTACTTCTCACAATCACAGCAGCATTTGTCGATGCCTGCCCATGGATATTTGTTGCTACTGCAGTATAGGTAGCAGTGTCATCAAAACTGGCTCTAACAGGGAAAAGAAGAAAATAAATTACAATATTTACAATTTTAAATACAAATAATCTATATTATGAATCAGTCTTAAACAAAGTGAACCAGATTCCTTGCTAAGGTCACACAGACCAAAGGAGGGAAATCGGGGAGCTCAGTGTGCCTCCATCCTGGGTCTATAACAGGTTTAAGCAACATGAAGGTTCATTAACTTGTGCAATAGAGAGTCATCCATCACATAGGAATAACTGAAGTATATAATGCACTGCCCAGTGTCCTTTCACCTGCCCCTCTCAAGGCTCCTGCATCATGCATTGTAAGAAAAAAGAATAGGAGACAAAGGAGAGGCATAAGAAACAGCAGGCCTTGGATGCTCTGATGTCTTTCTCTAGAGTTATCCTTGGTAGGTAGCTACAGGAAGGTTTTGTGGCCTTTATACCACTTGAAGACAGTGGAGCAGCCTGGGGAATATGGTCATCATACAATGGTTACAGATTTTGAAATAATTTGATTTAAATGTTTTTACTTATTTTAATGTAAAAATAGAAGCTAATGAAAGAAGTTGTAATCAATTTAAAAAAATCATTTTTGGTGCTTCACAGAGCTTATTGGTTGAATAATTTATTCTCCACAGTTGCCTTTGATATAATACTATCATACCATGTCTGCATACCAGCTAAAATATGATTTCCAGTGTAAATATCTGCATCCCCATTATTTTCTCCATAAGGGTCAACCAGAAGTAACGCTACCAAACCTACTGGCGTTACACATGTAAAAGTGAAGTAAGGAAAAAAGAAAATACCTTCTAGTCTTTTTTGGATATGATTTGGGGTACTTTAAATTAAATTTTATATACAAATGCATGGGACATATTTATTAGCCATGCATTTGTATATAAAATTTAATTTGGGATGAAACTGTTTACAAAAATAGACATTTCATGATACCAGAATGTTTTACAAATTTACTTCAGCTTTTTTTCTGGAAAAAAGCCCAAAAACAAAACGATTTTTGGGAAGTTTGGAAACTTAGGACATTTCATTTTTGACATTCTCAACATAAACCATTTTGATTCCAAAGATTTCAAAAGTTACTTCAACTTCAGTTTTTTTTAAAATATATTAATAAAATACTCAAACCCAAAGGAAAATATTTTATTTGACCCAATATAAAAATTTCCCTCAATTTTCCTATGGATTAAACACTTCGAAAAAATACTTGTGTCAATTTTTTTTCATGGTTTTATTTTTTAGAGTTGACATCAAACTGAAAAAATCAGACAATTGATGTGTGCAATTGGCTCCTGCTTCTCTGTACTTCACACTCATTTGCCTGAGGTCTTGACTTTGAGTGTCCAATGAAAGGTGCAATGTTCAGTGTGCGTGCATTCAGTTCCCTTTCAGAAGACTGACTCAGTAATATTCTGAAAACTGTCAGGTGAAACATGAACATATGGCCTCCAGTGACTTCTAAAAGATTACAGACAAAGGATGTGAAAGCACAGAGCAGACACAAAAAGTGTTTGATGCAAACTGCTTCACAGGGTTGCAGACTTCATGTCATGCAGCATGTGTCACTGAAGTGACAGTAATGTTTTTCATCCATAGCGTATACTCTGGCCTGTCCGTGCTACAAAGTACGCTGCCCATGGCACTTTATTTCAGAAATTCACCTCCTGATAGTGGTAAACATGCCCTAATGAAAGAGTCTAGATTCTACATTAGTATAAATGTACAGGGCTTATTGCACCGCCTAGAGGCAGATTTTGAATGATGCATTTTACAAAACAAACCATCAAAATGCTGAACATACCATGTAAGTAAATATCAAAGAAAAAAATGAAAGGTAAATTGTGAAATTAGCTTGTGTCATCACAAAAGCCAAAGATAGAGCCTAAAAGACAAAAGAACCTTTGAGTGACTATGAAAGTTGCAACCTTGAAAATAAAGCAACTTTCAATTAAGGTTGTGTAACTGCAGTTGATGTTCTTTTAATTAATTTTCAGAGAATACACCACTAATAGATCCTAAATCTCTACATTTTTTCAGGTCCATTGTTAAGGTATCCAGACTTTGGACATGAGTGCTTATGAGCACATGATGTTTCTTTGTGTTAACTTTTCAAACGAGGAAAAAAAGGCAATTAAAAATCTGTGACACTCCTTAAATTGTTGACTGATTTCAAAATGATTGTAAAGTTTTAGTGATGGAAAAATTGTCCTATCAAGACAGTGTTCTACAGGAAAGAAGGCAAAAGATGCTTACTTGAAAACCTAGTGGACATTTTTTTAACTTGTTAAAAAGGAATCTTCCCCGACTCAGAAAATCTAAGAAACTTTTTAAAATACTGAAGTGCAAATTCAATGAGTGAACACTTGAGAATGAATTTAGAATAAATTTAAAAATTAAAAGCAGACATGAGAAGCAACAAATGAATTTTGTGTTTGCAGAGTTCTAGGGGAAATGAATGGTGAATTACTGAATAAAGACAAAGGAACGCAGTGGCTTGACATTGACAGAAACACTGAGGAGCTGCTGAAATCTAGGAAAGGAGAGGAATGTGAGCACAAGTCTTCTGTAGACATTGATTTGGCTTGTGGTAGCACTGTTGATAGAAGATTAATGTCTGTCTTTGTGTATATTTTGGAGCACTGGATACGTTCTTGAATGTTAAATCTGTTATTTTATGACTTGGCCCCTGGCTCTGGGCCCCCCAGGCAGTGCAGGGCCACAGCCATTGCAGGGAGGCAGCTAGGACTGGAGCCAGGGTCAATGCAGAGCTGCGGAGCACCAGATTCATTGGCTGGGGGTGCACTGGGACCAGGCAACAACCCCAGGCACAAGGGAAGGGGCAGCCACATGGGCGCAGCAAGCCCCAGCCCCGATCCCAATCCTGGACCCAGCTCCACTCTGTTCCCTCCCAATCCCAGCCCCAGCCCCACTCTCTCCCCACCTCCATGGCCCTTTCCCCACCCCCCCCCATCCCTTCCCCCAAAGACTTTACCACTGGGGGGGGCACATGCATACATGCGCTCTGCCCCCACCAAAAAAAATTTCTCGCTCCGCCTATGATAAGAACTGCTATACCGGGTCAGTCCAAAGGTCTATTTACCCCAATATACTCTTGCAGGCAGTGACAATTTGTGGGGAAAGTATAAGGAACAAGGCATGAGTAAAATGATCTACACTTTTTTCACATCATAGAATCATAGAAAATTAGGGTTGGAAGGGATCTCAGGAGGTCATCTAGTCCAACCCCTTCTCAAAGTAGGACCATCCCCAACTAGATCATTCTAGCCAGGGCTTTGTCGAAACAGACCTTAAAAATCTCCAAGGATGGAGATTTCACCACCACTCTAGGTATCCCATTCCAATGCTACACCACCCTCCTAGTGAGACAGTTTTCCTTATATCCAGCCTAAACTTCCCTTGCTGCAACGTGAGATGATCGCTCCTTGTTCTGTCATCTGCCACCACTGAAAACAGTCTAGCTCCACTGTGGGGGGCCTAGAACTGACAATCAGCTAATTGTTGGTCCCTTCCCCAGTTCTACACCAGAACGAGCTTAGGACTCCCAACAGCAGAAACCTGATTCATCCTGCAGATCCATTGGCAGGTGCAGGTCCAGCAACAGGAGCAGCACCCTCTCCCAGACTTAGTTCCTCATGCCTCTGCCCATCACCAATAGCAAAGACCCAGCTTGCCCTGGCATGCTAGGAGTAGGTGCTTCCAGGCCTGGCAGGGCTGGGGATATGGCAGAGAGAGTATGGGCACCATGCATGGGGGTAGTACATCCACATAGGCAGACATGCAAACTGCAGCTACTGGTTATGGAGTCAGTGTTAGGGGCAGAGGGCCATTGCTGACTTTGCTCTGTCCAGGTAAGGTAAACATAGTAGGAAAGCATTACCATGAGGCTGTTCAGAATATGTTCTAACTTTTAATGTGGCATGGGTATGCTTACTACAGTCCAAATAAAATACATGCTAAGTGTCCCATGTGACCTGGGCTAAATAGCTAGATGGACCTGGTATGCACTAAATCCCTGCTTCCTTTTAATATATTTACTTGCCTATATCTAAGGACTGCTGTTTTGCAGTTTAGTTTAATGCTTTTCCAAAGTGGGCTAACAAGGGCACTTTTAGGACAGATTACCAGTACCAACATACTGAGATAATGCAAGAGGGCTATTCCAGCAGTTTTTTCAACTAATTTATTCATATAAAGAAGCTCTAACTTTAGGTTTCTCTGCTTCTGTCAAATGTAAGTTGATTGTAATTTACTCTTGTGTCTAAAGGTGCTAAAGAAAATAAATATCTATATCTATATATATCACGTGCAACCATAATATATAAAGTGATGCTACCATTTAACGAACTACCACTCTAAATATAACCAATTAGGCATCTTTATTTACATGTTCGCTAACTTATTCCAGTTAATGTGCTTATTAGTAATTAGGAGAATTTATTTATCAAAATTACACAGAATTCAGGTTTAACAACATGATTTATCAATTACTACAAGGTGGCATGCACATAGTAAATAAGCTACAGAAAAATCTTTTCTAAATATATATATATATATGCCACCTTGCCTTTCTTGTCCATTCCAGCCTTTTATTCATGAAACAGACATTTGCCAGTACATGAAATGTAGGATCCTTTCTCTTAAATGAGAAAGTCCAGTGGCGCTTGTTTAATTTAACTTTTCAAATGGCAATATAGCCATACATTCTCAAGCTCTTCACTCTCTTGGGCATGTGCAATCAAGCTGAAGTCAGCAGACTATTGACTTTACTCAGTTTGTCCTGATTCGGAGGTCTTTCACACAACAATACCAGAGCAAAAGGTTTGAAAAAATGGAACCTAAAAAGTCACTGAAACTGGAAGTTGATTAAGAGACAGGCAATTGTTTTACCACTAGTAGTGCTACATTTGATATTGGCTAAACTGACCTGAGAAGGTATTTACCTTAGTGGAGGAGGAGTAGCTATTTCTCCTTCCTTTTATTTGCAGACTTCTTTAGTTTCATGTAAAAGTTATTTACATGTATTTTCATTAACATAAGCATGTGCACCAAGCACAATTTAGCTTCTGTGTACTTTATGCTATTTACAGAGAAGCTCTAGCATTCTGCCCCTTTGCTGGAGGCCATTACTTTGAAATCTTGACAATTCACTATTTCCTGATATGCCCCTCTAACGTAGTTCTTTGGCTTAGGAGTAACACCAGTTTAGAGTCAGTAAACCACATTCAAAGTGAAAGGTAATGTAAAAATGGATCACATGTGGTGTCTCTACATGGGATGTTTACTGAAGAGCAGACTAATTAGATAGCTCAGTGTCTATATGTGGGGCCCTATTAGGAAGGACACTAATAAACTCAAGTACATAAGTAAATACAAGTACTATCCTGCTGCTGAGTTTTTTCCTCAACAGCACCACATGTGTAGATGCTGATATGGCTGTTTGTGGCATGATGGTGCTTCAATGCAGGAGCTGCCTGCCAGCTGTCATGCCCCAGCCAGCCCTTCCACAGCACGTGAGCCAGGTTGGAGAAGCCCCAGGTTGGCAGGCTGACCCTCTGGACCCACTCCAGGACTGCTCCAGCCTGGCTCAACAAGCTCCCAAGTACATATTCAAACGTCTTGCCTGAGGCAATAAATTCTGGCACAATATTCACCAAAGTCTATTGCTGTGTGCTAATAGCATGTGTAGATGCTCCCAAGGTGAAAGTTGCATGTCACATTGGCTATCTTGTTTTCCATGGCAAATAGAAGGTGCAAGTAAGGTCGGCTTAAAGCTCCTGATGTCTTATCTTGGATTTGACCCAGAGATTCAATAATTGGGGGCAAGTTTTGCACAAAAATTGCTTTGTCTCACCACAAGTTAAGTAGAACCCTATCAATAATGATAAGCAAATTATCAGGCTTAGTGAATGTTACCACTCTGGTGAAATGGATAACTAGGGTGCACAGGGGCTTCAAAGTGGGATCTTCATCAATTAATTTAATGTTCTTATCAAGAGCAGGTTTCTTAGACTTTACAAAGGTCAGATGAAATGTATATGGCTTACATTTAAAAAGAATAAAATGGGAGTGCAGGAGTGTATTTGTCCCAAGGTACTAATAATGCCTGTAAAACTAAAATTGCCCTGAATCCATATTACATTCTTGAGTGCTAATGTTTGCAAGGGGACCATTATATTGGCAGATACATATGTTTAAAATGCATGCACTCATCCATCTTAGTAGACTAGGTTGCAGCACAGTGGTTAAGAGTAAAATAACATTTTTTGCCTGAACTGGTATGTTCTTCAGTCAACATGAGAAAGAAAAAGCAGAGCATAGCAATTACATATACAGATAAAAATGACCCCTTTGGGGATGAATTCAAACACCCTGATTTTCTCCAGTGCAGCAGCTCTTCCTCATTGCTCTGACATAAAGGGCTGAAAATGGTGGTCCTAAGAGGCAACAGTCTAAGTGAAATGGTCAATATTTTACTACTTTTCAATACTGAGAAAAGAAGAGCAGGAAATAATAACAGTTTTCTCCCTACTGCCTTTATTCTGTTTTTAAAGAAGCTTTAAGTTCAAGCATGGAGCAGGCAAAGGCAGAACCAGTGTAAAAGCTCCCCAGCATAGGTGACAGTTCAGGGGTGCACTGAGGGGAGTAGATATGAGAAAGCGCAAGAAGGAGCTCTACCCATGATTCCATCCTTGTAAACACATGGACTGTGTGGACATAAGATGCTGATTGCACAGTAGCTCGTTACTACTGTGCAGTAGCGTTGTGTGGCAGGGAAACGTGATACAACGCTACTGCGCAGTAGTAATGAGCTACTGCATAGTCAACATCACCTAAAAGCCATTTGGCAGCACTACTGCGCAGTAAGTAACTCCAGTTACTGCATAGTCATTAAGTACTTGTTTATACAAAGTACTAAATGACTGCGCAGTAATGACTGCTCAGTCAGCGTCTCCTGTAGATGTGACCATGTAGTATGCTGGAAGAAGAAAGATAACTGCAAAGCCTCCTGCCTCCTTTGTAACCTGTGCTGCTAATTGCCTCCTCCTAAATGATTAGTTTTGTCAGTTATTCTTCCAAACTGAACTGAATTGAAGTTTCAAGATCTTTTGTCCTCTTTCAGGGATTCTACTTCAGTGGTGGCAACACTATGGTCCTGGATAATCCTTTTCTAGTTCCATGCCTGCTAGCTGTTGCAGTTTATATCTGACAGGTGAGGAAACCACCTTAGGTCTGAGCCAGTTTCATATCTGTGTTGCTATTTACATTAAATAGATCATATATTCACAGTGACTATATTTTTATTCAGGCACTCGATAAAACAAGCCCAATCTCTGTGAGCTGTAGCCAATCATCATATAATTTAAAGAGCTCTATCCCTAATATAGCCTCAGTAGAATCATATCTGGGGTGACTTTTATATATCTAAAATTGGATTTCTTTTTAATTTTTACTAACATTTATAAGACGTTAGGAACTGGGAGCCCTGGTTTAATGCCTGGAATTAGACCTACTGTAGCTGGCATTACACAGCACTATGCTCTCATTGACACACCATGGCAGAAATCTGCTGATGCACTCACAAACCCTCTGCTACTGCAACAAGGGCTGCAACCGGCCATGTGAAAAAAACTTCAGAGACCTAACAGAAAGCTAAATAAAGCCCTGCATATGATGCAGCATAGAATGCAGCATTCTAGAAGGAGCCCCGCAAAACCAACATTTCTTCCTTGCTTATTCGAGTCTCCAACCCCTTCCCTTCCTGCCCACCTATTGATGGAGGGGTTAGAAATCACATTGCTGAATTAAGTGGATCAGCTGTGCTGTGATGTGCTGCAGTATATCTTATCTGCTTCATTTTGTGAAACACTGGATGGTGCAGGACAAGGGATGATATGGTCTCCCCATTTTCCCCACTAGCCAGGCCCATCCCCAGCAATCCCCAGGGATGGGTCTGACTGAGTGGAGAAAGCAGGGCTTTTATCTAACCAGCCAGACCCAAGACACAAATGTGCCTGAATACAGATGATATTTTCAACAGGGTACCTCAACATCCCTGCTTATGGAGAAGCACCCAGAGATTTCCTGGGTTGCCTCTTTGTAAGAAGGGAAAGGAGGGAAGCGCTCTAGAGGCTTAAGAGCCCTTCATACCTCAAGACCATCTGCCCAGAGTGCTGGAAGGGTTCAGGCAGCTCAGGTTGCTTGTACTCTTCTGCCACAGAGCTAATAGCCACCGCAATAAAGGGGTAGAGTCTATTACTGCCTTCTGTTACACCACTGATTTTCCTTTCATGTGTCACAACAAAGGGTATCAATGTCATAACTTTTTTATGGCAACACAAATGAGACATCAGATGACATCTGTTTCCACCCACAGATACCACTGGCTGTTTTGTCCCCAGAGCCAGGAGCATCACTACAGCTTCAGAGTTGCCAAATGCAAGGTGAAGTATATTTGAAGGAATCCTTTGAATTATTCATACCTATTACTGAATGTAAATTAATAGATGTGGAAAGGCTTAGGCATCACTGTAAACAGTTCAACAAAATTCTGCCTAAGCCTAACAGAAAGAACATCAGTCTAGCATAGTTAAGACATGCCAGCTGCTAAAACCAACTGCATGCAAGAGTGATTTGGCTAGGGTGACCCATTTACTGCTGGGTCAACTGGATCAATGTGGAAAATATTATACTGGCATTACTGGCATTATCTAAATCAGCATTTCTCAACCTCTTTAAATTAAAGGCATGCCTCATTGAACTCAAGGCACCCTTCAGAAAATAACAGATCTTAGTTTTCACTCATGAAAAAAAATAGAACAGGTCTCCTGCTGAAAAAACTCAGAAAGAACACATGTCTGAATATTTTGGCACTATGGATTCCTGTTTGAAAATCTCTTATTTTGTCTTGTGAATCATGTGTAGATGTTTCCACACCTAACAGTGCCAATATAGTATGGCACCCAGCAGAATCCTTAAAGGGGTCTCATGGTATCCCAGTGGGCTGCAACATCCTGGTTGAGAATCACTGATTTAACAGTGCACTTTCTTCTAGAATACTGTAGTCTGACCAGCCACCTGATCTTAAAAAAATATAGCAGAACTATGTTGTAAGAACAAAGAGGCATCCAATGAAATTGAAGAACAAAATTTTAAACTCTGAAAAGGGAATATTAAATTTGTCTGGGAATCCAAAGCCAGGGATTATAAGGAGATATAATGAAAAAAGATCATACGAATATTTAGAACATCTACAGTTACATTAGATGGGATAAAAAAACCACAGGGGATACAGTCCCCTCATTCTCCTAGGGATGGGTCAGCCACTCATGGATGGGTTTCAGAAGAAATTTCCACAAGGGGTAGAATATGTCAGAGCTGTCCTTTGAAATATTTGGTATTGGCCACTATCAGAGATTGGACCTGGGACTATATGGATCTATAAAATGGCAAATCCTATGTTCCTGAGAACTATGGAATATGTTTTTAGGAGGGGCATAAATTATAATGTGACCTTCAGAGCCATTTACTTTACAGCTCAAGAGAGAACTTGAGTTCATGTTGCTAACTGTGAAAGGTTAGCGTAATACCAGCCTCAGCAGTGATCAAGCAACACTATATGAAAACAGTCATGTTATGTGAAGGAAAAAATGTAGTAAATTGAGCATAGGATATCATCAAAATATAAGCTGGGGATCTGAAAGTTACCCAAATTACAGTACAGCTTTATTATGAATCTAAGATGGAGAAATAGGCAGATGAAGGCATGTCCAGTTACAACTTTAAAATGTGAGGTGATGGTCTGGTTTTGGCACCTCAAGAATTTTTCCAGTGGAGCCAAGGAATATTCATAGGAATAAATATCACCCTTGCATCAGAAGGAAAAGTTCACTCCATAAACGTCAGAGGAGTGCTGTGAAGACAGCCAAGAAATTCCAAGGCCATTTAAAGTGGCCAGAGATCAGATGACATGCAGTTCAGCACTTTGGTATGAACAGCTGAGAAGAGCATAGAAGTGGGTAGGTGGGTAATCCTAACTGTTCTACACCCAGGAAAAATATAACATTTCAGATGGCTAGATCTTTTACATATTTCTTCATTTGAACAACTGAGCCATAACTTTCCTATTTCCAAATATAAGCTATAACCAGTACTAGTATTCAAAAGGGATATCAGTATTTCCTGAACGCTGTATTTCTCTCATTATGGGGAAGCAGAGCACAGTCCATGAACCAATTTTGCACTGAAGTAAGCGGTAATAAAAATGCAGCTGATTTTAGCAATGTTAATTCCACAATCTCTATGCATTTAAGTTAGAAATAGTCAGGGACCTGAAGTAGTTATATAATGCCAGAGATGACAAATAACTTTTCAATAAATAAAAGCTTAAAAGTTAAGATAGCATTTGGGCATCTCCAATTTGGTAAAAAAAACCTTAGCAGAGAACAGGGAAAAGCTAAGTGAGCACAAGTCTGGTTCCCATTAGATTGCTGTTTAGAAGAACATGAGCAAAACTAAGTGATGCTGGTGCCAGTGGCCAGTGGTGAAGAAAGTGATCGTGGGCATTTGCCTAGGGGTAGGGACAAAGCCATTTAGATGAGTCAGGTGCACCAAGCACACTCCCAGCTAGATACCCACAGTCACCCAGGAAACACCCCTCTGGCATTTACACCTATACACATCCCTGCAGGCAGCTATGCACTGGCAGCGCAAAAAGCATTCAAAAGCCTTCACACTAACCTACACATTACTCACTGGTATCCACATCCATGCAAACAACCATCCCCTGGCACCAAATAAGGCACCAAGATACCTTCCCCAGAGGCCACCCACTGGCATTCACTCACCTAAACATCACTCATTTGCAACCACCCCCATTAGGTAAATAATTTTTTCCATTCTCACTGCAAGACAGGTTTGTAGAATGCAAAATCTACTTCCTTCTCTCGGCTTCCTTCCCTGATCCCCAAAGAGCAAGAACAAATGGAATGGGCCAGCCATGATCTGCTCCCTAGAAAGGATGCCAACAAGCTGAACGCTAAAGAGAGGGTAGAAGACCATAAGGTTCTCCACATAAAGGTGAAGAAGAACCCAATAGAGATTAGTGAAGGCTCCCAGATAAAAATAAGTCTCTCCCTCCTCACTAAAGCCAAAAGAAAGAAATAGCATTTTTTCCCAGCTCTTTCTACACATACAAATGTTGAGTAGGGGAAAATGAAGCTGGGCTTCAGTAATTCTCAAGAGAGCTAGACTCAGGAGTGTCTGCTTGAAGCAGAATAATGATGCACTATTGTTTCCTGAATGTTGCCTGGCTTGTCTAAGCGCTGCTGCTGCTGACAGCTGGAGACAAACTTGGAAGCTGAATATTTGGCCAACAAAATGTTAGCTACAAGCACTCCAGCTCCTTGTATGTTTTCATCTGCCCCTACTATACACTTTTTTCCTGCCTTGACACTGTTGAATTGCAGTTCTTCACTCTTTATTTTGTAACCAAATCGTACTTTCTATGTACAACACAAAGGCATAACTGTAACCAGTACTGTATCCTAGGCAGAGCTGCACCTCTTCACCCATACACCTTGCACCTTCCCTGCTCTAGTGCCAACTCTGGCTCTGGCAATGGAAAGGACAAAGCAGCTCCAGCAGCTCAGGAGCAGCAGCCAGTGGTTTGCTGCTGCTGTGGGAGACATCACCTCCCCACCTCTTTTATTTCCTGTTGTCATGTGCTCTTAGTAGCCAAAAATCACTGGTTTTCAGTGACAAAAAATGGGCTCGCATGGCATGGGCACTAAAGCACACAGTTGTCAGCACGGAGTTTGCAAGTTTAAAGACCATAGCAGAGGTATTCATGGAGCAGCCTGTCAGAGTCTAACAAATCTTCCAGTTCTGCTAAATATCCTGTTGCAAGGACACACAAAAGGAAAGTGACAAAAAGAGAGGCTGACATTTCTCCCAGCTGAAGCAAACTTCCAGCTACTGGTGATACTGCTCTGTCCTCTCTGCTGCTGGAGCTGGAGCTGGAGCTGGAGCTGGGGAGGGGAGGGTGAAGAATGTAATGGGAAGCTAGGAAGGAGGAGGGGGTGGGGAATGAGAGGAGGAGGCGCCCCCTTAGCTTCATTCCAGCACCCCCTAGCAGAGCCCAGGGCACGGGCCCCACTCACTCACCCGTATACTACTGGTAAAACATAATACTGAAACCACCTATCCCATCTAAGGGTTAACTTAATTTGGAGAAAAGTTGTTTTTTTCTCCCAAAAACTTCCTATGTCATGACCATAACATTTCCATGCAAAACATAAATGGTAAAAATTGGATAAAATGTATCTTTTGGAATTTATAACTTTTTAAAAGAAACTACCAGAATCTCCCAACCCTAGTTATAAGAACAGGAATAAAGATCTAAAGCTAATTTGAACATAGCCAGTGTATACCAGAGCCAGACAGTGAGATCTGAATGTCCTAGTGATGACCTGCTAAGCTTTTCTAACCTTTGAGACCTGAACCAAAAGTTCAGCCATGACGGAATGGACCATTAACGATGAGGAAGCAGTTCCACTCACTGGCATGTGGATTCAAACTTCAAACAGAAGCTTCCAAAAGCCAATATATTTTGTTTCTGCTTACTTGTCTCCAGCCTTTCTTCATCTTGTTAGCAATAGGAATTATGTGATAGAAATAGCTTTGAGCAGCCAATGTTCCCTGCAAAGGTAGCAGCTGAGCAGAAGTTGTGTGCTGTGTTTAATGACTGCCTTGCAGTACATTATGTACATTTCAAATGTATCTGAAGTAAATGGTTTCAGTTAAAAGTCCTAATATTCTCTTGTTCAAAGTAATCTACCTGTTTATCTCCAGGACATGCACTCCATATTTGCTTTCAATTCTGTACTTTCCAGGTTCACTTGCAGGAGTAATCAATGCCTCATTTTTATACCTAAAGTTCAGAAGAAAAATAAGTTGCAGTTACTAAAAACTGTCATACAAATTAGTGTACTGTAATTTATTGATAACAGTGTTCTGTCTTTGTATAGTATACATGGATAGATATAAAGGCATACATACAAATTTGTCTGTACTTGGTCATTCAGGAAAGAAAGGGGAAATCCTACTACTTGCCCAAGACTCCTCCCCTGAGCAGATGAGTGAAAATTACACAGAAACAAGATGGAGTGTACTGAATCTCCCAGCATACCAGCTGGTAGAAATGAACATGAACAAAAGGCAATACAATAAGCTTCATCCTCATCAAGTCTCCAATAAATTGCTTCATCTTAAAGGAAATAAAAGACCAACATAGGAGCTGGGGCTGTCCAAGACACAGTTATTTTCCAGAGCTGCTCCTAGGATACAATACATGGTTTTCTCAGAAATGAGCTTTACAATTCAGACCACACCACAGAAATCTCGCTGCTATCTGAGGATTTATGCTACATTTAAAAATAACATATGAAGTTACAGGGGTGTAGATTGTAGCTGTGTTCGTCTAAGGACCTAGGCAGACAGGGGTCATTGGGTGGATCTGATATCTTTTGTTAGACCAACTTAAATAACTGGGGGGTGGAAAATAAGGCAAGGTTTTAGGTTTAAAAACCCTTCCTCAGGCTAAGGAAGTGTCAGCAGTTGGTGTGTGCTTTTCCTGGGTGGAATGACAAGTAAAGAAGCCAGAGGCTGGGCTGGCATGCATACAAGACCAGCAGTCACTGAAGATGTAGATTGAGGAGTCAGTGGGTGAGAGACAGGTGGGGTAGGGGGAGAGAAGGGGGTGAATGGTGGAGAGATACCTGGGGAGTCAGATGTCAGGCAGGTTATAATGTGTCATAAATCCAGTGTCTATATTTAGTCCATGATTTTTAGTATCCAGGAAGTTGATGAAGTGAAGTTCATAGGCTCATCTCTGGGAAGTGCTTTGAAAGTTTCCTTTGAGGATCAGGACTCAGAGACTGGAGAGAGAGTGATTTTCTTGTGAGAAATGTGCCCCCACAGGTAGTTGGGTATTCTTGTCTTTGATGGCTTTCCAGTGTGGCAGTTGTTGTCTGGTCTCTCCTACGTATTTTCCATCAGGGCATTTGGTGCATGGGATGAGATATATTACATTTCTGGAGGTACAGCTGTAAGATGCAGGAATGCTGATGGCTCTGTTGTGGGGTGTAGTAATTGTGGGGGTGGTGGAGATGTGTTGGCAGGTTTTGCATTTCTTGTCCTGGCATGGTCTGGATCCATTCAGTGTGTTCTAGGCCTGAGGAAGTTTGCTTCTGGTGATGAAGTTAGTGAGGTGTGGTGCTTGTTTGAAGGCTGGGATGGGTGGTTCTGGGAAGATCTCTTTAACACTAGGGTCTCTTTCTAGTATGGGATGCAATTGTTTGAGGATTTTCCATATGGGTTCAAAGGCGGGGTGATATGTTGTAACCAGCAGTGTGCGATTTGTTGGGGGTTTTCTTCTGTACTGCAGCAATTCTTCCCATGGTATCCGGGTGGCTCTTTCAAACTTGCGATCGATCTCACTGGAGGAGTGTCCTTGTTGGGTGAAGGCTTTTTTAAGATTGGTGAGATGGCAATCCCAGGTATTCTCCTCAGTGCAAATTCAGTGGTATCTGAGGGCTTGGCTGTATATCACAGCTTTTTGGGGTGTTTAGGGTATTTTGGGGGGTGTTTAAATGTGTGTGTTTTGTCAGCCTGATGAAGGGTTTTTCAACCTGAAATCTTGTTTAAACGTTTGCATCCGGACCACAATGAAATACCCTTATACTGGGAAGGGAGAGACAGGAAGAAGCATGAAGGTCTGGAATAGGTCTTGTATACCAATCCTAATGTCTGCTCCCGTTTTGTCATTGCTATAGAAGTTCTCAGCTTCTTTCTCAAATAACATCATTCTCTCTTTCTGTTAGACTGCAAAATGAAGCTGGAAGCAAAGCTCTGGTCCCACATTTCCACTTCAAATAAAGTTAAGGGATAATATTTTACAAGTAAGGTAGAGATTTTTTTAATCTGCTACATTTCCTACTTTAAATACAAGCATTTGAGGTGTGCCAATGGTTGTGTAATCAAGGATAATCTCACAGCCTTCTAGGGCAGAAGAGAGACTTCAGATATCATCTTTTGATGACAAGAAGCATTTGCCTAATGCACCCAAATGCACATTTCAAATTGTAGTGTTGAATAAAAGGATCCTGAGATTTTCATAAAGATTTGCCTTTTACCAGGATTTCTGTCTCATTCAAAGACGTGTAAGAATATGCGTCAGGCTACAATGCTTTGATGATACTTCACAGATTAAATTATCTATCAGTTATACCACTGGAATCCTTTTATTTTCAGTGTGGTTGTAAGTCATTCAATTGATAGAGGAATTTACTCCCAGAACATCAGGTTTGGTTAATCTCACTCACTCTCCACTATTTAGCTACTATGTACTGCTGTCTGGAATAAAACATCAAAACACTTACCATTAACAAAACTCAATCTATGTTATCACTTATTTATCAGTTAAATCAAAGTGTATTACTGAGTCCTTTTGTAGTTTGCATTTTGAAATATTAATGTACTTATTATGCTACGTGTGTCTGTTACACAAATTTTGTACTTCTGTTCCTCTCACTGCAGCAGCAACAGTTACTATCTAGCATGTCTATGAGGATTATGAGAGTTTTGAAGTGTATGTGACACATAAAAGTTATGTCATAACTAGCTTACCACCACTTTTAGAGGACTAGAAAGGTCCAGATACTTACCATTGTACAACAGGAGTAGGAAATCCTTGTACAGTGAAACAAAGACTCACAGACATCTTTTCCCAAACTGTATGAGACCGCAGGCGCACCAAAATTTCAGGAGCTCGACTTATACTTTCTTCAACAGCATACCTTTCCAGGGCCATCTTTTCTTCCAGCTGTTACACAGGTCAGAAGTAAAAAGTGATGAGAAGGAGCCCAATAAAACTTGAGAGTCATCTGGAGTCAGACTCTGTGAACAAAAACTAAGGGCCTTGTTACACATTAATTTTAAACAGCTTCTGGAGTTCATAACACTTGAATTGTCCACACATTAACACATGAAACTGGTTTTAGGCACTCTTTACGTGGCTTAAAGTTGTGCTACTCCAGGGCAAGTTTATCTCTCATCTGTGTTACCAAGCTTGTGTTCCAACAATGTATGTCCACTCCCCAGAGATAAGCCACCCAAGTTGCAGCCCTTCAGCATCCCAGGATGCAGTACCCTTCCAACATTCCCTCTAAGCTGTGTGTGTCCGTGGCCATGCACAATAAAAAATCATGTCATGCAATAACTTTTTAATGCCGTGCATACATTGGCATACCGACGAGAAGGGGTGGTAAGGGGCCATAGCCCTCAGGTGCTGTAGTAGCTCCCCCAAAAGTGCCTTCTCTCATTGCTCCCACCTTCCACCCACCCCAGAAAGCATAACCAGTACCCCTTGCACCCCAGTCCCACGTTCCAATTTGTTCTTTAACTTACTTCCTGTTTCTTTTATTTTTTTCTTTTCTTTTATCCTTCAGTGACTTACTTCCCTCATCTCACCACCCTTCCTCCAAACCAGTGCCTTTCCAACTCCCATTTTACTACCTACCTCCATCCTATTAACTCTCTGCCTCCCAGTCAATGTTCCTGCCCCGTCCCCCTCTCCTGCACCACTTATTTCTCACATGCCCCCACCTAGAAAAGGAATAGAAGCCTGTAATGGAAAGTCACTGTTGTAGCTCTTAGGTAGGCCTCTGCTTGCTACGCCTCTAGCAGCAAGTCACAGCTGTGCAGGTGGGGAACAGTCAGAGAAGGTTTTTAGCCTTAAGGTGTGACTGCTCCAAACTAAAGCTAGTACTATCATCGATCAACATTTGAGTATATCGAAGTGTAACAAGCAACAAGGCCCTAGGAAACACTAGCTACTGTTGCGTTAGAAGTATGGTTCCAAAGCACAGATTAATTTACAGCTTTGTTTTGAAAGGAAATAAAAATGTTGTGTTACAATACCATTCTTTGTATAGTAACTCTATCCAGCTGTTCTCTAGCAAGGTGCCTGGCAGAATGAATCTCATCTTGCAAATAAGATAACTCAGTGGCAAACCGGGTTCGTTTCTCCTCACTTGTATGAGACTTCTGCTCAAGAGCTCTATGTGATAGGAAAGAAATGTCATAATTTTAACCTAGCATCAAAGCATTAATGTCGTCACTAGTAGACAGATAAGAGCAGCTGAAGCCCCATTAGCTACATTATAGAGTTCCTGGTTATGTAAACTATTACCTTGCTTACAGTTATCACAACAAACATCTTATGACCTGCAAATAAATGAGTATTCTGGTTCCTTTCTCTTCACTGCGAATTTAGAGGACGATGTTATGCTAATATTAACTGGTATAAATTGACTTTCCTATAAATTCAGTGGAAGTATCTTGATATACTTCAGCTGAGAAAGTGGCCCAAAGATTCTGCAAATAGAACTGAATTATGAGAACATACCAGACAGAAATCAAACATTAAGGCTGCTTGCAGACATGGGGGGAAATGGCACTTTACTTTAAACTTGGCACACTCCTGTGCTGAGCCCAGGGCATGCCAAAAAGAGGCACTGTGTTATTTGGACCTGGCTTTCCCAGCATCTTTATAGATTGGGCACTTTAGTGGGGCTTTTTTGGCACTTTTCTCTAATAGCTGATTGAATCAGCTGTTAGAGAAAAGTGCCAAAAAGCCCTGCTGAAGTACCCAATCTATACAGATGCTGCAGAGCCTGATAAAAGTAACATGATGCTGCTTTGAATAAAGCATTTTTTTCCCATGCCTGTCAATGCCCAAAATTTCTAATGCGTAATTAGTCTCTTTCCTTGCTTTTTTTTCACCTTTGGCTTTGTGTATTATAGGTTTTCCTTTTCTTTCCTTGCCTGCTTAATTGTTTTTCTTCATTATCTATATTCTATACTTTGTAGATGTTAAGAAAAATCCATATGTTATTCTAACAATTAGGGGTAAAATCTTGAATCCCTGTCCCTATTCAAATATCAAGTGGAACAAATGGAGTTGAGTCCTTCAAAACCTGAAATGATCCAGCTGTGGAACTGGGACAGCACCCATCACAGATAAAGTTTACCAAACCCCTACATGTGATAATGCTGCTTTCAGATAGAAAGCTGAAAGTAAACACCAGCAGAGCTAAATAAACCTGAAAAAATTATGCTTTTGTGGATGACAGTGAGCAGACATAGGGAACCATGTGTAGGCAATGGTTCTCTCTGGGTGTGAGTGCACATAGTTATTTAATGTGGATTAACCCAATTTAAGCCTCATTAGGGGTGCATGGCTACATGTAAGCACCCTTAATACAGTTTTAAAATGGTGATTTTAGGCTATGTGAGCCTAAATTTGATACCTGCCCAAACCAAGTATCAAATTTAAATGGGATTAGTTAATGCAGATTAACAAATGTGTGGAAATGCTACTCTGCATTAGCACAGGGAACTTCATCCTGGGTCTGCCCAGCCACTAGGGTGCTGGCCAGAGCCCAGCAACAGGTCTCCTGCTTGGGTGCCTCTCCTTCCTCAGGGCTGGGCTGCTATATAATGCCACTTGTAAGCAGGTTTTTTATTATTAGTGGGCGGGAAGGGTGGTGGAGAGGCACTGTTTGTTGTGAGGGGGAGGGATGGGGTGGGTGTTGTAAGCATAATGTTTTTTTTTGTTTCAACCATGTGTGTGTCCTGAGAGTGGTGCTGGGGGTGGGCAGGGGATAAGGAGTGTATAAGAAGTGGCACAGGTAGGCTGGAGAAGGGAGTGCAGGAGGAGGGGGTCAGGCAGGGCCTCCAGCAGCTGGTGGCCTGGCCCCTACTGGCGGGTGTGTGACTCTCCTGTGGCCTGGGTGGGGGGTGCTTGCTGGGGCCAGCAGGGCCAGCACTAGGGCCAGTGGGCACTGGTCATTACTGGCAGGGGCTGGTCTGGAAGAGCAGGGTGATGGGCATCACTGACAGGGGCAGAAGTAGCCCTGGCACAGGGAGGCAGGGTGAGCAAAGGAGGGAGCTGCTGAATGCTGCCCCATGCTAGGCACAAAACTCCTAGGCTGGGAAGGGGCTGGCCAGGGATAAGAGGGTGGTGGGTGCTTTCAAGATGGCTGCCAAATGCTGGCAGCTAGCTCTGGCTTCAGCATAGCTGCCAAGTGGTGACAGCTATGTGTCTAGAGGCTGGAGCTCCCCCTGGTGGCCAGAGTGGCACATGGAAGGGCTGAAGCAACCTGGGACTAAAATTAATCCAAAGTCCTAACACGTGTAGATACTTGCCAAAACCTGCTTAAACCACCTTAGTTCAATATGCATTAAATGTAAGCCCACTTAAATTCCTGTGTAGACACGCCCTGTCTGTTTCCACTGGAACGATTTAAGGAAAACTCCTTTAGATAATCTACACAAACCTTCTAACAGAATATGTCCCATTTTGTGTTTCAAACCATATAACAGGTGGACCATTAGGTAGTCAGTCCAATGTCAACTGAAGCCATTGAACAGTGGTGTTTTTTCAGTTGACATTAGATCAGGCCCTAATTTATGTGATATTTTAAAGCTATTTTACCATTTTTACATGTTCTGTATCTATATAAATAAAAAGGATTGTGGCATTATAAAGAAGTTCCTGTGAGTTTAGCTACAAAAGAAAAGAAGAATATGTTCTTATCTCTGGAAATTTTATGGCATATAACATCTATGTCTCTGGTATAGATACGGTACAGTATGTCAGGGTACATTGCAGATACTCAAATTAACAAAACAGGAATATAGTTGTCAGCATATTTATTAAAGGAGTTCATTTCAGTGCTGTAACTGAGATGAGACAGTAAGCCCCCTTGATAGATGGAATGTTATGGAGAGAATTTAGTACAGTTAAGTTGGCCCAAAGACATAATTTTAGTATTCAGTCGAAATATAATGTACTTGATCTAAAAAACTATTAAATTCAAGTATACTCCAATTTATTCTGGTTATATGTTTGTCCTTTTTTCTACACAATCAACCTAGAGAAAAACTTAGACATGAAGATATATGGAATATGAGATTTAAAAGATACTCAACACATTGGTATTCCAGTCATGGCAGATTAATGTTGAACATAGTATCACGGATGGCTTTTGGATAGCTCTGCTACTGGCTCTTTCCATCTTTACAGTTTCCTCAGTAGTTTTCTTCCAAGATCAGCTAATTTGTACCAACAGCCCTTACAAAAATGCCCTTCTGCTTTCTAATTACATTAGCACATTTAGCGATGCATACAACAATAAACTCTTGAAGTAAATACTTTATTCCACTGAAGTCAATGGAAATGTTACCATCAAATTCACTGTAGTTAGGATTTCTCCCTGAAGATTATACTGACAAAAGGGTTTATTGCACAGGACTGGAGTCATTAAAAGTATCTGAAGGGATTAGTAAAAATGTTACCTCTTTCTGGTTTCTTGTCTCTCTTCTTCATCTGCAGTACGTGCCCTCCTGGCACAGAGTACACATGTAGTTTTTCCTGTACCAGCAGATGACTGAAAATAAGATGCTTGTCTAGAAGCCGCCCTTTAAATACAAAAGAAATTGCTATCAACTGGTTCTACCAATAAAAAATGGAATTATAAAAACCAAAGAAATTACTTTCAATGAGGTGAATGACACAACTAAGAAATGCTCTGTGAGAAATATTTAGGTTTAACTTGAAATCTCACATACTGTCTCCTTAAGAGTCTAATGGTACTATCATCTCAGTGGAGACTGTTTTCCTTTTTTTAATTTTCAATGTATTTATCAATTGTACCTATATATGCCATATCTCTATGTATATAGCACAATGTAATAATTAAGAAACAACCAGCAAACATTTAGGGCCACCGATACAGAATACATGAGAGACCACACTGTAACCCCCCAGGTCCTTTTTCTGCAGAAAAGGACCTGGGGGGCCATAGTGGAAAAAAATATGGATATGAGTCAGCAGTGTGCCCTTGTTGCCAAGAAGGCTAACAGCATACTGGACTGCATTAGTAAGAGTGTTGCTGGCAGACTGAGGAAAGTAACTATTCTTCTCTATTCTGCACTGGTGAGGACACAACTGGAGTACTGTGTCTTGGGTCTCCCACTATAGAAAGGACATGGACAAATTGGAGAGAGTCCAGTGAAGAGTAACAAAAATGGTGAAGGGGATGGGGCACATGGCTTATAAGGAAAGGCTGAGGGAACTGGGCTTATTTAGTCTGCAAGAGAGAAGACTGAGATAGGATTTGATAGCAGCCTTTAACTACCTGAGGAGTGGTTCAAAAGAGCATGGAGCTAGACTGTTCTCAGTGGTGGCAGATGACAGAACAAGAAGCAATCATCTCAAGTTGCAGCACGGGAGGTTTAGGTTGGATATTAGGGAAATCCTTCTCACTAGGAAGGTGGTGAAGCACTGGAACAAGTTACCTGGAGACGTGGTGGAAACTCCATCCAGCTTGACAAAGCCCTGGCTGGAATGATCTAATTGGAGGTGGTCCTTCTTTCAGAGGCTTGGACTAGATGACCTCTTGAGGTCCCTTCCAACCCTACTTTTCTACGATTCTATGATAAAGATCTCCAAAAGTATCTTCCCACCTCCAAATGTCACCCTTATAATCTTTCACTTGACCTCTTCAGTAAACTGTTGTCTTCCCCACAAAAAGGGGTGGACCAAAAGGTAGGTCGGGTGGCATATCCTGAAGGCCATCAAATAAAGTTCTGATAGCCAAAGAGAAATAAACTTAATGCAAAATCCTTGGCTCTGGAATATGAGCACTCCTCCATTACCCCATTCCCATTTATACAAGGAGGGAACAAACAACTAAAGTATCTTATTGTATAAACAGATGAAAAGTTATATCATAGTAAAAGGGCGTGGGGAACTGTTGCAAATGAAGTTAATACTTTGTAACTGTTTTGTATTTCAGCTTTATGATACCTAAACCTAGAAGGGGGGTCCTCAGAAATTCAATCACTTGTCCAGTGGGTCCACACATTGCTCACACACTATGAGAAAGAAAAAGCACCCTCAGGAGAAAAAGCCCTACAACATGCCAAATGTAAAAAAACAGGGGAGAGAAGCACTGGCAATGCAAGGAAATTCCTGACATAAATATGTGCTCAGATTGCCCTGGAGAGACCTGTGTTCTCTGCTATAGAAGAAAAGAGGGAGGGGGAGGAATCCTCAGTAAGCTGATCTGGGGAAAAACTTTCTTCCTGACCCAAAATAAGATGAAAGGTTTGACTCTGAGTAGATGCCTGAGACCCTCCAACTACATACCCGGGCAGCTTCCAGATACTAGTAAGAGCACTAGTGTACCCCAGCCAAACTTCCACTTCTAAGTGGGGCCAAAATCCAATACTTCAGATAGGGAAATAATAATAATAATAATAATAATAAACCACAGAAGCCAAAAAAAGTATTCTTCCCTACCCATGTAGGTGACCAGCAGCCTAGCAGATATTGCCCATATGAAGATAAAGTTTCCTTTCAATCCCATAATGGAAACAGCAAATTCTTGAATTTATATATCACATGCTTTGGTTATTGCTCCATCCCTAGCCTCTTCTGTAAAACTGTCAAGTTCCATACTAAAGTAATTTCAGTAATTTACTTCCATTACTTTGTTCAAAGA
This sequence comes from Crocodylus siamensis, assembly GCF_052110815.1. Classification (NCBI taxonomy): domain Eukaryota; kingdom Metazoa; phylum Chordata; order Crocodylia; family Crocodylidae; genus Crocodylus; species Crocodylus siamensis. Next base: position 37,797,497 of record NC_143395.1, on the reverse strand, counting down.
CCATTCCAAAACTTCAAGCCTCTGATCCTGAGAAACTATGTTCTAATTTCTTAAAAGAACAGGCCCTGTGTATCTAAGGGCCCATCATGATCTCTAAAATCAGCCATTAGCAACCACTTACTAGTATCATCAGCGGGGATCCTGGCTTTCTCTGTTAAATAGTCCCCAGTTTTGGGGTTAAAAAAGTAACCCAAAATCCACATTTTTCCATGATCAAAATGAAACACCAATATGTAGGTATTTATGTATTAGTGGCATTTCATTTTAATCATGGAAAAATATGGATTTTGGGTTACATTTTTTAACCCAAAAATTGGGGATATTTTTTATCAGAGAAACCAGGATCCCTGACCATCAGTGCACTAATTCCACTTAGCAAAAACACATGGTTGTTCTCAGTAGTTGCGCCTCAGTTTTGGAACTCACATCCCTACAGGTCTGCAAGAGCCTACGGCCTGAACATCTCCTAAAAATGCTTTAAGACCTTCCAATCTGAGCAGATCTTCAGCAAGCCAAGTTAGGCTGGCATACTTGTTAAGGAGATTTTGTTTCATGTTCTTAGTTTCATAGTTTCATGGTTGGTAGGGTCCAAAGGGACCTGAGCAGATCATCAAGTCCGACCCCCTGCCATGAGCAGGAAAGAATGCTGGGATCAAACAACCCTGGCTAGGTGAGTATCTAGCCTCCTTTTGAAGACTCCAAGGTAGGAGCAAGCACCACTTCCCATGGAAGATGGTTCCATATCCTAGCCGCCCTGACTGTGAAGTAGTGCTTCCTGATGTCCAGCCTGAACCTACTCTCAGTCAACTTATGGCCATTATTCCTAGTTTCTTTTGGTAGTGCTCAGGGAAACAGGAACTCTCCCACTGCCCACTGGTCACCTTTGGTAAATTTATAGATGATCACCAGATCCCCTCTCAGCCTTCTCTTGTGGAGGCTGAACAGGTTCAGGTCCCATAGCCTCTCTTCATAGGGCCTGCCCTGCTGCCCCCGATCATGCAAGTGGCCCTTGTTTGGATCCCCTTAATGCTGTCCACATCCCTCCTGAAGTGCGGCACCCAGAACTGGATGCTGTACTCCAACTGCAGCCTGACTAATGTCACATAGAGGGGGAGGATCACCTCCTTGGACCTGTTCGTGATGCATCTGTGGATGCATAACAAGATGCAGTTAGCCTTACTGACTACATCCTCATGTTGGCACCTTATGTTCATCTTGTAATCAATAATGACTCCAAGGTCCTTTGCTGCCTCTGTACTGATGAGAAGAGAGTTCCCTGGCCTGTAGGTATGCTACTGGTTCTTCCTCCCCAGGTGCAGTACCTTTCACTTGTCAGTATTGAAACCCATCCTATTCTCATCCGCCCACTCTTGTAACCTGTCCAGGTCTAGTTGTAGCCTGTCCCTCCCTTCTAATGTACCCACTTCCCCCCACATCTTAGTGTCATCTGTGAACTTGAACAACTTGCTTTTCACCCCCTTGTCCAAGTCGCTCATGAAGATGTTGAACAGTACGGGCCCGAGGACCGACCCCTGGGGGACACCACTGCCCACATCCCTCCAGGTCAAAAACAACCCATCCACCACCACTCTCTGGGTGAGGTCCTCCAGCCAATTTGCAACCCATCTGACTATGTAGGCATTGACACCACAGTTGCCTAATTTTTTTATAAGAATGCGGTGAGAGACAGTGTTGAAGGCCTTCCTAAAGTCCAGAAAGACTATGTCTACTGCAACACCTGTGTCCAAGGATTTTGTGACCTGGTCCTAGAAAGCCACCAGGTTGGTCTGACAGGGCCTGCCTCTAATGAACCCTTGTTGGTTGCCCCTAAGCATAATCTCCCTTGCGGGTCCCTCACAGATGTGCTCCTGGATAATTTTCTCAAAGAACTTTCCCAGGACCAAGATAAGACTAATAGGCCTATAGCTTCCTTCTTCCTCTCTTTTTTGAAAATGGGGACCACATTGGCCCTTTTCCAATGTGCTCGTAGAGCTGTGCCAGGGTTCCAACAATGTCCTCTGCCAATTCCCTCAGCACACTTGGGTGGAAATCATCTGGACCTGCCAATTTGAAGAGGTCCAGTCCTACCAGAAGTTCCCTGACCAGGTCCTCTCTGACTCTGGGCCCGGCTGTGCCTCTCCTGAGTTCCTCCGGGATTCTGGTGGGGGGGATGTCTCAGTCCCTGCTCAGAAATATGGAAGCAAAGAATTCGTTAAAGAGGTCAGCTTTGTCATCTGGTGCAACCACCAGATTGTCAAGTGTCCTGCAGGGGCCTCATGTTACCTGGTGCCTTCTTTTTATTCCCTATGTATTTAAAAAAGGACTTCTTGTTGTCTTTGATCCGGGTCACTAGTCCCAGTTCTGTGTCTTTCTTAGCCTTCCTAACAGCCCCCCTACAGTCTCAAGCAATGGAAAAATAACCCTTCTTGGTGATGGACCCTCCATTCCATCAGGTGTACACCAAGTCCATTTGCTTGTATATGTCATTTTGCTGTCTTTTCCTGCAAACCACCCTTTGTTGGGAAAAATACATAAATATAATAAATAAATAAATAAATTCTAATCTAAATTTGCTCCTGACCAGATCTAGCCATGTGCCAATATTGTTCTTTAATTTAAACAACTCTTCTCTCCCCAATTATCACCCCAACAAAATATATTTATAAACAGCAATCATATGTTTTCTCAACCTTGGTTTTGCTAAGCTAAACACATCACTGTTTTGACTCCTCTCAGAATATAGGTTCTCCATTTCCCTAGTCACCACAACCACGCCTCTTTGTACCTGCTTCAATTTAAATTCATTTTTTTAACATCAGCGACCAGAACCATACAGTTTTCTAAATGGGATATTTCACGGCTTCCACAAAACATTCCCCACCTAATATACCCTACAATTTCACCCAAAACAGTTGCAATGAATCAGCTCAAGCACTAAAAATTTTCCTTTTTTATTAAGTATAGTTGTTTCACCTGTCCATACCCAGAGTTTATTTCAATAGCTGCAGTAACAGAGAGAGAGAGAGAAACTCCCACACACATGCAATAGAATTTTCAATACTCCTTGCAATACAATAAGAGAAGAGAATTTCAAATAAAGGAGAAATGAAGATGTAAAGTAAAAGCAAAAACTCCCAGTGACCACAACTTCAAATAACCCGCTTCAGAGCAGTGAACATCCTCAAGGTATAGAGTTCAGATAGAACTAAAAACTGTCCCCATACCTAGATATAATCTATAGCAACTACTTTTTTTAAAATCAGAGTGACATTTTCAAACTCATAGCTCTGCTTTAAGGCCAGAATTTTCAGACTAGATATAATGAACAGGTGCTGATGGTTTGTGACCAACCTGTAACACTAAATAGGGAAGGAATCACAGCTATATATGGGATAGTCATGGTGGGGGGACATATCTACATGAGATATTTACTGAGAAGCTGTCTAATTAGCTCTGCAGTAAAGTCTCCATGTCTACAAATGCAGCCCTATTAGGCCATGGTAAGCTAATTAACTCCACCATAGGTTAATACTTGTAAATACTAGTTCTCTCCTTCAGTGGAGTTCTTTAGTGTGCAGCAATGCATATGTAGACTCTGATGCGGCTGGCAGGGACACAAGTGTGTTTCTGTGCAGCGGCTGCTTGCTGGCTAGCTCCTCACTGAAGCACCCTCATGCCCCAGCCAGCCCTTCTGCAGCACACTGAGGTGGGTTGGAGCAGCCCTGGGCTCACAGGCTGGCCCCCCAGGTCATGAAAACATGGCACCCAGGAACAATAAACTCTAGTGCAATATGCGCCCAATTTTATTGCTCCCTGCTAATAGCACGTGTTGATGCATCTGGCAAATAGGAATAGCAACATGAAAAGGAGTTGAGAATCAATGCTCTAAGAAAATCAAAATTCAATATAAATTCTTTATTTTTTCTTTTAAAACAGTTCCACATTTTTAAATGAATTATGCTAGAAGAGAAATATCTCTATACTGCATGAACTGTGTGGTACATACCTTCTTGCTGAATATTCTTGGAGCAAGTATCTTGTCTCAATGTTGCGATATGACTGATCAAAGTGTTTATGCCTCCTTTGGTAAAATGGCAATGGCTTTGACGACATAATTCAACCTGCTACAGACTTTTCCTGTAAAGTATATAATGATATTCATGTTTAACTAGTGCTTTCAAACCTTTGTGATGCTGTCCCAAGAAATGTACTTGCTGAAGCATTTTTAACTAACTACATGTAAGTAATGCCACTTAGCCATCACAAAAAGATATATCTGATTAACATAGTCATCTCATGCTGTGACCTCACTAGCTTAGCATAGCAGAACTTGATCAGTATTCAGATGGGAGAGCAACCAGGAACTCCTAGGATGCTGCCAGAAAGTGGTGTTGATGTTCAGTAGGTGGCACTCTTCCCAGCCTGAAACAATTCCTAAGCATGGTGTTAAACGAGCCACTGTACTGATAGAGGAGCTGTCCATTTGTGTTTTAGAAATGTTATGACACCTTTTTTTTTTTTTGTAAAATCAGCAAGGATACCACCCAGGCCCTTACTAAATCCCTGTTTGTGTAATTACAGTCTGCCTACCTAAATTCCCTTTGCAATTTTAATAGGATATGGGATTCTTCACTTCCTGTCCTGCTGCCTTAGATGGTTGTAAGGAAGAGCTGTAAGTAGTTGAATAACTGCCACATTTCCCAACAGAAGTGGTTGCATTTCAGCGATGATTAAAGCAATTCCTCTGTATAACATTTGTAAAGCACATTGGGCCAAATCCCAAGCCCTTAGCTGCATAAACTCCCAGTGTATTAGGAAGAACCCTCTGGAGTGAAATAGGAACATGCCAGATACTGGTAATATATCCCTTTGTGAAGTAAACCTATTGGTCATGCTCCACAAACTGGTGCAGAAACAGGTGTGTGGCCATGGGGCTTCCTCCTTTCTGTGCATAGAGGATAAAAAAATAATTGTCTCTTTTTGAGTCACACAAGAAAAGGAAGGGAATCATGCCTTTCTCTCACTGCAATTATACCAGGACCTGCAAATGCTACTCTTTATAAAGGTCTTCAGTTTTAGTAAATGACAATTAAGTATTTGCCGAACTGTCGTGTAGACATCACAAGTAGGCAGTTTTATTGCATAGACAGAATATAATGCAAGGGGATCTGAACAAAAGTGAGTGTTAGTCATATTTTCTAAACTTTCTCTATAACCATGAGGACTAGAATCTTTTTAAAGAAAGCTCGGAAGCTCATATCACCCTGTAAATCCAGGAGCTAGTAATTTTCGAAAAAATAGCATGTGTGTCAAGATGTTAAAAAAATCTAGCATACGCCAAGATTAAATACTAAACTTGCCCCCCTATCTAACCATTATGTCTACAAGGTACTCAACAAGTGACCTGTCCTGGTCATTCCTTAAATGGGCAGTAAATAACACTGTGTTTCCCCTTCCAGCTGCTGCCTCTCCCTCTCTCTTTATACCTGCTTCCTTCACTAAACTGAAGGTTCAGAAAGGGAAGCTCAAAGATTCTTTCATGTACACACCTAAAAGCACCTGGCAACCTTGTATTACATGTTATCTGTTTCTTCTTTCAGGGTCCATTAGGCCCAGGTAAACAGTTATACCAACTGTTTAATAAATATACCAATTCAGTTCATGTTATCAACCCAATCTTCCATTCTTTCTCAGCACATAACTCTCTCTGAGATCAAATGCAGAGGGACTTTAGAACCAGGTCCATGCTGTTGGATACACCATATTCCAGGCAATTTTCATTTATAGATTCATAGATTCATAGGTGCAAGGGTTGGAAGGGACTTCAACAGATCACCTAATCCAACACTCTGCCCTGGGCACGAAAGAATGCCAGGGTCAGATGACCCCAGCCAGATGCCTATCCAGCCTTCTCTTAAAGACCACCAAGGAATGGGAGAGGACCACCTCCCTTGGAAGCCCATTCCAGATTCTGGCCACCCTTACCATGAAGTTCTTCTGTTGTCCAGCCTAAATCTGTTTTCTGTCAGTTTGTGACCATGGTTCCCAGCTACCCCAAGAGGTGCCCTGGTGAACAGAGCATCTCTGATTCCTTGCTGCGCTCCCTAATGAATTTGTAGGTGGCCACAAGATCTCCTCTTAGCCTTCTCTTGCAGAGGCTGAAGAGATCCAGGTCCCTCAGTCTCTCATCATAGAGCTTAGCCTGCAAACCCTTAACCATACAAGTGGCCCCCCTCTGGACCCTCTAAAGGTTATCCACGCCCTTCTTAAAGTACGGCACCCAAAACTAAAGACCTTAGACAAAGTTTTTGCTATTTGCAACACATAATTCTCAATTTAAAATATGAAACTATTTTTCAAACATGATTATCTTTCCATTTATTATGAATAAATCCATTTCTAGATTTTCCCAGAATCTGAGTTCAAATACTTAAATGTTTGTCCACTTTATATAGAATACAGACACAAATGGCTGATCAGCTTTAATGCGGATCCTTGATAGAAGTAATTAACAGAGCCTGTTAAAAGCTAAATTCATTTAGCCTTCTGTTATCACAGAGGGGAGCTGCTGGCTGGCACCAGTTCAAATGCAATAACATCACTGCATAATTACCACAATGCTTATGGAGTACATATTTAATACCCAACAGGGCTGCACAGCCTATCATTTAAGATCAGTGAGAAGAGATAAGGGTGAATTCTTGGCCCCATTAAAATTAATGCCGGACAATGTCACTGAATAGTTTGGGGTGAAGAGAAGATGGGCTGCCATGTTCTCTGTAAGAAGTTTGTTGTAAAATATGATCTGGATGTCAAGTTGCTCTTAAACCTCTTCCACATAAGTCCCATTAATTTTCCTCATTGTTTGCATGAAAATGTACAGTTCTAGGGTATTATGCGATCCCCGATTTAGTCTCACATTAGGACAAAGCAATTCATCATCATCCTCATCCAAGATCACCATAAGGATCAAAATGCTGTCACTGGTCTCATTGTACAAACACAAAGACTTGATCCCTGACCACAAGAGTATAGAATCTAAATACTGGTATACAAGAGAGCTCTTCTGATATATTAACTTTAAATCATAATTATTCAGCACATTAATTTCATCCTTTGAGTCCATCAGACAGATAGTACTTCCACGTATGTACTTATTTGGTAGAGTGTATACTTTGAGTAGTCAATCAAGCAATAAGGAGGAAAAGGTGGAGTTCAAAGGCCAAGTTGCACTCAGACTCATACCACAATAATGTTCTGAACAGTAATCAAGAAGCAAGGGTGCTTTCATGAGCAAAGAAGCCAGAGTTAGATATAGACCTAACTAGTCTAATAAGTGACTTAATTTAAGATTTAAAGGACCAGCAATAATTCTAATTAGTTCATTCCCACAGTTGTAAAGAAATGATCATTTAGGCCTGACTGGAAGAAGATTGTGCTCACTACAGGCAGATAACTTGCATTTCGATGGCGTAGAATAAGGAGCTCTCCCTTTCCTATCTCTAGTGCTGTATCACACACAATGTACTTTCTCTGTCCTTGTCTGGCAATATGAATGCAGAAATTGGCAGGGTCCCCCCTGCTCTGGCTGAATGCTATCTTCTGACTCCTGCTGAAAGATCAGTATAACTTGCTCTTTTACTTTTGTACATATTGTACATTTTGTACATATTGTTACTTTGGGCTTATCATGGCTTTTATGATATGCATACTTTGCTAGAAGGCAGTTCTATGCTTCCTGGAGTCCTACAGCCTAATGGTTAGACAGTTTGTTATTTTCCTCTTAGCTGAGGGTAGAATTTTCTCATTCTGATTCCAACCCCACCTCCCCCCTCAGCCCCCCCCCCCACGCACGCACGCACGCACAGTTTTTCCATTTTATACACCAATGGTATGGTGAATCCCTTTGTATTTGGCCATTATAGCAATAGGGTATCTTTAATTTCAGGTGGCCTAAATTACCACTGAATTCTAATGTCTACTTCACAGAAATTCCTTTTACGTCAGACAGATGACAGCAAGTAATTTACAGCTAGACAGGAAAATCTGTTAGAAATTCTAGCATATAGTCACTTAGGCAGAACTTACAATGTGATCTTGATGGAAACCTTGTGTAAGGACCAACAATTATATATGCTTTCTGGACATCATAGTCAGGAGATAATTACTCAGGGTAGGAATTGAATTTATGGAGCTTTATCACTGCCCGTTTGTTGTTCAACTTTTCAAATTCTAACATTGCTGAATGAATACATGTGTATTTAAGAGCTAAATATAAATATTTCCTCATAATGAAAATGTTCTTGGTTTAGATTGCACAAATTGCACGTAGTCTACAGTAAAGGGCAGTGTGGAAGCAGCTTGTCTCACCCTGGGAAGGTGAGACTTTCCTGTCCTACAGGAACGCTGTGTACAAGGACTTCTACATTACTTCATGGGGACACCCTCCTCTTGCTGCAGACATCCCACTCTGCTTGCCAGCATGTAGGTAGAAGCCATGGTCCTCTCCCCAACCTCATTCAGGCACTAAATTTGGGAGCAGAAAGACACAGTTTCTGTATTCCCATGACTACCTGAAATAGGGATCTACCTGGCTGGTTTTTGGTGACAAGGAGATGAGGGGACACTGTTTGACTCTTCTTGAGTCTTCTTTTTTACTTCTTTTTGAGTCTTTTTGACTCTGTGTACATTAGTAATAACCAAGCAAAATACATCCCAGGGACAGCACAAACTTGTTCATTTTCCTGAAAGGGTTTTATAAACATTTTTTTCTGACTTTTAGAAAGAGTACAGTTCTGCTGAAGCCATTTATGCATGGGATGAACTTGACCCATATATATCCACATTCACCCACAATGTTATCATCCTAACTGTTTGCATACACAACAGATTTGCGGCACACGCATTCCATAAAGTTTGGTGCATTCTAATGCACCATATCCTGTTAACTGAATGGCAAAGAATATGAAACAGTGAGATAGTGAAAGGTAGTTGCTTCCAACCATTCCAATCTCTATTATCCTTCATTATGGTGCTTTCATTGGCTCTTAGGCGCAATCATCCAATTTCACTATCTCTTTCTAGCAGGCATAGTTTCAAGAACATGAGTGCAATTTCTAAAGGCTCTATCAGTGGTATTTAGCTGGAATTTTCAGGAGGCACAAAACACATCAAGCAGCACAAGGCAATAACAACAATCAGAAAACTGTCTTTTAAAGACATGTACTTAAAAATATGACTGACAACAAATAGCATAGGACTTTGTGTTCCAAATACATCAATTTTTATTCCAGACTAAATGGTTTTTGCTAACTATGTGAAAAGGATGAAAATAAAATAAGAGTTTTTTTGTGTCCTAATTACATTATGTTTCTGTTCTGGACAAAATGATGTTTTCTTCCTTTTTTGAGAATAAACACACAAGAAAGAGCACTGGCTACATTTTCAATAAGGAAACATGGATACCCATATTTCTATAGATGACTATAATGTAATTTGTCTAGATCCAAAAAAGTGATTAAAAATAAATAAAATATAACTGGCAATCAGACTAAAACATGCCATATTTTCTCTCTAATCTGATATTTTCTTTCATAAATAATTGTATATTATGATGTTCCTCATTTTCCTTGATATTTTGTACAGACACTTGTAAACATTCTTTCATTTTCTTCCTTACTGAGAATTTTTTTAAATAAAAATATACTTACCTAATGAGAATAAAAATGGCAAAGCAGAGAGGAAGAACAGCCTTACCCAGCTTAGCAAGCTCTGGCTGAGGAAAACAAAAATAATTTCTATCTCTAAAGGAAGGCTACTGCCCCTTCAGTCCCATTTATGGGTAGATGTGATGCTATATTTAGAATCAGCTGAGTGATTCTCCCAAAACTGAGGTCAGTCTAGTATGTGTTAAAATGGGATTTAAAGTAGGGGAGAAATGCCATGCTAGATTTTTAATATTATTTTTTGAGTATGAAATATTTCTTATTTCTAAAAGTGTGATTATTGATGTACAGATAAGGATATTTCCTTCCAGTGTCATGCTTCACATAAAAGTGGTCCAAGTTTAGACCAAGAAGACTGCATAAAACATCTCACATTTTGTGCCTGGTAGATGGAATTTAAATTCATTACTGCTTTTAAAAGACCCATGAGAAGCCATAAAGTTTAGAGTCTTCTTAGCAGAGATATGAGATCCTCCTGGTGACTTGGGCTGTAAACTGAGCCTCCCTAATGCCTCTTTAAGGGCTGCCTGGATTTTGAAGAACATTACTGCAAGATGTTAAGTCATGTCAACTACATAAAAATTCTTGTTAACATGGGTGGAAAGAGAAGGTCCTGTGCCTACTCACTTTGCTTTGCCTCTGTCACTGGTTAGCTTGCTGTTTTAAAAAATGGCTTTGCTTACTGTAGCACAATATAGAAAGCATAAAAATACACTTGCATACCTTATGCATTTGAATCAGAGAGAGAAAATATACCCAATGTTCATAATGCAGTGGGACTCTGAATACCCCTACTTCCTATTGACTAATACAGAAATTGGCTGACCTCAGAACCTGATAGACTTTACTCCGAAATGCAGAAAAAGAAAGAGAGGAGAGGAGATTTCATTGAATAAAAAGTTAATTACTGTCAGCTATCTGAAGGCAAAAGATATCACAATTCACATGCAAAGGAGCACGCTCAAGATGCATATTAATTTATCAGGTGATTCTGGTGTCTGCTACAACAAGCTAAATAAATTATGCTCCTCATAAATCAAACTGGACGTAGAAAAGGCTTTTTAGATCTTTTTCCAAATAAATCAAATTCCATTTGCATTGTTTCAGCTCCAGTTTCCACAAATTCCCCCATTTTTTTAATGCTGGTTAAGGATCTGCTGTTCCCCAACCTTCAAAAGTTGCCATATTTTTAATGTAGCCCTCCTTCCTTACTCTAGGCAGTTTTTAATTATAGAATAAATTTGATACAGTTAAGAGTTAAAAGGCAGATATGATGGTATGTATATGTATGTTATGAGAGTAGCTTGTTGCCACAGAGAAAGATGTTAGGGTAATTAACAACCACTTCACTAAGACATAACTCCCTTTTCTCTCCAGCTGTATTTTTGGATGGTAGGGGTTGGTTTTCAGGGGTGCTATTAAGTTCTTATTCTACTTTTAAATTCTTGTCCTATATTTATTATCTAAAAAAATGGTCTTAGGGAATGTGCAGCCTATCCTGTCTGTCTTGGGTTATACTTGGACTCCCTTGGACTATAAGCTGTTTCTTCAGGGAGTGCTAGGAGATATCAGTCACATGAGTGTACACTCTTCTTTGGGGACTTAAAAAATTCCCCAACTGATGCTTTTGTCTGCCCACCCCAGTGTAGGGTGGGGTGTCCTGGGCGGGGAAGCTTTTGCAGACACACCTGCAGTGCTGGTTGTTCCCTTTGTAAAATCCCAGATCTGCTTCTGAGCCCAGCCAAGCTCAGATCCCCACACAGCCCAGCTGGACTGGCACATGAGCAGCTCTGGAGCTCCCCCTGCCTCCAGGGCAGCCAGAAACAGCAGCAACTGTGGGTGGAGAAGGGGAGCAAATGGGACGGGAAATGCTGATGAGTGTTGTGTTGTTTCTCCTTCAAATTCGAAGCTGACCATGACCCCAAGAGGTGATCTTGTGGCCACCTACAAATTCATTAGGGGGACGCAGCAAGGGATGAGAGATGTCCTGTTCCCCCAGGTGCCTCTTGAAGTAACAAGGAACAATGGTCACAAACTAACAGAGAGCAGATTTAGGCTAGATATCAGGAAAAACTTCTTTACGGTGAGGGTGGCCAAAACTTGGAGCAGGCTTCCAAGGGAGGTGGTGCTCCCCCCTACTTTGGGGGTCTTTAAGAGAAGGCTGGATAGGCATCTGGCTGGGGTCATCTGACCCCAGCACTCTTTCCTGCCTAGGCAGGGAGTTGGATTCGATTATCTGTTGAGGTCCCTTCCAACCCTAGCATCTATGAATCTATGACATCACTGGTTGCTTTGGTTTCTGTGCGCATGTGAGTGGCTGATCAGGCCAGTCTGTGCTTTGAACTGTCTGTGGCACCCTGAGCAAGAGAAGATGCCACTTCTCATTGCTTGATCAACAGTGGACATGCTGCTGTTGCTATATTTACACTGTTTGTGCTTCTGCTGTGCCTCAGCAGCTCTTCCCCAGTCAGAGACTGTAGCTCTGCTATAGATGAGGCTTCACCAGGTGGAACAATCATGAGCAAGATCTTCCCAAGATTTTGGGTTAATGTTGAAATGTTTCAAGGATGACTTGACAGTGTCCTTGAAACGTTTCTTCTGGCCTCCCTAGCTTTCCCTCCTCTAGCTCACTGTAGATCTTCTTATGTTATAAACATAGACTTTTTGCCTATTGCTTTTAATCTTACATATTTTCTTGAGTTTTGCATTGTCTTAAACTCCATTTAGTATTGCTTTGTAGCTTGACATAAGTGTTCAACCTTTGTATGCTGTGTGTGTGAGAGAATGGGTGAGTGTGTGTCTGTGAAAAAGAAAAACAGCAGCTGTGAAAAAGAAAAACAGCAGCTGGCCACTAGCTGAAGAATGCAGACAGATAAAAGACCAAAACAATAAGAATTCACCCCAGAACAACGAGAGAACAATGGCAATCAACCTTCAAGAAAGAAAACAGTGATAACACAGCAAAAGCCCAGAGGGCTGGGTCAACTGACAAAACTATAAAAAATGGAGTGAGACATATCAATTTTGGGTCTTGTTCTGCATGTCATCTGGGAGCATCAGTTCGTCTGACAAAATGCACTGGCAGGGCTCCCAGCTCCCTACTCATGATCAGTTTGGGAGTATTAATAAGACTGGTAATATATACCAGTGCAGAACAGAAATTGGGGTATAAAAGTGGTGTGTATGTGTGCATGTGTATTAAGCACATAATCAATAAACACAGCATCTTGCCTTATACTCCCTTATAAGGTCTCACTCATGATTTGAGCAATTGGCAATTTGTGTAACACTTTGGCAGTCGCTGATCTAACATCCTGGTGACATGGCCTGTCTATCTCATCTGTGATTTCATCAACAGTGTGTGGATTTTTGGAATGCCAGCTGAGCACAGAGAGAATTAAGGAGATGCCAAGAGGAGGGACATGGTAAGTCTTACCTGATCTGGAGATTTTAAAATGTCCCCAGCTCCTGATGATGGGGAAGTAGAGAAGGTACAGCTAGGAAAGAAGGTACAGCCACTGTTGCAGTGCTAGTCACCACCCCCTCACCCTCCTTCATGAAATCCTGGAGACGCCAGGAAGTATTATCTGGGTAATCACTTGTTTAAATATATAGCATGCACTCACCTCACTTATAACCCACTTCCTTTCTCTGTCTCCGGCTGCAATTCAGTAAGAAATTAGGGACAGATATGGTAGAGAGATACAGAAGCTGAAGGTAGGAATATAGTATATGACATGGCAGGCCTAATGTAGATACTTACATCAGGCAATAGGAAAAGGAAAAAGGCATAGTATTTGTATTATGGTGACGTGGTGACATTTCATAGATTTCATAGAAAATTAGGGCTGCAAGGGACCTTGGAAGATCATCGAGTCCAGCCCCCCACCCAAAGGGCAGGAAGTCAGCTGGGGTCATAGGATCCCAGCAAGATAAGCAACCAATTTGCTCTTGATGGTGTTCAATGTAGGTGCTTGAACCACCTCCGCTGGCAGACTGTTCCAGACCTTGGGGGCTCGGACAGTAAAGAAATTCTTCCTTATGTCCAGCCTGAAACTGTCTCACAGGAGTTTGTGACCATTCGACCTCATCATCCCATGGGGCGCTCTGGTGAACAGATGTTCCCCCAGATCCTGGTGTTCATCCCTGATAAACTTATAGGTGGCCATCAGATCACTCCTGAGCCTGCACTTTTCCAGGCTAAAGAGTCCCGTGGCTCTCAGCCTGTCATCGTAAGATCTGTTTTCCTGACCTCTGATCATGCGCGTGGCTCTCCTCTGGACTCTCTCAAGCTTCTCCACATCCTTTTTGAATTGTGGAGCCCAAAATTGGGTGCAGTACTCCAGCTGCAGCCTCACCAAGGCCAAGTACAAGGGGAGAATGACGTCCTGGGATTTGCTTGAGAAGCATCTATGGATGCAAGCCAGCATTTTGGTCTCTTTAGTAGCCGCAGCATCGCATTGCAGGCTCATGTTCATCTTGTGGTCAATGATGACCCCCAAGTCTCTTTCTTCTGTAGTGCTAGCCAGTGTAGCACTACCAAGCCTATAAGGATGCTGCAGGTTTTTCTTCCCAAAGTGGAGAACCTTGCATTTTTCGGTGTTAAACACCATCAGGTTCTCATCTTCCCATTTGCTGAGCCTGTCCAGGTCAACCTGGATCACCCGCCTGTCTTCTGGTATGGATGCTTTGCCCCAAAGTTTGGTGTCATTGGCGAACTTGGCCGGTCCGGTCCTGACTCCAATGTCCACATCATTAATGAAGATGTTGAACAGTATGGGTCCAAGGACAGAGCCTTGAGGGACCCCACTGGTCACAGGACACCATGATGAGTGACTGCCGTCAATTACAACCCTCTCGGTCCAACCACAGAGCCAATTTTCCAGCTAGTATATCATGGCGGACCCAAGGCCACAATTGGCCAGTTTCACCAAGAGGTGATCATGGGATACCAGATCAAAGGCTTTTTTGAAGTCAAGATATAGGACATCAATCTCTTCTCCCTTGTCCAAGTGATAGGTCACCTGGTCGTAGAAGGAAATGAGATTGGTCAAGCAAGACTACCCACAAGAAACCCATGCTGGTTATCCCTCAGGATGTTGGTTTCAGCCAGTCCATTAAGGATGGCCTCTTTAATAAACTTTTCTAAGATCTTCCCCAAATAGAAGTCAGGCTGATGGGCCTATAGTTAGCCGGATCCACTTTCCTCCCTTTCTTGAAGATCGGTACCACATTGGCCTTCTTCCAGTCTTCGGGCACTACACCAGAGCGCCAGGAGTTTTCAAAGATCCGTGCCAGGGGCTGGGCTATTACGCTCGCCAGCTCCTTGAGTACCCTGGGGTGTAGATTGTCAGGGCCGGCTGACTTGAAGGTATCCATCTTCTCAAGATGTTCCTTGAGATAACAGAAACGTCTGACTTACAAATAGTATTGAGACTTTTCCAGATCTTTATCTCGAAGTACAAAATCAAAGGGAAACATTCAGATACCTGCCTTAAAATTCACCTCTTCCATTTCCCTGACCCTCAGGAAGTAGTTTTCTACTCTATATTCAAGGTGCCAATAGGATTACTCAGGCATTTAAAACTAGACACATGCTTATTTATATTACTTAATCTGGGCCTTTAAAATGTTCTTTTCATGAATGAACTATCTTATAAAAGACAATGTGGAATAGGGAACATCAACAATAGGGGACATCCCTTTTCCTTTCACTGGTTTAATCAATGGGCCGCAGAAGCAGGTCAGTCCCCACATCTAGGGGCATGCATTTGCCATGGCACAAATAGCAGCAGTATAAATGTATGCCACTGTGCACGCCCCTGCCTGTGGGGTTTGCTGAGGGGCAAAATGCCCTGTTTCAGAGAAACTATCATTTCCCCATTCCTGCCAGCTCCTGGTGTGATGGATAAGCTGAAAGACACTTCAAGCAGTAGAGTGTGTCATTGGAGGACCCAGCTTCCACTTGCTCCAACATATGCTCCTGGAGCATGCACGAAGCCACTTTTTTGTGTGTCAGGTTTTTTTGATACCAGGAATTCCCAGTATCAAAATTGCAGCATGATGAATGATTGTACATGCACTATTTGTCATTTCTGGTGCCTCAAACAGTTTTGAGACACAACAAACTACACATGGACACTCCTCTGGATGTGCCCCGGGTGGCCTTATTACATCTGAATGTTGTCAGAACTACTTTCCAGCCCTCTAAGGAACTGATGCACCAGCACTGTGTTATATGTGGATTATATATAATTCCATCTTTGAAGATATTTTAGCTCTTGATATCTTTAAAATCATAAGGTATTGATCATTTGGGGGGATTCAGAGGTGTATTGAAAAGGAACTCCAAGCTATACAGTTGTGCTATTCACATAGTCTTACAATAAGACTTTTTCAGGCCATTTCAGGCCAGTGGATGGTGTGTATTGAAAAAGTATAGTACACTCAATTGGATTTCCTTTGCAGCACCTTATCTTCAGGTAACTTCCTTAGTCCTAATGACGCAATAAAGACAAATGCAAATTCTGCTTAGTCAATAAGCCAGACTCTTTTCTTCTATTCTCCCTCAATCACTCTGTCCAAATTCAGAGATGATACCAAATTATGGGGTAAAGTTAACACACTAGAGAGTAGGGAATGAATGCAGGCAGATCTGGATGGGTTGGAAAAGTGAGCAGAACAGAATAAGATGCAGTTCAACAAGGGTAAGTGCAAAGTGCTGCACCTAGGGAAAACGAATCACCTGCATGCTTACAGGCTGGGGGAAGACCTTCTCAGCAGCACAGCAGCAGAAAGCATTCTTGGAGTTATTGTTGACACCAAGATGAACATGAGTCATCAATGTGATGAAGCAAGCAGTAAAGCTAACCACACTTTATGTGCATTAGTAGGCACATGACTGAACAGGTCCAGGGAGGTGATACTTCCCCTCTATACAGCGCTGGTCAGGCCGCAGTTGGAGTACTGCCTCCAGTTCTGGGTGCCGCACTTCAAGAGGGATGTGGATAACCTTGAACGGGTCCAGAGGAGGGCTACTCATATGGTTAGGGACCTTCAGGCAAAGCCATATGAGGAGAGATTGAGGGTCCTGGATCTCTTCAGCCTCTGCAAGAGAAGGCTGAGAGGTGATCTTGTGGCCACCTACAAATTCATCATGGGAGGAGGGAAAGCAAGGAATAGGAAATGCTCTGTTTACCAGGGCACCCCTTGGGGTAACTAGGAACAACAGTCACAAACGACGGAGAGCAGATTTAGGGTAGACATCAGGAAGAACTTCTTTATGGTGAGGGTTACCAGAATCTGGAATGGGCTTCCAAGGGAGCTGGTGCTCTCCTCTTCCTTGGGGGTCTTTAAGAGGAGGCTAGACATGCACCTGGCTGGGGTCATCTGACCTCAACACTCTTTTCTGCCCAGGGCAAGGTTTCAGACTCGATGATTTACTGAGGTCCCTTCCAACCCAAACATCTATGAATCTATGAATCAGGCACTTAGTATTATTATTCTTGAGGTGTGGAAATATTGCTATGTTGTCAGATTGGACACTGCATCGTATTAAAAAGAGGAGAAGAAACAAAAGTATTCTGAGTTTCCCAGGCCTGATTATGTCTTGCCATGTCCTTTACCCTCTGAGTGACTAAATTTCCTGCAGTTTCATGAGAACTGCTCCTATTTATAAAGGTTAGCTAGCCAGGGAGCAGTAAGTACACCATGTGACTTCACTGACAGCACACAACACAGCGAGCAGTGGTCCTGGTGAGGAAACAGACGTGACTGCCAATTAAAGGGAGGTTGGGAATATCCTGCCCACCTCTTCAGCATTTCATATGCACGTCTCACCAACTTACTGCTGTTCATTTTAATATTGGCTATCGCTTATCTCTTCTGCTAAAACCTCATGCAAAACTTCAAGACAAATAAAAGGGGAGTGAATGCTATGAGAGTCAATCACAATAGAGACTATGGGGAATGTCATAGACATTTTTCCCTATTCTAATTAACGTAGGTAAAGGACTTTCAAAGCCTTGGGTTTAAGATTCTAAATAGGTGAAAAGTGTAATCACAATCCCTTACCTATATCTGATCTGAAGCCTATATCTGATCTACAGGTGGGCACAGAGGGAAACTACATGGGTAGATCAAGGATTTTGAAGAGGGATGCAGATGGTGTGGCACTTCATCATATATAACACAAAAATATTTTTTCTCCAGGCAAAGATAAACTAGAAGCTTTATGAATAAGTTAGGGGCTTAGCACAACGTAATTCAATTTAAGGTCAAAGCAAAAACAAATATAACTTTATTGGAATGCACATTACTTTCTTAGATGATATATTAAGCTTAAAAAAACATAAGCTAGGCAAGAAATAGTTAACATACAGTAACAGGTAAATGTACATCTCCCATTCAGATTCATAAAAAAAAATCCGGTCTTCTGTGATTTGACAGTGCCTCTAATACTTCAGGTATTTTCACACTTGAGTTAATATTACCACATCTGAGTTAAGGTTCTAACTGCAGCTAAAACCAATCTGCAGGCTGTGTAATAGAAGAGCGACATTATGCAGAATGGCTAACAGACAGCCAAATGGCAGAAGAAAGGATAGTTTTAATAGTGGAACAGGACCATTAAAAGACCATTAAAAGGAGAGACGGTCATTAACACCTGTGAAGTGAAGAGAGATTAGCAGGACTCAAGTAGATGATAATGAGTCATGAAGTCATAGATTTCATAGACATTAGGGCTGGAAGGGACCTCGGGAGATCATCGAGTCCAGCCCCCTGCCCAAAGGGCAGGAAGTCAGCTGGGGTCATAGGATCCCAGCAAGATAAGCATCCAATTTTCTCTTGAAGGTGTTCAATGTAGGTGCTTGAACCATCTCCGCTGGCAGACTGTTCCAGACCTTGGGGGCTCGGACAGTAAAGAAATTCTTCCTTATGTCCAGCCTGAAACGGTCTTGCAGGAGTTTGTGACCGTTCGACCTCGTCATCCCTTGGGGCGCTCTGGTGAACAGACGTTCTCCCAGATCCTGGTGGTCACCCCTGATAAACTTATAGGTGGCCATCAGATCACCCCTGAGCCTGCACTTTTCCAGGCTAAAGAGTCCCGTGGCTCTCAGCCTGTCATCGTAAGATCTGTTTTCCTGACCTCTGATCATGCGCGTGGCTCTCCTCTGGACTCTCTCAAGCTTCTCCACATCCTTTTTGAATTGTGGAGCCCAAAACTGGACGCAGTACTCCAGCTGCGGCCTCACCAAGGCCGAGTACAAGGGGAGAATGACGTCCCGGGATTTGCTTGAGAAGCATCTATGGATGCACGCCAGCATTCTGGTCGCTTTACTAGCCGCAGCATCGCATTGCAGGCTCATGTTCATCTTGTGGTCAATGATGACCCCCAAGTCTCTTTCTTCTGTAGTGCTAACCAACGTAGCACTGCCGAGCCCATAAGGGTGCTGCAGGTTTTTCCTCCCAAGGTGGAGAACTTTGCATTTATCGGTGTTAAACACCATGAGGTTCTCGTCTGCCCATTTGCTGAGCTTGTCCAGGTCAGCCTGGATCACCCGCCTATCTTCTGGCGTGGATGCTTTGCCCCAAAGTTTGGTGTCATCGGCGAATGTGGCCAGTCCACTCCTGACTCCAATGTCCACATCGTTAATGAAGTTGTTGAACAGTATGGGTCCCAGGACAGAGCCTTGAGGGACCCCACTGGTTACAGGGCACTTTGATGAGTGACTGCCATCAATCACAACCTTCTGGGTCCAACCACGAAGCCAATTTCCCAGCCAGTGGATCATGGTGGAGCCAAGGCCACAACCGGGCAGTTTGGCCAAGAGGTGATCATGGGATACCAGATCAAAAACTTTTTTGAAGTCAAAATATATGACATCAATCTCTTCTCCCTTGTCCAGGTGATAGGTCACCTGGTCATAGAAGGAAATGAGATTGGTCAAACAAGACCTACCCGCAACAAACCCGTGCTGGCTATCCCTTAGGATGTTAGCCTGGGCCAGTCCGTCAAGGATGGCCTCCTTAATAAACTTTTCTAAGATCTTCCCCAGGATAGAAGTCAGGCTAATGGGCCTGTAGTTAGCCGGATTCACTATCCTCCCTTTCTTGAATATCGGTACCACATTGGCCTTCTTCCAGTCTTCGGGCACTACACCAGAGCGCCAGGAGTTTTCAAAGATCCGTGCCAGGGGCTGGGCTATGACGCTCGCCAGCTCCTTGAGTACCCTGGGGTGCAGATTGTCAGGGCCAGCTGACTTGAAGGTATCCAGCTTCTCAAGGTGTTCCTTCAGGAGGTCAGCATTGATGGAGGGTAGGGGATCCCCCTCACCCAGATTTCCCTGTCCCATAGCAGGCATGGGCATCCCGTGTGACTGATGAAAGACTGATGCAAAGTACCTATTTAATAGGTTGGCTTTTTCCTGGGCGTCAGTTGTCAATAGACTCCCTCACAGCTGCCTAAATGGAAAGCCCACTACTTCTCCCAGGAAGTTGGTTTTAAAGTTTGGGTGGTGCAGGAATCAAAAGGGTGGTGCAATTTTACCAATGCTTATCCCCTGGATCTGTCCCTGGGAAGCTATTACTAAAAAACAAAATCCATTTCACCTACTCGACACATAGGCTGCTGACTGACATGGAAAAAAACAAAACAAAATAGCACTTTACTGGATGAGAAAGTGCATCAGTTGGATCCAGTTTGCCCAATGTCTGCATAGATCAGGCACTCCAACAGGGCTTTTTAGTGTTTTTATGCAAAGCTAATTCAATCAGTTATTAGATAAAAATGCCCAAAAGTCCTGCTGAAGTGCCCAATCTATACAGATGTTGGGTAAGCCAGATCAAACTAATGCAATGCCTGTTCTGGGCATGTGCTACAATTTGCGTGGGGGGTGCACTGAGCTGAAAGTAAAGCGCTGTTTTGCTTTGTTTTTTCACATCTGTAAGCAGCCATCAGTGACATGTATTCACCACTCAGGCATGTAAGCTTTTTGGTGCGATCTTACTATACTTCATTTTTATTCTAGAATTACACTGCTACTCAGCTAAGTGCATTATTCATCTGTAGCTTAACTGCATAACCAAATCTTCAGTCTCTTATTCTGCTCCAGGTACACAGCATCCTTGCACTCATGCAGAGGCCACGTGCACCTTCAAGCCATTCAGGCTTGCACCAGCAAGAGGTTAGCCTTTGCCCAAGATGCAGGTAAACAGAACCTTTTGCCTGAACCACAGCTGCTGGGATTTTGCTGCTCACTTCACGTGCTGATGCAATGCTACTTGTGCACAAGGACTCCATTCAACCCACATGTTAGAACCTAAGGCAACTGCAGGGTGAGTGTCAGGGAGAACAAGACTGCGCCAGTATAGGACAGATGGTGGAGTGAGACTCCTGAGTAAGGTTGGCAAGCTGGTCAACTGACCAGTCAAATACATAGCTGGTCAACTGACTGTCAATAAACTGGCCAATTGAGTGAGTATTTTTTACCGGTCAAAGATTATAGTAATTTTACAAAAAAAATACATTTTTTTAGTTCTCAACAGAAATATACATTTTGATTGTTTTTGACACATTTCTTAATGGAAAATTTGTGCCTTTTCTATGTATTATTTGAACGTATTCACAATTTTTTACAATTTTTAACTGATATTTGACCCATCAATTGACCAAAGTTGATTTGACTTATCAAATGCATAACACTACCGCTGAGAGATTTATACAGTTAGGTATAGGACAGGCAAGATATCTGTAGTGACTAAGGACAAGGTTACAGACTAAGAATTAGAGGGGGGTAGAAGAGCATCTTATTGGGGCTTATGGACAAGTTAGGGACATCTGAGGCAGGTTACCAGGGATGCAGAACACTTAGACAAACAGGGATAGGAAGTAATCTCAAGCATGGCTGTGGGGGGTTGAACAATCGGCTAAAGAACAGAGCATGATGGCACATACGTCAACATCCGGAAAGCCACACAGAACTCCCAGGTCTTGGTGAACACGCACTCATAGGTGGCAAAAGGCCGGGGCTAACTGGGCTTAGCCCCACCTCTAAATGCGGGGAAGTGATGGCAGTGCAGAGGGCCACAGGGCAGCCTGGGCAGCGGCTCTGGGCGGCTGCAGCAAGGGACGCACACAGACAGACAGGCAGCCACAGCCTGCACACAGCCAGGATCACAACCCAGTGGCACGTGGAGCACTACCTGCCACAGCAGGTAAGTCTGTGAAGGGGAAAGGGCATGGGGGAAAGCCCCAGATCTAGGCCCCCATAGTGAGGAAGGGAGTGAGGCAGAGGCAGCGGCAGGGGCTGGGCTGAATGGGCCCCCAGAATGAGATGTTGGATAATCAGAGCCCAGGAAGCTCATCCAGGGGCAAAGGGAGGCTCCTGCCACTGTGCACACCCTGGGGGCTGCACAGGGGATGTGTGCCCCCCAGATTTGTGCACAAGCCAGAGGTGGGCTGCTGCTGCAGGCTGGGGCTCTGCATCCCATTGCCCCTGCCTCAGGAGCCACATGATGCCATGTGCTGCCACCAGGCAGGCAGGAGATGAAGTGCAGCCCAACGGCAGCAGGCACGTGGCATTGCATGTGGCAGCAGGACGCAGAGCCCAAGGCCAAAGCGGCAGCCCTCCTCCACCCCACACACATATACTGGCGGCACGTGCCCACCATCCCTCCCTTGGGGTGTGCGCACTTGCAGAAGCTCCCCGCCCCCATCCCTGGACAAACTACTCTGACTGTCCCACGACCCGGTCTTGGGCCCCATTCACCCCAGCCCCTGCCCCACTCCCTCCCTCACTGTGGGGGCCTCGATCTGCACCCCCCCACCCCTTCCCCTCCACAGACTTACCTGCTGGGTAGTGTGTGTGTATGTGTGTGTGTGTGCGTGCGCATGCGTGTCAGCATGCTGAGCCCCCTCACATAATATTTTCTCCCTCTACCTATGCATGATGTACTCCCTTTACCTATGCATGATGAAAGTATGGCATGAAAAGGATGCTGGTCAGAAACACCTGGCTCAAGGTCACCGTTGTCATGGTCATGTCTTCCAACTCCAGCCACAATTCTTCCATGTGGTCCCAGTCAGCCCTCCTGCAATGAGAACCAACCTCCAAGGGAAGTGGTGCTTGCTCCTACCCTGGTGGTCTTCAAAAGGACGCTAGATAATCACCTAGCCGGGGTCATCTGACCCCAGCATTCTTTCTTGCCCATGGCAGGGGGTTGGACTTGATGATCTGCTCAGGTCCCTTCCGACCTTACCAACTATGAAACTATGTAAATTCACTCCTGATGGCTGCTACATAAGGAGTTTACCTCCCTGTCCCACATTTGGTGGGAAAAAAATCTCTCCAGGAGATTTTTAATGCTCCTGCAGTATCTTAGGCCCAAGCCCTCTGGAGCTGGGGCTGGACAGAGGATATTCCTGACCATTCTGAAAAAGCACTGGAGATAAGGGCTGCTGTCTGTGATTAAGTGCAGAGCTGTCTCTCTGCCTGGCCCATGTTTGCAAGCTGCCTTTGGAGGTTTGTAAAAATAAAAAGGCTGACCAGTGAGGCATGGCTTTGCCTTCCCTCCTCTCCCCTGTCTCCTTAGGGTCAATTTTACCCTGCTCTTCCACCCCCACAAACCTACTTTCAGAATATTTAAACTGAAGGGAGTCTCTATGGTTCTGTGAAGCTGTCCTTGTGTGAGATCTCTCTGTAGTAGTTCAGTTCCTACAGATCTGATGTGTGTTTTGGGTGTCTGGGGAGTTTGGGTATTTTGGGAATCTGCCCTGAGAGAACATGAAAGTAGCCTAGAGTGATGCGACGCTAGGTAGAGGCACTGGAGAAACACTAAAGCATTGTAAGTAACAGTGGGGAGGAGGGTATGTCTGTCAGCAAGATAATGCCTCAACACAGATAGTGGCTGTGGAGTTATAACCCATCTCCAGTATGTGTCTCATAGGACAAGGCAGCAGTCCAGCAGCAGGCCTTGCAGGTCGAGGACCTGGGCAGCCCTGTTTCTCTCTGTCCCCCAGTAGTCCCTCAGCTCTACCTCTGCTGCTGGGTGGGTGCATTTACACAAGACATTTACTGCAGAGTTGCCTAAGTAGCTCCGCAGTAAATGTCTCGGCATAAATACATGCACTGTCCTGCTGCAGAGTTTTTTTATTCTTCAGTACCACACATGTAGATACTGACACAGCTGGCTGGCACATGACAGTGCTTCAGTATGGAGACTGCCTGCCAGATAGCCCTGCACTGAAGCACCCTTGTGCCCCAGAGCCCCTTCGCAGCCTATTGAGCCAGGTGGAAGCAGACCCAGTCTGGCAGGTTGACCCCCCAGGCCCCTGCCAGCCGGGGCTCCTCTGACCCAGCTCAATCTGCTGTGGTCTCAGGCACAAGTTCAAACAGCGTGCCTGGCAGCAATAAACTCTGGTGCAATAAGTGCCAGCATTTATTGCTCTGCATTAATTGCATGCGTACACATGCCTGGTGACTGGTTACATAGACTTTCAAGAGCCCCAGAAATGGGTTAAATCTGCTATTCATGGTGTGCTGGGTGAGTATGGCTGATGCCTAGTGCTGCAATTTGTGCATTTGCCTGGCTACTGCAGGACAGGGCTATGTCTCCTCTGAGCTGGGAAAAACAATAGTGCAAAGAAGCAATTTTTCTGCTGCAAAGAACTCAGAAAGACCATAGCAGGTCAGAATGTTTTGACATTATGGATTCCTACTTGAAATCTCTGGATTTATCTTAAGAATCACATGTAGGTGTTTCCACACCTAAAGGACACCTATATACATGCAGCGAAGCTGCTCTGATGTGCTGTAATTAAAGGACATCAAAGCAGACTCAGTTAATCAAGTCTGCTGGAGTGTGCTAATTACTGTGCTCCAGCAGACTCCAACATCTCATGCATCAGTGTCCCCATGCTGAAATATGGTGGTGGGGGTACTTTAACTAAAGCTTGTCAAACAAGCTTTAGGTAAAGCACAGCAGCTGACATTTTTCAGCACGAGAACACTATACATGAGCCACTCTGGGCACTTTAATTAAAGTGCCCCCCATCTCCTGCCCCAGTTCTGGAGCATGCGTATAAACTCCCAGAAGTACTAATATTAAGCAGCAGCCAGCACAACCCTTAAAAGGATTTCACAGCATCCCACCATGCTGTGGCAGCCTGGTTAAGAATCATTGCTCTATGGGAAAGCTTTACATAAAATAGAAACCATCTCTAGAAAAGTACAACTCCTACTCTATTCCTACTATGAGGGGCATTACTTATATATTCAGGTGAAAAGTCATTAGCATCAAATCTGGTCACACAAGTCATGGAAAGTCTTGCAGCCGCACTGTCGATGTCAATAGGTAAAAGAGAATTCTGTCCACAAAGCATAACTGAGGAACTACAAAGGAACTTGTAGGCTATCAAATATTTTGCAGTAAGTTCCTATATATATATAATTGTGAAGTAGATTATTCCATTCTCATTGAGGGCTAGATTACTTTGTATTTACCATGGGGCAAGCGAATGCATATGGGCAATTACCATAAAACAGAGGTGGCCAACCTATGGCTCCAGAGCCACATGCGACTCTTCAGAAGTTAATATGTGTCTCCTTGAATCTTTGCACAAGCACACGGTGACCAGCTGCCAAATGGAAGCTGGTCATCATGTGCGTGGGCAAAGATTCAAGGAGATGCATATTAACTTCTGAAGGCCCACATGTGACTCCAGAGCCACAGGTTGGCCACCCGTGCATAGCATATCTGACTATACGTTCACAGCTTAATTACCTTATTAACTCATTTGTGTGCCCATAACCCTTCACACACACACACCTTTGGGTTACACAAGTTCTAGTCATCATTTTTGGGTAAATACCATATTTACTTGAATACAAGGCGAGGTTTCCCCCCCTTCCCCCCGCCCCCTGCATTAGCCATTAGCCTAGGAAAAAAGGAGGATCCTAGGACCTGCAAGAAGAATACCCAGTTGCAGTCATGAGTGGAGAACTAATTAACACATGGATCTTTCACGGTAAGCTATCCCAGAGAGGTGATGAAAGCTCTATCCTTGGAGATTTTCAAAACCCAGCTAGAAAAAGCTTTGGCTGGGATGATCTAGTTGGGGATGGTCCTGCTCTAAGTAGGGAGTTAGACCAGATGTCCTCCTGAGGTCCCTTCCAACCCTAACTTTCTATGATTCTATCTGGAGTACACACACGTACTGAGCAGCGCTGAGCTGTGGGGTCACCCTGGCTTCAAATGCTGTTAACTCTGCTGGGGCCCAGCCAAATGAAATATATGGTAAATCAAGAACCTTTTGGCTTTGAACTAATAGTTTGAACACAGTTTGTACTATATATAAGTAGGTACAAAAGTGGTGCTTAAAAGTGTGTTATGGAGTACCTGTGCTAAAACTTGCAGCAATTAAAAAAAAAAAAGGAAAATGCATCAATTCGGGATGAACAAAGTCTATAGGTACCTCTAACAATGTGCCTATTGGCAAATAATTACAGGTTTGTTTATTTCAAAGTCTGTGTTTTCAAATTTGCCCCTCACTTCCCCATGTCCAGGAAGAGCAGGATCTGATAGTAAGGAAGGGGAGTAAGGGGAAAGATGTTGTGTGGGGAAGGTCAAAGGGCAAGGGGGCTACTTGACCCCCAGATTTATTTCCCCTGCTAGAGGGGGACAAATTCAAGGCAAACCTGTAATAATTAAATTCTATACCTGGAAAATTATAACAAATTTATCAATTTTCCATATATAAAATCTAATTATTGGGGAGTTTTCTTGTATTTGAGTATATATTGTATTTTAAATCCCAAACTGTTTTTCTTCTAAGAATCTAAGCCAATGCCTGTTGAAATTAGTAGAAATAGTCTCATTGGCTTTCACAGACTTTGGATCAAATCCTAATTAATTATGTTCCTCTTTAAAGAGCTGACATAGGGTTAGCTTGGCACATTCAGAGAATATATTGTTGCCTAGAGCAGTAAAACAACACCCACTGTTTATTTCTGAGTGATGCAGGCCGTGACGAGAATACATTTCCACTTTGCTTAGAGCAGCATAAAAGACCTGAAAGCTAGTCCTGCATTGACAATGTCACTTTAATTAAAATTTAGTTTGGGCCCAGTGGAATGGTTTAACTAAATGTGCCTTTTGGATAATGCCTAGTGTAAACCAAATGAATTACAGTATTTATGACTATACATACAAAAGCTAATCTAAACTTTTAAAAGTCAAAACACTTTTAAATTAACCAAGTGTATGGGAAACCTCTTCATAAAGCTTAAAGAAATCAGTGACTTTCATTATTATTAACATGACTAGCCATACTACAAGACCAAGAACAAATCCCTGTGGGACACAATGCAAACATTGAACATAACTGTAAATGCGGAATTGTCATTGAGCAGCTGTTATATTCAGAGGTCTTATCATTTAGCCAGTTTTTAAAACCTTTTTGAGTGTGCCATATGCATATTTCATTCATTAATATTTTAGTTTCTTTATGAAAATATTATGAGGCAAATGCCTTGCAAAAGTCAAATTATAGGATATCAACACTATGACATTTAACATCCAAATATGTGAGCTCAATAGAAAAAAAAAACTTGTTTAAAAAAGATTCTTTGCACCATGCTGAATCTGCCACTGAAGCCCCCAAGCTTTACTGCCAATTGCCATTTGTAGGGTGATGGTCCAGTACATGGATGCTCAACCCCCAGTTCCGGGTCACCCCCCCCACCCAAATTTCTAGCCCCATGGGGAGTCTTGGGCTTTATGCGCTGGCAGAGGCCAGGAGGGGGAAGTGCTGGACGCAAGGGCCCAATCCCTATGTGGGAGGGCAGGGAATGGGTCGTGCCCAATCCTGGTTAGCTGGAGCAGAGTGGTGCTGAGTCCCCCAAGGACCAATCCCAGTAGAAATGGACAGTGCTAGGCCACCCAGGATTCAATCCTGATGCACAAGGGTGGGAGGGGTTGGTGCTAGGATCCCCAAGACCAGTTATGTTGGGAGGCAGTGGCTCCAGGTGCCCCAGGACCCAGTCCCAGAACGCAGGGTGGGGGGAGGGTGATGCTACCCCCAGGGCCCATTCCTAGTAGTTGGGGCTCCATCCAGCCCACAGAGCGGCTCCAAGCTACTCATTTACACCTTCAAGAGTAAATTGGATGCTTATCTTGCTGGGATCCTATGACCCCAGCTGACTTCCTGCCCTTTGGGCAGGGGGCTGGACTCGATGATCTCCCAAGGGCCCTTCCAGCCCTAATGTCTATGAAATTTTGCCCACAGCGCTAAAAGGTTGAGTAGCACTAGTCTAGTAGACTAATGCTATCTACAGACTCAGAGCCCACGACCAATACACAACTCAACAATACACAAACCTTCTCTATAGATCAACATAGAGCAGTTACTAAGTATTACTCCACAACATGCCAAAAGTTGTAAAATAGGACTTATGCATTCTCTACAACCAGGTCTTTTCCCCAAATGTGGCATTTCTGCTGAATTTTAGTTTTTATAGCCCACAGAGAGATAAAGGGGTTAGAATCTCAATGCACAAACTAAGAGGAACTGAACCAATTTATTCAAATGGTATTGCCTTCCAAATCTAAAATGCCATGTCTTCTGAAACACAGCTGTCTGATGGGAGGTCCTCAGAAATCTGTCTATTTTGAACTGATTAGCTGCCTTGGATTTATCAGAGAATGAGAGGTGTACTAGGTTTTGTGAAATACTTTGTTTGTGTAAGGAAGCCTTAAGAGGAAGGTAAGGTAGTTCTGTGGACTCAAATAACTTCAAAAACGGAAAGATCTGATAACTCAGCTGGAAATTTTGAATTGTATGATATTGCTCATTTTTATATAGATATGGGTTTATTCCTATTAGAGAGCTCCATTTAAGCTTTGTGTACATCAATGCATATAATTTGCTGCATGTGGTTATTCCATAAATGCCCCAAGCAATTCCTGACAAGCTTTCCCTGGAAAACATACTGAAAGTGCTCTAGAAAAATGATCTCCTAATAATCTGCTAGCTACCAGTACCCTTTAAGTGAAAAAATGTGAATGATGCAATTCCTCCAATGTCATGTTTGGTTCATAGACTAAAATACTTCTATGTATAAACACTTAAGAAATGTGTCTGAAGCAAAAAAAATAATTCATTAGGATTTCTTACTAACCAAATGAACAGCTGTCAGAACTTGAGCTCAGAATTTAGTCCCTTTAGAATAGTTTAAGAATGGTAACAGCTGGAATACCTAATTCCTACTCTTTGCTACGCTACAATTGCTTTGGATGAGCTTATTATCATCAGCCTGGTTGATATTAGGCCAAATAGTACAATAAAATGTAACAGGAAGTGGGCTAAGCCCCTGTCCTTTAATCAGCCTCATTTTAATTGAGTTACATTTAGTACATATCTACTGCCACAGGACAGATTATCTGAGTTTCATACAAGTGCTTCATCTCACAAAAGACCTTTGTTTTGAATCACATTTCTGATTTCTTTCCTCCCTCCTGTCCTACAGCTACTTTTACTGACAATACTTCATGTGCCAATATGCGGGTCAATCCACATGCCAGCTATGTTGTGAAAGAACTGCAATCACCATGAATCACATCTGTGCTCACTATATACATCTCCATATCTCGTAAGACTCCACAAGTAAGGCACAGCCCCACTACGCAATTGACTTGGGTTTAATTCGGGTCCACTGGTTAAATTCCCTTAATCAGAGAGCCAAACATCTGCCATTACTTTATACCACAAGCAGCACCAAAAGCAGTTATACAACCAGGGCAAAATTTCACTCATAAAATACTAAAGAGTCATATTTATCCTAACCTGGACTCAAACAGCAAGTTTTCTATAACACACAACTGACTTCCTCAGTGAAATCCAGAACATCAACCACCTCCCCAAAAAGGCATACTTGTAACCATGGATGTCACCAGCCTGTACACATCCCACACAATGAAGGCTCAGCTGCTTGCCTGAAAATGCCAACAAGACCACAAACCACCCTAGATTTGCAACAACATGTTGTACAAATCCATTTGACCCTTATCCACAGCAACTTCACTTTCAACAATTGACAATTCCCCTAAACCACAGGCATAACTATAGGCTCAAGGATAGCCCCTCAATATACCAACCTCGTTGTTAGCCACCTGGAGAAGAAATTTCTAGAAAACTGCATCATCAAACCTGCACTCTACCTGGAATACAATGATTACATTTAAATCATCTGTCCTTAATACGTAGTCTCATTTACTGGCCTCTGCCACAGGTTTAACACTTAATCAAGTTTTCTTTGGACTATTCCTGAACTAACATCAAGATACCATGATCCACATCCAGGATAGCACCCTACAAATGACCATATACAAAAAACCCTCACCATACTTACATCCACAAAACCAGCAATGAGCTAAAACACACCAAAAACCTGTATTCTACAGTATATTTATTTAGCTATGCTGTTTGGCATCTTGTTTCAGCCATCTTAAGGCAATGTCATAACCAATGTTATTGGTTCAATAAGCTTGAACGCCACCAGGTAGCATTGTAAATGGACGCAAGTCAGCAATGTCGGACATGTCTTGAACTAGTCCACAAGGGCATTTGTTGTCATTGTGAAGGCCCTCATTGGTATAGATTTGAGGAACAGTGTTGAAAATGGTTGAGAAGAGCCCAATAAAAGAGTGGCCACTTAAATCCTGATTCATAGATTTCATAGACATTAGGTCTGGAAGGGACCTCTGAATATCTTCAAGTCTAGCCCCCTGCCGCAGGGGCAGGAAGTCAGCAGGGGTTGTAGGATCCCAGCAAGATAAACATCCAAGTTTCTCTTGAAGGTGTTCAAAGTAGGTGCTTGAACCACCTCCGGCAGCAGTCTATTCCAGACCTTGGGGGCTTGGACAGTAAAGAAGGTCTTTCTTATGTCCAGCCTGAAATGGTCATGGAGAAGTTTGAGACTGCTTGATCTTGTCATCACTTGGGGCACTCTGGTAAACAGATATTCTCCCAGATCCTGGTGAGCACCCCTTATAAATTTATACACAGCCACCACATCACCCCTGAGCCTGCGCTTTTCCAGTTTGAAGAGTCCTATAGCTCTCAGCCTCTCATCATAAGGTCTGTTTTCCTGACCTCTGATCATATGCCTGGCTCTCCTCTGAACTCTCTTAAACTTCTCCACATCCTTTTAGAACTGTGGAGACCAAAACTGGACGCAGTACTCCAGCTGCAACCTTACCAAGGCCAAGTACAACAGGAGAATGACGTCCTGGGAACTGCTTGAGAAGCATCTATGGATGCAAGCCAGCGTTTTGGCTTTACTAACTGCAGCATCACATTGCAAGCTCATGTTCATCTTGTGGTCAATCATGACCCCCAAGCCCCTTTCATCCATAGTGCTAGCTGGCATAGCACTGCCAAGCCTATAAGGATGCTGCAGGTTTTTCTTCCCAAGGTGGAGAACCTTGCATTTTTCAGTGTTAAACACCATCAGGTTCTCATCCACCCATTTCCTGAGCCTGTCAAGGTCAGCCTGGATTGCCCTCTTGTCCTCAGGTGTAGATGCTTTACCCCAAAGTTTGGTGTCATCAGTGAACTTGGCCAATCCGCTTCTGATATTGATGTCCACATCATTACTATACATAATAGTATAGGCCCAAGGACAGAGCCTTGAGGGACCCCACTGGTCACAGTACACAACAATGATTGACTTCCATCAACCACCACCCTCTGGGTCCAACCACGGAGCCAAATCCCCAGCCAGAGGACCATGGTGAAGCTGAGGTCGCAGTTGGCCAGTTTTGCCTAGAGGTTATCATGGGATATCAGATTGAGGGCTTTTTTGAAGTCAAGATATATGACATCAATCTCTTCTCCCTTGCCCAGGTGATAGGTCACCTGGTCGTAAAAGGAAATAAGATGGGTCAAGCAAGATCTACTCGCAACAAACCCGTGCTGGCTATCCCTCAGGATGTTGCCATCAGCCGATCAGTTAAGAATGGTCTTTTTGATAAACTTTTCTAAGCCCTTCCCCAGGATAGAAATCAGGCTGATGGGCCTGTAGTTTGCCAGATCCACTTTCCTCCCTTTCTTGAAGATAGCCACCACTCTGGCCTTCTTCCAATCTTCAGGCACTTCACCAAAGCACCAGGAGTTCTCGAAGATCCGTGCCAGGGGCTGAGCTATGATGCTTGCTAGCTCCCTGAGTACTCCCGGGGTGTAAACTGTCAGGGCCAGCTGACTTGAAGGTATCCAGCCCATCAAGGTGTTCCTTCACAAGTTCAGCATTGATGGAGGGTAAGGAATCTACCTCACCCAGGTCTTCTTATCTCGTAATGGGCAGGGGCGTCCCTTGGGACTGGTGAAAAACTGACACAAAGTACCCATTTAGCAAATTGGCTTTTTCCTGGTTGACTGACTGTAGGGTCAGTGATTGACTGTAGGCGTGATTGATTGGTGTTTGTACTGACCATTTTTCATGCCATTGAGTAAGCAAAGAAAAGGCAAAGGGTTTTGAGAAGGTGAACCATATTGAGCGTCTTGAGAAGAGCTGAGCTATTGGTGGGCAGAATATGTTCCAGTGCCCTGGCAGCATAAGATTATCCTGGACTTTGGCTAGCAAGTTTACTTCAGCATTTATGTGGTAGAAATGAAGGGGAGCAATGTTACTGAGTAATAGTAACTGAGACGGGGGGCTTCCCTGGGCCATATCTCCAAGTGGCCCGCCCACCTATCTTGGGCAGTCTGCTCTGACTTGCCTGCCATGACTTGAATGTTCATGTAATTTCTTAAGTGGGAAGCTGCCCTTACACTACCCCAAAGCAAAGGGATGCTATCCACAGCTCCAGCCTTCCTGCACCATGGCCCATGCCTTGCAGATATTTGTCCAGCTAGTTGGCACTGGGACCCAAGCTCCCAACTCTCACATGAGACTCTCACTCCTCACTAGAGCTTGTGGTCCCTGCTCCCTCACACTGAGTTCTCTCACTCTGAGTAATTCTGCCCTCTCACCAGGGCCACTCATCTCACATCCCCCTAAACCAGACCACTTTTCACTCAGCCCCCTCACCGGGACCACTCCTCATGCTCAGTCCCCTCACTAGGACCCCTCTTCTCACTGGAGCTGTACTCAGCTTGAGAGGCTGACCGTTTAAAGTGGTAGTGAGTTCATGATTAGAATTGGCATTATGCAGATGGAAAACACTTGAGACAGTCTTTGAGATATTTGGTTTGAGGCGCCATTTTAGGCAGTACTCTGACATCAGGCTCATCTCTGTCTCATATTCTACAGTCAGACTCTCAGATACCACCACACCTCTTATGACAAGAATTTTTGTGACACCCATCTTGCCAACATGAAATGTGCCTTTATACCAGAAGGACACGCCAGTAAATAAATAGGCACCTAAACATCTGGTTCTGGGCACCAGTTCTGGGCACCACACTTCAAGAGGGATGTGGACAACATGGAGAGGGTCCAGAGGAGGGCCACTTGCATGATCAGGGGGCAGCAGGGCAAGCCCCCTGATCATGCAAGCCCATGGTATCTTGATGTTAGCCCTATGAAGAGAGGCTAAGGGACCTGAACCTGTTCAGCCTCCACAAGAGAAGGCTGAGGGGGGATCTAGTGGCCTTTTACAAACTAGTCAGAGGGGACCAACAGGCATTGGGGGAGTCCCTGCTCCCCCGAACACTAGTTCACCAGGAGTGACTAGAAATAACAGTCACAAGCTGGCAGAGGGTAGATTCAGACTAGACATCAGGAGGCGCTATTTCACTGTCAAGGTGGTTAGGATCTGGAACCAACTTCCAAGCAAAGTGGTGCTGGCTCCTACCCTGGGGGTCTTTAAGAGGAGACTAGATGAACACCTTGCTGGGGTTGTTTGACCCCAGTACTTTTTCCTGCCATTGCAGGGGGTTGGACTTGATGATCTGCTCAGGTCCCTTCTGACCATACAAAATATGAAATTATGAAACATCTTGAAGTAATCTACTAAAATATAAAAAGACTGTCCCCCCTCCCATATGACCAACCCTGGTGTTCACCTCCTATCCCAAACTTTAATCAATTCAAAGAATCATCAAAAAATTACAGCCTGTATTCAATAGAGATCAGACCTTGAGAAAAATATTCCAAACTCCTCCACTTTTGGCTTTCCCCCTAACCTTGTCCAACTCATCATCAGAAACAAATTCCCCGCTCTTCAACAGACATCTAATGAGATGCAGCCTTGCCTTAACAATAGAAGAAAAACATGTCAAAACTTTTACACAGCCACAACAATAAAGACCCCCTATAATGAAAGTAATTGAAACACATGTGCCTCTTCCAAAATGTGATTTATCCAATCCATTATACCAACTGCCCTCACAGCAACTAGGTGGATGAAACTAGACAAGAACTACATATGACAATGAACTGTCGAAGAAAAAAATTAAAGAAAAGAGTAGGGGTGCACTAATACATTGGTCCAATATCAGATTGGCATGGATATAAAGAAAATTGTCTGTATAAGAAATTTCCCTGATATGGCTGATAATTTGGCCATTAAATGCCCGTGAATGCACATAGCTGCAGCATAGACAGCGAGGAGCACCACCCAGTAGCGTGAAAAGCTCTGTGCATCTGGTAAGTCTGCTGTGGTCGACCGGGGGGGGGGGAGGGAAGGGGCATCGGGGGGAAGATCAAGCCCCCCACAGTGATCAAGGGAGTGGGGCCAGTGGCTGGGAGAAGGGCTGGGGCAAGACTGCCCAGCTGGGGCAGGGCTCAGGACAGAACAGAGTGCGGGATGAGGCTGGGCTGCCACTTGGCCAGTGTCTCATCCAGCACTTGCTCACTCATCCGGTGGCTCCTGCCCCTGCTCCTGCACTAATCTGGGAGGGTATGGGGGCATGCAGGACAAGGCAGAGTGAGGCAGGCAGGACTTGGGATGGACTGGGCCGGTATGTGCTCAATGCAGGCAGTGGCAACACTGAGAGGAGGTTATGGGGGAAGGGCTGCAGCCACCCCAATATTAGCCATAGCCCCCCCCATAGCTCCCTCCCAGTGCCTCTGTCTTCTGCCCTGAGAGCAGCCCGACCCAGCCCAGCCCCAGCCCTGCCTGGCCCACCCTGCCTCACCCCATGCAGATTCAGGGGTACATGCACCCCATGCCCTCCTGGATAAGCAGTGGGAGCAAGGCTGGGAGTCGCCAGATGAGCAGGTGAGTGCTGGATGAGCGGCTCCTGGACAAGTGGTGCAGTGTCCCACCTCCCTGTGCCCCCTGGATGAGCCACACTTCCATCCCATGCTCCACCCTGGCTGGGCAGCACTTGCCCCGCCCCTGCCCCAGACTCAGCCCCATTCCCTCTGTCACCCAAGGGCCTTGATCCGCCCCCCACCCACATCCCTTCCCTCTCCCCTCCCCTTCCACCACAACAGACATACTAGCTGGACACTGCTCTTCAAGCTGCCAGGCTGGTATCGGAAATTGGATCCATATCAGACAATATGCCTCCTTAAAAACAGCTATCAGTATCAGCCCCAAAAAATCTCTCTCAGTGCACCCCTAGAAAAGAGATCCACAAACACCAGTGCAAGCACATTTTTCACGTACAAAACACTTCCATTCTGATCTTACTATCCTTAGACTCAAGAAAAATTTACAAAACACCTTCAGAAGGTGAGCCTGGGGACAAAAACTCATAAGCTGCCTGGACAATCAAGGACTGACCACTGATAATAACCTTATGACATACTATAATCCACCTAATTCCTTACAATCTGTCTTCATACTACAGGTGATAATGACCTCTCCCTTTTAAAAGGTCCTGACCTCCAACTAATCAAGCTGTCTTTTCTGTTGACTATTTGTCTGCTATCCCAACCATGTACCATTGTTGCATGAAGCTGGTCCACTAAAATATGTCACATACAACAAGCTTTACCTCCTAACCTGGACTAATACCAAGTTTTTTCCCTACAGTAGAGTCTTTAGTGCTATGTCCAGTCTAGGTTTAGAACTCATAGCAGCAGGCAGTGACTATGATTCGTGCCAACCTGTACTGATTCTACAATCTTAGACTCTAGATCTGTAATCCAAATCCATCTTTAAGTGAGTAAATAACATTCAGTAAGCTGGGAATTTAAGTCATAAGAAAATGACAGTGGAGGACTGCCCTATTAGACATACAGTAAGACATCTGTCTTTGGAGTAGACCAAGGCTATAGTACCCCTGCTCCCTGCCATCCACCAGTGAGGGCTTGAACCTATATCTTCCACCTCCCAGCAGAATGGTCTAACTACCAGGTCATGGGCATGTTACCTCTGCTGATGAAGCTGTCCACTGAGCAGGGAGGAAGATGTCTGGAGCCAGAAGAGCAGGCAGTCAAAAAAGTGCCTATCTGTGACTCAATGGGTGCATCTCCATATGCACTTTACTGTGCAGCTGACTAATTATCTCCACAATAGAGAGTCACCTTCTACATGTGCAGCATTATTAGGTCACAGTAAAATAATTAACTCTACCATAGAATAGTACTACCCAACACAAATACCATCCTAAGGCAGAGTTATTTACTGCTCTGCAACTCATGTGCAGATGGTGACCAGGGCTGGCTCGTGGTACAGTGCAGGGGCTACCTGCCAGCTAACCCCTCACTATAACACCCTCATGCCCCAGACAGCCCCTCTGCAGCAAGTTAAGCCAGGCAGGAAGCAGTTCTGGGCTGGCAAGCTAATCCCAAAACTCCCTCTTCAAGCCAGGGCTGCACCACTGCAGCTTAATGTGCTGTGGTCCTGGGCACATGTGTAAATGCTGCACATGGGAGCGATAAACTCTGGCACAAACTGTACCAGAGTTTATTCAGGAGCTTTAATAGCACATGTAGATGTTCCCAGTGAGATGGACACTGCCCTTGATATCAAGGGTGTCTGCTTCTGCCTGTGCTGGTATCTGCACTGGCATAAAATATATGTAGTGTATCTTTCATATGGTGTTTTTGGGCTGTTGTGACAGAACTGTATTAATTAAGTACGTACTATATTCCACTGTAATAACCACTAAATCATGGGTGTCAAAGACACAGCCCATGAGCCAGATATGGCCCACGCTGCTGCCCCTAGGTCTCAGACTGGACCTGCATGCAGCATGCAGTGTGCCCTGGACCAGCCCCCATGCCACAGGCAGCATGCACCAGCTGCCATGCACTGTATGTGGCGCATGGGATAAGCCTGGGTTGTGTGCTGCAGGCATCGCACATGCTGCAGGCAGTGTATGGGGCCAGCCTTATGCCAGTCATTCATTCCACAGGGCCTGATGAGTGTGATAACCCTGCACTGAATAGTTAATAGGCAGAGTCATTAAGCTTCAAGACTAAAAAAGATTTCCTTTCACTAATAAACATCTCAATGCCTTGATCACATCACAGTAGCATAGAATGTAAAACTTTGAATGCTTGGAACAGCTGTCCCTCCTCCCAGCTCAGACTGGCCCATCTGGTTACATGTATACCCAGTCCAATTTGTTGGCAGTATTCCCCAAGTGATGCAAATACTATAAGACAGAGAAGAAAAATGCTGAACCTAGCAAGGCCCTCTTGAGGTCTGAACACTTCTGGAGAAATGACAAAATAGCAATCAACAGCAAACACAGAGCAGAGAGAGACAGATCCTTGATTCTTGTACTGCTACAAGGGACCATAAATCAGCTACAGGGGATTTCAAACAGAATCACAGCCATAGCCAAGATCTTAGGACCATTTAATCACCTAGTTTGATCTCCTATATATCACAGGCCATTTAGTTGTACCCAGTTACTCTCATAATAAACCCAATATCATCACTATGATTAAAGCATAAAGTTATGTTCACTTACAGCATGTTTCAGAAAGGTGCTCGTGCTTGATCTGAAAACATTAAAAGGTGAAGATTCCACTTCACAGCCTGGCATCTGTTCCAATGGTTAATCTCCCTAAACATCAAAGGTGTGTTTTTAGCCAGTGATTCATGTTCTGCCTCCATTGCAGCAGCCCCTTTGATCCTGAGGAGGATAAGAAGCTCAGGGATGGAGGATGTCAAGCTGGGAAGAAGGAAAATAGTCCTTTAAATGGAATCTGCTCTTCCACAGATTTCATAGTGTCCTCTTCCACAGAGGATGCTCCTCCAAGGGAGAGGATTCCACAAAATAGGAAGAAGTGGGTGATGGTAGTAAGAGAGTTATTCATTAGGTGCATAGAAAGCTGAGTTAGTGACATCTGGGAGAACTGCATGGTTACTTCCTGGCCAGGTAAAAAAGTAGTGAACCTCAAAAAAATGTTTAGATAGACTGTAGATAGGAGCTGGTGGCTGTGATCAATACGGGTACCAAAGATGTAAGGAAGTGTAGGAACATGTCCTGGAAATTAAAATTTAGGCTTCTAAGCAGAAGGTTAAAGTACAGAAACTCCATGGTAACATTCTCTGAAGTGCTTTCGGTTTCCTGTGCAGGGCCAGACAGACAGGCAGAGCTCCAGCATCTCAATGAATGGATGAGACAATGGTGTTGAGGAGAGGTTTAAGTTTATCAGAACCTAGAAAACCTGTACAAAAAAGATGAGGTTCACCTAAACCAGAACAGAACCAGACTGTTGGAACTAAACATTAAAAAACAGTTCATAGAGTAGCTTTTAAATTAAATTAAATTAAAATCAATTTTAAAATAAAATGAGTAAACTAGAAACTGGTATTAAATGGTGATTTTGACATAATAAGCATCTCAGAGACCTTGTAGAAAGATGATAATCAATGCCATACTGTTTTACTAGGATACAAACTACATAGCATTGAGATAGTAGGACATGCAAGTGGAAGAGTGGCACTGTACATTAAGGATAATATAGACAGGAACTGTAAAACAATTCTAAAAAGAAAACTGTCGTGAAATCCCTGTGGGTAGAAATTCCATACTTAAATAAAAGGAACACAGTATTAGGAGCGAGTGTCTACATGTTCATTAATGTGCCTTTGCTACTGTGCATTAAGTTTAGCACCTCTAATAAAGGTGCATTAGCCCACACTAATACTCAGTAGCAGAGATGAATTTTGTTTTTGTGACACTTAATGCACACTAGACTAATTCTTTTCAGAATTGGGGGAGGTCAAAAGTGGGGTCCCTCAGGGATTTGTGCTGGGCTTTGCTTTGTTCCACATTTTCATCCATAACCTAGAAATGGGGATGCACAGAAACGTCTCCAAATTTGCAGATGTGTATCAGGACCCACATACCAGTGTGAAGATTAGGAAAAAGATGGCAAGGATGCAACAATAAAACAGAGAACCCCATGGACCACTTCAGGCACCCACCCACGTTCTCAAACACACACAGAGGGTCATTACACCTCTATGCCCTACCAACTTCCTGTTTAGATTCGAGGGACACCAATTTGGAAATTGGCCTACAGCCTGGCCTCCACCAGAGGTGCAAAATACCAAGGAAAACTCCATACAGGGTAAAGTTAACAAGTGTATTACGACAAGAAAACAACAAAACACTCTAACAGCAACCACAACAACTTTCAACCCCATAAACAGTATGCAGTACTATAAACAGTTGAAGAACTCACCTGCAGTCTGTCACCCCAGGTGGCAGACTATCACCCTAGAGAGCTGCTGTGCAGGGAAGGCCTGCTGTGCAGTCTCGCACCCCTGAGGATTTCTATGCTGTTCCTCACACGCAGATGAGCACCTCAACCAAGGGTGGATGATACTTTACACAACCGACACGATGCAATGAAGCAGGTGAATGGCCAGCAACTGCCCAGGTGATCAGGGCCCTTCTTCGTTGCTCCCAAGCACCCTGTTCTCGCTTACTCACAAGCAAACTTTAGTTCCGACCAACCAACACAACTCAAATTCTAAGTTGATAGTGTGCTAGTTATACTCACACACTCAGTCATGCACCAATCAAAGAGGGAGAAAACAAGACTCAGCGGGCTTCAAACCCATCAACAATAACCACAAAAGCCACCCTGACTCCTGCACTGGACAGGCTTTATAGGGGCTGAATCATGCCAGCCGGCCATCATGTGGATCCAGTCATTAATCTCTGGTCACTGTCAATCAAAGTTAATCCAAGTTTGGACCATACAAATCAAACTATCACAATATCCCATAATAACTCATTAGCATAACAGTACTAACTGCCATGGTCCCCTGGTTACCAAATAAAGAACTTGGGTCCAAACAAACAACTTACTGCACATGCTCCATTCTTAGAAGTAGGTCATGACATCACTGAGGTTAAAGGGTTAGGTGCACCAAAAGGTTCCAACCTCTAGTCGTACCACGCATGCATAAACACACCAGAACTCCACTATATACAAGTGGCCTGCTCACCCCACAGAGCCTGCCCCTATTATAGTCATAGGGGGTTCCACTCCATGGTCCTGCAGGCCACTGTAGGCCACTGGGGGAGTTCACCCATGTCAACTGGGCTGGCAGCACATATGACACCCACTTCTTTCAAAACTCTGGCCTGGCTGAGCTGGTGGAGATCAGATGTTTTGCACTGGGAATGGCAGACCTGCAGTTGGGTGCCATCATCATCTGACCCCAGGTCATCAGGGACCCTGCATATCAACTCCTGCCCTGGCTGATGAGGTGTAACACCAGTGCCCCTCCACCACCCTTCCCACCCACCAACAATAAAAAACCCTTTTCCCAATTTGAAAACTATATACAGAGTCTGTGGTTTTGTGTCTAAGAGTGGGGGGCCATTGGGTGGGGGCACCTAGGGGTCAGAGCCTGGGGGAAGACAGCCAGCACCCCAACCTTGGGCTGTTCACCCATGGGTCCAAATGCCACAATGACTTTGGTGGGTGGGAGTCTTTCCCAGGGGTGATGGTGGCCGGTGCTCCTCCAGGGTAGGTGGCTCCCACTCCACATTTCATAGATTTCATAGACATTAGGGCTGGAAGGGACCTTGATCATCGAGTCCAGCCCCCTGCCCAAAGAGCAGGAAGTCAGCTGGGGTCTTAGGATCCCAGCAAGGTAAGCATCCAATTTACTCTTGAAGGTGTTCAATGTAGGTGCTTGAAACACCTCCGCTGGCAGACTGTTCCAGACCTTGGGGGCTCGGACAGTAAAGAAATTCTTCCTTATGTCCAGCCTGAAACGGTCTTGCAGGAGTTTGTGTCCGTTCAACCTCGTCATCCCTTGGGGCGCTCTGGTGAACAGACGTTCCCCCAGATCCTAGTGGTCACCCCGATAAACTTATAGGTGGCCATCAGATCACTCCTGAGCCTGCACTTTTCCAGGCTAAAGAGTCCCATGGCTCTCAGCCTGTCATCGTAAGATCTGTTTTCCTGACCTCTGATCATGCGCGTGGCTCTCCTCTGGACTCTCTCAAGCTTCTCCACATCCTTTTTGAATTGTGGAGCCCAAAACTGGACGCAGTACTCCAGCTGCCAGGCAGTAGCTAGCACTCATTAGACCGCCAGGCCCAGGACAGTGTTCATGGTCCAAAGGTCATTGTCCGTGGCCTCCACAGCCCATGGCCCAGAATGTTATTTTGGGCCTGAAGGATCTGGAGGCACTCCAACTTCAAAGCCAGGAGCTCGGCCCAGAATGCCCCCTCCCAGCCAATGTCCTCCTGCTGCCACATCTCCTGGCAAACCAGGTCCTTCTTCTGACACCTCTCTTCCCAGGCCAGATCCTCCTCCCACCACCTCTCCTCCTGGGCCAGATCCTCCTTCTACCATCCCTGGGCATCATCCCCCTCTCCTCTGTCACCACCACCAGCCATTGGACGAGGAGGGTCTGGTCCTGTGTACACCTCTGACACAGCCAACTCATCCATGGGGCTCCAGCACTGGGTGGCAGCAAAGTATTCATTTAGGAGGTTGGCCTTTTCTTGGGCATCAGACTCCAGATGCCCCATTTTATCTTGCAGGGGTCTAATGTTGCCTTTGTTCTTTTTCCAACTACCCACATATCTGAAGAAGGACTTTTTGTTGCCCTAGATTCTGACAGCTAGTCTGAGTTCAGTTTCTGCCTTGGCTTTTCTGAACAGCTTTCTACAGGTGCAGGCAAGTGTTGAGTAGTCCTCCTTGGTGATGATTCCTATTTTCCATTTGGTGGGGGCATTTCCTGCTCACTGACAGAATTTCCTGTGGGATGGGAGGGACTTCCCTTGCACTTCTAGGGTTGAGTTCTTATGAAATAACCATTTCTCTTGGACTCCCCTTCCCAAGGGGCCGTGGTCTAGTACTGCCTGACTGACCAGTCTCAGGAGTTTGTGAAAGTCTGCCTTCCCAAAGTTGAGGATTTCTGTTTAACTGAGGTGTTTGCCTACCCTGAATTGAATGGAGAAAGTGGTCAGTTCATGGTCACTGTCACCAAGTTCCCCTTGGCCCCCTTAAGATTGCTCACCAGATCATCCCTTTTGGCCAGAACCAGATCCAGCAGTGCCGCTCCCCTTGTAGACCTCCAGTGTTAGGTAGAGGTTATCAATGCAGGAGAGAAAGCTATGTGACTGATCAGATTTGGCTGTGTGCTATTCCCAGAGGATGTCAGGGAAGTTGAAGCCCCCCATGACAATCATGCATCGGGAGCATGGAGCCTCAGCCAGCTCCCTATTGAATTCCCTTTGAATTGTAGGGAGGTGTACTGCTCCTTGACATAGAGAGCTACAGCCCCACCCCTCTTCCCAACATTGTCTCTCCTTTAAAAATATAGCCTTCTATACCCACAGACTCCATAGGTGGAGTCCTACCAGGTCTCCATTATCCCTATGAGTTCATGATCTTTATTGCACAAGGGAAGGGTCAGCTCCTCTTGCTTGTCTCCCAAGCTTCTGGCATTTGTGTACAGGCAGTTGAGTCTGCCATGGGGAGCCCTAGGCTTCCTTGTGTGATGGGATGTGACCTTTCCTTGAGCTGTTGCCAGTGTGGGTTCCCTTAAGCTACCCAACCTGTTAGTACTATGATGGGCATGACCTGGGCTAGAAGTGTTTATTGACTACCCATCCCTGAGCAATCTTAGTTTAAAGCCCTGTTGAGTAGGTCACCCATTCTAACCGAGAAGAGCTTCTTCCCTTTCCAGGTGAGGTGGAGGCCATCTCTTCCAAACAATTTGCTACTTCTCTCACTGAAGTGCGGACTGTGGTCAAAGAAGCCAAACCCCTCACAATGGCACCATTGCTGGAGTCTTCTGTTCACCTCACTAATTCCCTCCAGAGCCCATGACTGGGAGGATCAAGGAAAAAAGCTACCTGAGCCCCCAGATCCTTAAGTCCAGCTCCCAGAGCCCTGTAGCCACATATTACACAGCCGGGATTGCTCTAAGCTGTATCATTTGTGCCCACGTGGATGAGTAACACAGCATGGTGGTCAGAGGGCTGGATGAGTTTAGGGATCCTCTCAGTCACATCCCAGACATGAGCCCCAGGAAGGCAGCCAGCAGACATCATGGGCTAAGGGGTCAGGGTGACAAGACCAGGCCCTCAGGAAGGAATTGTCGACCACAATTACACTGAGTCTTCTTTTGGATGCATTTGCTGGTAGCCCTCCATCCTCACATGCTGAGGCTGGCAGCTCACCTGACTCTGCTGATATGAGCAGCTTGAAATGGTTGTGCAGCTCCAGGGGAATGGTCATGCTGTTGCACTGCCTTCTTGGGCCAGAGACTACCTTGTCCAGGCAACCCCTGCCTGGACTTTATGGTGGCTCTTTATTTCTACCATGGCCTCATCAGCTGTTGGGTGGAGAGCCTGGAAGTAGGTGTTGAGTTCCAGCTCTGCATCCCTAATGCCCAGGTTCTGGGCAGGGCGGGATCTCTGGAAGGCTTCCCATGCTGGTAAAAAACTGCACTGTTGTCTGCACCTGGGTCCCAAGGTGCCAAAATATTAGACAACTGCTACATAAAGGGCATGATCACACGGGCACATCCAGACTGACAATTGCAGTTGGTCATAGCCACCCATGGTGCCCTCAGGGCCTTGACCTTTATGTGGCATTGCCATCGTGACCTTACTGGCTAGGACTTTTCACTTTGGACAGAAGAAGGCTGAAGGTGATACAAAAGAGGTGTCTAAA
Source organism: Crocodylus siamensis (assembly GCF_052110815.1). Classification (NCBI taxonomy): domain Eukaryota; kingdom Metazoa; phylum Chordata; order Crocodylia; family Crocodylidae; genus Crocodylus; species Crocodylus siamensis. Next base: position 37,753,702 of record NC_143395.1, on the reverse strand, counting down.
ATCATGAGGGACAAAGTGAACAGGGAACTGTTATTCACTAAGTCCCAGAATAGTAAAATTAGGGGGCACCCACTGAAATTAGTAGGAGACAGGTTTAGGACTAACAAGAGAGAGTACTTTTTATGTAGAACGTAGTTAACTCATGAAACTGGTTGTCACAGGAGGGGATAGAGACAGGTTCAAAAAGCAAATGGACAAATAAATAGATCCATGAACAGTTATTAAATAGAACATTCAGAGAAGTTTTCTCCATGGGGCAGGATGGGATGTACCTGAGGGCGCTGAGGGAGTTAGTTGATCTGATTGCAGGTCCATTGTGCATCATCTTTGAAAACTAATGGCAATCAGAAGGGTCCTGTCTGATTGGAAAAGGGCAAACATAGTGCCCATATTTAAGAAAGGGGGAAAGGAGGTTCCAGGGAACTACAGACCAATCAGCTTCACCTCAGTCCCTGGAAAAATCATGGAGCACATCATCAAGAAATCCATTTGTGAGCACTTGGAGGACAAAAAGGTAATTAGGAAGAGTCAGCACAGATTCACCGGAGGCGAGTCATGCCTGACAAACCAGATTGCCTTCTGTGATGACATGATTGACTCTGTGGATGTAGGGAGACGGCTGGATGTGGTATACCTTGATTTTAGCAAAGCTTTTGATACAGTCTCCCACATTTTCTCAGGGAAGCTAAGGAAGTGTGGGCTGGATGAATGTACTGCAAGATGGATAGAAAATTGGCTGGATCCTCAGGCTCAGAGAGTAGTAATCAATGGCTTAATGTCTAGCTGGCAGCCAGTATCAAGTGGAGTGTCCCTGGAGTCGGTCCTGGGGCCATTTTTGTTCAATGTCTTCATCAAAGACCTGGAAGATAGCATGGAGTGCACCCTCAGCAAATCTACTCTTCCCTCCACCAACCTGGGGAGAGGAGTAGATATGCTGGAGGGTAGGGCTAGGATTCAGAGTAATTGGAGGATTAGGCCAAAAGACATCACATGAGGTTCCACAAGGACAAGTGCAAAGTCCTGCACTTAGGACAGAACAATCCCATGCACCAGAACAGGCTGGGGGCTGACTGGCTGGCAGCAGCTCTGCAGAAAAGGACCTGGGGCTTACAGTGGGCAATAAGCTGAATATGAGCCAGCAGCATGCCCTCGATGCCAAGAAGGCCAACGACATACTGGGCTGCATTGGTAGGAGTGTTGCCAGTAGGTCAAAAGAAGTAATTATTCCCTTTTATTCAGTACTGGTTAAGGTTATAGGTTAAGGTGAGAGGTTATGAAAATTCTCTTGGAAACAGTAATTTGGATAGATATAATGACACACAATTAGATTTATTAAGGCAAGAGAAAAAGATGGTTTCAACAAGTGAAAAAGGATATTACAAGTGCCTGGGAAGTTTAAGCTTTGTAGAGGAATAGAGAAGTCAATATCTTCAATTTTTTTTCAGATTTTTTTAAAGATTCAAGTTAAGGATGACACCTCAGTCATCTTTAACTACCATTTGGTGTTTTCATTCACAATGCTGGACAGGAAAATAGTAAAACAAAATGTTTGTGATGGCAGAAGCAGGGAGGTGAAAATTGTGAGTTTTGCTTTAGGCATGCTGGGTTCAAGGTGATGAGGATATCTCTAAGACACGAACCAAGACCTTCATTTGGACAGAGAAAGATAGGTCTGGAGCAGAGACATAGGTTTGTGAGAACCAGAATAGTAGCCAAATTTGTGCTTCCAGAACAGATTAGGACAATGTAAAGATAAGAAAGGCTCATGCACAGATTCTTCCAGAAAATTTGGAGAAGGGGATGGGGAGGTTGCACAGAATAAACATTAAAGGAGCAATTGAAAATGGACCCTGTCACAGAAGCCAGAGAAGACAAAAGATGTCAAGAAGAAGCTAATAATCAAGGGAGATGATGGTTGAGGATGGGAGTAAACACTAATTCTGCGATATGGCTTCAATAAATGGAAGTCAAATTGGACACTGTAAAATGAGACTGGAAGAAAGAAACTCCAGACAGAGACTGGAAACACTGAATACAATAAATTTAGAATTAAATGGTAGAAGAAAGACTGGGCACCAGTTGGAAAAGCAGGTGGGATTAAGGGTGTCTGCTTGTGTTGTGAAAGAAGACAGCTAGGGCAGGTTGGAAAGTAAAATATCAAGAAGAAGGGAATTAAAAGAATGAAATCAAGAATGGAAATTGGAGATGTGGTGGAGACAGTGGGAAAAGTAGAATCTAAATAGAATGAAATCTTTAGGGGTAGAAAATTAAAGATTTAAATAATATTTAAAAGATGCTTTAAATGTATTAGCTATTCAAAATGAAAATGTATTTTATATCACATATGTTAATGTGATGAAATAAAGATATTGATATTTAGATTAATTTATATCCAACTCCTTTAAAGGTTTCAGATTCTTTTGTGATTTCTTATTGAAATCTACAATTAGAATTTCTGGTTAGAATTTCCCAATAGTATGCTGAAGATGATTTTTACTTACTTTTTAAATCCTTAGCAAACAACAACTCCAACAACAATTAAATAAAATTCTCTGATTCAAATGACTAATGAAAAATAATTTAAAATATATATTAAGGGAGAGAAGCAAACTGAGAACCACCTACATCAGTGGTCACCAACCAGTGAATCCCAATCAACTAGTCAATTATGGAGCCTCTAACTGTTGATCTGAGTCTGCAGGGGCTGAGCATGCGCGTACGCAGCCCTCCTAGACTGACATTGACTGGCAGAGGCTCCGTGATTGGGAGCAGCAGGACTCACATGCGAAGCAGCCAGAACACAGTCCAGAAGCAGTGGGACAGCAGCAGGATGCATGTGGCTGGGCTGAGCTGTGCCCCCTGCCACCGGGGCCAGGCAAGGTGAGTGAGGCAATCCTCCTCCACGCCCCGTCACCCTGCGGTGAAGGAGCGAGTGGGGCCCCAGCTCGGCTGAGGAAAGGTCAGAACCCAAGCGGCTCATCCAGGGGTCCCATGCTGCACACACCCCAGCAGAGGCTGGGGGCCACATGCCCTCCCAACGTATGCACGGAGCAGAGGCAGGTGCTACTGCTTGGTGGGCTTACACCCTGAGCCCACATTCAGATTGCGGGGGGGCATGTGCCTCCCAGGTTTCTGCTGGGGTGCGTGCAGTGGCAGGAACCCCCCTGCACACCTGGATAAGTCACGCAGGCTCCTATTCTCCCCTGGCCCAGCCCAGCCAGGACCCCACTCACCCAGTGGCAGGGAGCACAGGGGCATAAATGGCAGAAGGTGGGGTCTAGCAGGGCTTAGCCCCCCCTCACATGGGGCTGCAGCAGGGGTGGGGAGAGGCACGGGAGCAGCAGTGACAGTGAGGAATGGAGCAGGGGCTGGTGCTGCACAGACAGGGAGGGCACAGGATGGAGCCATGAGCAGCTTGTCCGGGGGTCACAGGGAGGGGAAGGCACACAGCCCAGGAGGGCATGGGGGGGAGTGTGCTCTTGGAGCTGCACTTGGGATGGGGCAGCCTGGCGCCAGGGCAGCGCTGGGCTCTCTGGCTGCTGGTGGTAGTGCTAGGGGACGGGGGAGCTATGGTGAATTTTTGGGTGCCTGCAGCTCTCCCCCTGCCCCCTCCCAGGGTTGCCACTGCCATGCAGCTGGAGAGCCCAGCACCACCCCGGCCTCAGCTCACCCCACCCCAACTGCAAATCCTCAGGCACATGCCCTCCCATGCCTTCCTGGGCTGCATGCCCTCTCTGTGCCCCTCTGACAAGCCTCTCATGGCTCTGTCCTGCACCCGCCCTGGCTGTGCATGGCCTGCCCCTGCTCCACTCCCTCACTTGCCGCCATGGGGGCAGGGGGGCAGATTGAGGCTCCAGCAGTGAAGGTCAGGTCGGGACACAGGCAGGACAGGGGCTGGGAGAGTGGGGAACAAGTGGAGGCCTAGGGGACATGTGTTCCCCAGGCCTCCACTTGTCCTATTACCTGGCCTGGCCAAGCCCACTCCCCCCAGCCTTGCTCCTGCCTGTACCCCACTCCCACCCTCACTGCTGGGGGCTTGATCTGCCCCACCCCACACCCCCACAGCATTATCCCCGCCCCTTCCTCCACAGACTTACCTGTTGGAGGGGCATGCCCCCAAATAATTTTTTCAGCCTCCGCCTTGATCTTCCCCCCCAGAAACTGACCTACAGGGCAGGGGAAGGGGGGTGCTGCAGGGTAGATCTTGGGTTGCTTTTTTAATTAAAGAAGTGATCTTCTACCCAAAATGTTTGGAGACCACCAAAATACATCCAAATAAGTCACCTTCAATAACACCACTGCATACTTGCCTAGTATCAATGAAAAAAAAGATTAATCTAGAAATATGAACTATTTTGCTAACCGTCTAACAAAATGTCACAATACAAGTGGTATGTGGAGAGACCATCTAAAAAGGAAAGCAATGTTTGCATGCTAGTACATTACTCTATATAGACAAATAGCATTTTAGTGTTGATCAGTTTTCTTTCAAATCTCAAGTTCTATACAAGACATGTTTACTTGAGGCTCTTTCATCTAGTATAATCATATTCCTTTTAATGGACTATCAAGTGCACTATTAAACATATTTCAATCCATGTTAGATATTATCTTAACATTTGTAGGAAGGGAGATAACATTTTTCAAACAGAACAAAATTATAGTATCATAATGATTGGTCTATGTATTCATCTGTGATGTATCAACACAATTTAATACATAAGACATTTGGATTATTTCTAAAGTTACATGGCATGAAGACAATGGAATGCCCCTTAATGATTCTAGCTGCATAAAACCGGCCAGGAATGTTCCAATGAAATATGCTGGTAGGAAAACTTTTAAACAGGAATGTATCAGTTTGAACAAAAAAAACTTTATGGAAGGCTTCTCAGTTGCAGGATGAAATTTATGACCAAACCCAGAAAGTGAGAAATACTTACCCCAGAATAGCCAGTAGCCTAATAGACATTTACTCCCTTGAGATGTGGAAGACAGTTTCAAGACCACCTAACACAATGCAGCAACTTGAAGAGTTTAAACTTCAGTTTCCCAGGTCCTCCATGAGTACCCTACCCTGTAGGCTGTTAGGGTAGGATTCGTATCAGAACTGGACCACTTTGTACAAATAATTAAATATGGATCAGAACAGGATCTTGAACCTCTGTTTGCCACATCCCAAATAAATGCCCTACAGTACCGTACCCAGTGCCAAAAAGGGACATAGCTGCAACATGGTCATGTATATTTTAGATAACCAATTCCTGGAGTGGAATTTACAAGCCCAAGCTAGGTGCCTAAAATTACAGTATAATGAATGAGATGAGTTAGGAATGAAGATTGAAATTCACAACAGTGAGCACAGTGCACAGAAATTCACAACAGTGAGCACAGAGAGATGATGAGGTTAGTCAACAAGAAATGCTGAAGGAAGGAGTGCCTCTGATATTTTGCCTCTGCTCCAGACTTAGGCAGTGGCATAACTAAGGTAAGACCACAGCAGCCGCCCTGGGAGCATCCTTGCATCATTATGCTTCTACCTAGGCACCTCTTCGCAGTCCTCAGTTAGACTGTGAGAGTAGGATATACAGCTTACAAGCACCTTCAGAAGTGAAGTATCTTATTTGTCCTTTGTATACAGATCACCAACTAGCTCTTTTCTTCTGAAAGATGCCCTGTGGTGGAGATATCAGGCATATCTTTTATGGTACTTCATGAGTTAGAACACCTGCCCAGGAAGTTTGACATCCTGGTCAATGCCATCCTCAGTCACAGGGGTTTCAACCAACACATCCCACAAGAGTACCCTCCCAGCAGCCTAAAGGCCAGCCTTGTCTGAGGAGGGCACTCTTCAGTGCAAATTTCAGTTCCTGCTCCCAAGCCAGTTTTTGTATCATCCAGGGTTTCTTTATTATGAAACGTGCAGCCTGTTCTGGGAGCTGGGTCTGCATCTAAGATCTCCCCTCATTCACGTCAGTGAGGCCTTCATCACTGGGGTGCTGGACCATGCTCATCTTTGCTTGCTTGCTTTCTGGTCCCATGAATCTTCCTTTCTGGGCTGCATGGTGACACAGATTCCACAGGAAGCCTTACCTCTAGCTCGTTAGACTATTTGGCTGGGGTGTAGGTGATATGATTCTGAAACCTGCTTAAGCTAAGGAACTCCTGGAATACAGGTCCTCCAGCTTCCTGGTGAGTTTCTAGCTATTAGTCTGTTATTTAAAAAAAGTTGGACAATGAAACCTCCACTGTATTTTTTTGTTTGGTTGTTTTATACAAGAAAGCGCCTGTATCTGCTCTGCTTCATGCTGAACTCTTGATAACCTATGCTAAGTATAGGAAGGTGGCAGAACATTTGCCCATCTTTGGCCAGCAAAGCTACCCATGTAAGACCAGTCTAGCTGATGTGACCACAGCCTAGACAGTATTAATATAAAGAAACACCTCCAGTAAATCAGAAAGATGATTTACAGCCCTGAGCCCTGCAGCATAAGCTCTACATAGTGAAAGGATCTGGCTCATGATGTCTGTTTGATACCTGTAACAGTCAGTGGACATGTCTACACATGAGCTTTACTGCGCAGTAGACTAATTTACTGCACAGTAAAGCATGACTGTCTACACATGCATGGCAATTAGGCCAGTGTAAGCTAAGTTACTCTGCTGTTGGATAGTCTGAAACACAAGTACTATCCAACAGCAGAGTTAATTATTGTGCTTAAAGACACATTTAGATGAGACTATCCAGATTATTCTCGAGCACAAATTGTGCTGGAGTTTATTCAATCATATTAATTGCACATGTAGATGCACCCTGTAAAATCAAAAAAAGGAGATCAGCAACAGAGTCTTACTGTGCTACAACTAAAATGGTCAACAGGGACATCTACTGTAGATTCCATGCAACAAAAAAGACAGACGGCGAATAGAAGCCACTAAATTAATGGGGGGTTAAAACAGAAGATAAAAATGCAAATAATCACAAAATTAACCAGACAAAGTCAAATCACTGACCACTCATATCTTATTACAAGATAAATGAAAGAGAAGGCAGAATGAAAGCTGTTTAGATTGTAACCTCTTCAGGGCAGTGGGTTATCTGCATATGCCCCTTATTGTCTGTAGATCAATCACTTGCCAATTTTTTTGGCCATGAGGCAACAGGAAGGAAGTTTAAAAGCTGCATCCTACCCCTGTCATTATTTAAATCAAATGTTTTTTTCAAAATATTTTCTTGGGAATTTCAGGTATTTTAATAGAAGCATGCAGAGTATATTTAAAGAAAAACGGTTAACCAGGTCACTGTGAAACTTCTTCTTCCACTGTAGAAATATTTAAATATGCTTTTATGTATAAACCTTGCCTTTCGATCCTGCCTGAAACTCACTGGAAAATTACCAGTTCAGTAAGATGCAGCTGACAGAGAAAGCAGATTTACTTGTATAAATGTTTAGCCATTTTTCTCAAGGCTATTTTCTAACTTTTAGAAAACCAGGATCATATGCTCTAACTATTCACTACTCACATCCTCCCTTTTGCCTCCAGAGCTGAATTCATCTACAAGACAGTCTAGGAAAATGTGATCTGTAAAAGTAATGTTATGTCTAACAATAAAAATCTATTGTCATTTTCCAAATCATAGTGTTTTCTTTTCTCTTTTTAAGAAGAACCAATGATGTGTAACAAGCCACAGGGCTGCTCTGAACACTGGTGCAATCTCAGGAAACAGAACTGAGAGATTATAACTAACTTTGTCTGAGGTTGCAAATAAGTCTTCACATGCCAAACCCAGAAATGATGTGGATGTTTGGCTCAGAAGGAGCTCTGGATTCTTTTGGAGGTCTTTCTGCTTATATCATGTCTTATTCTGACTCTTAAAATGCAGTATTAACCTTAAATTTGATAACTGGGGTCCATATCAATTCATACCATCCTCTAAACGTGTTAAATACCTTTTCAGGGCTAATACTGTCTTGTATACCCTTTAACCATTTATCTATTGCTGTGAAATGCTCAGACTTCCAGAATAAAATATATACCCATGCCCCAGCAACAATGCAACACGCACAGGGTGAAAAATTCAAGTAATTAACTACTGTGGGCTTGCTTTGGCATTCAGGCCACAAACAGACATTAAAAAGAAGGCATGATGGGATCCAGTGCATGATTCCAAGTCACACCCCTTGCCATGCCTCAAGTGGCGATTGTGACTTTGCACATCAGATCCCATCAGCCATACTGCCAGGGCAGGGGGAGCTGAGGATCATGATCCCGAGTTCCCCCCACACCTCATGATTCTGGACTTCCCCTACCCTGGCAGCATTAGCTCCTGTGGCTGGGAGCCCCAGCAGCTGATGGAGCTCCCAGCCATCAGCATGCACGGTGTACAGTAAGTACACCGTGCATGCTCACACCTGGGAAGCCCTGTCAGTGGTTGGAGCTCGCAGCCACAGCGTGCTCCTCTCACTTGAAGCTCCATCAGCAGATCAGGGCTCTCCCAGTCACTCTGCTCACCCAGCTGACCAGTGCTCCCAGCCAGAGGACACAGGAGTGTACTCTGGAGGCTGGGAGCAGTGGCCACTCATTCAATTGAAAGTATGATAGGAACCAATGACAAAGTTATTACATATATTGTATGTAACAGCTCAGTCACTTAAGGAGTTCACTGTAAGTAGAGTGTATCTATTTCAGTTCCTCCAAATCCCTTCTATTGCTCAAATCTCAGCATCTCAAATGCCTCCTATGCCTCCTTTATATTTACTTTTTTAGGACATCACTTTGTCCGCTAGATGGCACCATAAACCATCAAAGATTTAAGACCCTGCTGTAAAGTGAGAATTTGTGCTGGGGTCAGATCCATGGTAATAAATTGCATTTTTAGGAATAAAGGCAAGAAATGGGCAATGAGAACTGATATGCTAAATACATTACTAACTACTTAAGGCTTAAAATGACTATAAGATATCAAACTGCACTTTGGGTTAGTTCCCCAGAAGGATTTACAGTATATTTATGGTGTATCTGCAGTGCTTCTGAGCATGCTGCCTGGAAGCACTTCCCACCCACTCACAGTCTACACCTGCTGAATACAGAAATGAGATAGTAAAAACATCCTCGTTCTTAGGCACCTAATTCTCCCGACATACAGCACAGGAAGCGTAGGGATCTGATTCAAAGAACTACTTGTGTTGATAATGTATGTTGTCCCCTGAAGTTTAGGCATGCTTGCTTATAAATGGATTTTTAGGAAATTGAGTTTAGCATACCTTTAACAGAGATGCTTAAGTGCCATCTGGCTTGGACCCATGCATGCTATACAAGTGAATACAGTCTGGCCAACAGGAAGTGCAAGTGTCTCTGAAATCTCATCATTGTCCTGCAGTTACACTACTCCTGTAGCCTCAAGTTAAGTGTTGCTGTTAATGTGGGATTCATAATCTGAAATCTCTGCCTATGATTAAGAACCTAGGACTATGGTGTTATTGAAATGTGATTGGAAGAGAAAGCCTACCACTTTCTGACCAATAGTTTAGTGCAGAGGGCACCAGCCCAAGGATGTGGGATACCTAGGTTTCTAGACCCCCAGCAGCCAGAGAGGGTCTGAACCCATTTTGCAGACAGAATCACTAAGTGCGGGCTGCCTTTGAGCAGGAATGCAAAGATAGCTACCACTATCACCAATGTAGTACCTGGCACTACTCTTCCTTCCCCTCACTACCACCCAAGTAAGCTGTGGCTGCCCTGCTGCTCCCCTGGGGACAGCAACATTTTTATCTACTATCACTTTAATGAAAAATGCATAATAAACAGTCCCTGGGGACTGAATGCAGAATGAAGGAGTCCTTCCCTCACGGGTGGGTGCCCTTCTCACTGGGTACAAGGTTAGGACTCTTTGCTTCCTCTCCTGACCTTATGACTCCTGAACTCTGGCTTTGCATGTCAGCTTCAAGAGGCGGGGTAAGTGGTAGCCTCATAACCATAGCCTGGTATTTCAAGTTCTTTCCCAGGAAATGGAAGTTTAAAACAGCTCAGGCTGAGAATGGTCTAGGACCCATATTCCCCTTTTCTTGGGAAACTCCACGAAGCCATTCGGCTATTGAACAACAGGCAAATTGCTCCTTCTCTATTCACTGTACTCCGAGTACGCCTAGTTGATCAGTCACCTCACAGGACTACAGAGGATATTCCTAGTTTCTAAAGCCAAAATGTTTAGGCATGGATCTAAATGCTAACACACAACTCATTCAAAATGAAGGACACATCAACACACCAAAAAGCTACATTTTCACTTAAAGCATCAGCATGTACAGATCTGAACTGAAATACCTACACACATAGACATTTAGACCAGATTTTGCTGAATTGCACATTAGACAAGATACACATACATCTCAACTAAATGCTTAAATATATTTTAGAACTTGGGCCCTAGGACCTAGCGTTTTTTCTACATTAGGAAAAAATGTATTCTCTTTCAGTTAGGGAATGTGTCAGCAGGAAGGTATTTTGAAGGGCTGGAAATTTCATTTCTGTCCCTTCTTAACTTATGACTGATGCAGTACAGAAGAAATTATATACCCTTGTCCAGTGAGCAGAGGTGAGTGGAAATTGTTATATTTTACACAAGGAAAAAATTAAACCAGAAAACAACCAGAAAATCTCCATGAATAAGAGCAAGGCATGTTCTTCATTTCCAGAGTTCTCTATCTTTGGGCCAATGCAATTCACTTCTTACGAATAAAGATTCAGTATACAAATAGCAGAGTTCTAGCTAGATATGTAGCAGGATCTATGGGACATGGGAATCTAAGGACACGGGGCCATTGCTACGTGGGGATGATCTAATTATTTTAGCACAAGGTTCTCATTAAAAAATCTTTAGCATCAATGCACCACATATTAAAAGAATTAAGCTCTAACTCAGAGGTTCTCAATCTTTTTCTTCCTAGCATGTTATAAAAGCTCCATGGCCTGCCTGTGCCACAACAGCTGCCTGGCTCCCGAGCCATGCCCACATGGCCCTGGGTGCAGCGGGCAGGGATAGGCAGCAGGGAGCCCTGGGGCCCCACTCACATGAGGAGCAGCAGCATGAAGCCTTGCTCGCCCACCCATAGCACTGCCTGCAAGATGAAGGCTGTGGAGCTGGAAGGGGCAAGCCCATCCCCACCCCTTCCTCAGGACTTGCCTCAGCCCCGGGAGGCCAAAGTGGCTCCTCCCCATGCTGGGCCAAGCCACACAGACCCCATGAAACCTGCTCGCATCCCCCTAGGGGGCCATGGACCCCCAGATGAGAACCACTAATTTAGATAACAGTCATCTCAAGACATATTTATCAATGGTGAATCATCTTCAAATGCTGGAGTGTCTCGTGGGGTCTCACAGAAATTAATTATGGCCCAAAGGTGATTTAGCATTGGAGAATATAAATATAAGTCACTGATGATAACATTTTTGGATAATATAAATATTGGTGCATGATTATTAATAACCAAGGTACTTAGATCAGTGTCTAAAATGGGATGTCAGACATATTCAAATTAGAAGGTATACATGTTTATGTTGTTCTAATCCAGTGATTCTCAACAATGGTACTGTGGCACCCTAGGGTGCCTTGAGATCCTTTCAAGGGTACCATAGAGTGCTGTGCAATGTTAGCATTGTTGGCCGTGCAAACATGATTCACAAGATAAACCCAGAGATTTCATATAGGAACCCATCATGCTAAAAACAATCTAATCTGTTTCAGTCTGTCTGAGTCGGACTAGATGATCTGCTCAGGTCCCTTCCAACCCTACAAACTATGAAACTATGAGTTTTCTACAATAAAAGAATTGCCGTATTATTTTTCCATAGTGAAAAAAATGAATGAAAACTAAGAGCTGGCATTTTCCAAGGGGTGCCTTAAATCTCAAAAAGGTTGAGAACCACTGTTCCAGTCACTGTCAAATTACCAAGGGAAGGGGCAGCTTCTCCATCTCTTAATGCTTTCTTATCAAGACTGTTACTTATTTACAAGATATGCTTCACCCAAACGACAATTTATGCTTTAGTCAATCGCACGTTATTGGGTTCAACACAGGAAATAACAGGCTGAAACTGAATATGGTGATGGGTGTGACATCAGACTAGATGATGCAATACTTTCTCCAGGATTTAAGCTCCAAAAAAATCCACCCATATGCTACTGAAATGGGACTGGAAATTTTCTCCATCAGTAGGCAATGCCAATAGCTTGGGAAATCATTTGCCTCCTGAAAGCAGATGACACCTGGCTCTAGAATCTAAAGTGCTGGAGCAGGAATAGTGGCCAGAAGCCTTATAAAATACAACCCTATCCCTTTCCTTCTCACAGCCTGTCTGGGGCTTGCTGACCCAGGAATCCCAACCCAGGGTCCTAAGCCAAACCTGGGCTTCAAGACAAAATTAAATTATTTGACTCCTGTTATCTAAGCCCGCCTGCACGGAACATCTTTCCTAGTAAAAAACATAAATACCCACCAGCTCAGTTAAGTGAGATTCTGTCTGTCAGAGAAGACCCTCATACTGTTCATCAGCTTCATGGTTAGCAGTCAGGAAAAATACTTTTTCCCCAGTAGTTACTTAGGACTGAGTCTTTCATTTACAGCTTTATACCGGTGTACTCAGCACCAAGAGCCTCGTGATTCTGCCGCAAGTTTTGCACTCTTCAGTACTGTGCTTTTCTAAAATCTCAGTTGCTGGGGTCATACGAATCTCAGATTAAAAAAAAGTTTAGTCCTTGTGGCTGCAAAGATAAAAACTGAAAACACAGAAACTGAAGGCTCAAAACATTTATATTAACTTTTTTAAAATGCCCTAAAACTCAGCATTTCTTACTGCAGTCCTCTAGACCCCTCACATAGCCAAATCTCATCTTCTGAGAGCTGTGCACAGGCAGTCCCAGCCACGAGACAACTTTCTCTTTCATTTACCTTTTTTTTTTCAAAGCAAATCCAGATCCCACCCAGCAATGTGGGAGGGAGGGAACCCACTACACCATCTTCTTATATTTGTATAGCTTTGCTTCACTGCCTCCTACTCTTCATCTGCTAGCATTTTCATCGACCCACTCTTTCACTTTCAACTGAATTCTTGTTCAGCTGTTTTCCTTTACCTTTAGGACATTTTCCAGCAGAGTTCTCCTAATGCTCAGCTTTCTAAAGGTCACTTTCTCACACCTCACTCATAGCTGATTCTTCCCCCACTTCCCCCTGCACACTTCAAAAGTTCTCTTGCTAGTCCATCGCGGTGACTTGCCTCAATTACCTGCCTATTTCCTACATTACAGTCTGTCTCTTGTTCTACGCTTGAGGGGTATACTTGGTAGCCATGTTGGTCTGAGACAAAAAGACATACAAAAAACTAGAACTCTTAATTCCAAAATGATACCTTTTGTTAGACCAGCTAGAAAATGACAAGAAAATTGTCCTTTTCTGCAAGCTTTGGGATCAAAGTCCCTTCATCAGGCTCTGGGAAAAATATAGATGGTACAAGATGGTAAAAAGCCCCCATAGGTACGAAATAAACTTCATTTTTGCACAGAGGGAGCTGAAGAGGGACGACTGTCCCTCTGGGTCCAGGACAGTGTCTTTGTGAGACGTGCTGAGTAGCTCTTTGATGTGTAGATCAGGTAGAATTCCTGCCCTGGCGGTGTCAGATGCCAGGCAGGGAGGTTAAAAAAAACAACTTTTTACCTTCTATACTTTTCCCAGAGCCTGACAAAGGGACTTTGATCCCAAAAGCTTGCAGAAAAGGACAATTTTCTTGCCATTTTCCAGTTAGTCTAATAAAAGGTATCATTTTGGAAACAAGACTTCTAGTTGTTTGTAGTTCTTCACTTGAAGACCTCGAGATTCTTCAAAAAAAATTTTTTTCCCTTTCTTAATTTCTCTCCCTGGTCAACTCTGTAGACTGTTTTCTCCCATTTACAAGCACTTAAAACTGCTTTGACAATATAAGCACAGAATTTTTTATTTGTAGGGGGAGAATGAAGGAAAGAGGGGGAGAGAACAGTCAAAAGAAACATACCACCATTATAGATGTTTGCATGTAATTAACTGAACCATCACAGCCAAATACATCAGTAAGTCTGTCAACCTGCCTTAGTGTCAAACAGTTCCAGAACTCAGTCTCAACTTAATAAGAATCTTACTTATAGGTCAAGTCAATCTTTGGGACAGCAACTAGGAATTCAGGGGTGGCTGTCATCCATAGATCTTTTTCCCTTGAAAGAAGTGGTCACTCAAGTGTCACTCCTGGTCCAGTTTTGTCATTCAGCTTACTTCTTCAGTACATCATAGTACTGGCACTCCCATAGCAATCTAATCTCACAGCAAAGTACAATCAGCTCTGCTCAGCCATACTCTTGTGCATGAACTAAAATTGATTGCCTATTTCTCAATGATTCTCAGCACAGGGAACTCAAAAGTAGCCACAGTTGAAGCAATGCATGGATTATCATTGCCCATAAACCAAGAAGCTTGCTGGTTTATGAGGGAAAGAACAGATCTCGTCCAGTTTGCTCCAGTCAAGTTTGTCCTGGCATGGTAATTCTAGATGTACATCTGAGTGTGTGAAGACACAATTTAATTAATTTGCTTAGTTTGCAGGTGAAAATAATGGATTAACTTCCTCTTTAGGAATACAGAGGCATCCAAACAAGGTAAATTAGGGTAATCCCTTAACAGTCACAATGGCTACTAGCCTTATTACAAGATTTGGTTCAGTCAAGTACTGTTCTGCAATCATTTTTCAGAACCGGACAAGTTAACACCATGTTCCTCTAAGAATCACCCCTTAGTAGACTGTTCTGCACATTCAGTAAGGGACTTACACTTTCTTTAGTCTTCTTCTTACTTCTGACATAGAATGCTTTTTGGTCACTTTTTATATCCCTGACCAGCTGCATCTTAATTCATGTCTTGGCATTCCTAAATTTCCCCCTTCATGACTGTAAAATAATCCAAAACCTAGTAGCCATGTTATTAGAGACAAGTTTCCATTTTTGGTAGGATTTCTTTTTTGAGTTACAACCCGTTAAAGAGTTTGTTGTTTTGCCAAGCTGATCTCTTGCTGCACTTTATATCCTTTCTTCAAATTGGAATAGCTTGCTCTTTCACCCTTAATATGGCCTCCCCAATATATTACCTTATAACATCAGACCTCCACATACTTATATATGTGCCAAGTTTTACAGTTGCAAATAATCTGCCCTGAAACCAGTGTGTAAAATTAAAGTAAACAGATCTTTACTATTGACTTCCCTGGAGGTAGAATTGTTACCAGTGAGACCATTTGTGTATGTTAAGTTAAATGAATCACCATCCGCCGTAAAGCTGGCAAATCAGTCAGCAACACAGAAGTCCTTGACTTCAGAAAAGCCGACTTTGACAAGCTCAAGAGGCTTGTCGGTCAGGCCCTTAGGGACCATGACCCCAGGGAGATGGGAGTTCAACAAGAGTGGTTGCTTCTCAAGGAAGTGATCCTCAATGCACAAGCTAAATCTATTCCAACACGGAAGAAAGGCAGCAAGAAGGCACAGCAGCCCTCCTGGCTCTCCAGGGACCTAGCGGACCTCCTGCGGCTAAAAAGGAAAGCCTACAAAGGATGGAGGACGGGATTCACCTCCAAGGAGGATTATTCTGCACTGGTCCGGTCTTGCAGGGAGCAAACCAGGAAAGCCAAGGCTGCAACTAAACTCCAACTAGCTTCAAGCATCAAGGACAACAAAAAGTCCTTTTTCAGGTATGTGGGGAGCCAGAGGAAAAGCAAGGGCAACGTTGGACCCCTGCTAAACCAGATGGGACAACTGACAACTGACAGCCAGCAAAAAGCCAACCTATTAAATAGGTACTTTGCGTCAGTCTTTCATCAGTCCCATGGGACACCCATGCCTGCTATGGGACAGGGAGATCCGGGTGATGGGGATCCCCTACCCTCCATAAATGCTGACCTCGTGAAGGAACATCTTGAGAAGCTGGATACCTTCAAGTCAGCTGGCCCTGACAATCTGCACCCCAGGGTACTCAAGGAGCTGGCGAGCGGCATAGCCCAGCCCCTGGCACGGATCTTTGAAAACTCCTGGGTAGTAATAGATGGAAGTCACTCATCATGGCGTCCTGTGACCAGTGGGATCCCTCAAGGCTCTGTCCTGGGACCCATACTGTTCAACATCTTCATTAATGATGTGGACATTGGAGTTAGGACCGGACCGGCCAAGTTCGCCGATGACACCAAACTTTGGGGCAAAGCATCCACGCCAGAAGATAGGCGGGTGATCCAGGCTGACCTGGACAAGCTCAGCAAATGGGCAGACGAGAACCTGATGGTGTTTAACACCAAAAAATGCAAGGTTCCCCACCTTGGGAGGAAAAACCTGCAGCATCCTTATAGGCTCGGCAGTGCTACGTTGGATAGCACTACAGAAGAAAGAGACTTGGGGGTCATCATTGACCACAAGATGAACATGAGCCTGCAATGCGATGCTGTGGCTAATAAAGCGACCAAAACGCTGGCTTGCATCCATAGATGCTTCTCGAGCAAATCCCAGGACGTCATTCTCCCCTTGTATTCAGCCTTGGTGAGGCCGCAGCTGGAGTACTGCGTCCAGTTTTGGGCTCCACAATTCAAAAAGGATGTGGAGAAGCTTGAGAGAGTCCAGAGGAGAGCCACGCGCATGATCAGAGGTCAGGAAAACAGATCTTATGATGATAGGCTGAGAGACATGGGACTCTTTAGCCTGGAAAAGCACAGGCTCAGGAGTGACCTGATGGCCACCTATAAGTTTATCGGGGTGACCACCAGGATCTGGGGAAGCGTTTGTTCACCAGAGCGCCCCAAGGGATGACGAGGTCGAATGGTCACAAACTCCTGCAAGACTGTTTCAGGCTGGACATAAGGAAGAATTTCTTTACTGTCCGAGCCCCCAAGGTCTGGAACAGTCTGCCAGCGGAGGTGTTTCAAGCACCTACATGGAACACCTTCAAGAGTAAATTGGATGCTTATCTTGCTGGGATCCTATGACCCCAGGCAGGGGCAGGGGGCTGGACTCGATGATCTCCCGAGGTCCCTTCCAGCCCTGATGTCTATGAAATGTATACATAATTGCAGATGAAACTCTATATCAGTTAAGGGATATTTGTATCTATTTGTAAATAGATATAACAATGTATATGCACATTGTGATATAAATAATTTTAAAGAAGTTCTTGATGGTCAGAGTTATTTGAAAGAGAAGTTTGTGAGGGGTCAGGGAAGGGAATTCTAATCGTAACAAAAAGAACAATAATTACTAGATGAATTTAACATGGTTTTAAAGTGCTAGTATATTTTATGTAATCTGTATTGACCCCATTGAACAGAAGAGGACATTTAGTTATCCCAATTTGTCCCTTGAATGGCTTCCAGAGATAAAAACAGTGGGAGTAGTGAGGAAACTTAGCTTTGAGGACTATCAAAAAGAAAGAGCTTTTTGTCAAGCTGAATAGACAAAATTACACACACACACTTTCAGAAACACACAGAGGAGGAAAATGAACACTTTTCTTCTCTGCTTTTTTTTTCTAATTTTCAAGGTCTGCAGCATAAAAATCTCTCCCAAGACAATTATCAGCAAAAAGGAAGCATTTTGTGTACAGAAGCCCAGCCCAAGAGATTAGCAATATCATTTACCACAAAACTGATATAGCAAGAAAAACTGTTGTGAAGAGATACAAGGAAGGAGAACACCTTGAGAACCAATTAGACAAACATACAATTCTAAGGGAGCCAATGTATTTAATACATTTCCAACTATTGGCCTGATTCTTCACTCTGTTAAACCAGTCAGTAGAAGTGCTCCAGTCTCTGCTCCAGAGAAATGAACACTGTGATAAAACTTGTATAAAGCCTGATTTTTCCTCCCCTAATTTTATTTTGGGTTCACACTGGATTCTTCCTTGATTTGCTTTTCTAAATGTGAGAAAATGATCTGGCTATTCAATTACAGATGGACCAAGTGACACTTTTGTGTTACAATTTAAAAAGTGTGGGCATGATGGATGAATGTTGGACTGCTAATACATGTGCTTTAGACCACTATTCCTGTATTATTGATGACCCATTTAGCTGGTCTGTCCTAAAAGTATATATCTTGCATTTTACATAAAAATCCTACCTATTCCTGTTAGTGCCTAAACTACCCACACTGCAAGGTTTTCAGTAGCTGGGGTCCATAGGCATTTAAATATCTGCTGCTCAGAATGCATACAGCTACCTGTGTTCTCTCAGTTATCGGATGCTCAGTCCTACCTCCTGCCCAGTCTTGGCCAGGACTCATCAAATAGCCAGTTAAATGCCTGCAGCACTTGCAGGGCCTTATCTATTGACTAATAGAAGTTCTGATCTACAAACATTTATACATGTGCTTAATTTTATGTGCACAAAATTGTCTCATCAGTAAAAGTACTGGGCACAGCGAGATTAACAGCGATAGCCACTACCATTACATTGGGTGCATCTATACATGCATACATGCACTTTAATTCATATGCAATAAATCTCGTACCTCTATTGTTAGGGTGCCTGTACACGAGCACAGATGCTGCTTTGACATGCTGTGATTACAGTGTATCAGAGCAAACTTGATTAAGCATGGCTCTGATGAGGGCACCTACTGTTGGCCAGTCACCACACCAGGCCTCTACTTTGTCTAGGACAGTCTACCTAGTCTTGGCTGCCATGACTTGTTGGGAATCAATCTGTTAGAATAAGCAGAAGGCTGCCCATTTAATGGATGTCAGAATGGATCTCACATGACTCCAACCTTCCCTTATTATGTCCCATGCCCCACAGATGGCATCTTTGAGTTGCTCTTTACTCCGGCTCATGGCCAGGCCAAACTTAACTCCTTCCTAGACCTCATGCATTCATCTTTTCACTCCACACCATAGGGCCTCATTTATACCACCCCTCTCTCACTGGGGCCTCTTCTACTCTGCCCTCTCCCCCAGGCCTCTTACATGCTGCCCCACTCTGAGCCTCACCCAACCTGTCCTGCTCCCTTGAGCATCTGTATAAGCCACCAGGCTTGCCTACTCACACTCCTTAATTGGCCCTGGTGCAGACTTTTGGGCCTCTCTCATGTGCACAGTGACCAGCCAATTTGCCAGGCCCTGGACAGAGCTCTGAGCCAAATCTCTCTCTGGATAACTCATCATTCTGGCTCCCTACATTGGGGCCTTCAGGTCTTACACCCCCTGGGCTCAGGTGCCTCTCTCTGGGTGTGCCAGGCCCAACTACACACTATACCCCCTACACTAGGGCCTGGGGTCTTACACCCCCTCGGCTCAGGTGCCTCTCAATAGGCATGCCTGCCCTCCTGCCTTCTATGACCCACTGGGTAGTGGGGTCTGGGGTTTTAATGCACCGCTACCCACCTTTCACTGGGGAGGTAACTAGCCTGGCATTTCAGGGGGACTGTTCCACCATGGACAGCCCCACCAGACCACCGTTCCCTGAAAGGGAGCAGTTTCAAGTCATACCCAGGACCAGAATACCCAGGACCAGAAGCCTCCTGTCATCCCCACAGATCTTGCCCTTACCTTGGAAGATGTTCCAAGCAGCCGCTCAGCCAGATGTTGATCTTTCAGCTGCCAGCATAAGACTGCTGGCTCAGCCCTGAGGGCCTGGGTCTAAAATGAAGGCTGCTCCGCCCCCTCCTCCAATCCCAGGACCCTCCTGTGGTCATGTGACCAGCTTGTTATAGCAGCTTACACCTGCCAGCTGCCCTGATGGCTACTGTAGCTCTTAAAGTGCCAGACACCCAAAGGTGCCCTGTCACAGTGGCAATTACTGCACTCCAGCAACCTTCCACATCTTGAGTATCAGTGGCCCTTGTGCTTTAAAATGGCACCAGGGATACTTGAACTAAAGCTCATATGAGCTCATATGAGCTTTAGTTCAAGCACCCTCATCACCATTTTTAAATGCAGGGACACTGATACATGAGACTCTATGGCTCTTGAAGCCGCTCTAATTAAAGTGCTACTCCCCACCCCCAAAGCATGTGTAAAAATGCCCTGAAATACTAAAAAAAAGTTCATTAGCCTGTCTTAATGTGCATTAACTAAAGACACCTACTAATAAGCACATGTTGGAGCAGAGTCAGTTAATCAAGTTTGCCATGAGTCTGCTGGAGCACACTAATTAGCACACTCTAGCAGCTTCCATGTTCACACGTATTCAGCGTCCCCACATTTCAAAATGGTGGCA
Organism: Crocodylus siamensis; assembly: GCF_052110815.1. Lineage (NCBI taxonomy): Eukaryota > Metazoa > Chordata > Crocodylia > Crocodylidae > Crocodylus > Crocodylus siamensis. The sequence goes on along the minus strand of NC_143395.1, from coordinate 37,733,434 downwards.
GGAACTCTTTAACTAAGGGTCATTGAATAAGCTTTAGTTAAAGCACCCCCACTGCCATTTTGAAACACAGTATGTTGAATACTTGTGACACTGCAGGCACTTTAATTAGAGAAGCTCTGAGGCACTCTAATTAAAGCACTCCCCCCACCCAGTAGCATGTCTATAGACACCCAGTTTTTAAATGATTTTTAATGCACATTAGCCTATATTAATGCACATTGACTAAGGAGCATTTTTACATGTGCTCTGGGACACAGCACCGGCTGCTTTAATTAGTGAGCTGCACTAATTAAAAGTGCCCACATATCACATGTGTCAGCATCCATGCTCATCCCTACACTGAAAAAAGGGCAGCAGGGCACTTTGAACTAAAGCTCACCAAACATGTTTCAAAGTGTCCCGCCACCATTTTTTCAGTGCAGAGATTCATAGGGCATTGATACACATGGTGGTGAAGACTACTGGAGCACATCAATTTCCATGCTCTAGCAGACTCAATTAATCAAGTCTGATGCAACACGCTGGATTTTGAGTGTGTCAGAGCAGGCACTGCACTTATCTATAGGAACCCCCAGTTTTTTTAAGTGACACTTTAATGCACTTTAAATAAGCTAAAACACATTAAAGTGCACATGTAGATGTCAAAGATCAAAGTCTTTGATTTCAGATGCCGATGGCCAAAAGGTCAGATGGCCAAAAGGTCAGAAGCTAACACAACAAACTCTGTGGTTGTAATTTATCCCTCCGTATTAACAGAGCTGCATGTACACACCCCTATCTGTGCCTCATTTCAAATTACTTGAGTTCTCATACGAAAGAGACAAACTGACCTTGACAGCCCAGCACAAAAGATAAAGTGCCTATAGTAACAAGATTAGCTGACTTCAGTAAAGTTGTAAAATTAAATATGCTATGTGCGCCATCCTGTGACCAAACAGAACCAGTACCACCCAAATAAAAATAACCCCCCTTTTTTATGAAACCTGAGCAAACAAAGAGAGCACAAGTGCCAGCTCGTTAATTATTTATGATTGGTGTATAGTAATTGGTCACTTTCGCCCAATATAACCTTGAAGGAACTTCCACCCAAAGCAGAGAACAGAGAGCAAAGAACCGTGTCTACATTCAAAAAGAACAAATCGTGCATCTCTCTGCCTACGTTATCTTTTTCGCGTACCCCCGTCTCATCTTACCGGTCCGTTTATCTATCTTTGGCGTTATCTTTCTTATCAAGAGCTCTTAGTAATCTGCAGACTGCAACAGCTTATATGAATCACTCGGAAGCAACTGTCTTACCCACCCTGTAAATGCTGGGTAACATGATATCTGCATGCTGTAACTGAATCAATCAGCTCCTCTCCCTACGCTGCAAGCCATCAGTAGCGTAAGTAAAATAAACTTTCTGTGTAACCATCACGCTGTGTTTAAATCATACTGACTCCTGCTCACCGTTATCACCCACCTGCCCGGTCATAAATCCCACTCCTCGCGCCAAGCCGGTCGTGCCAACCCAGGCTTGCAGGTCAAGGGTGCACCGGCATTAGGGGCACGACAGTAGATATGTCCAACTGTTACATGTAGTCAGGGGGCATGTCTCCCCATGCATTAATGCACCAGAATTACTGCACATTACGTTTGGTACCTGTAATAATAGGTACTAACTCAATGCACAGTAACCGGTGTTACTGTACAGTAACACCAGCACATGTCTGTTTAGTGACACTGATGTGCCATTGATAATTCTACTGCTCATTAGTATGGCTTTTATCATCATTCACTAATGTGCAGTAGGATTTGTCTACTGCATATTCAGTGTCTAATGTAGACATGCCCAGGATGTGTCAGATATAGGTTCAAATCTCCCCTCTCTCTGAAAGGACTGAACCTAGATCCCTAACCTTGCAAATAAATGCCTTAACTACCAATCTATACAGCAGGTGGCACACAGCAGACTGAAGAGGAGACAGACAGCATAGGAGTGTCTAGGGAGCAGAAAAGAGACCAGCAGACTGGGCCAAAAGCAGAGCAGACAGGGAGCACAGGGCAGGGAAAAGAAAGCAGAATAGCCAACCAGGAAGGGAAGGGAAGGGGATAGCAGTGGCACCCAGGATTGGTGTGGAGCTAATTCATGATATGCCTGCTAAAAAGGTTGGTCCCCACTGTTATAAATTATTGAAGGAGGGAAAGTGTCCTTGTTTCTCCTGTTGAAGCTATTCCACTTGGCATATAAATAGTAATTGGACCAGGGAGAAAAACTAAACAAGACCGGAATGGCATAGCCCACAGATTAAAGCACCGCAATCTCTGCTCCAGTGACTAGTTGAAATATTGAACAATTCATTGCAAAAGGATTTTAAAGAGGTGACTATGATCAAATTGGGAAGGACCGGATAATCTGTAATCCCAGAGCATGGAAAGAAAAGGAAAATGTAATTACAAATATTTTAACAAACATGTCAAATCAGAGGTGGTAGCCTCTGATTTGAATACATCTAAGCAAAAATATTAGATATGTGTAAAAAGGAGTGGAAGGAATAATCTGGGAAATCACAGATCCATTAGTTTGATCTCAATGCCTTGCAAGAAGAAATTTTCAACGAAAGAACTAATACAAAATGGAATAAAATACAACATCAGGACTGTGTCTACATATGCACTTGATGCAACCAAATAAACTGTAGCACAATTTCTGCTGGAGTAAACTAATCCTGACATCACCATCTACCTGTGCTTTTAAGCACAGTAATTTACTCTGCTATCAGGTAGTAACTGTGTCTGATGGAACTTCTTAAGCCATAGTAAATTAATCTACTACACCCTAGTTGTGCATACGTAAATGGTGATACTTTACTGCACAGTAAATTAGTCTACTGTACAGTAAAACACCCATGTAGACACACCCAAGTTGACCAAAAATAGTGTAAATCACAATTGACATTCCACACAAGGGGTGTGTCTAGATGAGCACACATGTGCCTCTTGCAGCATCTCAAACTCCTTTGAGATGCTGCAAGAGGCATACACAGGAACAAGAAAATGTTCCCCGAGCTGCAAATTTGTAGCATGGGTGCAAAAGTAGACCCTAAATATCCAGGGATCAAAAAAACCCACAGAGAAAAAAGTAGGGCAGGGCACAGTCCCGAACTGTGCCCTGAGGCAGCAGGAGGCTGGGTCCTCCACAGAGACACTCTGGTAGCAGCCAGAGTGTCTCTATCGTTGGCCCTTGCCCTGGTGCTGAAGCATGCTGCCAGGCACCATGTCAGCTTCAGGAAGCTGGACCCAGGCTCCAATGCAGGCAAGTAAGGGTGTGGGGGCTGGAGGAGGGTCCATGGAGCAGGGACTATGGGGGGGACTCCCACTGGCCCTGCCCACTCCCCCAGCCACCCGATCCCTGCCCCACCTGGCCCCATCCCCACCTGCCTTCTGAGCCCTGCAAACCCTGCCCCACCTAGCTCCTCCCCCCTAGCCCCACAAGCCCCTCCCAATCCCTGCCCCATCACTACCCCTTCAGCACCCCTGCAATTTAAAAAAAAAGCAAAAAAAACCCCCACACTCACCAGCAGTTCCAGCTGCGGTTGGGAGCACTGGGGCTCCCCCCACATGGTGTGGGGCCAGGTGACAGCCCCAGTGGCCCTAGCCCAGGCCCTGCTGCCCCCCGCTGCCCCATACTGCCCAGGGAGCTATGCCAGGAGGCCCAGAGCCCCTACTGCCCCTGCTTATGCCAGGAGTAGGGGATTTTTTTTCCCTTTCTTTTTTTAAAGTGCCAGAAGCTGGGCTGGGGGGGCAGCTATCAGGGGACATGGGGCAGCCATTGGGGAGGTATGGGGGAGTGAGGGGGTGGGACTGGGTGGGGAAGCCATGTGAGGGTGCTGCAGGACCTGGAAAGGGATGAGACCAGGAGGGGCAACAATCCAGAGAGCTGGGGGAGCAAGCAGGATTTCGGCATGTGGGCCCTGCAAGGGGTGTGGTAGCCCCTGTGGGGGCCATTTGACCCCTGTGGGGGAGATATGGCCCCTGTGGGTGGGCAGCAAAACATATAGGTATTTAGAATTCACTTTATTATGATAACAGAGACACTGGTAGGCTTCCAAATTCTTTAATACTGTAGATATACCAGTAAAAAAATTGCCTAACTGATCGCTGTCTCTCTGTTTCTCACTCTCTCTCTATATATAGGGAGGAATATGGATTTTGGTGTATTTTACAGAGTGACTGTGGAATTATTTTTACCAGGGATTTTTCAGTTTTCCAATAGGGAACACCAGAATTCCTGCAAGGAAGGCCAGTGGCAGGACCCTGCCTGCTCAGAGCTTCGACCTAGCTGACCTCCTGGCTAAATGGGGGCTGTGGCTGACCTCCTGGCCAAATGCTTTGACAGTTCAAAGAACATCTTCCAGGCAATAGCTGCCCAGATGGCCAGGCAGGGGGCACATATGGCAATAGTGCCACACAAAGGCCAACTTTGCAGCCACAACCCACTGGCAGCTGGCCCAGAGGGGCAGATGACTCTACTGGCTGTGCAGTCCCCATCCAAGTCTGGCAGGTGTGCAGCAGGTCACAGCCAGGCAGCAACTCCCACTGCCATACCCCTGCAGTGGGTAAAGGGTGCAGGGAACTCTTAGGGCTGCTATAGCAGTCCAGCTGGCAAAAGGGGTAGTGACCCCAGGTACCAATTGGCTGGGCCCCAAAAGTTCCTGAAAGCAAGTAGCCCTGGGCTACTTGACAGGGCAGCTTTTTGTACTGATGGGGCCAGGACAGGGCAGCTTTTTATACTGCCAGGGACAGCACAGGTGCTGGCCCTGGGCTTTAGCTCCCCCTGGCTGCAGATGTGAGAGGAGCCAGCCAGGGTTATTTTACCCCAAGTGGCACAATTTTCTCCACAACAAAGTACATGACCAGGCATGTACACTGAGGCAAAAATCCCCAGTTCAAATTTTCACCACTTCTTTTTGAGCTGCTGCAAGTGCATGTGCCTGCATGTGTGGATGTACCCAAGGAAGCTAACCAAAAAAAAATGTCACAAGTAAAACAGCATTCAGGCATTAGTAAGAGAATTGCTTTCTGAGTAGCAAAACATCATCCTTTTTGACATGCAAATGATCCACAGGAAGCAGGAACTGAATTTCATTATGTTTAGAATTTTAAAAAGTGAAACATTCTTGTAATTGTTGATCATTCTTATATTATTACTATTATTACGGCTACTACCTACCTGTAGGCTGGCTGATAGAGGAGTTTTCAGGTAACCAAGGCATCCCAGGAAGTAAGTTCTGGGTATGTCCTGTGTCCTGGGAGTCAAAATAATGAGCGGCACTTACTGGCAGCTTAGGATGGGACACGCACCGGGCAGAAGGAAGAGCCTATCCGGCTCCTTAGCTACCTTTTTGTTCAATTATGGCCGGCCGATGATGTCAGCATCGGATGCTGGCTGGCAGAAATAAAAATGGCGGCTGCTGCTGTGGAGGGTGTGGATAGCCCAGGAAGGAAGCCACGGCTGATGCTAGCAGTGGAGAATACCCCACTCGCTGGACCTGAGGAGCCTGGCAAGCAGGAGCAGACACAGGTGGTGGAGGATGGAGCACCCCGACGGGGGCCCACATAGGACAACAAGAGAACGTCAGATTTGCTGGACAGAGGAGAAGCCGAAGCAGCACCTGGAAGCCGAGAGGAACACAGGTGGGAGTGCCAGGACGATGAGGAGCAGAGAAAGGCACAACAGAGGGAAAGACCTCAGGAGAGCCTTAAAGGGCTTGGTAGTCGGGGCAGGTATCGCCGCCAAGTTCCGCCAGATTGAGGAACGGATGGGAATAGCTCCTAGAGGCAACGGATCAAGAAGAAAAGCATCCTCTCCCTGTTAGGATCCGGGAAAAAGGAGAAAAGGGCATGGAATAGCTTAGTAGTTCATGGAGGTTGGCATGTTTATTTTTGTTACCCTGGACGAAGGGGCATAGGGGATAGGGATGAGGGCCCGAAGACCAGGGCTGTGGAGAAGCCTCGGTAGGGTTCTGTTGAGTATTGCAGTCCCTGTGGACCTGAAGGACGCTGTCTGCCACTCAACTAGGTTGTTATCTGCTCTAATTGAGGATCTTACCCACCCATGTTTCTCCTGCCATGACTTGTTGTTAATGGAGTTGGTTCATATACCTTGACATGTAATTCAATTATCAGTCTCACTGACGTCCCGCGAGGTCCCGAGTTTCTGAGGGCTCCGCCTCCCCTACACCCTCGCCCATTCCACCAGGTGGTGGCCAGTGAGTTGGTCTGGCCACGTGTCCTCTCGAACAAGCAACAAAAGAAAGGTCAAAAAGAAAACACGAAAATAGAGAGGGCTATCCTGACCTGTGTCGCTGCTCCGGCCGTCTGCAGCCACACTCGAAACCAAACCTGACCTTCGTCAGGTCAATCTCTCTTGTTGGCTCTCTCTCTTTCTCTGAGAGCCCCTTGTAGAGCTTGCCACGATTTCTCTTAGCAGCTTAAGTCCATACTATTGGCTTGTGCCACTATTACATGTACTACAGTACCCCAAAGTCAACAGTGCCCCTCTACTAGGGTTATTACGGTACCCTTCTCACACCGGGCTCAGCTAGCTCCTGGCTGGTAAACAAACAGTTCTACTCCCCGCAGGGACCAGTAAACTGGGTTCCAAAACCCAGGGGTTTTGCTCTCTGCCAGAGGCTCCTACCAGCACTCAACGTCGCTTTTAGAGTTCCCTGCAGCGTGTGCCGGCATGCTCCACCTCCTCCTCCTCCTCTTTCCAGTTCTGTGTTGTTGCCTCCTGCCTGTCCCAGGCTCTTCTTTATACTGGCGGGGAAATTCTTGGCCCCTCCCTTCCCGACACAGCTGGGTAGGGGAATCTGTGCTGGGCTCCTTGGGGCTGTGGACCTGGGGCTGCTGAACCTTTGATTAGCCCGTGAGCCTCGGAGCCTGGTGGCTCCTTCTCTCTCTCACAGGTTCCCCCCTTTTTTTGTTCTATGTACCCTTGAAGAAAGGGATGTAGGGATGGAGGTGTGAAGGGCTGTGGGGTAGGCCCTCACGGGCGAGTGAGGCCTTAAGCTGCTGGCATCTAAACATAAAGGTGAAGAGAATTATCCCCACATGAAGCGGCCGAGGCCAACAGCCGGGCAGCACGCTGAAGGAGGCGTGAGGCCGGGGTGTAGGGGTGGTGGAGCCCCGAGAGTGACTGTCGGTGAACCCCAGGCCACCAAGTTCCCATTGGCCAACCCCTCCTACTGACAAACAGCAAATCATGGCAGGCGAGAACAGGCTTGGCAACACGGGAAGAAGAGAGCTACTCCAGGATGGCTGACACTAGGATCCAGCCATCACCACTTTTCCATGCTGCCCAGCTGTGGCAAGGCATGGGAAAAACTCCCCACCACCAAGTCGTCGCACCAGAAATCTGGTCGTCACATCAGATGACAAAGCTAACCTATTTAACAATTTCTTTGCCTCCGTTTTCCTGAGCAGAGACCGGATCAGCACCCCCCCCACCGGGACCCCCTCAAGCCCCAGGAGAGGCGCACCCAGGCCAAGGGTCAGTGAGGATCTAGTCAGGGAACTTCTGGAGGGACTGGATGTATTGAAATCAGCTGGTCCAGATGATCTCCACCTAGAGTGCTGAGGGAATTTGCTGAGGTCATTGCGGGACCCCTGGCATGGCTTTACAAGCACTCATGGTGCTCTGGCGTGGTGCCAGAGGACTGGAAGAGGGCCAACATGGTTCCCATCTTCAAAAAAGGGAGGAAGGAGGACCCAGGAAACTATAGGCCACTTAGTCTTACCTCAATCCTGGGGAAGATTTTTGAGAGAATTATCCTGGCGCATGTCCACAAGGGGCCAGCAGGGGAGGTTATGCTTAGGGTCAACCAACACAGGTTCATTAGAGGCAGGTCCTGTCAGACCAACTTGGTGGCCTTCTATGACAAAGTCACAAAATCCTTAGATGCAGGTGTAGCAGTGGACGTAGTCTTTCTCGACTTTAGGAAGGCCTTCAACACTGTCTCTCACCCCATTCTCATAAAAAAATTAGGGAATTGTGGTGTCGACACCGACACAGTCAAATAGGTCGCTAACTGGCTGGAGGGCCATACCCAGAGAGTGGTGGTGGATGGGTCATTTTCAACCTGGAGGGATGTGGGCAGTGGGGTCCCCCAAGACTCAGTCCTCAGACCCACACTGTTCAACATCTTCATCAGTTACTTGGATGAGGGGGTAAAAAGCACCCTGTTCTAATTTGCTGATGACACTAAGATGTGGGGGGGGGGGGGCACGCTAGACGCGAGGAATAGGCTGCAATCAGACCTAGACAGGTTACAGGGGTCGGCGGATGACAGCAGGATTGGATTCAACACTGACAAGTGCCTAGGCATGCACCTGGGGAGGAAGAACCAGAACCATACCTACAGGCTGGGGAACTCCCTTCTCATCAGTGCAGAGGCAGAAAAGAATCTTGAAATCACTATCGATGCCAAGATGAACATGGGCCAACAGCATGGGGGATGCTGTCAGGAAGGCCAACCATACCTTGTTATGCATCCATAGATGCATCTTGAGCAGGTCCAAGGAGGTGATCCTCCCCCTCTATGCGACACAGGGATGTGGACAACATGGAGAGGGTCCAGAGGAGGGCCACTCACATGATCAGGGAGCAGCAGGGCAGGCCCTAGAAGGAGAAGCTAAGGGACCTGAACCTGTTCAGCCTCCAGAAGAGAAGGCTGAGGGGGGATCTAGTGGCCTGTTACAAACCAGTCAGAGGGGACCAGCAGGCATTATGGGAGTCCCTGTTCCCCCAAGCACTACCAGGAGTGACCAGGAATAATGGTCACAAGCTGGCAGAGGGTAGATTCAGACTAGACATCAGGTGGCACTACTTCACTGTCAGGGCAGCTAGGAGCTGGAACCAACTTCCAAGGAAAGTGGTGCTGGCTCCTACCCTGGGGGTCTTTAAGAGAAGGCCAGACAAACACCTTGCTGGGGTAGTTTGACCCCAGTACTTTTTCCTGCCATGGCAGGGGGTCGGACTTGATGATCTGCTCAGGTCCCTTCCGACCATATCAACTATGAAACTATGAAACTAAGTCATGAGAGGCCCCCTATAATCAGAACGCTACCAAGGTCCCACAGCTCTCTGGATCACAATTAACCCACCAGTTTTACATTGCCAACCCCTGCAATAGTCTATTCACCTATACTTTGAAAAAGCCAGGTTCAAATTCCTCCTCTGCCTGAACAGACTTGAAATTACATCTTCTATCTCTAAGAAGTAAGCCAGCATTCTCAGCTATCAGATATCCTGGAGCAGGGTTCCCTCCATATCTGGTGAAGCTGTTCCTCTTCAGGTAGCATTATTCTCTCTCTGGGCCAAAGAAATGTTTATTTATTCCGTAACTAGTGGTAAGGGCATGCACCTGGTAATGAGAGACTAGGGTCCATTTCCTAAAGTAATGAGTATTTCAGCTTATCATACTAATTGTTCATTGGTCCCTTGCAATACCGAAGCCTTCTTGGTAATTTAAACATTGGGCTTTGCCTGCACTAAAAAGGGTTTAATCAATAAATCTTATTCAGAAACCTCTTGGTAGAGCTGCAGCTTCTAATAGTAAAGAGACTTGTTTTCCTGTGGTAATTTGTACCAGATCTCCTCAAACAAAATAAGCTACACAACATAAGGATTGCATTTTTGTTCCTGTTTTAAGGGGTGATTTTGCTGATGTAAGTGTGTTTGAACCAGGACATCTGCCAGTATGCTATGATTGCTTGCATTCCCAGCTGCAATGGTAGGCTGAAGCTCTACCATTCATACTTTTAAATGTAGATGAAGCCTAAGACTTTCCTTCTACCTCTTCATTCAGCTCTTCAAGATTTTTCAAGCAACATTCAATAACAAATTAAAAGTATCCTCAAAAACATTAGGAAACAAACCAGATTCAAAGGTGGTTTGGTTATTTTTGTTCCCTGCTTAACCACAGAAGAAAAATGTTTTTCTATGTTCTGATGTACCAGCCATTTTGAGAAGACATGGCCACATCTACATAAGATGCTAAGTGCTCAGTAACCCAGTACCATTGCATAGTAGTGTCACATAGCAAAAACTATGACATGACACTACTGCGCAGTAGCGTCACAAAAATGGTGTTCATCAGCACTACTGCACAGTAACTTGGGTTACTGCACAGTTATTTAGTACAGGAAACCCTCGCTATTTGCGGGTTTGGCATTCACGGTTTCAAATATTCGTGAATGCCGAACCCGCATTTTAAATATACTTAAAGGAACTCCTCTGGAGCTTCACATTGCCACTGCCAGGCTTCCACCACCACCACCAGGCTCCCACCACTGCTGCTGCACCCCCCCCCAGCCACCAGGGGCACTGTTTTCATAAATGCAGATGGTGTTCATAAACACAGTGCCTTATCTGAGAATTTCAACATTTGCGGGTTATACAAGAATGTATCCCCCACAAATGGGGAGGATCTCCTGTACTTGTTTATGCAAGTTATACAAGTATTAAATGATTGAGTAGTAACAACTGAGCAGTCAGTCTCATGTAGATATGGTCACTGCTATCGATAGTGAACCCAGAAACGTGACCCACAAGTTGTACTTTGGTTTACCAATATAAGCATAGGTTAGCTGCAGTATTCAAGTACAAAACCTAAAACCTTTCATCCAATCCGTCAAGTCACCCATATATCTCTTTTTTATTTAAAAAATGTGTAACAGCTAGCAATGCAGGTGGAAGAGGAAAGTGAATAGTGGAAATGGGAATAGACTCAGATATTTATTTTCTCTTGAATGCTTACATTCAACAGCTCTCTTGGATTTTATAGCATAAGACCATTCTCTGTCACACTATTCAAATGATTTATTTATTTCTATTGTATAGTTCCTGGACTTGTGGGTTTATGTATCTCTACTGCTCTTTTATGACATGTGCTTTATTTAGTGCTAGCCTGGCTGCATAGAGATTTATATTCTGCCGATTATCACCATGGTAATACCTATATTGTTTCCTTTAACAATATTTTTTTTAAAAATGGATATGAACAGACAAGAAAAGTAGTTTAATTCTTTTAGCAGTGAGGAGATCACCTGTGGCAGATACAGGATGCGGCTGGGTCTGTGCTGGAAAATATTTGCTAAATTTCCAATTTTTTCTGCTGCTATTTGTGGTCTCTCAGGATTAATCTTCAATAAGAACACTAATACAGACAAGGTACCAATTACAGCTTGAATTTATGCACTCTTTCATCTCAACTTTCTCAGAGCAGGGTTAGAGGGTTGGAGAAGATAAGGCCATAAACGTTTTCTACAAGACACATCAAATGTTGCTGCCAGTGGCATTGATAAACTAGCATAATAGTGGGACCATTTAGTAAGGAAGGAAGAAAAAAGAGAAAAGAAACTAGCATAGATACAGCTTTTGTTCCCTGGGAGATTTTGAGTGTGTGTTTGGGTGGGCGTAGCAGTAGATTTTTTTACATTTTAGATTTTGCCATGTGAATCGAAGAATGAAGTTTACTTGTTAGAGTGCCTGTTATAATATTGACTATTAGAAATATATTTCTTCAAAAAGAACCTTTTTGGTTGAGGTGATGTTCACCAATGACACTTTGCAAATAATAAGGTAAGAAGAAAGGACAATGAGAAAGTGAAGAGAAACAAAGGAACTATAGAAAATTATTGGGAACGTCATCTTCCTAAGCTCAGACCTAGACCAGAGCATTAAGTCTGTATGCAATTAATCAAAATCTTAAGAAAGCCTTTAAAATGGTGAACTTCTGGAAACATGCTACTCTGAGAGCCATGGTCATTAGGGGAATGCCCATGGAAAACAACAATGAGCAGAAAAGAATATAAAAGAATATAAAAAAGATAGATTATTTTTTGTCCAAACAGGCTGCACAGAAAATAGCTTTTGAATAATTGCATATCACTTAACATACCAGATATGATATTCCATTAAAAAAGATTTCACGTCTTTTTCAAACAGCAGAAAAGAACCCAGAAAAAGAGGGATCCTTTAAACTTACCTTTGTTCAATATTAGTTTGCCAATGTCAACATAAGTTACTCGTCTACAGGCCAATCTTTGTACGTTAGTCAATTCTGTGCAGTTACATATGTGAGGACCTACCAATTTGGTCCACTGAAACCTTATGAACGTAAGGGTGAAGTTACACATTAGAGTTAGCAGGTGCCAATTGTAAGGAATGTTAGTCTGTGTTATGATGAGTCGCACATTAGGGGGCAATAACCTCTTTAATATGCACAGCTCAGACCTGCCACTAGAGGCATGGTAAGCAGGGATGTGGCTAGGAAATACAACTTGGCTCCATGCCTGCTTTGCTCACTGGCTCTCTAGCTGCAGTACAGGCAAGGGAGGAGGGGGAGAAAGGTCCCCAACCACACCTCTTGGAACAACCCCTCTGTGCCCCAGATTGCCCCCTTGGCCTTCAATCATCCCCTCCAGCTTGGATTGCCTTTCTGCCAGGGCAATCAGCTCAAGAGCAGCAGCAGTGGCAATGGGGGGGATTCCTCCTCCCTGCCTAATCTCAGGTTCCCTCCAGCCCATGCTACCTGGATCCAGCCCCCACTGGGCTCTGAAGCTGCCCAGCAGTTCCGCGCTTCCCCTGCCTCCCTTCAGCCACAGGAGAAGGCAGATTGAGGCACACTGGGGAAGCATGCTCTGCAGGGAGCCCAGGAGCAGGCAGGGTGAGGGAACTTCCTACCCAGCAGCACCCTCAAACTGAGTAGGGTGGCAATACAGGAGTGGATGGGGCAATCTAGGTGGCAGGGGTACAGTATGGGGGTGAAGAGGGCAATTTTGGGATCAGTGGGCAATTCAGGGGGCAGAAGAGGCAGCAGCACAGCAGCTCTCCATTTACCTGCTCTCCCCCTTCCCCGTCCTTCCCATTGTTCCTCCTCACCACTCACCTGCTGCCCCCTACTGTCAGTCTGGAAGCATAGAGTCCTAGATGAGAGCTAGTCCACCTGGAAGCAGTGTCTCCTGGGATAGTGGAGAACCACAAACTGGTGGTTTTATCATGCCCAGAAGTTGACTTAAGTCAAGATAGGTAGCACAGCTGAGAAATAATCCTCACATGAACTGGTATAACTTTAAGATACCTAGAGTGCACTGAGAACTGGTTAGCAAGTTTTAGTGTACAACTGTTCAAGCTTTAAGTGTTCTTAACATGGTATAATTCTTGCAGGTAATCTCACCCTAAATTAAAGAACATTTACAGTCACTTCCCTGGTTCATTAGGTAAGGGTTATCCAGCCCACCAGCTGGATCCAGCCCACAGAGCAATCTGATCTAACCCATGTAGGTCTTATCCAGGACAGGGGGCCAGTGACATGGAGATGCACCATGCTACCAGACCCCTCTGCAGCATTACTTTGCAGTGCAGAGCCTGCTGCTCTGCCACATCTGGGCTTATCCTTGCTGCAGAGGAGCAAAGAATCTGCACCAAGGCTATGCTGAGGGAGCTGGCTGCTTGGGGGAGGTGGGGCGGGAGGTGAAGCAGGGCACAGGCCTCAGAGATTCGCAGCCTTCACTAATGTCTAGGTGTCATACCAGGACATAGGCAGCCTAGTCTGTGGCCATGCAGGGAATCAAGGTGCCCACCAGGATCAGAAAGGACAAACACAATCCAGGGACAAGCTGGGTCAGGAAGCCAGGAGGTCAATCTAAAAGCAGGGTCGAGGAAACTAAAACATCAAGCAAGGAACAGGGAACAACACAGTGGCCTTGGATCAAGTTAAACCTTATTGCTCAGACACTTCCTGTTCCTGCCAAGAGTTTATATGAGGGAAGTGGAAGGTCAGGTGACCCTGACCATCCACTCTGGTGACAGGGAGTGGGCAGAGGGTTAAGCCCTGCTGAAGGCTTCAGACCAACTTTGCCCTGCCTGGGTGGCCAGCTATGTGATATCAAACCTGGAAGAGTTGGCCAAATTAAGGCCCTAGGGTTAAAACTGTTGCCTAACACTGAGTCACAAGATCCAGGCTATACTGCCAGAAATTTGCCACCTCCACACCTAAGAGGTTCTCCTTTTGTACCCTAAACCTGAAGATAGATTTGCTGCATCATCTCTAAAAGAAAGGTGCCTAAAGAGGGTTGTGGGTTGCCTTAATTATCTCATGATATATCTGACCCTGGGAAAGCAAGTGAAAAACATGATAAAAGAAACAGAATTTTCAAGTGATATATATTTTACCCTGACACCCTTGAAACTCCATATTCTTTTGCACAACTTATGATAATGAGCTACATAGAAAGGAAGGTCTTGATGAGAAAATGGATAAGAAACTGATCAATCAATTTTGGTCTCCCTTCAATGTCAAATCAGCCCCACATGGAAGATGTATCGAATGTGAACCTTTATAATTCTGAGAGCAGATCTTCAGCTTGTATAATATTTTTATCGCTCTATTGCTTTACTGGTTATGACAATTCACACCCAAATGCTAAAATGGTGACATATGGTAGCAAAATTACATCAAGACTAAAAATTGAACTAAAATTAATGTATTAGCAGCACCCTAAAATTAGTACTTCAGTAACACCCTAAAAATAATCTTCAGCAATCCCACAGATTGTCTCCTGCAAAGTCTTATCTGTGGGTCTGAAGATGGCTGATGAGGCCAACCCAGGACTGACAGACTCTGTTGCAACTCAAGAATGTTTCCATGTGGGATGGGGGACTGGATTCTTGATGTGGTCCACAGCACACTGCTCCTGCCACTTTTCTATCTCCTGTCATTATTGTAAAGTTTCAAAGTACTGAGATCCTTGAAGCAGACTCTTCCTCCATTTGGAACAGTCCTAGGTGATAATCTCCCATGAGCTGATGTCGATGTTGCATTTTTTTAAAGTTGACCTTAAGGATGTCCTTGAAGTGCTTTCTCTGCCCTCCTCTTCAGTGCACATCTTGACTGAGCTGGGAGAACGAAATTTGCTTTGAGAGTCTAGAGTCAGACATTTGGATGATGCAGTCACCCCACTGAAGTTGATGTCCGATGGTCATCACCTTGATGCTCATGGTATTTGCTTGCAAGAGGGTGCTAATATTGGTCTGTCTATACTTCCCACTGGACTTGAAGGATCTTCCACAGTGTTGATGGTACTTCTCCAATGACTTGAGAGGTCTCCTGTATGTTGCCCATATCTCAGCTCCGTACAGTAAGGTGGGGATCATAACTGCTTGAAAAACCATGAGCTTGGTTTTGGATCTGATGTCATGATCTTCAAACACCTGTTTCCTCAGGTGTCCAAACACAGCACTTGCACATATGAGGCAATGTTAGATTTCTTCATCAGTATCAGCCTTCTGTGAGAGATGGCTTGCAAGGTATTGAAAATACTCAACATTCTCCAGTGTCACTATGAATCTGAATTACTGGAGCTGTATTAAGAGCTTCCATATATACAAACTGGGGAAGTCCCTTCTTGTCAGCACAGAAGCAGAAAAGGATCTTGGAGTCATTATAGACTCCAAGATGAACATGGGCTGCCAATGTGGGGATGCAGTCAGGAAGGCCAACCGCACTTTGTCATGCATCCATAGATGTATCACGAACAGGTCCAAGGAGGTGATACTCCCCCTCTGTATGACATTGGTCAGGCCCCAGTTGGAGTATTATATCCAGTTCTGGGCACCGCACTTCAGGAAGGATGTGGACAGCATGGAGAGGGTCCAGAGGAGGGCCACTCATATGATCAGGGGCAGCAGGGCAGGCCCTACCAGGAGAGGCTACAGGACCTGAACCTGTTCAGCCTCCACAAGAGAAGGTTGAGAGGGGATCTGGTGGCCATCTATAAACTTGCCAAGGGATACCAGCAGGCAATCACTGTTCCCCCGAGCCCTACTGGGAGTAACAAGGAATAACGGCCATAAGTTGACTGAGAGTAGATTCAGGCTAGACATCAGGGGGCGCTACTTCACAGTCAAGGAAACTAGGATCTGGAACCAACTTCCAAGGGAAGTGGTGCTCACTCCTACCATGGGAATCTTCAAAAGGAGACTAGATAATCACCTAGTTGGGGTCATTTGACCCCAGCATTCATTTCTGCCCATGGCAGGGGGGTCAGACTTGATGATCTGCTCAGGTCCTTTCCAACCCTACCAGCTATGAAAATATGAAACTATGATGGAACAGTCTTCTGAATGTTACGTGTCAATCCCATTTTCTTGTATGCCTAGGTAAAGGCATCAATGATTGCCTAAAGGTCTGCTTCCAAGTGAGAACAGATGCCAGCATCATCAGTGAACCAGAGCTCATTGATTGAGGTGGGGGTGTCTTGGTTTTAGCTCAGAGTCAGATGAGATTAAACAGTTTATCGTGCATTCAGTAGTTTAGCCCCATTCCAAGTGGAAGCTTGTTAGTGGTCAGATGTAGCACAGTAGTAAGAAATATCAAGAGTGCTGGAGAAGTTTTCCAGTGGCAGAGCTGTACTGCTATCCAGTGCATCCACAAGTGGTGGATAGAGGAATGACCTTCAGGAAAGAGAAACTGCAAAATGAGTCTGGGTAACTCTGATGAATAAGCAGGCATATTATCAGGATGTGGTGGGGACAGCATATGGCAGTGCTTTCCCTAGTGAAAAGCTGCTTATATCCTTTGATTGTGCTGTGACATGGTGAGTACAGTTCACTACTAAAATATACCTGCCCAGCCCCCAGCCATGGGTCTACAAGTCTTTCACAGTGGAGCAGGCAGGAAAAGATGCTAGAATCTCCACAGGTTTGAAGGCAGACAAAGGCTGCAGCAGAACAAGATCTCCAACTGTCTTGGCCTCCTTGCCATTAGATTAAGGTCTCATTCTGTCAAGAATCATCTGGAAGCTGACGTGCAGCAGCTTTTTCTTGATAAAAGAAATCACACACATCTTAAGATGGGAGTTATCGAAGCTGCATCAATACCCTAAAAATAAAAATAACCAAAATAATACCCCCATTAGAAGCTAAAATATTGTGACATTACATCAAAAAGTAATAAAGCACCCAGAGGTGTAATTGGTCAGGACTGTGCCCTGGGGCACTCCCTTTTTCCCTCCCCCCCCACCCCGTACCTTCTTTGCAAGGCTGTGCCTCCAGCAGCAGGAAGCGCACAGGAGCATAGCTAAAGCTAAGGAGAGATGTCAGCTCTCTTTTTTTCCTCTATGCTGCAGACACCTATGTCAAATGGAAAATAAAAACTCCTGTTCTTGGCTGCAAAATATTGGGTGACAACTCCTCCCTCAACAGCAGTGACCTCCAGCTGCTCCCACCCACTGCTGATTACCGAATATTTCCCAGAATATCCTTCTATCACTAATACACACCCCTCCACCATTCCTGCTTGCTGACTGATGATGATCACTCTCAATCTTCACTTTCCTTAATTTTTCACTTCCTGTTTTTCTCCTCTTATTTTTTTCTTCTCCACTGATATTCCAAGATTTGTCAAAAATGTGCTCAGGGGTCTCTGCTTTTGTGAAAGGTAAACTACTGCTAAGACAACCCATTGCAAGGGCTTATGTGCATTCTTTTTATGGCCTCAAATGACAGGTCAAAAAGAGACTTCCTGAATCCACATGTATTTAGATTTTAGGTGGTATAGAAAACCTTTAGATTGTTATGTAGACTAGAGCACATACTTAAAGCACACACTTAGATCAGGACTGTGAAAGATAAGGCCCATGTTATCCAGCTCCAGGGTCTACCTGTGTGCCACACATGCCTTGCTCTGGGTTCCATGCCCCAGCTGCTCTGAGACATGCACTGAATGTGGTGCTTGCTCCAGCTGGTCTGAGACACAGACTGCACGCAGTACTCACAGGTGCCACATCCAGTGTGGTTCCTGGACCAGGTGGAGCAGGTACTGCATACAGCACTGTTCAAACTGGGATGGGTAGGAGAGCAGCTCCAGCTGATCCAAGATCTGTGCTAAATGCAATGCCTGCCCCAGCTGCAGCATGGGGCCTGGAGTTCTTGAAACAGGTGCTACAAGTGGTGGATTTAGCATTGGGCAGAGGTGGGTAGGGTCCAAAGGCCCAGTCCAGCCTGTAGACTGGCCCCCTGCCAGTGATCTGGACCACAGGACCAGATGAGTTTGGCCTGCACTAGTTCCAGTAAAGGACTTAGCCTGATTTGTAGATATCTGCCCCCAGATAGGAATCAAAAAAGATTGCAATAGATTTAACTGCTTCCTATCCAATTAATGCAGAGAATCACAGGTTTCAAAACAAGATTCAACCACTTAAATGAGAGTTCTGACTACTAAGCTGAAGTCAGGCTCTCTTTTGTGGTCTCTCTCCTTGTCATTTGAGGCTACCAAGTGACACAGCTTCAGCAGAACAACTTGACAGTTAGAGCACTCTCCTGAGAGGTGGAAACGTGACTTCAGCCCTTTGCACCCCCATATTCAAGAGGTGCTTTAACTAAATTATCTGTCTCTTCTGTGCTCAGTGGGAAAAAAAGCAGGGGAATAAGCACTGACTTGTTTGAAATAAAAACTATCTGCAATTGTACTTTGTGAGAAGCTCAAATCATGTTGGTATGTATTAAGTGTGCTCCGAGTACTTCTTTTGGGTCAAGCCCCTCGGGGGATTTAGAGGCTGTTCTACCTTGTTTTTGGATCCTAAGCAGGCTTCAGCAGGAACCTGGTGCTTCCTTGCTAAAATTAGGGTAATTCTGGCCATATGCACAGGAAAGAATTACAGTCTCTTGTGGTCAAATGCTTCAGGATTAAAGTGGCTGCTGAGAGGAGTCATTTTGGATTGGAGTTTTAGAAATAGACATCTAAAATCTGTATTTGCCCTGTTTTAGGCACCTAAGTCCTTCTTTGGCTCCAGCCCCAATTTCCAACTGCTAAAAATACTTTTGGAAAATTAGTAAGATATAGAAAGAGCCAATATAAATATTACCTTTTGATTCCATTTTGCACATAGCCGCTAATCCCGAGCTCTTGGTAACCATGTGTAAAACGAGGAAGTAAGGGCTATGTTTTAACTTGCATAAGAGGAGGCCCAGAAGAGCAACTAAGGAATTGTAACTCTGCCAGAACTCCTTCTTGCTGCCCCTTGTTATGGGTAAAGGAATAAGTTACTTTACTCCTTTTTGTTGTCAGTTTTAGGCCTCATTATGCAGTACATTTAGGCAACTTCTTGAGCTCTGGACCCCTGGATTGGCTGCACCTTTAAGTGTCTTAAAGCATTAAGTATTTGCCTTAAAGTTATGCCATTCCAGGGCAGAATTATGTCTAATCCACCTAATTTTGCTCCTGTTCTATTAAGGTGTGGCTACTCCCTACAGCTATTCCACCCAAGTTCAAGTCCCCAGCATCCCAGGACACAGTGGCCCCCTTCTGAGTCAGGGTGAACAGGAATAGTGGGAGGCAGCAGGACTGAGCATGGCACCTCACCCCCCACAGGCAGAGCAAGCATCCCAGCCCAAGAGCAGCTCATCCCTTCAAGGGGGAAGCCCCTGCTCCCCCCCCTTCCCCCCCCCAGCTGCTGGTTGGCTGGGCAGCCAGGGCTCAGGCACTGCAGGGAGTGGGGTTGGCCCTGGGGTACCTGGGGAGGGTGACAGGCTGGGTGTGAAGGGCACTGGTAGGGCCAGGGGACTGTGGATGGAGGGTGCGGGGGCAGCTGGGGGAGGGTGGAGGGCTACAGGTTGGGAGTGAGGGGCCATGCTGAGGAAATGGGATCATAAATGGGATCATGCTGAGGAAAAGTTTGGGAAGCACTACCTTAAGGTGCGACTGCTCCACTCAGCCAAACAATACTAAGTGGATTAACATTTGCACAGCTTACGGTGTATGGTATAACTAGGCTCTTTCTCTCCACTATGCCAGCTCTTCTGGTCTGTAAGGTGTATGGGGCCATAGCTACTCCTGCTTCTTGGTGCTCTTCACTCAAAGAGAAGTACTAGATGAGTATCCCCATCCTCAAATCTCTTAGCTGTGGGGTATTGTTCACTAAAAGATCCAACATAGAGAAAAGGCAGTGAATAGTTTAACACAGGCTAAACAGTATGAGTTACAGCCTTGGCTCTAACAGGTGTGTCTGCACATGCTATTAACATACTATACCTATAAATGGTGGGACTTATTGCTCCGTAGTCTATTACTCCCAAGAAGCTCCCAAATGTGCAGTTTACACATGCACCCAAACCGCAGCACGCAGAGCCAGCTCACAGCAGCTCCGGCTAGCAAGGCGTCCAGGGGTCAGCCTGCCAGTCCAGGACTGCTCCTACTGGGCTCAGTGGACTGTAGAGGGGCTGGCTGGAGCACAAGGGTGCCTCTGCATGGGGCTAGCCAATAGCCAACAGGCAGGCCTTGCACTGAAGTACCCTCATGCCCCAGCCAGCCCCGTCAGCATCTACACATTCTGCTGTGCATGAAAAAACTCTGCAGCAGGATAGTATTTGTATTTAAAAGTACTACCCTGCTGTGGAGTTTATACAAATTTGTGCACCCTAAAAGGGGCACATGTGTAGACACTGAGACATTTACTACAAAATTAGTCAATTATGCAGTAAACATCTTGTGTAGGAGTCCCCACCCTAAGCTTTACCTGAGTAAATTTAGGCATGTTAAAGCTAACACACCTAACCTTACTCAATTAAAGCTTGGGGGAGAAGCAAGGCTGTAATTCAACCAGTTGAGTTTCTGTTACACTATTGTATACACTAGGCTTCTTAAACATATTCATTTGCATGTGTTCGTTTATTCATTCTAGCATCATGTCTTTAAGAGCTGTTTTGAAAGGCCAATTTAAGTGAGGATTAGCCAGAGGCTTCATCCTTGTAAGGACTGCAATGTAGCTCCCCAGCAGGATCACGATTAGTTAAAAACAGAAAGGGCTTTGACGATAGCTACAGATTAACTAAAGAAAAGCTCCTCAGGAAGTGTGTCCCTGGGACAGTCTTTTCTCAGTCGCTTCTTGGCATGCAGAGCCAAAACAGCTCTGCAAACTTTACTTTAGAAGCATATGAGGGATGATGAAGTCATTCAAGGATAATACCTCTGGATTACTAAACTGAGTAACACATATTGAAGGTGAAAGCTGACTCAAATATCATAATTTAATTAAAAGACAGACAAGAACATAGAACTGCATTAACAATTCAGAAGCAAGATGTGAAATTCTTCTTTTTAATTAGATTGCCTGGATTTATATACAGCACTCCTCCTCTGCCATTCTGTCTCTTGATTAAAATGAGTCTGGATGATTCTGAGGTTTCAGAAGGTTTCAAAATTATGATTTTATAGTATTCTCAAAAGTGTTTCATATGCCATTTAGCAAAACTTTCACCATTATTGTACAAAGTGAATGCACTAACTACTGGAACCAGAGCTTGAGCTGGTATAAATTGACTACTTGAAAGAACAGGTCAGGGACTACAGGCAGACCTCGGACTTACGACACAATTGGTTCCTGAAAACCGTGTCTTAAGTCAAAACTTTGTCACTTGGAACCAATTTTCTCGTAAGAAACAATGTTATAAATGGGAGGTTGGTTCCTGAACCTAGGCCCAATACCCTATTTTCACCAAAAATACCCCAGAATTTTGTACTTGATCAATTATAGATGAGTAATATAGCTACATTAATGCATTTATATTGTAAATAGCAATCATATTGATTGTGAAGGACTTATTTGAGGTGACTTTGCTGGATTTTTTGAAAGGCTCTTGGTTGGACTTTTTGAAGGGTTCTTGGCTGGAATCTTCTCAGGAGTCTTGGCTGCAGGTTTTTCTGGAGTCTTGTCTACTTTCTTAAAGAAAGTGAACTTGTTCGCTGGAGTGGCGTTGCATCGGATCAAGTGTTGTAAGTTGAAACTAATGTCATAAAGTTGAGACAGGTTGTCAATTTATAAATGTTGTAAGTGCAAAATGTTGTAACTTGAAACACTGTAAGTTGAGTACTTGGAAAATCTGGACATGTAAAAGTCCATGGGGCAGGATGGGGTGCACCCGAGGGTGGTGAGGGAGATGGCTGATATAATTAAAGCACCACTGGCCATCATCTTTGAAAACTCATGGCAATCAGGACAGGTTCCAGATGATTGGAAAAGGGCAAACATAGTGACCATACTTAAGAAAGGGACAAATGAGGATCCAGGAAACTCACCTAGGTCCCTGGAAAAATCATGGAGCAGGTTCTCAAGGAATCCATTTTTAAGTACTTAGAGGAGAAGATGATTAGGAACAGTCAGCATGGGTTCAAAAAGAGCAAGTCATGCCTAACCAACCTGATTGCCTTCTGTGACAAGTGACTGGCTCTATGGATGCAGGGGGACCAGTGGATGTGGTGTACCTTGATTTTAGCAAGACGGTCTTCCACAACCTTCTCCCAGGCAAGCTAACTAAGTATGGGCTGGATGAATGGACTGCAAGGTCCTCAGAGAGTAATAATCAATTGCTTGATGTCTAGCTGGCAGCTGGTATCAAGGGGAGTTCCCCAGGGGTCGGTCTTTGAGTTGGTTTTGTTCAATGTTGTCGCGAGGAACCCGGCAGAGCTGGCAAGCCAAGCTCGGGGTCGCGGTCACAGTGGATTGGCCGGGTGGTGGCTATTGGCACGGACAGGCGGGATTAGCGGCTTTGGAGTCTGAGAAGTACCCAGGTGTAGCGATTTAATAAAGATGGTTTATTTTACTCATGCTTTGAAGCGGAGGCACACAGTTGCTTCTTCAGTTACAGTGATAACGTACAGACAACAAAGGGGTCTGTTGGCCCACAAGGTTCAGTCCGAAGACCTAGTCCCAGGGCTGGTCAACAGCTCATCAATGGGTATAACATAAAACAAACTGTAACGCGTAGGTGACGAGTCGCGTGACGCCAGTCCACAGCAGTGGACAATCGGGTGGTCGAATACGAGAAGCCGGGGTCGGTAGCCAGGAGGTGATGCAGCGAAGACGTCAGTTGGAGGGATAAGCAGAGTCGTAGTTAGTGAAGGAAGCCAAGGTCGATGATCCAGAGCCGGGTTAAACAAAGTCCAAAGGGTGATCCGAAATCGTAAGCCGTTAGTCAGTTCAAAAGGTAAATCAGGAGCCAGATAAACGTAGTCGAAAACCGCAATGGTAACGAGTGATACGAAATACTAAGCGAAGGAGGCGAAGGAGGAGATCAATAGGCCCTAAAGCCTGACTCAGAGAGCAGTCCCTGCAGCAGCAGCCTCTGTCTCTAGTCCACGCGATCTCCCCCCGAGGGAGGGGCTCACAGAACTTTTATATCAATTTGGTAGCCAATCAACATGCTCTCCGCAGAGAAATTTCTAGTCTGATTACCTCATGTCAGGTTCTGACTGAGCATGCTCTCAGTCAGGAGCTGACAGAGTCTGAGCATGCGTCTGTGGGGAAAGTAGGTCAACAATGATTGACAGGTCCACAGGTCACCCAGGGGGCAAGGACTGGGTGAGCCTTGGAAATTTCCACTCACAGCTTCAAACTGCGCATGTCAGTTTAACCTCTTCTGTATTGGCAGCACACACTCAAAAATTTCCATGACAAATGTCTTCATCAACGACCTGGAAGATGGCATAGAGGGCACCCGCAGCAAGTTTGCAGATGACACCAGGGTAGGGGGAATAGATATGCTGGAGTGTAGGGCTAGGATTCAGAGTGACCTAGACAAATTGGAGGATTGAACCAAAAGAAATCCAAGGACAAGTGCAAAGTCCTGCACTTAGGATGAAACAATCCCATGCACCAGTATAGGCTGGGGACTGACTGGCTGGGCAGCAGCTCTGCAGAAAAGCACCTGGGGGTTACAGTGGACAATAAACTGAGTATGAGCCATAAGTGTGCCCTTCCTGCCTATGAGGCTAACAGCATACTGGGCTGCACAGGTAGGTATGTTGCCAGTAGGTCAAGGCAAGTATTTCCCTCTATTCAGCACTGGCAAGGCCACATCTGGAGTACTGTGTTCAGTCCCTCACTACAAAGGATGTGGACAAATTAGAGAGTCCAGCAGAGGGCAACAAAAATGGTGAGGGGGCTGGGGGTAATGACTTATGAAGAAAGACTAAGGGAATTGGGCATATTTAGTCTAGAGATGAAAGGACTGAGAGGGGACTTAATAGCAGCCTTCAATTACCTGAAGGGGCAGGGTTCGAGAGAGGATAGAACTAGACTGTTGTCAGTGGTGGCAGATGACAGAACAAGGAGCAATGGCCTCAAGTTGCAACAAAGGAAGCTTAGGTTAGATAATAGGAAGAATTTTCTCATTAGGAGGGTAGTAAAACACTGGAACAGGTTACCCCAAGAGGTGGTGGAAGCTCCATCCTCGGAAGTTTTCCAAACCCAGCTAAACAAAGCTTTGGCTGGAATGATCTAGTTGGGGATGGTCCTGCTTCGAGTAGGGGGTTGGACTAGATGACCTCCTGAAGTCCCTTCCAACCCTAATTTTCTATGTTTCTATGACATGGAACCATTGACTTGGAAATTTAAAAAGGGGCCTAGACAATAAAACATTAATTCTATAAATCCAGTAATGCAGCCAAATTTCAAATGCCTTCTTCATTCCCTCATAACCCCCCAATACACCAGAGTCAGCTGTTTCAACTGAACGTTTTGGTACAGACTGAAAAGATAGGAGACATCTCTAAAATTCCTTTTCACATCTCTTCCTCAAAAGGCAGGAAGTTCTGAATCTGAGATTTATTTTCCCTAATGCTAATCAAACAGTTCCTCTTCTTCCTTTACCTGGGAAAGTGGGTGAGGGATCTAATTTGCTTCTGCACACCAATATATTCATTTACCTTTGACCTTTGCAAAGGGTGCTATCAGATGAGAGCTGCCTACCCATTCATTTTGTCCTTACTTTTCAGATATGGAAATAGATGCATGAGTAATCAGATGTTAATGAGTATGCTCCTAACCAGAGATTATGCTTTATAAACTGTAGGAAGGAGTCTATACTCTTACTTTCTTCCCTCCCTCCCTGCAGCTTCTTGCATGTTCATAGAGGCCATCCTGCAGTCACCTTGCTTTGGCAGGAACCTCACTAACCACATTTTAATAAAAAAAATCATAGGTTAGTTCAATGAAATGATAAAATTCTAGGTAGCATTGTCTTGGATCTGCCTATAATCAATTTGGTTTTATGCATGGCTTTGTTAGTATGCATAATAAACAGCTCCCATTTTTAATATAACCTTCTGCTGAAGGATAAGCATTATACTAGCATTCCTTTCTGCAGAACCAAATTGTACAATCAGGAAAGACATTTTCTTCCACTTGCTAAAAAAGAATGTTGCAGGATTCCAACAGGAAGTTGAAGGATTTCACTGAGTTGACAGAGTTCTTTCACCTCCAGTGCAACCCGTCTGAAGAACTGTGCAGAAACAGTAACACAATCTAACCTTCCAAGGGAAAAAAAAGCTATAGTCTTCAAAATTCCTCTGAGAATGCCAGAGAATTGGAGTTAGAACTGTAGCTGCCAGCAAAGCTTTGTGGCGATAGGGAGTGGTTATGGGAACTTCACACAGTTTCCCCTTCCTCTCAATAGATGTCTTGTCACCATAGCTGTCTTGCAGATCTAAGATCTTAAATTTAGTCCCCTTTGGGGCCTTAATGTCTCTCCAAGTTAGCAACCAGGTGTCACTGCTGAGCCACCACACTTAATTTTCTGCTCAATCACTGAGAATATTAAATACTATTTGTTTGTTGTAGCACAACCAGATAAGCTCTGGACAAACCTTCAATACGTTTAATATCCATGTGCTAATTTGCCCTATCGTACTGGAGTAATGACACAGGAATAACTCTTCTGCCACCTTTATAATACTTATTTGAAAACACTATTGTAGATTGTCATTTTGTTCAGCACTTACACACTGCAAAACAAAAAAAAACCTTGATCCAGTATTAGGTTTCTACTACAATAGCGGTTACATATTAATGTTAGTCCCCGACTCCATGTGGCGCCCAACGACTGGGGAGACGATGATCCAATTGCTCAGAGAGAAAACACTGGCACACATTGCTAGCAACAGCTTTATTCAAAATGAAGACAGCTTCGGACTAGCTCCAACAAACCAGGGAGCCGCTACGAACATTAGCTCTTTCCATATTTCTATGCCTTGGCTCATACTCATTAACATTTACTCCACCTTTGTTCCACCCATATTCCCTCCTATCTCAAGCTCCGCCTCTGTTTACTGTTTATTTCATTAGCGTGGAATTACCTATGCATTTAACTTATTTACATGTATTTTTGCTATAAGCGCATGCCTAAAACCATGACCTTGGCTTCTTTGGGTCACTTGTGGTTTCTTGCTGATTTCTTCACCATCTCCAAGGTCTTGTTTCTGCTCATCTCCTAATGACAGCTGGTGGGCTGCATCTTGTTCCTTTTACACAATGAGTCATGTCAGACACACTACCACATTATCATGAAAATGCTTGCCTAAGCATCTTGCAATATTACTTTTAATATATCATTCTGCCTTGTGGTTAGCAGCTTTACTGGGCCACAGGCTACTACCTTGTATTCAGCTGCAAATCCAATGCTTCCCCAAGATCCAAATACAGTCACACTAACAAGTAAATATTATAGTAATAATTATTCTTTACCCTTCACACCCCAAATGTGTTCATTTCTTTCCTTGTCTCTTTTTAGTTGATAAAATCCTCAGGGCAGGAGTGGTGCCACCTTTTATGCTTGAAGATGGCCTGGCACATGTATTTCTTACTGTGACAGTATAAAATATACATTGTACTCCAAGTGCTTTATATAGCTTAAAGACTGAAAAAAGGCTATGTACTCACTCACTTCAATGTATGAAATACTGATTGGGTGCATCTACATAAGATGCTACATCGCCATACCAATGAGCTACGGAGACACAGCTAATCGCTACAGTGACGTAGTGTTGGCAGGCCCAAACCATGATGCACGTATAGACATGCCCACTAATTACAAGAGCAACTTGCAGTAACCTTTTTGTACCTCATTAAGACTCATTACCTTATTTCTCAGAGCCCTTATACCTCTAATAGCAGCTCTGAAATTGCCAAGATCTAGTCCAGTGGTGTTTAACCTTCTGGATCCATGGACTGGAAGAGTGACATAGGGCCAGTCCGCAGGCCAAACCCACCATGGGGCAGCGCTCATGGTCAGAACAAAGGCATGATTAGCTGCACCAGCTGGGACATGTGAGTAGTGCCATGAAACAGAAAGAAGTGCAAATCCAAACTGGATGATCAATTAAATCTTACCCATTTTTGTATCATCTGGTTAGTTGGTTTTCTTGTTACACTTCTTTATTTTGGCTCCTCAGTGGGTTACATCAGAATAAACTCCCTTGTACTTAAGGATCCAAATTCAGTGGTGACATACAGGGGGTGGCAGAAGGGCACAATGGCAAGAAAGGTAAGTCATATTTACACAGGCCTTCACTGGCAACATTCCATCAAGTAAATGGAAGGAAGTCTAAATTGGCGTAGTCTGCAAATTGGGGTACCTGGGAAAATGAGGATTGCATGAACATACTCTAGGCCAGATGCAAAAAAACCAACATTGGCAAACAAAATGGTCAAACCTGACATGCTGAAATCCAAGACTATAAAAAAAAACAAAACACAACACAACACACATTCAGTAGCCATTAGATTCTTCCCTGTTTGACCTGAAGGTTATCTTAATTACTGAGTTTTGCTTTTGAGCGTGCCCAAAAACTACAGCTGGGCACCTATATCCCATTGAAGTCTACTGAGATTCCAGAAGTGGGCAAAATGGCACCAAAAGCCTCTGAATAGGCCCATCCTCTGAGTAGGTCATGCCTAACACAGCACAGGACCAGAACCATCACAAAATACAGTTGCAGTTGCTTTTTTTAAGCAATTAAGATGGTGATGGCAGTCTCAAAACCCATCTTTTGTGACAGAGACTAGTAGTTAGAGCATTTGTTTAGAAAATGGGGAAACCTGGACTTGATCCCTTCCTTACACCTTTGGTGAAAGCATCCTATCCCTCAGACTTGAAGGGTGGGTCTGAAATCACACTCATCATACCTCCTTCTGGCCATTGTGTAGGAAGGAGTGCATAATATACCAGGCCAGAGAGTATGACTGTGACCGAGTCATGAGGGTATTCCCTTGGAAAGAAAGAGAACTCCTGATTGCACCCAGGACTGCGTATGCATTTATATGAGGTAGTCATTGGACAAAACCCACCAATAACCTAGAAATGTAATCAAAATGTACATATTAAGAATGTAGCAATTGTGTGGCAAGTAAAGAAAGGACACCAACTACTCACAAAACCCTAAGGGGGGAATATTCTTTTTTATATGTATTTATTCCACTACAGCATTAATTGGAGTACATAAAAAGCTTTACAGTGATTTTTTTTGCCTGATTTAAAAACAAACTGTTTAATATATCAGTTACACATGTAATTCACCTGAATTGTGCACAGTGTCTGAAGCATTGCATCAATTAATTTATGACAGATAAGTGGCAGCATCAACATGGTTTAACTGAACGTTCACAAATTTGCCTAGTGTTTATCCATCACTAACATTAAAACTTAAAAGCAAAGCACAAGTTGCTGCAATAAACTAGCTTATTGAAAAACACTATTTGTTTGAGATGTGCTTCACTTACAAAAATATACATACTTTCCTAAACATAGTTTCACATATAAGACTATGTTTAGTAAAGCATTTTAACAAGATTGACAGTATTTTCATTTCTGGCTAAAAATACTACTTTTAGCCCCCTTCCATCTACCATTATTTTAGTTTGCTTTTGGTTAAATATGTAGTAGTTTGCTGTTTTTCTATCAAGCTATTACCTTTTCTCCTTCCTACAGGGCATATGGTAGTAACTTGGGAAGCTCTGTAGAGCTTCTAAAATACAAAAGAGTGTACTAATTCTAGTAAGTATATTCGAGCACTTTCCACCAGTAAATATATCCCAACACTTCCCATTTCTTGGAGCCAAAACAAATAGAGAATGAGACTGCACAGGTTATGAATGCAGAATATCCCTAGAGAGTGTGCATACCAAATCCTGGTTTAAGCTGTAGAAGTGGAAATTAGTGGAACTATTCCATGTTTACAGTGAATTGCCTGAAAGCAGTATTTGGCCAAACTTACCTATTTAAATTAAGTGGTACTTTTTTCTAAAGAATGATTTAAGCCCTTGCTGTTCCCTCAAAATACACACAGAACTCCTATTCAGTCCAATGCAGGTTCAGTGCACAGAACAATTGCAAGATAAATCATTTAAAGACTGATTTATTAAGCAACTCTTACTACAGTTACTCTAAACATACCACAGGTTATCCTCTTCCTCCTCCTTTTAGCTTTTACAACTGTACCAAAATCCCTGCAAAAGGCTCAAACTAGGAAAAATATAGCTCTCTAACCATTCAGATTTTTATTCTAGTAAAAAAATGCTAGGTGTCACTACACATAGAACAAGCCAACCTTAAGCTCTGCACTTATAAAATGTAATGCATCTGTAGAGCAGGGAACATAAACGGATGCCATAAAGCAAGAAAAGCAAAAAGCTACTCCTAAACAATAGATAAGCAGAGGTACTGAAAGCAACCATGTTGATAGCTAACCAAACAGCATAGGAGAGGTACACCTTGTATGTGAATAATTTAGTCTTTTTAGGAATTGAAATTCTCGGATATTTATTTACAAGGGATTACATTTTGCATGGAATTCACATTTGTTACTGCATAAATCTTATTAAACTGGTATGGTCCACAGCAGGGCTGTCCAACTGGTGGTGTGTGGGCTACAAGAGGCCCCTAAAACATTGGCATATAGTCCATGGTCTCTTGACTGGCTGCCATTCCTCCACCTCCCCTGCAGCTGGTCCTGCCCCAGGAGCTAGGAAAGGGCTGGAGCACCTGAGCTGCACATGAAGCAAAGAAGTATGGCTATCCACACTAAGTGGGTGCTGCGCATGCAGCAGGGGAGAGTCAGGCTGCTGGTACCATGGGAGTGGGGGCTGCCCATGCTACTCTGCATGTGGTGGTGGGGGGAGAGGGGCTGGGCAGCCAGTGCAGTGTGAGCAACCAAGAAAGGAGGGAGCCAGGCTGCCCACACCGTGCATACAGCAGAGGCGCACTGGGAAGGGTGCCCACTCTACCCATTCAGTGCGTGGCCCCTGAGCCTGCAGCCTCTTGGCTTTCCAGAAGTTGGACAGCCTTGGTCCACAGCACTGCCATTTTATTTCATGGTTTTTACATTGATTGAGAAAACAGTTATTCCTTTGCTAATAATTCCTTTGAATTAGTTTTAAGCTATAAACAAGATCCATACAAATGGAATTACAGCTATTAAAGGTTCCTTTTAATGCAACTGGTTTGTAGATTTACATCTGCTGGTAATGCTTCCTAGAAAGGTGTGTATCTTCACTTTAGCTGACTTGTTCAATCTGTCACTCAACATACAATTAGGGAAAAAAGGGGAGAAATCACAGTAGGCATGCTTAGGCTTAGAGAGTACAAAACAGAGGCCATGGAATAGAAAACCAGCTAGAAAATGTCAGAGAAATCAATCATCTGGCTGCAATTATGCAAATAGTGTATAAAGGAAATTCTACTTGCCCAACTACTTCTACTAATGAAGACCAGATTCTGCTCTCACTTACACTGAGTAAATAGTAAAAGCAGTTTCCAGCCCACTGCGATCATTCCTAACATACGTAATGGCAAAACAAAAAATGCCTTAAAATTATTTTTGCAGCACTTTTGATTTACTCTTATTAATTACTGGTTTAGTAAAGGCTTTTTGTTTTCTAGTACACTACATCAACAAACATTTTTATTGGGGGAAAAAGGTAATTTTCAAACTTTTGTGGAAAGCCTGTGGATTATTTTTATGACTGGAAGTCACAGTGATTTCCCACAAATGTGAGGACATTTTCAGGAAATGCTGTCACATTAAAACTGAAAGAAAAAGAATATAAAACCAGTTAGCTTCTTCACTACAACTGTCGTACAGGCACTGTACTAAATAAGGTCTGAAATAAGTCAGGAACTGTACTATCAAAGCTAAAAGGGATCTATCAGTACATGCATCTGATCCCTATACTGGTTAAAGCCCCAATTCAGCAAACACAGACAGCTTTTACTTCACTTAATTGCTTAAGTGTTTGCACACAGAATGTTAAATATTCACTCTGATTGCTAGTTAGATGAAAAACAGTCCCCATACACATAAATCATTTTTTTTAAATGTTCACAACTCTGCTACTATTTAAAAAGTGGTATTTAATTAAGAGCAAAAACTCCAAATGACATTTTTCCAAATGAGGACTTGACCAGCAAGTCAAGTATCAAATATGTGAGTGAATACACAAAAGAAATTCTAACTTCAGTGTTCAATCCCGCTCCACCAACCTGTACTCAAGCCAGGCTAAACTGCATATAGCATAGTCCTGGAGTACTTATTCAAGGCAAGACTTCCCATATATTTACTTGGGGAAGAGAGATCTGCTTCACTGAAAGCTTTCTGTTTGGACTACTAATTTCTAAACAACATCTAAATCAGACCAACTGTGCAAAACCATGGGGCGTGAGGAACAAAACAGAACAAAAATGAAAGAGAAACATAAAAACACAACCCTATAAAATGTAAACTACTCTTTTTCTTTATGTCAAAATGAAGTTGTCTATAGATGAACCTGTTGCCTTGCTTTAGAACTACCAAAGAATTTTACTGTTTGGTATTCTGCTTAAAGCAGGACATTTTAATCAAACATGAGAAAAGTCATCTCCTGCTGTTCTTTATGTAAAGTTTCTGTACCCTTCTAGAAGATGAATACTCATAAACTATTCCTTTCCATAATCAAGTGACAATTCCAGGCTGAATTACCAATACTAAAAACACTTGGTCTATTTTAGGAAATGGTTTCTCAAATTGACTTAAATGTAAAGCTACAAAGTTTTGCCTTATCCCTGTGCTGAAGGGCTATATATAAAACATAGAAAATAAATGCTAGTGTTTTTTTTAACATAGCATGTCTGCCCAGGTGGTCTACATTGTTAGTTCTGAATAACGTAACAAAAAGTATGTTCCAACTTCCAACAGGCAAAAAGTCTATCACATTTTTCCATTCTCAAGATTCTGCTCCATAAAAAAAAAATTCCATGGGATTCAAAATCCAAACAACGATATATGATACTGACATGTACTGTAATTGACCAGTATATTAGTAATTACAGCAATCATTAACTTGAAATAAATTAACCAATCTGGCAATTAAAAAATGGGGAAATATTAACATCATGCTAATATATAAGTATAGCTTGCCTTTGTAGCAAATGCCTTCTTTAGCTTGTCCTCCTATGATAGCCTTCTACTGTGCTAAAAAGTATCTTGCCACAGGATACTGGACATAAGATGAAGGAGTTAAATGTTTTTAGTCGATTTCAAGGGATTTGCATTTGCTTTAGGTTAACTGTCTTTGATTCACAGTTAATTAAAGAGAAGTAAATTACAAAACATTTTTCCAGAACACAGTGGCATACACAGCCTGTCACGGCTTAAACATCTTTACTTCATATTTGTTATAATTTAAAACTTGTGATAAAAAAAACATTGGATTTACAGAAATCACCTCTTCATCCTGCCACAGAACTTTGCTTCTGCAATAATATGTTATCTTTTAAAAGGTAACATGACTTTTTTCCCCTCTCTGTTCCAAATAGGAACATGTGGCAGACATTTGTGTTGCTTAAAGACCAAGTCTGGTCTCTGTTAAATTATTCATTGTGGTTGAAATTCCTGGGGCCACACTGTGCCATGTCTTCATTAAAGAAACTACTGCACCAAGGAAAAAACCAGAAACAAAAATGAAAGGCTGCGATTCAGATGTTCTCCCTATACTTTTCTAACACGGAAAAATGTTTAGTTTACCACCAAAGGTAAACAGAATTCATTCAAGCTATATTGCCAGCACTGTTCATCCAAGAGAGAAGAGAAAACAAAGGGAAGCAACTACTCTTCACAACAGGGCATACAAAGGAGATTGGCACTATTGTGATAAGCCTCTACTATCAGGGATTCATATCTATGGGAGGGGGGAAAAAACAAAACAAAACACAGTTCTCTTCCAAGATTGAGAATTGGCATTAAGTGTTATCCAAAGATGATCCTTTTTTAGCAGCCTTCTCCCTTAATGCGCATGGCTGGGTATGCGCAGCACCTGGTGCAGAATGGGATGGCTCTAGATCAGTGAGAGATGGGGTGCCCCATCTTACCTTGTGCTTGCTCATACACTGGCAGCACTCCCCCAAGGGTAGCTGCACCAAGGGCCCACCCCAGCACCACCTTGTCCTGCCACCCTGGAGATGCCTCGAGGCCCCACACAGCGGTGCCATGTTACTGAGCACAGCCCAGAGCCCGCTCCTGATGCCAGCCCTGCTCCACAGCCAGCTTCACGGTATGGATGTGCCCTCCTGCTCCCCAGCTCGGTCCGCCCCATCTGGCAGCATCAGTACAAAGGGCAACAGAAGGCCCTTGCTGTCCTGGGGTGCTTTGAGGAGTTCCGCATCGAAGCTGCCCCGCAGGCCACCGTCCGACTCCACCTCACCATCAGCTGCCAAGCTGAAGCGCAGGACACCAGCACGGCTGATGCAGTAGATGGTGCGGCCCAGTGCAGCACAGCGGAAGGGCTGCAGTGCACTGCTACCACTGGGCCGCAGGGAGGTGCACTGGCTCCATCGTTTAGCCACCGTGTTGTAGCGGAAGACCTCGACACCTCCACTGCTGCTGCTGCCAGCCTGCTCGCCGCGGCTGCCACTCACATCGAAGCGGTAGATGAAGTTCTTAAAGGCCACCATGTCAGCAGAGCGGCGGCGGCTGCTGTTGTAGGGGCACTCCTGCCACTCGTCCCGCCTGGGGTCATACTTGAGCAGGCGGTAGAAGAGTGAGCCACCTGACACATAGATCTCCCCATTGCATGTGGTGGCCTCGTGGGCCACAGCAAAGGCGCCCTTGGGCAGGGGTGCAGCGGTGCTCCAGCGGTCAGCCCGTGGGTCATAGCGCTCCACGGTGAAGAGGCACTCGCCACCCACAGCATACAGGTAGCCGTCCAGTGCCAGCAGCTTGAGCTGTGCCCGGGGCTGGGCTAGTGGGCGCACCTGACTCCAGTTGTCCGTGAGAGGGTTGTAGCAGAACACCTTGTCCGAGGGGCGAGTGCGTGGCTCACCTGGCGCTGCTGCTGCCAGGCCCCCAGCCACAAAGAGGTAGTTGTGGAGCACACATATGGCACAGCCCTTGGCATTGGCCTCATCAGGCAGGCGTGTCAGTACCCGCCATTCACCTGTCACCTCCTGGTAGCAATAGATGAGTGCGCCACTGTCTTCCAGGGATACCACAGAAGAGGGGCTCTGTGGCCGGCTGCTCTCACGGCTCTGTGGCCGGCTTCCCACCCCACCAGGCCTCTCCAATGCATCGCTCACCTCGGCCACCAGCAGGCAGGGCCGGCCGGCATCCAGGCGGCGCTGCAGGATGAGATCGCGCTCAGCACCGCTGAGGCGGCCGTAAACACTGGGCTCCCGCAGGACCTCAAGGTAGTGGTCACTCATAAAGCGGTAGGTGGCTTCACGCAGCTCCGTCAGGCGCTGCTTCTTAGCCAGGCAGAGCAGCTGGTAGCAGTTTTGGAGGCTTAGCTGGGCACGCATGGCTTCGGCAGCACAGTGCAGGGCACACGGCATCTGCAGCACACGGGCACCACTCACCACCTCAGCCAGGTTGTCATGGCGGATGCCACCCATGCGTGCTGTGTACACATAGTCAAGCAGGAGGCGAAGCGCCCCGTAGCTCACGCCCTTGAGTCGCAGTACATCCCGTGACGAGCGGGCACGGAAATAGTCACTCTTGGCTGCCAGCACCGCTTTGTGTGCCCGCACCCGCCGCCCACACACTTCGATCACCAAGTCCGGCTCCTCCCCAGGCCGCAGGCAGCACGGCCCACCCTCACCTGCTTCGCTCTCCTCTTCCTCCTCTGACTCAGATGCCGCACTGTTGATCTCCCACTGGCTTTTCACCACACGGCTGCAGGATGATGAGGATGGTGGCGATGGTGAAGGTGATGGGGAGGCAGCAGCAGCAGCCCCAGGCTCCTGTTGTGGTGCTGAGTCTGCTCCTCCAGGTGCACTAAAGCACAGGGAGGAGCTAAAGCCACAAGGCGCCGTCAGGGGCAGCTGGGTACCACCGCTCTTCTCCTCTTCCGCAGCAGCGGTTGCTGTGCTGCCCTCCATGGGACCAGCTAGGTGGCTGCAGTAGCTGCTCTGTGCTTCCCCTGGAGCTGTTCCCACACTTGTTAGCTGCTGCTGCGGCTGCTCCACCTGCCCACGCAGCCCCTCCGTGCCGAGGCTCCCATCACCTGGGTAGAGGACACAGGACAGCACTGAGCTCTCCATGGCTGCAGCCAGTGCTAGATGCAGCTCTTCCCTCCCCCACCCCTCTGTGTATATCTTTGTGGTTGAATGCCGTTGTGGGCCTTTCTTGCTCAACTTCCCTTCCTGGCACACAGGCAATCTGGGCGCGGGTTGCAGCCCTGGGTGCCTCTTTTGTGCCACTTGCTGCTGAACTATTGACCTTGACTCCCTCCCTAGTGGATGTCTGTACTCAGAATCTACTCACTGCAGCTTATCCTCCCATCGTCCCTTTGGGTGGTGCTCCACGTACTGACTGTGCATTCAAGTGCCCTATTTCCTGGGGTAAGTACAAGTTTATGGTTCTTTTCTGGCCCAAATTAATCTTTTACTAGTCTTTTTCAGCTCACTTTCCCCTCTTCCCCCACAACCCTCAGTAAGATGCACGTGTGCTTTAGGGAGTCAAACAGTACTGCGTTTTAACAGGTGTCTTTCATTTGATTTGCCTAGATTCACATATCATTCCTGCATCTCCCAATTCAGTTAATACGGCCCCCATGCTGGAAAATTTCATTGTGTTGTCTCAGTTCCTCAAACTTGATCCAAAGACCATGGTGGGACTTTTTCTTGCCTTGGAAAGTGCAGCAAAAGAGGCATCAAAGTTCAGTTTGCCAATTGCTGTCCCACCACCTGATATGCGGCATCCTTTTATACTGATTATTCAACAGACTGGACTGGGTACCAAGGGAATGGAGTCATTTAAGATTGGATCATCTGAAATACTGTTAAATCCAATATTTATTCACCTTATGCAGTTCTTTTAGCATAACCAATAAATTCTGGAATGAGATTCCCCATCAATGAAGATGTCCCTGGAGGTATAGACTTCTTTACTTGAACTTCAAGGTAGTTTCTTCAGTCCACTGTTTCACAGAGGATTATACAAATTTGTTATTCCTCCTGTTTAAAAGAAATGATAGAAAGTTGGTCAGTTTAAAATAAACCAGTTCGCTGTCTAACTGCCTTATCTCTTCACCCAAGGCCTTATCCTGGGGAAAGCTGAACTCTCATAACATTTTCCTTTAATGAGGGAAACTGTGTCCTGAAAATTTATTCTGGAATTGACCAAAATAATGTTAATGAAAATCACAATCTTTTTTTTCAAAGAAAAAGCATACTGGAGGATTACTTGATACCATGTAAAAAAAGTTATTAACTAGTATGACATGGATTAACTGTGCAGTGCATTATCTTGATGTAATAATACATGAAGTGTCCTAGTCTGACCCAGCTGGGAAATGCTCATGGCTTCTGTTCATAAAGAATAAGAATCTGGTAAAAATTCAGAAAATACAGATCTGCACCTGAAGTTTGGTCAATTCTTGAGGATTTACTAGAAAATTGAAGTCTTTGGACCATAGGTGAAACTCATATTAGTTTTCCAGATTACAGTAGAAGTGCTGTAGACTGGAGATTATCCTTCTGTTCTTTACAATTTAGAATTTTAATAACATTTTTACATGGTGGTGAGTTTAAATTCTGATGAATGGTAAGAGCATATTAATAAGTTTTCCAAATACATTTAATAATATATTCATTTGCAATAGTGACCCCATAGCTAAAGTTAATTCATTCTCCATTGCCACTGCAATGTGACCCACTTTCTACTTTCATCAAAAATACCAATTTCTGCCTAAAATATTTCACATGTTCTCTTGAGAGAGAAAATTTATTAAGTGTTAAGCTAACTTAGGAATTTTACAGCTATGAGTTCAAAAACATGTTTTTAAATGAAACTTTCTAAAGATGCTCTCTTGAAGTTTTTTTTACTCAAACACAGCTTTATCTAGAAGCCCCAAATGTAGAGTTGAAACCTGCAAGCCCCAACTAACATTCCTCACTTCAGTGAGATAACTTGTATGGATACAGACATGAATGATTATTTGTAAGGACTTGAAAACTGAGTTTCTAGTCTGCAAAATCTTCACTGAGGATTTTTAGGGCATTTGGTTCCTTTTAGAAGGATGGTATATGAATAGTGGGCTCATTTTTTGTGAATATTTGAACCACCAGGAAACACAATGTGTTTTCTCCTACTGATCCGTAGGTCCCTGGAAATAGAGCAATGGGTCTTTTGATCTCCTGCCTGCTTAGCCAGATATTATGTACACTCCTTCAGTCTCCTGAGTATTACCAGAGGACCCACTGCACTCTTTGTAGCTTGGACTGTGCCAGTCCTATATTGCAATGACTCTCTTCCATGCATGGCAAATCTTAAGAGCAGTAACAGCCAGTGGAGGAGGCACTGGATTGCTGCAGCTTCTTAGGTTTTCAGTATTCTGAAGAGGTGACATGGAGGTATACATGTAAAACACAGTGACACATTCAAGACATATAGGGCATCTAATATAATGAATATCTTTTTCAGTCTTCATATTCCTAAATTTACAGAGTAGCTATTTTCCACTTAAAATATCATATTGAACCCAGGAGGATATATATATAGCTTCTGTTTGAGGGTTTCCTGAAAATCCTGATTGTCAGCTTCATTCTAGAGTAAGCTTTGTAACGGACATTTTAAAAATGCCAAAGACCACAGACTGTTCTGTCAAAATTTTCTAAAAGGCTAAGCCCTTGGATTTGCCAGGAAAGTTTTGGCAAATTTTTATCATATAGCATACAGATCAAGTGTCTTAAGTGATGACAGACTTTGTGTTTGATACATACTGTAAATTCTGGCTTGTCATGGGGTCCCTGAGTGCCATCATACCAGCCCTTGTTTTACCATCTTTTTTAATGTGCCATGTACATTAGGGCTTGGGTAAGCACTTGAGTTGCTAAGACTCCATGAGTGCATCCAGACTGGCACAGATGTGTTACTTCATAAAGCAGGGGAGTTTTTTGACCCCAGGAGATCCCATGCCAATGCCAAAAAAAAGGGGTGGCACATGTGGCAGCAGTGTGCACTGCCCAAAACTGGAGCCTGGCTGGCCAGAGTCAAACTCCAGCTGCCAGCCAGGCTTTGTGCCATGGCTGCAGCCACAAGAGGCATGCAAGCTCCAGGTAAAACTGCTGGGGCCAGCACAGTTGCTGACCACAGCTTCCCCTGCCCCACCTGGGGTAACCTGCCACATGCCAGATCATGCATGGCATAGGCATTCCCTGGGAACAAGGTGTGCCACTGCTACTTGTCCCTGGGGAAACAAATGTCCATGGTTATCTGGACGTGCCCCATGAGTCTTAATACCTTGAGGATGAACTGTGTCTATAGTTTTCAATAGCAGATACTTCCAAGGACCCCAGACACCCTGCCTTTGTGACCAGCTCTTCCTACCTTCTCTTCATGGCCTACATTCATTCTCAGCAAAAGGAAATGAATCAAGTTTTAATCTCAACGGATTCATCACCTCGGGATAGATTCACACTCAGGGAGCTGACACAAGGGATGTTTTGTCATGCAATCAGGCCCCTGAAGCACTCTTACAGAAGGGCACAGCTGCAGAGCACCTGAAAAGGGCCCAGTCCCATGACAATCTGAACCCTCATTACATGAGGTTTCAGATCAAGGTGCCCCAAAGCAAAGCACCTTCATTAACTTGTGTCAGTGTGCACTGGGAACAGGGCTGAGCTGATGCAGCCCAGCCCTGATCCTGGTTCTGTTTTTATAATGGGAGAGGTAGAAGAGAGTGGAGGGAATTCCACCTGGGGGATGCCCAGCCTGTGCTGGAGTGTGAGGTGGGTGGACTGGAGCCCCAGCCCCCTCCCCACCTCTAACACAGGCTAGGCAGCCCCTAGACTGAGCTCCTTCTGCTTCTTTCCCCTCCTATTCTGATGACAGCGCTGGCGCAGGGAAGGGATAGAGGTGGGGCTAGGGGAGGGTGGCTGCAGACTCACAGCTGCTGCAAACTGCTTTAATCCCCCAACCCCTGGGAACCAACAGCAAACATAAGTTGGGTCCAGGGGATCGATTCCTACAAAGCACCATGAGTTAGAGCAGGGAGCTGTACTCCCTGCAGTCAGTGCTCTCAAGAGATCTGCTACTGGGTGTTTATGTTGAAGAAATAAAAGAAAAATTAAAGGAAGAATTAAAAGAATGTAATCAACATTACATTCATGATTATATAAAATGACAGCAATGAGAAAACAATAGTTAAAATTATCTACCTATGGGGAAAAAAATTAAAAATACAAGAAAAAGCTCGAAATATTGTGTTCAAGTGGCTAAAAATTCCTACATTTACTCGGAGCATGAAAACAGCATGAAATAGATGATACCCTGCTTAGGAACAATAACCCAAAACTTTTCACATATCTACCCATGTTTTTAGCTTCGAAGTTGAACTCAGTACTGAAACCTATTTAGAAAAAGGATGCACTTCAGGTTGTCCTAATAAACAGTATGAAGTTAAAATCTTGAGCTGCTAAATTGATATAGGATTTCCCAGCTCCTCCATACCTGAACAGAAGAAGAAGACTCTATCCAATTGCCATTAGTACTTTGAAATGTGTACTGACTCTAAGAAGGACTTTAGTGAAAACAGTATACATTTTACGTTGCAAAGGGCACAGCAGAAAGACATTAAACTCTCAATATCTACCAAAGTTGAATTTGGTAGATCACAAACTGGTGCTTCTAGTGTTGCCATCTCAGTGGAAATATGGCTTGGTCTACTTAAAAACCAAGCACTGACATCATATAAAAATAATTATGAGAAACAATTTAGGGAAGCTATGGAAACTTGCCAATATCAAGAGAACATGATGGATCTCAAGTATGAAGGTCACAGGTTAAACATGAAACAGGAAGAAGCTGAGAAACAATTGATGGAATATAATACTGAGTTCCTTCCTTCACTTCTAGCATTTAGAATCAAACATCCATATTATGTCAAATATATATTAGTGAAAGAGGATGTATTAGTGTTGCAACAAAATGGTCAAGAATTACAGAATTAATAGCAGAGAAAATTCATAACTCTCATTTTTTAAAGTACTTATACTCCTGTCCTGACAGGCTGGCTTCAATCAAATAGGATTTTAACAAATGGGAAGCATGCATCATTAGCATTTCTTGCCAACAACAATAGGCCTGGATCATTAGTAGACTGCAGACTCTGATATAGAAGCTTTATTAAATGGACTCAACCCAATTTTTATCATCATGGGTTTGGTCTGGGGTGATGTAATGATAGCATTTTAATGGACACAGGATCTGCCAACAAACATGAGCTATAGCTGCAGACTTGGCAGTGACACACTTGCAATGTCCTGGACATGTGCCCCTGATTTAGCAAGCTGAGAAACACAGCTTGAGTAAAGAAACACAGACAATAAGCAGCGTTTTTTGGTTTTTTTCCTGACAGAGAAAGGTGACCATAGTGACAAGCTAGAGGTAATATCTCCTTGGTGTGAAGTCACCCAGCTACCCTTTCTTAACATCCAGTTAGAGGCATGTTTCCAATTATTTTTTTACTCTAGTTTCTCTCTCTCCCATGCGCATGTGTGTGTGTACTGTGCTTAACTTTGACCCTGTACCAAACATAAATGTGTAGGAGTATTAACCATGGAACCAGGTCTGGCTCTCTAGGTCACAAACAATGTGTGAAAGCAAACAATCTACTTTCACCCATGCCGAATAAGTTAGTGCAGCCCTTAATCTACATAAGCCAATCTAATTTACATGAAATAATGCTAGTCCTTAAAGAACCATAAACCAGCTGTACACTGAGGGCATACATAAGCTATTACTCCATTCTTTATTGCTAATGCCAGGGTGAGGAGCAGAAAGAGGTTGATATATCTAGCTGTGCCAGCTTAAGCCCCTGCAAAGAATTTCCCTGGAATATGGGAGCTATTTGGCAGTTAGATACTGGCCATTTGGAGACCATGGATCATCCCAACTGGTCTGATCAGGAGAAAATACACTCTTTGCATTTCTTTAATAAAACTAGAATGAACAAGGCTGGGAATAGCCAACAGATAAACTGCTGGTGGGGGGGAACTAATCCACATCATTCTAACCAAAAAATAACATGTTAGTAATCAAGGGCAAAGAGATTTAATTAAGAGTAACTAACCTACATATATTTAGTGTAAGCAGCTAAAGCTCACCAGTTTGGCCAATACTTAAGCCCCCTGTTTGACTAGAGTCCAGAGCAAGGGATACTTCACTAGCAAGTTTGCCTGGAAATCTCTCCTGCTTTCCTTCACTCTAACCTTGGTGAGCACAACCAGGTTAGCAGGGAAAAGGGAACCTTTTGGGACCAAGGAGCAGTGAACAGGCTAGCTTACAGGGGAGTTTGCTAGGGAAGGTCTGCTTGGAAAGAGGGGCGAGAAAAGAGAGATGGCCAGCAGATTAGGAGACCCAGAGAAACTGTTGGAGGATGTCAAAATCCCAGAGCTACTGCCACTCCCAGCTCTTTCTCTGCTTGCACCAGTGAGGTGTCTGCCCAGGCAGGTCCACTCACCATTAAGGCTTCCACCCAGGTCCTAGTTTGGTGCTCTGGAGACTGTGGCTTGCAGTTTTCTTCCAGAGACAGCTAGGTGGGGGAGTACCTGTGATGTAAATGGTGCCTCTTGGTGGTGTCCCTCAGGGATCAGGCAAGAGGTGGCAAGGCTCTGAAGCATCCTCTGTCATGAGGAGTTCATTGCTTCTATAATGGAGAGATCTCCAAGACTAAGGAGAGAGGACTGCCGGGGCAGTGGTGATTAGGACAGGTCCTGGACAACTGGAAAAGTGCAAATATAATGCCCATCTTTAAAAAACAGAAGAAAGGAGATCCAGGGAATTATAGACAGCCAGTCTCACTTTGGTCCCTGGAAAAATCATGGAGAAGGTCCTCAAGGAACCCATTTCTAAACACTTGGGGGAGAAGGCGGCAATTAGGAACAGTCAGTGCGGATTCATCAAGGGCCTGACCAACCTGATTGCCTTCTGTGAGGAGATGACTAGCTCTGTAGATGCAGAGAGAACAAACATTGGACATGAAATATCTTGACTTAAGCAAGACTCCCGCTACAGTCTCCCACAACATTCTTGCAAGCAAGCTAAGGAAGTATGGGCTGGATGAAGGGGCTGTGAGCTGGACTGAAAACTGGCTGGATCATCGGGCTCAAAAGTTAGTGATCAATGGCTTGATGTCTAGGTATCAAGTGGAGTGCCCTAGGGCTCAGTTCTAGGGCTTATTTTGTTCAATATCTTCATCAACAAGCTGAAAGATGGCATAGAGTGCACCCTCAGCAAGTCTGGAGATGACACCAAGCTGGGGGGAGTAGTAGATACAGTGGATGGTAGGGCTAGGATTCAGAGTGACCTAGACAAATTGGAGGACTGGACCAAAAGAAATATCATGAGATTCAATAAGTGCAAAGTCATGATCTTAGGATGTAACAAATCCCATGCACTGATACAGGCTGGGGACTGACTGGCTAGGCCAGTGGTCTCTAAACCTCTTTGATCGTGCACCCCTATCAGTAAAAAATTTTTGAGCGCCCACCCCCAATATATGTATATTTATTTATAAAGTATATACATGTACTACTGTACTAATACATTATGTACATTATAAAACATACACAAAAAATAGAAATTAAAAAAGGATGAGATAAAGATGAAATAAAAATTATTTTTAAAATATTGTTTATTTATTAACGGTACAAAAAGCCTGTTTGCTCTCACTAAAAATACATTATTATTAATAATACTTTTTTTAGTGAGAGCAATGTGATTGAATATGCTGCATTATTTTTGAAAATCTTGGTTTAACACTTTGTGATACAGCGATTCGAAAGTCTGGTTCTAAGTTCAGTTTATTTCAATACTTGGTTTTAATGGCTGTCATAGCTGAAAAAGATACCTCACAAAGATACGTAGATCCAAATGGAAGAAGTGCATCATTGGCTGCGCTTACTAAATCATGATACTCATTTTTCAATCCCATCCACCAATTATGCAAAGGTTTTTTGTTGAAATTTGGCTAGTAAATTTCC
This sequence comes from Crocodylus siamensis, assembly GCF_052110815.1. Taxonomy (NCBI): domain Eukaryota; kingdom Metazoa; phylum Chordata; order Crocodylia; family Crocodylidae; genus Crocodylus; species Crocodylus siamensis. The sequence continues at coordinate 37,690,104 of NC_143395.1, read as the reverse complement.
ATTTTCCCTGATGTCAATCAGTTGTTCAGAGGTAGTGGAATCTCCATCTTTGAAGGTTTTTAGGATCCAGTTAGACAAAGCCGTGGCTAGGCTGATCTAGTTGGGGGTGATCCTGCTTTGAGCAGGGGTTGGACTAGATGATCTCCAGAGGTCCCTTCCTAATTTTCTGTCATTCTGTGATTTGATTTGGAGGAGATGGCCGACCCAGAAGTGGACCAAAAGCACTTCCAGTCTACTTCCAGGTCTGCCACAGAGTGCGGGGGGGGCACCAAATGCACTGGGGACGCCCATGCGCTCCTGTGGGACGATCCATCCATCCCACCATCTCAGCATTCATGAGCAGCCTGGTAGGTTGAGGTATGTAAAAAAAAAAAAAAAAAAAAAAAATTCATAAGGCTCTATGTCTGAATCGTCGAATCTCTCCAAATCTCTCCTAATAGATTCAGAGGCTTCCGATTCAATTCTCAGAAACTAATGGTTCACCTGATTTGATTTGGGTTTGGAGAATCAGCCACTGAATCAGGCCAAATCTCCTCCAAATTGAAATCTGCAACCGAAGCTTCGCACAACCCTATTAGCTAGCTGTGCTAATCTGAAGACAGTCAGATGGCAAAAGGCTACTAAGCTACAGTACTTCTCCATCTCAGCTGCTCATTTTTCATGAAAAGTATGATCTATATTAACTGTACCAGTATGGCTTGGATGTCATTCTACACATCTCATCAAAGTAATAAACTTTTCAGATATTCTCTACATGACTCTTAACTTCTGCAAGCCTTTCCAAAGAAATTGCATTTGCAAGAATCTTTATCCACTTCCAGAAATTCAAAATCTAGCATCTAATTTGTAACTCCTAAATTTTCTCTTCAGACTTATTAAAATCGTTATGTGCACTGATGCTCCTTGAAAATGGATGTGTAAAACAAATGTGATGTTTTTGTTCGAACTGCTTCACATTAGGTGGACACAAATGTTAATGTTTCCAAACAAACAAAAATTTGAAAAAAAGTTATTTATCTTAGTAATTGTCTAGCTGATTAACCTTAAAATTTTAGGGGGAACATCTGCTCTAGTGACAGAGCACATGAGGAAGTTAAGGAAGGAGGAGGGGAGGTCTTTTTTCCCTTGAAAGTTAGGGGTAGTCAAATTTAGGATTATAATGGAAATTCATTATCTTTTCTTAGGTACAGTTACAGTTTCATATCCACTCTAAAGTTGCTTATATAATTTCTTCATAACCTCTCATAAATGTTGTATTATTCTTAGAAATCTTTCTGGAGGTACAAATTCTTCCATCTAATAACTCCAAGTTTTATGCGAACAGCCTGAATAATAATAAAATAAACTTTCATAGAAAATTCTTCCTTGACTAAAGACCACACATGGAACATATGGTTATCAGCTCTTCAGAAATTCAGAGGAGGAAAAAGAAGGGGCAATGGCAGAGATCTGTTTTGTATTTGAAATACTGTTCACATCTTAATGATTAAAAAAAAACTCCACACCTATGGCTGCTTTATAAAGTCAAAAAGATATTGTATAGTCCTAGTGAATAATAGAAAATGCAGGTTTTCATAATTATTATATTACTAGAGACAAACATTCTTACAAAGGAAAATATTTGACTGAGTTCCTTATAACTTGCACTCTTCAAAAAGTACTTAGGGGGCATGTCACAGATGAATTCATGCACCTTTTCTAATATTCTTTAAATGTACTACCTCCAATGGGAGGTACTAAATTAATGCACATTAGGCTTCACCAATGTACACTACCACATTTGCATGCTTTTTGAGTGACACTTAACATGCAGTGGACTATTTTACTGCACATTTGTGTAATGTCACAGGTTTTTACATGACACTTTAATGCACAATAAAATAGTCTACTGCACATTTTAAAGCACACATGAAGATGCACCCAAGGAGGAATAACTTTTCTTTGGAGCTCTCTCACACCCACATAACTGAAACGTTAATGATTTTAAATGTAAAAACTGTCCAACAGAATGTTACTCAAAAATTCTGCACTTGGGATTTTTTAAACATTATTCTCAGGAAAGGCACTAGGCTGTGATTTTTGTCATACAGTAAATACAAAGCACCTTGTGAGCCAATTGGACACTGAATCTTTTAAGGTGCCTCTTACTTGAAATCATTTAACTCTCCTCTAATTGCAAATAAACAGTCAGAGAATATAATCACTCAAGCATGCACAGATGCACTTTACCTTGTGTGAACACAGTTAAGAAACATGATGTTAGCTTAAATGAAGCTGAACATAATATAATAAGGTCATAGGAGCCATACTGAACACAAACTGAATACAGGTACCCAAGACGTTGCTGTGGCCAAAAGAGCTAATGTAATCTTGGGTGCAAAAATAGAGTTGTAATGGATAGAGGCAAGAAGTGATGTATGGTTCTAAGGCCAGATCTAATGAGGCACCCAAGTGAACTTAGGTGCAACAGAGTGATCCTATTTTTACCAAGTTCCTGAAAAAAATATCAGCATGACTACTTTTGTATCATGTCATCAACTTATCCATAAAAGTAATTCATAAGAAGTGGTAGCAACAGCCGTCCCATTTTTGCATAACTGTTTTCCAGGGTCATGAGCAGCATGGAATAGGACCACATTTAGGCACTTAACAGATAGAACAGTATCTGACACCTAGTATCTATATTTAAAAATGATATTAGAGAGGATGCAGAAAACGACCTATGCAAATTATTTAAGTACTAGAGAAAATACCTTACAGTGGTGCTCAGTATTTTTATCTTATGAAAAGGAATGTTGAGAGGTAACCAGATTATAGTTTGCAAGTATAAATCACATGGATAAAATGCTGAGTACCAAAGGGTCTTTTAATCTAGTGCGAAAGGTCCTTAAAGAACCTGGTAGAAGCTGAAGCCAGGTGAATAAGTAAACTATTATTTTTTTTTTTTTTTTTATAATGAGGATAGTTAACCCCTGGGACAAACTACCAATGGAAGTGGTAGATTCTCCATATCTAGGGATCTTCAGATCAACAACCAATACCACTTCGGAAATTTTGCTTTAGTCCAGTGGTTCTCAACTACGGTGCTATAGCTCTCTTGGATGTGCCATGAGATACTTTTAATGATGCTGTGTTTTGTTCTGCACTGTCAGCAATGTTAGGTATACAACACATGCATGTGATTCACAAGACAAACTCAGAGCTTTCAAATAGGAAACTATAGTGTTAAAAACATTCTGACCTGTTGTGGTCTTTCTGAGATCTTTGTAACAGAAATGCTCTATTATTTTTTGATGTACAAAAAAATAAGTGAAAAGAGTTGACCTTTTCTGACGGGTACCTTGAAACTAATGAGGGGTGTCTTGACTCTATAAGGTTGAATACCACTCCTTAGCCAAGTGCAAGTAACTGGGCTCAACACAGGGATGGATAGAGTGAACTACAGATACATAAGGTCACTTCTGGCCATTAGATTCTGGGAATACCTTTAGACCAACACAAACCATGTACAGCAGTATTTCATCTAATTATGCCTAAATACTCAATTTTTTAGTTTTATCATGGGTAGCTGACATGAGGGAAGTCCTTCCTGATCAACACTTCCTGCTAAGGACATTGTAAGAACAAATATAATTGTTTGCAGCAGTGTTCAAACATGGTAACATTTTATAGTGTAGATACATATTTTATAGTGTAGATACATCATCTGAGAACTACTTTGGTAATGTTGAGGTCAATATGATACAAGCAAAATAGTTAATTAAGATGTGTGAAAGAGGAAGAAAAAAAAAAAACACCAAGCAAATCAGCAGCCTAGCATTTAATTATATTTTTTAAACCTGCATTAAGAGCAATTTTGGAAAACCAAGCAAGACACAAGGCTCAACTGTGCTTTCTAGGACTGTTGTCTAATTCTATTAAAAGTATATCCATATTTTACTGGAGGCATTATTCCTAATGGAACTGAGAGTGTAGACAGAGATAAAAAATGTATCAGCATCAAAGGACCTGCTGCAATATAATGTTACTTCTGCAGGATTCAGTAACAAAACAAGTGTACAAAAACTACTGCAAATGTAACACTGTTGTTTCATTCGTTTCAAAGTTGGGACAAATTAGGTAACTTGCATCACTGCAGACAAAAATGGATATTTTGTAACAGCTTCTATCCACAGTGGCATCTCCTTTTAAGCACATTAAGTCAAAAAGTACATTTGTTCATAGCCTGAAAGCGCCTCTATATTGAAAGAGAGATTTTATCTTGGGTGGATCTGTAGAAAGAAAATAGCCAGAAAGGAGTACACAGATTACAGAACCTAGAACTCTGAAAAAGTACCAGAATTCAAGAGAAATGCTTGACAAAAAACAATCTGTCAAGCTACTAAAAAAATATATTTTTGGCAGGAACACCTACAAAATCCCGCTTTTCCTAAATTTAGCCTAGGAACTTAGGCTAAAAAGACAGGTTTTGTTCCTAATACAAAAGCATTCAGAGAATGAAGTGGTGATATGCCACCTGCTTTGCAGACAAAAATCATTTGCATTAAACCTAGCCTGGAACCACCAATTCAACTTCAGAGTTTAGCTTCAGGGCCAGCAAACCTCAGTTGTTGGTTTTGTATGGACCGATTTCCATTGCTGTCATCCACTGATACAGAGGCAGTTTTTGGAGAAAGCGCTTGGGGATGATGATCCAGTTTACCAGTTGTGAACTGGGCCTCTGCCCATCTTAGCTTATGTAAACCAGATTGAGGAGACTGGGGCCACTACTGGCTATCAGTACTTCCCTCCGGGAAGGGAAGGTGCCGGTATTTTTAAGTCTGTGATTGCCCAGTTTCTTCACAAAAAAAACCCACATTTTTTGATATTGACTCTTCAGCCAACTACAGTGGCAACTCCAGCCTCTGAAGGCCATTAAACAGGTGGTCAGCTGACAACTACAGGTGTACTTGAATGCTATTGGGTCCCTGGATACCTGTCAGTCTTGCTTTCATTCTGAATACAGTATACAAACTGTTTGTGGCCTTGGTCAATATTCTTCACCCCTGAGAAATTGCACCCTATTGATCCTATTAGATTTCAGTGGCCTTTGATACAGTTGACCATGAACTGTTGATAACATATCTACATAACCTAGTGGGTATAAATGGGAACATTTTCAACTGGTTATTTTGTTTCCTGAAAAGAAAATCCCAGCAGGTGATGAAGTATGAGTGCAAAGTCCTCCTTTTGGGACCTTTCCTATAGGGTCTCCCAAGATTGCAACTTGTCACCTCTTCTGTTCAATGTGCATCTGAGGCCCCTGGGCAAAATCATGCAGAGACTGAATGAGGTGTCTCCAGTATGCTGATGGCATGCAGCTCTCTCTCTCTCTCCTTTTCTCCAACCCAATCATGCAGTATCTGTTCTTACCCGGTGCCTGGGTACCACTGGGAAGTAGATGTGCATGAACTAATTGAAAGCGAGTGCTCCTGAATCTACAGCTTCGGGGTGCTCCTGAATCTCTTGCTATACCTGGATTATCAGATTGAAGCAGTGGCGAGGAGCAACTTCCACCAGCTCTATCTGGTACAAAATCTGAAAACTTGTCTTTCACTTTCTGATCTGGCCACCATCATCCATTCTTTTGGAACAAGGCCAGATTACTGCAGTATGGTTTACATGGAGCTGCCCTTGCAAACTGGTAGGAAGATGCAGCTTGTGCAGAACATGCAGGTGGTTCATGAGAAGCCCATAACTTCAGTACTCCAGAATCTGCACTGGCTTCTAGTAGCTTTCCTGGCACAATTCAAGATGCTTAACCTATAAAGTTATAAATGGCCTGGATCCTATGTACCCATGGGACTACCCTCCTCCTTTATGTTCCATCAAGATTCTTAAGGTCAGCTAAGAACAGCCTCCCGCAAGTACCGTGTGCGACAAGTCTGCTCGACTAAAACACATGGGAAGTCATTCTCAATTGTTGCTCCTCAGCTCTGGAACCTCCTCCTCCTTGAGGCTCACAAGAGCTTGAACCTGGCCATCTTTCAGAAGCAGGCTTTTAGCAGTTTAAATTAAGCTTTTGATATTCCTTGGGGAATGGTTTGATTATTGTTTGATTATTTAATCTGTTGGGGTTTTTATTTTTTTTTAACTTGTTTGTGTGTGCTATCCTGAGCTTTGGGGGTGGGGGGGGGAGGGAGGATGATGTAGTAAGAAAAGTTATAATTTAAACACACTCCCTTGTGACAGCTGAAAACTAAGTCCGTGTGATAAAGGTGCTTGCTGAAGGCTCTATGAAGATTAGACCAAGTGTTTTTTCTGTATTTTAGATATTAAGCTGTATGTTGTTGCTAAGAGCCTAATTAAAGTTTAAGATGTAATAAGGCCTTGTATAAAGTAAAGCCTAGTAAATTTTGCAAAGCCTTGAAGTAGAAAGGCCCTGTGGCATAGTTAAAATTAACCTTATCAAGAGGAATGCAAGGCTTGTACTGCAATTGTCTTTAGACTGTATTGGTCAGTCTAAAGACAATTGAAATAAAAAGAATCTGAGTGGCTGTAAGTTATCAGTACCGTTCAGAAGCTATAAATTGGCTAAAACATACGGAGATCATTCTGAAGGAAGATACAGCTCTATGAAAAGGATTAGTTAGCTGTTGACTGGGATCAGTGAGCACGTGGATCTCAAGGAGCCCAAGGACTGAATACCAGGGTCTTTCCTGGTAACTCTCAGACAGCACTGATCGGGGACGCCCGACTTCGCTGAGCTTTGTGGAAAGAGAAACTTGTTGTACATCGGGCATTAGAGGGGATTGCCAATAAGTTGCCGACACGAATTATTCTAGTCGGTCATCGTTTGTCTTGTTATTATGCATAGCTGTTTTTTTGTTAAGTCAATAAACCTTTCTTACCTTTCTACCCCCAACCATACTCTCTCAATCCTGAACCCTCCGCAAGCAACTGAGACACTCCCTAATTTAAAGGAAGTTTGTAATTGGAAGATAGTTCTTAAGAGTTTTCAGAAGTTGTACATTGCTCCATGATTGAGGTTTGTTCTTCTTATTCTTGTATGCCTATAGTTGCTGAACCTAATGACCAGACCTTAGTATCAGAAACAGTGAATGAGAAGTAACTCAAAAGAAACTCAGAGCAAGTAGAACAACACAGCCATGTGGAAGGACAAGGGCTTCTAAAAATGATCTCCCTTCACCGTTATAGCTGTAAGTAAAAGGACAATTAGTCATGAAAATATTACAATCTTCACCTGCCCTTTTTATGCTGGGCAATATAGCAAAGAATAGGAGGGCATTCAGAGAAGGGTCTGAGTGGTACCTTGCAGTCACAGATGCAGCAAATTGACAAAATCAAAGCATCTCACTTCTTGCATGCCGGGGGGAGGGGGAAGACCCTAGTGGTTTATAATGCTTTTACTTTTGAAAAGAATCAAAATATGAAATTGTGATACTGTCTAAATTTGAGAAGTGCTACATGCCAAAAAGAATGAGATTCCTGAACGACACTAATTGATTTTTTTTCTGTCTGGAAAAACAACAGGAGAAACTATGTTATTGAACTAAGAGTGTGTCAAATTCCCCAAAGCACAGCTTTTACTATCTCAAATCTCTGATTAGCTATAGGTTTATTTGTGGCATTGCAGACACTGTATTACAAGAAGGGCTACTGAATGAGGGAGACTTGTCCCTAGAAAAGACTATCCAAATGTGCAGAAGAAACTGTGAAGGACTAGGACCCAGAACTGACTGCACCAAATGCAGTGAACGTGAAAGAATGTGGCCAGAAAACGTCATATTGCAGGGTGGAGTGTTTCATTGGCAAGAAGAATAAATAAGTCAGACAGCAAGTGTGGAAGACAACATGGCCCAAATGTTGTGCTGCATTTGGAAAGCTCCCTTTTAACAAGAGGAATCATTTTGCCAGCTGCTGCAGATCCCAAACACATACACCTCAAGTGCATACTAGAAAAGAAATTGCTTATAGATAGGGTAGACCCAAGGGGGAAGAAAAAAAAAAAAAATCAATGACAGGGACTTGATTTTTCCAGTGGAAGTGCAAGGAACAGTGCATTTATTTAAATTGATTACTGGAACTCAGTTTAATATTTTACTAGAGCATGAATATTAAGATGGAGAACAAAAGTGGGTCCAACAAACTTCAAAATAACTGGTTATTAATTAACAAATATACCAATGAAAGGGAGCTGCATTGCTAACACCCATTATAATGATAAAGTAGAAAACCCCCTGTTCCTTGTAGACAATAATTTTGGGTCTGACACCTTGTGAGAAACTATATCTGGTTAAAATGTGTGCTTGGCAGTACAAGAAGACACAACATTCGTGCCTCCTGGTGATCATCTTGGCCATGACAACGCAAATCTGGACAGTCTTTTTAGGAAGAAACCAACTGTTCCAGAACACAAGAATAACCATATCCTTGTAGGAAGAAATCCACTTACAGATATGAATGCAAGTATCATTATTCAGAAAAAAGAAGTCGGTGGTCTGTAATTGAACATTGTACTACACGCCAAAGCACGGGTTCAAAAGTGCAAGTCAATCAAATCCCAGTATTAGTACTCAAGTCTATCAAGACTTGAAGGGAAAGCTTCCCACCAAACAAATCAGAAACTGGATCCGATACCTTAGTCTGAGAAGAAAGTGAAACCTCCTGAAAAACTCACAGAGCATCTTTACATGGGGGGTGGGGAGGCAGTCAGGCCTCTTGGGAGCTGCTCCAATTAAAACACCCACAGTGTCTCATGTATTCAGTGTCCCACACTTCAAGATGGGGGTAGGGATGATGAGCTTTAGTTAAAGTGCCCCGATGCCATTTTGAAACATGAGGATGCTGAATACATGCAACTCTGAGGCTACTGAAGCGTTCTAATTGGAATGCTCCAGCAGACTCAACTAATCAATTACTCGAATCTGTTCTAATGCATTCTAATTAGAACATGCCTGAGCAGGCGTCAGGCACATGTGTAGGTGCCCACAGCAACTTGTTAAAAAAAACTGCAGAAGAGGACAAATGGGAAAGAGAAGGTGAAAACTCACCAGAGTGAAGTGCTAGTAACTTCCATGTATGGGTGTTAACTGATTTTTAGTGTTAATTGACTTTTGTATGTATTGTTAAGAAGGAAGATGTAAAAATAAAAGTTAGAAATGAAAGATACTCCCTAATTTAGAGTAGACTGATTGTTTAGAGGTGGTCTCTCAGCTAATTAGCTGTTAGGTTCTGCAGAGATTATACATGGCTCTATGATTAAAGTATGTTGTTCTTCTCATTCTCGTATGCTTTGTATTTATTGAACCTAGTGACCACTATTTTTATTTATTTGATTTCCATGCCATCTGTAAATAAGTAAGCTGCAGCACCTTTTTCAGCCAAATTCTGGATCTGAAACTTAGAAAGAAATTTGTTTTTTCCTTTATGAGACACTGAAGTGACTCACTGGTTTACACACGAACTAATTCATTGAGGCCAAGAAAAACAGTCCATAACTGTTATTGGAGAAGGAAAGAGATATAACTCAGGTTAGTTCTGCTATATTTTGCATAGGTGTTTTTCAAATAGGAGATCTCCGGTACTAAGAATACTCTCCAGGTTATAATTATGTGCACAAAGTAACTCAAGTTTTCTATTACCGATCTAGTGACTTTGAGCCAGATCCGAAAACAGTTTGGTTCTGGAATGCCGAACACTGCACTGCCTGACTTTGAAAGTATGTCCCAGGAACCTACCAAAATCATGATTGTGGCAACTAAACTCCGGCACTGCCTGCAAAAATGAATGGCAGGGGGTAACTTACTGAAAATAAAATGCTGGCTCCCCAGAGGGAAAGTAAGGCACCTCTCAATGTGCTTCACAAAAAGAACAGCACACTGAGTGGAAAACCACCTGAAGCAAACACCCTGGGCAAAGCATCATTTCAAGCTAGCCAAGAGAATGGTCCTTCACCCCTCCACCTCACAGGTAACTTGCTCTTCTTTACCAACAGGCATGTTCTTCTTTGCAGGGCTAATAGCCCTGAATGTTCGTAAGATCAGTGCCTATATCCTTCCTTCCAAAAACGAATAATAGCTGCTGCACCCTCCTCCTTTTTAACAAAGGCTTAATAATTAGAGCACTGGCTCAGGGGCCTGGAGAACTATATCCAGTTCCCTCTTCTGCCTGACTGGATACAACCCCAGATCTCCAAACAGAATGCCCTATGAACCTTGGCTTCCTACAGCCTGCACGACTGCTCTAACCACTGACTGACTAAATAAAAGAGGGAAATCCTCCTCCTCCAGATGTGTTTAAAAGAAAACAGCAGCTGCCCTGGCATTTTGCATGAAATCTGATCCAGTAGAAATACAATAGGCATTTTCAGAGCACAGACACTGGATCAAAGCCCTCAGGAGGCAGAGACAGAGGAATGGCTTCTTCCTATATCCCAAGCAAGCTTAGGCATGGCCCAGCTACTGAGCCGCTCTGCCCTTCAAAGATTTAAGTTTCTGGACTTGTACAAAGGCAAAAGCTTGGGTGGTTTTAAATAAAAAAAGCTGAGGTGATGGCTGACTGGGATGTTTCAGGGTTGAAATTTTGGACTTGGGTGCTTAAATCCTATCTATGTTCCACTTTAGGCCCCCTACATTACTTTTTCATCTGTTCTTTGACTTGGAAAAAACTGTACTAATTTACATGGACACCAGAAAAATAAATGTGTATTTAATAAGGTTTTAAGCAAAAGAGAACTTGAATGGAGACTGGCAGTGAAAGCAAATGTTTAGGTTTTTCTATTTAATGGCTACCTGAATTGATTTAAAAAGAACCACTGAGAGGACTTAAGACCCTATCCTGGGGACAGCCCTGGTGCAAATAAATGACTGTTCAGAAGAAACAAAATCAGTTATAACAGCCACTGAATGACTTTGCCTACCGACTTGGCCTGCCCACCATGTCCAGAGGAGGCTTTAGCATTGGGAACGTTCTAAGTCCAGTAAGCTACTGGAAGGGTCAAGGGGCATCTAGGAGGCTGAAGTCCAGTACCCCCTTGGGAGTATTCTCCGAAATGCTTCCAGTGCCATGCACGGGGCCAGGTAGAAAGACACAGCTAGAGAGTCTCAATGTGTGGCTGAGACGATGGTACAGGGAGGAAGGGTTTAGGTTTATTAGGAACTGGGGTACCTTTTGGAAAGGGAAGCCTGTACAGAAGGAATGGTCTCCACTGGAACCAAAATGGTACCAAACTGCTGGTGTGAAACATTCAAAAGGTGCAGAGCAGCTTTTCAACTAAAAAGTGGGAAAAAATTAAATTAAATTAAAAAGTGGGAGAAAGCTGACAGGTATAGAAGAGCATGCAGTTCAGATGGACGCACCCTACAAGAGCAAAATGATAAACAACAGGGATAAAAAACAGGGTCAGAGTAGGCAGCGTCAGCACCCCTACTTCCTGCCTAGCCACTTGGCTTGGCAGCTGCAGGAGCCCTGTGGTCATGGCAGCTCCTCCACTGCCTGACACAGACACCCACTGCCCAGGCCTGAACCTCCATGCCTTCTGCCAGCCCAGGAATGCCTCCCAGACCACAGGCCACCCCACTGCCACCAGCCAAAGCCAGGGGCTGACCCCCGTACCCCCAACCAGCCTCGGGCTGGCACCCAGGTAAAACTGCAGCTGGAGTCTGGAGCACCCCCTGGCTGCTGCAGGGGGACAGAAGCAGTCTTGGTCCAAACTGCTCCTTCCTGGCTCAATTTGCTGCTGTCCCAGGCACACGTATAGACACTGCCCAGGGGTAGTTTACTAGGGAACAATTTGCTCTTCAGTTTATTCAGTCACAATAACTGCATGTATAGATGCACCCACACAGCAATAATGGGCAACTTTAATTATCCTCAAATAGACTGCATTAAATCTAACCCCAAGCTGGGATGCAGATGTCAATTTTTTGACATAAAAAACTGTTTTGGGGAGCAATTAGATTATTCTTGACCAAGTCCTAAGTAGTACACAGGATTTAATGCAAAGGGTAAGCATTATTGAACCACTTAGCAATAGTGACCATAATGCAATTAGTTTTGACGTTTGTGTAGGAGGGGAGATAAGAAGAATATCTACCACAGTAGCCTTTAACTTTAAAAGATAAACTATACCAACATGAGGAATCTAGTTAGACAAAAGCCAAAAGGGGGCCCTGAGGAGGTGTAGAACTGGCAAGCAGCATGGGAACTGCTTATGAACACCATATTGGAGGCACAAAACAAATCTATTCAGCAAATCAAAATATATATTATATATAAAGGAACGTGGACAAAAAAGAAAACCAGTGTGGTTTAAAATGACAGTTGCAGAGGCAATAAACAGAAAAAGGCTTCTTTTGAAAGATGGAAGACAAATCTTAATGAGGAAAATAAAAAAGCACAGACTCTGGCTAATCAAATGTAAAACCATAATAAGAGAGAAATAAATAAGATGCTCCCACTCTCCCTCACAATACAAGAACTATGGGTCATAAAATAAAACTGAAAGCTATGTATAAAGCTAAGAAAAGGAAGTTCTTCTTCACGCTGTGAGTAATTAAAGTGTGGAACTCATTACCACCAGATGTTGTGGAAGCTGACAGTTTAGCCAGATCAAAAATTTGTCCAGTCCCTTTTTCAGAGGAAAGGTGCATCAGTATCTATTGAGCATAGGAGCTAGGGGTTCAGCTTCTGAATCAGCACTTCCTAGACCCTAAATATTAGTGGCTGCTACTGAGAGAGGAACAGTGGAAAAAAACCCTGGTCATACAATGTTCACGCTCCCTTTCACTCTGCCAGTGTGACACAGAATGCTGGGAAAGCTGGACCTACAGTCTGACCCAGGAAATGGCAATTCATATGTTCTTATATTCTTATCTATATGGCCTCTTGAAAATTGGGTGCTTAGGGTGCTCCCTAAAACTATAAAACTACTAGGTCCTTAGGTTGCCCTATAGCTGATGAAAAGGTAAATTTGGGCTTCAGGAATCAATCTTGAACTTTAAAAAGTCTGGATTCTTATTAGCAAAAATAATAGGAAAACCTATTAATAATGGCATTCTAGGCTTTACTCAGAACTCTAAAAATGCTATGTCTGTATGTTAACATCTCTGCTTAGAAGGATTTTATGAAAGATTCATATTCTTCCAGCATGTTATGCATTTTGCATTGTGACCAGCCTCATGCATAAAAAAAATGATTTCTGGCTTATGCATTTGCTCACCATCTAGCATAATATTGTGCGCTACTTCTGTGCAAATAACAACAAATAAAAGCAATAAAGTAACAAGTTATGTTTCCAACATAAGGTACAAAGCCTGTCCATTTTTCTTATGAACACGGGGCACTGACAGACATAAAAAAAAACAAACCAGCACTTTACTGGAAGAGGCAACATGTTAATTTGACCCGGCTAGCGTTTGTATAGATTGGGAGGTTTTTTGGTGCTTTTATCAGTTCAATCAGCTATTAGAAAAAAAGTGCCAAAAAGCCCCACTGAAGTGCCTGAACTATACAGACATTGGGTGAACAGGGCCCAACTAGTGCAATGCCTCTTCTGGGCTTATGCTGCACTCAGCATAGGGGCATGCTGAATTTAAAAGTGCTATTCTCCCCCCACCATTGTCTGTGGCAGCCATAAAGTATTACATCATTTGACTATAAATGCATTAAAGCATTATGTGGAGAGGCTACATTTTCAAAGATTTAAAGGAGAAGTGCAAGCTACATGGAAAAAAAAAAAAAAAAAGAAACCCCCTTCATTGTACAAATCAAAATCAACAGCAAGTCTGATATACCACGTTTATTATAATCTCAACAACTGTGAATCCCTTACTGATCTTGGGCATGGGGTTTCCTCTGAATTTTTTTTAATGTTTGAGATACTGTTGTGTCATTTGTTTTGTTTGAAACGCTACATCTGCTGACTAAGCCACATTCTGCTTTTCCAAAAAGATTTTCACTTCTCCTTAGGCTAAACAACAGGTGGTAAAAATAACAATGTGTCTAATGTATATACTGCTTTTAAGAAAAATTAGAGCAAGAGCATTTCAACAGTTTATTGTTCTTGTCCATAACACTCCTAATAGTTGAGAATGAGTTCTGAAGACTGAGCCAGATTCTCAGCTGTTGCTCCACTGACTTCACTTCAGCTATTTACATCAGCTGGAGATCTGATCTACTACATCTTGTGCTGGGATGAGAAAAATCAAAGCACAAACACATGGTAAAGTCACAGGCATTTTTGGTGGCCAGATTCAGTGGTGTCAGAGAAACCTGCAAGCTTTCAACACTGCTCGCACCAGGAGGTGGGACCATATTCAACAGCAACTATAACTAAGGGTTTAACAGAATACAAGCATAGTCCATCCATCCAGCTGAAGAGGAAGAAACCCCCTATTATGTTTTATTGAATTCTATGCTGTTGATGTTAAAATGAGTTTATCATACACTGTATTTTCTAGAAATAAGATACATCTATGTATAAAAGATGTACCCACCAAAAACAGATAAAATGGAAGAAGTTTTTAACATTAAATACAACTGATTTTTGATCAGCTTTGTTTACCCCCACTTTCTTTTTGTTATGTAGCTTTGCTGTGTAAGATGCATTTTATTCTTAGGCCTCTTTCTTTCTTAAGAGAAAAACTGTATCTTAGACCACAGAAAATACAGCACTAAGAAAAAGCAAGCTAGTTAGTGGGAAAAGAGTCCTTGTAAAATGCCACCATTGCCCTGATCCTGTATGCACTTCATGTGCAACATTTCCATTGACTTTAACAGCAATTCCATATACTGAGCAATGATAGTGGAAATGGTATTTTTGTGTCTACTGGTTTTTGTGTCATTAAAATCTACTTTAATCATATACCCTATGGGATTATCTACTCTGCCCAAATACCCAAGCCAATTATGAACAAGCTGGCTTGGCCAGCAGAAGCATTAAAGCCATGTTAGTGCAAAACTCTGCCCAGACTAATTTTGCCCTGCTGAGAAGCAGTGGGCTCCAATCCAGGACTGCCATGCTAATACAGTTATTAATGCTCCAGTACCCAACCTAGGATACTGAGATTGAAGAAGGTGAAGAGGTTTTATCCTTTCTAGTGGAAGAAGGTTCAGGCCAGCCCTGAGTACTACAAATTTTCTATTTGAAGTAATAACTTTGCTCTCAGTGCAGTCCAGGTGTCATCAAGATTCATCATCTTGGGCACCCTGAATATATACAGAGGTGGCTCCTCAGATATATTTATAAGGAGAATAAATGTCAATCAGCTATGCCAGGATTGTCCCCATTGGTTCTGGACCAGTCACACAGATACAAAACTTGAGGTTATTCATAGTTTGTTTTGTACAAATCAAATACCCCTTTTCTTAATATGACTATCAGTTCCTTAAAGCAGATGTCAAGGCTTTCAGACAATGTTCTCCAAGAAGCAGCCAGACTTGGTGATGCTGAGAGGAACCTGGGTCCGGTGACTGGAAGAGGATGGAGTCTAGGGCCATATAAGCTCAGCCCTGCTAGGTTGAGTGGGAACTCTACAGGCTCTGGGGTTTAAGAAGCTTTTCAGGGGACAGAGCTCATACTGCAGGTCAGTGAATTTGTGCTTCATGTTGATTTTGTTGCTGTTTTACCTGTGAGGCATGAGTGTGGCTGTAGGGGAGGTCAGAGGCCATAAAGGGCACCTGGGAAGGGGCGCTGTTGGGACTTTGCTCAGGGAAGAAGCACACCTCAGTGAATAAAGTGAGGGGTGACAGAGTCCAGAGGCACAAGGCTTCAGGAATGGACTGCCTAAAGATTAAAGAACTGTGCATGGGGCACAAGAGCCCAGTGGACTGAACAGAGTGGAGTAGAACATCATACCCAAGGCCACGTTCTGCTTCTCCAGAGACAGCCTCCCAAATTCACAATGATGATAACCAGAGAGGAACGGAAAGGGTTAGTATGGTCACCAAGGGTCACTGAAACCCTCTGAGGTGCATCTCATTACTGGTACGTGTACCAGTAAACATCTATAACTTCCCAACGGATGATCCTATCCAGCCATTAGGCTAATGTGAACCTTGTATAGATTCATTTCAGTTATATGCTACTCTTTACTACAAATCCCATTGTACAAAAAGAATCATGAAGTTTAGAGGGCAGAGGTGCAAACTCCATTCTGCATCTATTTGGCAATGGTATAAACTTGTGCAGTCCTATGAGTCTATGTGAGTATTTCTTCATCTTACCTAAACTATAGATGCTTATACTCCTAAATCCTTAGGACAACTACATAGCAGCAGCCACACTATTAGGTATTATTTCCTATTCTGGTTTTATAATTTCTAAGAAAAATAAACATCATACGTAATAAGCAGTTTTCAAATAATAAATACGTAGTTTTTGTATTACACTTTTTATCCAATTTTCTTAAAAGTCTTTCAGCGTGGCCAAATTCCCTGAACAAAATCCTGGGCATACTCAAGTCAAAGACAAAACTTACATGGACTTAAGTAGGGCCACGGTTTCTCACATTATGCTTACACATGTGCAGGACAGCTTCTACTGAACAGAAAGCAGAGGGGAGGAGATGCTGGGAAAGAAGCGCCAAAAGCTACAGTATAGCAGGGGGCTTTGCCCTAAAGAAAATCATATCCACCTCTCCAGATTACCAAATATGCCTCTCAGTACCTGACAATGGATCTTCAGAACCTTCAAAGCAAATTGTGTCTTTGAATACTATTTATCAGTTTTTCAACATTTGTGTAGTGAGTTATTTCAATACCCGGGGCAGGACACAGGAGATGCCAACCACTACACACCAGAGGTGAGGGGAATGAAGTTTTACTGTCTACTACACTCCACACAGTGAATGCAGTTTATACTGCTGCCACTAGAATGGCCAATACCCCATAGTGCAGACTCCCTGGGAGCTGCCCCTAATGCCCCATTTGCTTCCCCCACATATACTATTAGAAGCAGAGCTGCCCCTGCTGTGGCAGACTCGGGGGTGGGGGGAAAACCACAATTCCGCTCACCCCCAACATACACTGCTGGGTGCAGGGCTGCCCCTGCTGTGACAGTCTCCTGGGGGGTGAGATGGGCATGATTCTGGTGCCCCCTCAGTAGCTGGCTACTGAGGCTCACTTGCCTCCCACCCCAGTTACATTAGTGATATTCCAAGCAATTAGACTACTGGCAGGCTCTTTTCTTGCCAGAGTACTGGTTTTCAGTTTCCTCCATATATAACTAACTTCAGAAAATAAAAAACACGGGACAAACTAGCTCCAATGTTTAAACCACATTTTTTCCACTATGCTTATGGGAAAGTAAGAGAAAGGACATTCCCCAAAGTAATTTACTGAACAATTTTATTGCAGACCTAAGGTCAAAGAAGGCTGAACTGGGTCAAAAGTCCATCAGGATACACAAGTCTTTCAATACAATTATGAATCCAAATGCTAAGTTTGGCATTCATCCACTACACAAGTTGGATTCAAAATGCTTCTTAGCAGATACAATTAGGAAAAATCTATTAATACACTGAATTATTATGTTATGTGACTATAAGTGAATTACTATCATTGTAAGTGTACATTTCTTGAAGTCTCAGAGCAGCAAAGACTCCCTATGCCTGAAGGGTGACTGCGCCCCAAAGCTTGCCAAGAACTCCCTCCCCCCACATACTGCTCAGTTGGTCTAATAAAATAGATCACATCTATTCAAAGAACCTTACCTACCGATATTACACACACACACACCCATCTACATGTGCATTTATACCAGCTTAAATTTACTGTGCAGCAAGAGGAAATAGGCTGGCATCTACATGTGCAGGTAGGACCTCAGGACCATCACTACTTGCATCTACCAAAGACATTAATGAAGCCCCAACCATGCAACGATTTAAACATAGGCACAACTTTTGCAGGCATGAATGAGCAGCCTGTCATGTGCCCCTGTGGCCGCTGGGAGGGAATCTCAGCATCCAGCCACATGGCTCCTGGCACTTGGGACTAACTTTAGTCCCAAGTTGAGCCAGGAGATATGGCCAGCCAGGAGCCCTGGGGCTGGGCTCCGGCTGGCCCCCTAGTGGCTGGGCAGACCGAGAAGGGAGGCTCGCTGGGTTACTAAGCAGTAGTTTTTCTACATGTGCATTAGTGGAGAGTAACTAATCAGATGTAATTTGGTACCTGCATGATGTAGGTATCAAATCTGCACTCAAGTCAGTGTAAGTCACCATATTTACTACACAGTACAAGTGTGCACATGTAGACATGCACCCGTACTTTGCAGTAATTTCAGTTACTGCACAGTAAATGTACACATGTAGATGCGCCCATAGTGTACTATATCTCAGTACAGTAGCATATATTAGTATATTATATATTAAAATTATACTAGTATATATTTGTATACAGAGATATAGATAGACATACATCTATATCCAGAGCTAGAGTGTGATCAGTATATATTAGTACAAATATATTCATGTGTGTAAAAGAATGTATAATATTCATTATTGTTACTATACAAGTAAATATTTGTACATAATTTGAACAAAGAAAGTTTGGGAGAAACTTGCAGCTTTTGTAACATTTATTTTGTTAAGCAAAAGGCTTGTCAAATGCTTTCCCTCTGGTTAAAATTTTTAAAAAAATAGTATTATTGTTTTGAATGTCACGCCCAAAAACTAACATGTGCTTGCCCTTCCATTTCACCCTAAAGCATGATACAATCTCTCTACTGTGATTATTCTGAAGACTGTAAAATGTTGATTATGTATACTATATCCTGTACTGATGGGAAATATACAGGTATATATTTGTAATATCAATTGTTAACATTTAAGTAAAAAAAATTGCAATACATCATTCATATTGTTATATGTACTTTGATACATGTTGGTCAAGCTAGTTAAACAATTATTATAGAAAAGTACTGTTCATCATACAAGGTTACACCTGCAGTCTTTACAAAGGCAAAACTAGTCATTCATATCTAAAGGTCTTCCAGAGTGAGGGCTAAGAAAGGACCTCAGGACAATCACTTGCATCTACCAAAGGCATTAATGAAGCTCTAACCTTGCAAAGATTTAAACATACACACAACTTTTGCAGGCATGAATGAGCCCAGGCATTTTACCAGGACTGGACTGTTCTTGTATCAAGCTATGTAACTGTTCAAGTCTTTGCAGGTCAGACAGAGACAGCTACAGAAAGACTTAAGGGCAGACCTAAAAGTCTATGCCAATGTTAAAGACTGTAGGACGTAAGTAGGCAACGAAGCCTTTGTCTTTTGCAACTGCCCCTTCAAATAAAAGCCAAGTTCTGCTCTGCCCTACACACACCTCCACAAACAACATCTACTGGAGTATATGCAAAGATGGAAATTAGCTTATAGCTAGTGATTTTTTTGTTCCGTCTGTGTTATTAAAGCCATCCTTGTCATGCACCTGAAAGCAGAGGGCAGGTGCACCTTCATATTCTAGCTTTGATCTCATTTCCCCAACCGCTGCTCTGCCAAATGTAAGTGTAGCCTTTAAATTACATTGTTTTCAAGTCATTGTTGTGCTAGCATTTTAAATTTTCTGTTTCATGCCGTCAGATGTCAGTAAAAAAACAACCAACCAAACCAACAAGAATTATACATGCAAATACATAATTATTTTTCAATAAAGGCAACTAGATAGGTCTGTTTTCTGACAAGAAATTATGATAAAAACTGATGTAGGAACATGAAGAAACAGATATTAATGGCACATACAGGAAAAAGGAAAACCTATAAATGTTCCAATAAATTAATAAAGCTAAATAAAGTGAGCATGGGCTGATTACTTGAAATGAAAGTTTCTATTGATCCAAGCATATAGAATATGGAAAATTACTTACTAATTTCTGTTTACGGGAAGAGAGGAAAGGGGAGGAATCTCCCTAGGTATAAAGTGTATAACTGCTCCAGGAGTCATTTTTGGTTCAGAAATGAGACAAAAATGAGTCTGACTTTGCTTTAAATGAATGGGGTGGGACGGTAGGAGGGAAGTCCATGGGGCCAAGATCTTGGCCTATTATTTTAACAATCCTTAGGAGCCAGCTACCATTAATGTCTTCTTGCAGCAAGATATTTTAAGCTGTTGGATGCTTCAGTGAGAAGGCTCAGGATCTTTACACAGATCTGGGTCCTGTACTTTACCTGGAACCTTTTTCTCTGATGAAAGTGTAGGACAGTCCTAAATAAAATAATCTTGCTTTTCTGTATGACAGTTAATGGATTTCATTTAATGTGCCTGCCAAATACTGGTGACCTAACATTTATACACATTTTAAAACTATGCGCATTAAAAGATTAGAAGCTCTGACTTGTGAAAAACTTTGGCCATTATTTCTATTTGTGCATTTTTCATTTGTTATATTGAAGAGTAATGACAGCTGTACATGTGCAAAACGAAAGAAGTTGCTGAAGGCACCAGACTTCACGATTGCCAAGGTGAAGCCCTGCAAACCCTAACTAACACACACACACACACACGTTCTCATGGACTTTAGCAGCACTACACGGAAGTAAAATTTACTTTAGTGAGAGAGGACTTCCAAGGGCAAGACACTTCTTGCATGAGGATTTCTACTAATACAATACCATCAGCACTAGCTAACTAGAGAGCTGCCATGCATTAGGATTTCCTAATTAAAGAGTGAATAACTGTTGTGCAGTGGTCCCAGAGAAAGGGAAGGGAACAAACAGGGAACTGGAAGCACTTTGCTGGCAGGAAGGGGGCTGGGCACCCAAGACTGGGGCAGGCAGGCGGGGGGTGGAAATATGAATTGTAAAAGACATGGGAAAGCCTTGTTTCTCTCAACAAATCTTGCTCCCCCCCTCCTCCCCCTTTTGGAGAGTCCAGGGAAGGGCAAGAAAAATGGTTAGAGGGCTCCGGAGTAGGATTTAATGAGGAGAGGCTGAAGGAACAGGGCTTATTTAGTCTGCAGAAGAAAAGACAGAGAGAGGTTACCTGAAGAGAGGTTCGAAAGCCGACGGAGCTAGACTGTTCTCAGAGGTGGCAGATGACAGAACAAGGAGCAATGGTCTCAAGCTGCAGCAAGGGAGGTTTAGGGTACATATGAGGAAAAACTCATGAGGATGGTAGTAAAAGGGCTGGAACAGGCTACCAGAGAGCTTGTAAATCTCCCATCCCTAGAGGTTGTTAAGACCAGGCTAGAGAAAGCCTCCCTTGGCTGGGATGATCTAGTTGGGGCTGGTCCTGCTTTGAGCAGGGAGGGGGTTGGACTAGATCGGTGGCTCTCAACCTTTTTTGAACCAGGACCCATTTGTGAACACGGGCGGCCAGTCCGGAGCCAGCGCCCCTCAGTCCCGACCCGCTGCCCCAGGCCCCAGCCCCGCAGCGCGTGGCGCAGGGGGGTCGTGGGGGCCTCAAGCAGGCCCTGGCAGGCTGCATCTCCGCAAGGGAAACCCCGCCGTTTCCCACGTTTGTCTCCTTTAAAGAAGAACCCATTTTTCAAGTTCACGACCCTTTCATACTGGGTCACCACCCAGGGGCCGAGAGGCTGGACGCGGTGATCTCCCGGGGTCCCTTGCAAGCCCCACGCTCTCCGGGTGGGTCACTGCGGCGGGGAAAGGAGGAGCCCTTTATCCCCCTCGCCAGGTGAGCGGCGAAAGGGGCACGGACATTGTTCACCGCACGGCATTCAAGCCGCAAGAGGAACGCCCCCCTCCCCCCCAGCCTGGAGTTAAAAATCCTGCTTTGCGGTGGCTGAAGGCCCCAAGCAGCATTTGCCATTTTCCCCGCTCCTCCCTGCATCCAGGGCCCCGCACGTCCCCTCGGCGGGGCGCGCCGCGGCACTCGCCCCCCCGGGGCCCGAGGGCGGGCGGGATGCCCGGCCCGGCCCGGCTCGGGAAGGGCCGCGCAGAGCCGGGACGCAGCCTCTTACCTCCGCCGCGGCGGCCCCGCTCCTCGCCCGCGCCCGCCTCCGGGGCCGCGATCCCGCCGGCGGCGGCGGGCGCTGCAAATGGCTGCAGCGGCGCGGGGCCGGGGCAGCGCAGCCCGCTCCGTGCGGGCGGGGAAGGGGCTGGGCCGGCCTTTGTGCGCGCCCACCCCCCGCACGCAGCCGCACGCGCGGCTCGCCCCCTCGGCCCGCCAGCGCCGACCTGTTGCCTCGGCCCAGCTGCAATGCAGCGGCTGCCCGGGGGGGCGGCGCGGGCGGGCACCTGCGGGGCGCAGCCCCCGGAGCCGCGAGAGCCCGCCCGTGCCGCCAGGTGGAGGAGGCGCGGGCAGGGCTAGCGCAGCGTGCAAACGTGCCGCGAGTCGTGAGGCAGGGAATGAATGCAAACCCCCAGGCATCCCAGAGAGCCCTGACCCGCTTTCGGGGCCGCTCTTCCGACTGCGCGCCGAGAAATGAAGAGACGCTTCAGCTTGGAGGACCCGGGGCTCACTCATTCACTGGGAGTTATAGAGACCTCTCTCTCTCTCTCTGTATATATATAAACATTCTTGGTCTGCCCAAGAGAAATCTCTGCAGCTTGCATAATTTCTGGGCCATCACAGCTACTTCACTCTTATGCAACCACCCTTTATATGTCATTTGGTCCGGATCCCCAAGTCTTCCCTGACGTGCTCTAGATCCAGTCCTTGGGCTGATCCAAATGCAGGATCACAGTCTTAAGCCAGGAGGCTGCAACGCCCTACTGCCGCTATGCTTTGTTTCCAGAAACATTCTGGCCCGTAAGTCCCGTCTAGATTTTGTCGGCAATGATTAGCCGGTCTAAGTTGGTCCTTCTTGTTAGCATGTGGTTCTTCCCATGTCCCATTCCCATGGGGATGGCAACTTGGATGCCTTATTTGCCTGCTTCTCCGTTATCTTACCCTGCTGGGAGACCAGTTTTGAGGAGCCTTACAGAGCAACTACCTCGTCTTCCCTTACACTGCCTCCATCCAGGCATTCGTTCGTGGAGCTCCACCGGCTTTCTGTTGATGTAGCTGAGTAATCATAGTTCATGTGGTCCCAGCCAGACTCTCTCTTCCCTGCCCACCTCCCCATTACAAGCCTTACTATGCCATACTGGCCCTAGTCCAGTTAAAGACTTACATGCCTGAATAAATGTCAGCACTGGAAATCAATGGAAACAACTCATTTATAAAGTTATACCTGTGCTAAGTGCTTTGCTAGACTGAGCCCTTAAATTGTATTTTATCATTTAGTTATGCTGTGAGACCCCTATTGCATGGGTTTGATGCCCTTAAAATAAGTACCTGATTAAAAATAATAATAATGTACTGTGGCAGGAGACCTTAAATAACTAGGATGCAGGTGTGGTTAGAGTCTTTAGTCTAATGCTGAATTTCCTGACTTTTGCCCAATTCATATCCTTTATGTTTTTTGAGGGTAGGCTTCTCTAATGCAGTTTGTTCCTAGGTAGCTGGATGATGCTTCCATTAAGTACAAGCAGATGCATAAAAGCCTGCCAAACATATCTCTTCACATCATGGACTAATCTCCTTCCTGCCATTTTGTAGTGTTTTACATGCGGTATATCTCAAATTCATATTCCGACTGGAGAAGTGGTACAACCTGTCTAGCAGTTAGTAGCTATTTTCTTTTTTATGATCCTAGTCAGTCTTGTCATGTATGAAGTATTGTCTGCCCTTGAGATGTCTGAATTCACACTAATGAGTGTTATATAACCAGACTATGGTATCATATGTTAGAGCCTCTGTGTTCCTTCCAAATCACGCTTTTCAAGTATATCATAATTTAAAGTAATATTAGATTTACTAGACCATCTTCAGATTCAACAGTTATACCATATACCAAGCAGTGACTAAATGCACAGTAGGGCCATGTGAAATTTTGGTAGCCGTTTTATTTGGAGGTGTTTCAGCCCATTTTGGTGCCCAAAACACAGAATCCAAAACAAAATGGAAGGCTCCGAAACATTTCTGAAACAAAACGAAACCATCCAATGTTTCGGAAAAGTTTCGGATATTTCAGAGCCAGGCTTGCAGGGAAACAGAAACTAAGAGGGAGAGGGGCAGGTGGGGAAGGACTGCTCCGATATTGACATCTGTAGCTGGCCAGTGTCTGCAATCTGTCCCTAAGGTCTCTTCCAATCCCAGTGCTCTGGGGGAGGGACAGCAGCCTGCTGTCATCCTGCGCGCAGATCCAAGGTCCTGCACCCCCCAGGAGAAGTCCGGCACACCCCCTGCAGCCATCCCGGGGGACGCAGCCCCCAGATATGTGTG
Organism: Crocodylus siamensis; assembly: GCF_052110815.1. Taxonomy (NCBI): domain Eukaryota; kingdom Metazoa; phylum Chordata; order Crocodylia; family Crocodylidae; genus Crocodylus; species Crocodylus siamensis. The sequence goes on along the minus strand of NC_143395.1, from coordinate 37,665,874 downwards.
CGGGATGACAGCAGAGTGCCGCTGCCGGCTGGGCCCAGCGCCAGCACCCGAGTTTGCTTGACACAGCCCATGCCGGGCACAGCCAGGGAAGCCATGGGAGAAGCCCCCGTGGCTGCCCTGCCCAGCCCCATCCCCCATCCAGCCCCAGTCTCCTGGCACTTTAAAAAAATAAATAGTACCGCACACACTGGCTCTGGTACCAGCAATCATGGCCTCCAAGGGCTCATGTCAGAGCCCCCCTGCTCAGTGCAGAGCAGTGGGGGGCAGCAGGGATTGACCCCTCCCCCGTCTGGCCCCTGCATGGCAGCTGCCCCATGGCAGGGCGCTGCACACTGTCTGGGAGCTGGGGCCACTGGGGCTGAGCAATGCCAGGCCCAGCTCCCAGACAGTGTGCGGCACCCTGCCAAGCCACGCTGCAACTGCGCCATGAGGCAGCTGTTGCATGGGTGCCAGGCAGGGGGATGGGGGATGATCCCCGCTGCGCTCCATTGTCCTGCACTGCATGGGGGGGCTCTGCCACAAGCCCTCAGAGGCCCCGACCACCACTACCAGAGTCAGTGACTGCAGGGCTTTTTTTTTTTTTAAAGTGTCGGGACTAGGATAGGGCCGGCCAGGTGGGGGACTGGGCCGGGCAGGGTAGCCATGGGGGCTTCTCCCATAGCTCCTGCCACCCGGGGAGAGGCAGACAAAGCCAGAGGAGCCACAGGAGAACCTGCAGCCACCCAGCTGTGTCTGCCTCTCCCTGGCCGATCTGAATATCCGAAACAGCATTGAAACTGTGGAACAGATTTGGCCAAATGGAACAGAGCAGTGATCCGAAACACCAAAATGAATCACTGTCCTCTGAAACGGCCAAATCCAAAATTGAAATGAGGCCTAGTTCTTTTGTACAGCCCTAATGCACAGGTCTGCGCTGTGGTTTTCTGAGAAAATTTAAGTACAATGTATTGATGCAGATACATTGATGGCTTATACTCATTGTTAGAAAATGGCCAGTACATGACCCATGAAAGCACTGAAGGCTTAGATATTGCCCCTCTTCTCTGGGGCTCTAGAAGTCACCCTGTGTGTGTTAAAAAATAAGCACCTCAGTTCTGCTTTGGGAAGTGAGACCTAGAGGGTGAAGTTGATCATCAAGCAACATCAAGCAACTTTCTATATTTAAATGGAACTATGAGTGAAGGTAAAGACTTTTTATACCCAATGTAGGCTCCATTACCACTGTCAAATATCTCAAAGCTCTGCCAAACATTCCTGTAGTCTGCCTGGTGCATCAAAGGTGCAGACAGAAATAACAATTTTTGCCCAGTCTGGCCACAAAAAACACTTTATAGCTGTGACCAAACACAAGTGCATGGCTGCAGGCAATTTAAAAAATGGCTGATTAGGTGAAAATCTGATCCATCATTGCATGAGGGATCAGATAAAGATGTTTCAAAATGTAGCATCTTTTGTAACTGGCGTCTGGGGAGCTCCCAGCCTGGTATTGTTTTCAGAATGGGAAGGGGGAAAGGGAACATAGGTAATTCAGTGTGGGCATTTTTCAGCCCCTCCCCCTGGAGGGTGGGGAAGGTGTATTGGAGCCCCCCCTCCTCCCTCCTTCGAGCTGGGAGGGCTCCAATTCATCCCACCCCACCCTTCAACAATGGCTGGGAAGCCCCAAGAATGAGCTCCCTTCACTGCCTTTCCCCCCTCCCATTTTGGAAACAGAGACCACTGGCAGAGACCCCTGGCCATTGCTATGGGAACTGGTCTGCAAGCTGCCAGCCCACAGATTCCCCTCTCCCCTGGAACCAAGAGTGAACTTCTGTTTGGTCTGGGGTAAGTTTGTAACTCAGAAGCCCTTGCAAAAATTGTTCTGTTACAGCTGGGAGCTGCACTTCTGCCTGTACCCCAAATGTCCAGCAGAGCTCTAGAAATAAACTATAATTGCTGCTAAGCTACCAAAAGCTTCTGTGGTGTCTGCTCCATGATAGATATGAGTAGCCAGGAGGACTGGCTGCAAAAGGTGCCAGGACAGGAGGTGGCACATGATGAGAACAGAAGAGCAGAGCTAAGGACTAACTCTAATCTCTCACAGAAACTCCACCCAACTTCCATCCCTGCAGTTCTCTCCATCTCCACCCAGCCAGCACCTGCTGAACCCAACACTTGTAGACACCTCCTAGTAGCCAGCCACACACCATAGCTCTACTTGCCAAGTTTTTTTTTTACAGGTCTATATCCCATCCCTAATGGTGCTAGCTACAGGCTGATTTATCCAAAAGCTGATTTTCATAGATTTCATAGACATCAGGGCTGGAAGGGACCTTGGAAGATCATTGAGTCCAGCCCCCTGCCCAAAGGGCAGGAAGTCAGCTGGGGTCATAGGATCCCAGCAAGATAAGCATCCAATTTACTCTTGAAGATCTTCAATGTAGGTGCTTGAACCACCTCCGCTGGCAGACTGTTCCAGACCTTGGAGGCTTGGACAGCAAAGAAATTCTTCCTTATGTCCAGCCTGAAACAGTCTTGCAGGAGTTTGTGACCGTTCGACCTCGTCATCCCTTGGGGCGCTCTGGTGAACAAACGTTCCCCCAGATCCTGGTGGTCACCCCTGATAAACTTATAGGTGGCCATCAGATCACTTCTGAGCCTGCACTTTTCTAGGCTAAAAAGCCTCATAGCTCTCAGCCTGTTGTCATAAGGTCTGTTTTCCTGACCTCTGATGTTTAGAGTCAGATGCAAATTTAATCATTAAATAGCAAAACACTTCAGAGAGAGCAAAACTCGGTAGCTGTGCACAGTAGTCATATGACAGGGAGGAATATAATTTTGGATCCATTTTTGCAGTGTATCTGATTGGTGGCCTGATCACCCACACATCTCACACAGGAACACAGCACCCAGTTCCTCAAACGCATTTAGGAGCTGACTTCCAGTGATTTCAGTGGCAGTGCTTAGCATGACTAGACCTGAAAAAGAAATGACAGTATGCAACAGGCTTATAAGATAATTCCTTAGTGTATAAAAATAGTCCCAATTAGAAATGGAAGTGGAAGAAGTTACATACGTCTTGTCTAGCTATGCTGATAGATAAACTAGATACCAGCTGATCTATCTGTTTAGTCTGGTTCTTGGTTTGAGAAGTAAAAACCTCTGACTTGTGCTTCATAGTGAGACACTGCGCCTGTGGTTTCCCTTGCATCACAAAGGGGAAAGAGAAATTATACAGACTGTTACTAAATGGTATTCTGAGGCACATCCATTTTGCAGTCAGTGCTGTTACTGCAACATGTGCTGACAAACCGTTGCTCACTTTAAACCAGTTAGCTTGGGAGTGGCAAGCAGTACAGCCATGGTTATTTAGAGCTGAGTACAGTCTATCTGTCCAAGTATTTATCTTCTTGGGGGGGGGTTCCAGTCAGCAGTGAGTTCCGTGTTGACACAGCTACACTGCTAGTGGCAAGTGAGCCAGCTAGAATAGAGTGATTTTGGATTTATGTGAGGTGCAGTCATAGTAATAATCATAATGTAGACAAACCCATTGCACATCTAAGTAATAGACGCCTAGGATTCTCTACATAGGTATAAAACTAGCTTGCATTTTGTATTTTACACACCCACACCTTCTGGCTCTGCTCAAGACTTATATTATATATGAAGCCATAAGCACTGTGGGGTGGGTGGGGGGGTGGCATGTGCTCCCCCTGAGATTGGTCACCGCTGAAGCTGCCACCAACTTCTGCAAACGATCACCGCTTGCGACCCACCCGCTCCCTGCTGATACCGCTGCTGGAATCTCTAGGCAGTCCCCGCACACCAGCACCAGCATCTGCAGGCAGTCCCCACTTGCCATCCTGCTGCTGACACTGCTGCCGGTGTCTGCGGGCAGTCCCCACTCACCACTACTGCCAGCACTGCCACTGGCATCTGTGAGTGGTCCCTGCTTGTTGCTCACTGCCACCTACAAATGGTGCCCCTAGTCTTGGGAGGCACCAGTCGGTCATGTGTGAAGCCTTGGACATGTTATAGGTATATACTCATACAAAATATTCTAATATAATAAAGGGCTTAGTCTATCTGTCTGTCTGTAATGGTCTGGGCCAACTGCGCGTGTGCCACTGAGAGGGCGGGTGGCGCCTGGCTGTGCGGGCCCAGGTTGTACAGGCCCAAGTTTGAGCCGCTGCCAGGGAAGTTTCTGGTGGTGGTGAACATGCCTCAGCCACCTGAGCAGCAAGGCTTCCCCATGCTTCCCTGCCTGAGGGCGAAGGGCAGGGTCTTGGTGATGGCATCCCCCCCCGCCCATCCTCGCTGCTCCTCAGAACAGCTGGCAGGGAGGTGGAGGCAGTGGGCAGGGAGGGAGGGGAGTGGGAATGGGGCCCTGACAACAGCCGCCAGGGGGGAGGGAGGAGAATGGGATGGGATGGGGAAGCGAGGTGGGGGAAGCCCTACTGCAAGGCGGAGGCAGGCAGGGATCCCCTGTGCCGGAGGCTGGAGGAGGAGGCAGTTGTGGCAGAGGAGTCTTTACTGGGTCGGCCCTGAAGGCTGAGTGGGGGGCAAGGTGGAGCCATGTAAACGCCCCCTGAACTCCGTCATTCTTGATGGGCAATTAGCTAGTATGTCTATAACAGTGGGATAACGGTGGCATAATGCAATTGAACCAGCCTCTGCAGTGTCCTGAGGTCTGGTCCTGGGCCCAAGGTGAAAATGTAAAATCAACTAAAAAAAATCCTTGCTCTTCATTTTTTTCCTCTCCTTCCAATTTTAGGCCACTACATCCTTGTCTGAGGATCTTCTAGGTACTCTAACACATATCTGAGGGTTGGTTTGTTTCTCCCACTGTTGCTGGTTTCAAGTGTAAGAGACACAAAGAATAAGCTTTTTATATTTCTGCTGCACAGCCAAAGATGCCGACCTGAAGTCACATCTTGTTTAATCTTTATGAAAAACATCTACTTGCTCTAGACATATCACATAGTTATGTCACATAGCTTTACTTCTGTAAGTGTACATTTTATACTTACCTGATCTGCCATTGGCCTTCCGGGTTTACTGATTTTCATTCAATCTTGTGTCTGACCTAAATTAGAAAAATGAAAAGAGAAGGGCTAGGTGCATGTGTGTGCTACAAGTTAGTGTCTTAAAATAAATATAGCTATAGCAGCTAAGGAAGAGTGTACTGAGAGGAAGATTCTCTCCAGTGTGGGTTTTCACATTTTTGTGAATTAGAGCCATTAGAGACCCACAGATATAGTCAGTACTATTCACTTAAGAAAAAAAAAAAACATTATATGGGGATGGAATACCAGGCACAGGTATATATAATTACAAACCCTATTACTCCAAAACAGAAACAAGGTAGAATAAGTTTTAATGAATAAGGTTAAAACTATTTGAGGTGCAAATTGCTAGGTAAAGAAGAGTAGAGTGCATTACTTCTATAGTTCAGAGGTGTCAGACAGGCCAGCAAGGTGAGTGGCATCAGGGAGTCATGGGTCATTTGTACACGCCACAAAATTGGCCTTTGAAGTGGCTTAATTCCATTTTTGCATCGCTTTAATGGTACAGCTGTTTGCATGTGTTGGCAGCGTAATGTGCTTTAATGAAGACCTGTTTGCACATGTCGGCAGCGTAATGTGCGTTAAATGACTTCGGGACACAGCAAAATAAAACATCTCCAAGATGGTTTAGTTTGCTGCGAAGGGAAGCACCAGGCCCCGGGCATCTCAGGGGCTGTGGGACCCAGCGGCAACTTATGGAGGCAGGCTCCACTGAAGAAAAAAAAGTGTCCATCCTGATCTTTTTTTTCCTCCCGGGAGCCTGCCTACCTGCCTGAGCTGCCTGGGGGCCCGGTGCTTCCCTCCACAGCTGCGGTGCTCTCTGAGACTGCTCAGCCCGGTGCTTGTGGGCCGCTGCCACAGAGGGAAGCACCAGCCCTCTCCCGCTTGGCCCACCGGCAGCGCGCCCTCCCTTTCCCACCACCGGAGAGGCAGGTAAGGGTCAGGCCCAACCCTTGTGAACATGCCCTGGGGTTTTACTTCACCCTAAACTGAAGCAGTGTTTTTAAAGACCCACCACTTCAATTTAGGGAGAATTAAACCAAAGTAAACTCTCGTGGCATGTACAAATGCCCATGGGCATTAATGGACCCATCACTTATCCAACCACCACTGAAATACATCCCCAGTGGGGCTCTACACACCAGTATTCAGCAGCAGGCCCCACCCCCAGGAACCCTGCTGTAAGTTTGTTTGCCACTCTGCTATAGATGATTAAGTTAGGTAAAACAAACTTACCATCCCACCTTTTTCAAATAAGAAATATGAATTTAAAATAGAAAATAAGAATAATTAAATCCTTGCCCCATTTTTTCCTCATTGCAGTATATCTATTCACAAAATTTGCCCCAGTCATACCTATCCCTAGATGGTTTTTCTATTCCTTTCTCTTATAAACATCCATGGCTCAATTCCCTTCACTGAGAAAACTGCAATAGTTGAGAAATACCAGTAAGTTTCTTGTAAGAAAGTATTTTTCTAATAAATTAACTAACTTGTACTTCATAAATAGATTGACAGACAGCCACTGAAGGCCAGATGGAGATACTGTACTCACATTGCCTTCAATGGGAAAATTAAATGTAAAATGATACTTATCAAGAGTAAGATTTTTGTGATCTGCCCATAAGGGTGTTAATAGCAGAGGTATAAAGGCAGCGGCAGCACATGGGGTAGTACCGACTGCTTTGCATAGCGCGCCCTTAAAAACATGTTGGAGGAGCGTCCTTGTTGAGTGAAAGCATTTTTTGAGATTTGTGAAGTACCTCTCTGTCTACCAGCTACATTCATTCCTCTTCCCGCCCCCACCCCTCTCCTCCCAAACACACACATTTGTCTCTCACCCACTGACTCATCAATTTACATCTTCGCTGACTGGCTTTCTTGCATGCAGACCAGCCTCTGGCTTCTTTACTATTCATTCCATCCAGGAAGAGCACACACCAACTCCAGATGCTTCCTTAGCCTGATGAAGGGTATTTATACCCAAAAGTTTGTTAAAAAGAATTTTTAACTATATGAGTTGGTCTGACAAAAGAGATCAGATTTACCTGAAGAACCTTGTCTGCCTAAAGGATACAGAGACATTTCAGTGTGAAGCTTTAGCGTCATCACTCAAAAATTTTAATTTTCTCCTCCTGTTGGGTACTGAAGCATTCTAGCTCCCTCCAAATGATATCAGGAAGCAGTTCAGGGTGCAGAGGTAATTCTCTGGTTGCTAAGAGCCTTTGAGGAAAATACTATGTTTAATAAGCTTGAGAAAGAGGGAAAAACTACAAAATACTGAAAATCTCAACTTAGTTCTCTCATATTAAATAGCAGGCAGTCTTGGATGAAAGGCTTGCTATACATTCAAGAGGGGCAGGATTAACACAAAGATATTGAAAACTGCTAAGCCTAGGTGATGAAGGGACTTGATGCTAGCATTTTGAACTATAGCATTAGAAGCCCAGGTTCCCAAACAGCCATAGATGCTTGTAACTTCTAACAATACCCCCTTTCCTTATGGGCACCTTCCAGAGGACCTTGGACCAGGATTTTCATATGTGCCAGGGACTAGGACTAGGTCAGGGGCATGAATATTTTCTTCAGGTTTTCACGACCTGTCTGCAGGGCAATAAATAAAATAGTTCCCCCTCCTTCATTTGGACTTCAGGACTTGTGCATACTCTTCATGCCCCTACACTGTGATGGTTGGTGAGGACAGTATGCTCCTCTCCTGCAAGGAGTTTGCTACCTGTGGTTTTTAAAAAGATACATAAAATGTGAAATGAACCTTCATGGTATTGTTTAGGAGTCCGAGCTTAGAAGTCACAGTGTTGATTTATTTGATAATCTGGAAAAGACAGAGGAACTAGTGGTCCAGCTTGGTAGATAGTTGGGCAGATCAGAGATTGTATGCAACAGGAAACATAAGGGTGGCTTGGTGACCCTAGTCAGCCTGCTCCTTACTAGCTTGTAGATCTTCCTTCAGTTCTTGTATTTGATGTACATATGTAACCAAGTTGATGCCTGGTGGAACCGAAGATAGAGGTGTAGCTCTGGATGCTCACTAGCACAGAGACCAAGCTGGCAAAGAAGAGACTCCATTTTGTGGTGACATGAGGAGAGCTGTTATAGGCAAATTCCAGTGCAGGAAGGAGGGTTATCCAGCTGTCTTGATGGTCATTTGTGAAGCAGTATAAGTACTGTTCAAGGCTCTGGCTAACCCATTCTGTCTGCCTTTTTGTCTGAGCATGATATGCAGAGGTCAGATGTGATACCTTTACTAGCTAGAACAATTCCTTCCAGAACCAGAGACAAACTGTGCCCCTCTGTCTGACAGTCTCTCTGCTGGTAGATTGCAAAGTCAAAGTCCTAAACTCCTCCCCCACCCCACCAAAAAAAGTGACATCGCTGCAGAACCTCAAACTCTTGGTCACCCTTTCAGGACATGTATCCAGTGTCCATGATACAAGATTGCATCCTGGTTTTGGAAGTGACAGAGGGAGAGATTCTGGATGGCATGTTGATCCTGCCCAGAGACATCCTGGATTAGAGCCATTAGTTCAGGGTCCACTGTGCCCAGGACAAAATTCATGGGGTAGGATAGGTGAAAAGGCTTTGGGGCACAAGATACAGTGTTTTCTTCATCAGGAAAGAGCATCTGCCTTTTTGTTCTGGTTACCCAGGCAATATGTGATTACCAAGAGAAACCAAGTGAAAAACAGCACTCAGTGAATTTGATGTGGATTCATGTTTTGAACAGAATAAAGGTCATTCTAGGTTCTTAGGATCTGTGAGACTCTCAGTAGGGAACCTGGCTCCCACCAGGTGTTGGCATCCTTCTTCAAAGGCAGCCTTAACAGCTAGAAGTTCCTTGTCCCAGACTATGTAATGTCTTTCAGATGGGGTTAGCTTCCAGGAGCAGGAAGCATGAGTGTAGGAAGCTCCAAGGCTAAGCATGCTGCTATGCTATGACAGAACTGGAGGCTTCTGTCCCTACAGCCAAAAGTTTCACTGGATCAGGGTGAAGCGGGCAGGGGTAGAGGCAGATACTTGTTTCAAGTGTTCAATTTATATGGAGCCTCTCAGCTCCATGTAAATTGTACCTCCTTCTGAAGTAGGGAGGTAATGAATATCATTAGTTGAGAGGAGCCTAAAATATAACGTCTATAAATCAGAGGTGTAATAAGGCACCCTGGCACCCACAGCAGTGACAACTTCTGGCTGCTGCTGTGTTGCTGGTGTGGTTGTGCCAGTATGGCAGCAACTGATATTTTTCCAACCCCCTTTGTCCATGCAAACCTTATAGCCTTTTATGACCTGGTCACACACTGCCTTGACACAGGAGCTGAGGCTGATGTCATCTACCTGGATTTTAGGAAGGCCTTTGACACAGTTTCGCATCCTATTCTTATAGGGAAGCTAGCAGGCTGTGGAGTGGACGCCTACACAGTCAGGTGAGTGGCCAACTGGCTTAGGGACTGCACCCAGCGAGTGGAGGTGGACACTTCGTTCTTGGCCTGGAAGGAGGTGGGCAGTGGGGTCCTGCAGGGTTCAGTCCTTGGACCGGTGTTATTTAATATCTTCATCAGTGATTTGGCCAAGGGTGTGGAGAGCACCCTCTCCAAGTTTGCAGATGATACCAAGTTATGGGGCAAAGTTAACACACCAGAGGGCAAGAAGCAGATACAGGCCGACCTGGACAGGTTGGATCAATGGGCAGAACAGAATAGGATGCAATTCAACAAAGAGAAATGTAGGTACTCCACCTACAAAGGAGGAATCCCCAGCACACCTATAGGTTGGGGGATGGCCTTCGCAGCAGCTGAGGCTGAGAGAGATCTTGGAGTCATAGTTGACTCCAAGATAAACATAACCCAGCAGTGTAACGAGGCCATCAACAAAGTCAATCGCACCTTGTCATGTATTAGCAGATGCATGACCAACAGATCAACAGAGGTGATGCTCCCTCTCTATGCAGCATTGGTCAGGTGCAGTTGGAGTACTGTGTCCAGTTTTGGGTGCCTCACTTCAAGAGGGACATAGAAAATCTGGAGAGGGTTCATAGCAGGGCCACTTGCATGATTAGTGGCCTCTGTGAAAGACCCTATGGGGGAAGCTGAGAGATCTGGATCTCTTCAGCCTTCACAATACATGTCTGAGGGGAGACCTTGTAGCTGCCTATATGTTTATCAAGGGAGGACAACAGGGAATGGGGGATGCGCTATTTACCAGAGCGCCCCAGGGAGTAACTAGGAATAATGGATGCAAACTAGTAGAGTAGATTTAGGTTAGACAATTAGCAAGAAATTTTTTACAGTAAGGGTGGCCAAAGTCTGGAATGGGCTTCCAAGAGAGGTGGTGCTATCACCTAACCTGGACGTCTTCAAGAGGAGGCTTGATATTCACCTGGCTGGAGTTGTCTGATCTCAGTCCCCATTTCTGCTGGGGGCAGGGGGCTGGACACGATGATCCATTGTGGTCCCTTCTGACCCTACAATCTATGAATCACTGCAGCCACCTTGTCAGTCCATCCTTAGCTCCTCTGGTGAAACAACTGTAGTTCCTCTAATGAAATTATACTAAACCCTGCCTGTCCTGCAGACAATTAGCATAAAGCTTGAAACTGGTGCCACTCTAACACCAGGTGGTGCTGCTGAGGATCTGTAGTCTCTATTACTTCCTTAGCATTCATAAGGTTGCTGCCAAGAATCATAGTCTTGTCTACCCAATCTCTCTCCGCACAGGCCAAACCAAGATGAGGCACTGAAACCTCAGGGGTCACTCCTGATGTTGCTCTTAAAGGAGTTTGGTGTGGCATCCTTCTCAGCAGCATTCTCAAGGGTGTCAGGGAAGCAGCCTAGCCATAGGCATCCCTGAAGGGTGCTATTTGTCCACAGTCAAGTCAAGATTCAGTTACAGAACTGACAGGATCCACAGAGTGGCCTATAGAACTAAGTATGTGGTTCTGCCCTGTGGTCTCTCACTGACCCAGAAAAGTAATTTAAGCTCTCACCATCTGAGTTTCCTTATCTGTAGAATAGGAATAGTATTGATCTACCTCCTAAGAGGAATATTACTATGTAAGGCTCCTACAGTGCACTGAACATGTAAAACACTGTATACAGAGTGGGTCAACTCCAGATACTCACCTGCTGCTATACAAATTAAATCCTTTTCTCACTTTCATTAGTTCAGACTCATGTGCACTTTGCTTATATCCAAGTACACTTATTAGTTATTGGCTATTAGATGACAAGAAAGCCAAATTGAATGAGAAAGTAACAGTGGTTTTGTGGTTTAAATGCTGGAAGGGGATTCAGGAGATCTTTCTTCAGGTCCTTACTCTGCCAGATCTTGAGCGGAGGGACTGTGGGCAACACATTTCTTTTGTGCCCCAATTCTTTCCTTGCAAAATCTTCTACTGTAAGGCTTTGCCTGGATCTAATTAAGACCTGGGCTGATTCTATTTTGCATGTTAAATGGTACTCTCATAATGACAGGAATACATGGAAAGATATATATATGGCAGGGACACAGACAAGCTTTGGCAAGGAAAGAAAACTCAATAATTATCAACACAACAAAGACAAAAGATAGATTATAACAAACAGTAATGAATTAATAAAAAATCATTCTGTGAAAGAATCTTCAGTAGTTCTTATTCACAGTAGAGCAGATACAGACAAAAGAGGCTGAAATTTCATGTACTTTAAAATTATGCATTCTGGATGCAAGCTTCATGTCTGAAACTTGTACCGTAATCGTATCTTCAGGGCTGATTAACTATGATGGAATTATCAGCCAGAATCTGAAAACTTATTTCCTATATTAATATAAATCCCCTTACCACTCATTTTCATCATTAATGGATTTTGCAGTTACATTTTGCCCTCGATGCTGTCCAAACTTTGGCATTTTATTCCAGGAGGACAGTATGGTAGAGATTTTGCCTCTGAATCATAGTGCCAAGGTGTAAAAGCTGGTGTCATCTTCAATATCTGGCACCTAAGGATATTGTATTTGCTAGCAACTAGAACCCTAAAGCTGGAATAAATTTTAAAAAATATCTCTCTTCGGCATCTTAATCACAAGTCCTATATTTCCTTTGTGTGTGTCTAGTTGGTCTACTTGAAAAGTTGTCTGTTCTTGCTATATATTTCTGTGCACCATATGTTGTAGCCAGTAGGTTTTTCACTGATAAAATACTTAACCAAGAAATATATATGAGATTTTTTATTCACAGTTTTTTATTAAACATTTTGCTGAGTTTACTTTGGACATAAATACATAATGTTTATGGCTCATGTTATAACATAAACACTATTATTTGTTAGAAAACATATTCTGTTGTGTACTATAGTGGTTACATTATTTCCGCTTTCCTCCTAATATTGTTCCACGATTACTAAACGTTAAAGTGACATTAAAAACAAATTACAATTTACTTAGCAACATGGTCAAATACAGGTATAAAATTTACTTGTCAGCTGTAAAAGTACCTTTGGTTTGCATCTGATTTCAAAGCAATGTAATACCAATTAGCAGTAATTACAAAACAAACATCGCATGTTGTGCTTAGTTACTGGCTAGAGCTTGAATTCATAATGACATATAGTTTTATAATAAGCTGTAAAGCTTCTTTTTACCTCATAGCCTAATGATATTTATATAGTGCTTATTTGCAAAAATCTTATAAGAAATATAAAATCATAGGCCCAGCCCTGCTGCTATGGAACTCAATGGCAAAACTCATCGATTTTCATAGAAGCAGGACTGTGCTGTGTGTTTTTTTTTTATACCAGTTATGAATGCGTGACAACTGTATTATAGCTAGAATATATGGTGGCTGTCTCCTAAAACTTTAAAATACATTGTTGTACCTGGGCCATCACTAGATCTTGTGAACGCTCTATGAACTGGAATTCCAGTTCAGAGTGCAGAGGGTTTATGGGCTCAGCCCACAATCACCAGAAAGAGAATTGTGTAAATGGGTGCAACCCTTGAAACCTCACAGGCAGCCTCCTACACAAGAGAGGAGTGAAGAATCAGGCCCGGGGCCTTCAGTTTGCAGAGAAGCAAAGGGAAATCAAACCATGCATGATTTACACAGGAAAGCATGTCAAAATTCTTTTACTTTGAAGTAAACAATACTTAATAACAATGTAGTACGTTGATAAAATAAGCCAGGGACAAAACAAAATAAGCATACATCACAGGGACGGGCATGAGAGAGAACACAGGCCCCATTACTAGAACTGACCCTCAAGCCATGCAGAATCCCACCGAAGTCAGTGGGACTCTGTGCTGACACAAGGTCCCCGGTCACAAAAAAACAGATGGCAAGATTTGGGTCCTAGGTGATAATGGCACTGAAACAGAAGTTGAGTGAAGGATATGTTTTTAAATTTTCAATTTGGTACCAAGTGGTTTGTGTTTTTAAGGACTTTCTGGATTTTATTTTTCAAGCAAATGCTGTGAATATTTAGAGAACAAGTCCCAGTGAATCAGCTGTAGAATTAAATTTTAGGGCATCAATATTTCCAAAAAAAAAAAATATTGATTATTTTGGAGGTGTTTTATCTACTGTTAAGCAAAAGGATTCAAGCTTTTCTTTCTTGCACTGTTTAAAATTGGAATCAAATGTTTTGGAAAAGATACTGTAATCATGGGTGACACTGACTGTTTTAGATCAGAGTCTAAGAAATCTTAGTGAGATTAAGCAGTTTGTATTAAAAATGATGGACATAGTTCAAAGTATATGGAGTCCCCTTCTCTCCCCACCTCAACTTGGGGAATAAGAATAGTGCCAAAGTCTATGTCCATCATTCAGGCAATGGACTCCTCAAGTTACTTGCTTGATTCTGAGCAATGTAAACATCTGACATTCATTCCATGTTGGAAATGTGCCAGTCATATTTTATGCTCTTATACCACACTGATGGTCATAGGTTGTAGAGGTCTTAAGAAACCCAAATGCTGATAGTGCTACATTTACCTGGCCTCTCTGTCTCACACTACACTGACATGCAAAGAGGATGTCCCATAGCTTGCCTCTCATTTGGGTAAGCATCCATACTGAAGACTATGTACTTGGAGGTAGTCCTCTGCACTGTAGGCTTTATCTCATTTTTACCACAGAGGTGGCAAATCCATACCATAAAGTAATTTGACCTATAGACCCTCAATGAATGCACGCTTACTGAATGAACCTGCATACAACGAAGACTATAAGTTACTTGTTAGATAAGGCTATATGACCAAGTTCCTACTTGCAATCTGGCCACTCAACACTAAAAGAGTACCCAGCAACCACCAGGAGAGAATGAACATAGCACAGAGTCTGTTACACTCTGCTTTGAGTCCAGCTTTACTTTTATACTGTGAACTTGGAAAACGCTCTTCACCTGAAATTCTGTCAGGCTTAGAAGGGGCAAATACTTCTAAAAGAAGGCCACGTCCTTCCTGCATGCAAAGGTACACTAGAACACACATCGATCTACAGACATTTGCCTGTAGTCATGTGTGAAGTGCACATCAATTGATTTCCAATGCATACCCACACTGGTGATGTGTACTTCCCATAGGTATTGATATATTAATATGGTTTTATGCTCGATACGAACTCACTATAAAATTCACTGCATTTTAGTCTCTTCATTTTAGTTACTTTACTACTATTACAAAATGCAAGTGTATGCATTTAAAAAATTACACATATTTTCTATATAGTTTTGATACTGGAAGCACAATCCATTGCCAGCAATGGAACGAACATACTACAAACAAGTATACCAAGCAGTTGATTAGAATGCACAACTATTCTGTATCTACAATCTGAATTTCTGTTGCATTTTCTATTATTCCTAATCATCATGTGCAAAATCCTACAGGTATACAACATAGATATCATACCTATCCATGCTGATAACACACATTTTTGAATAATACTTTACTGAGCATTAGTAATTATTAGTGTACTTTTAATTTGTTTTGAGACACAGGGTATATCTTCCTGCTAAGTTACTGGCCAAAACCAAACATGCCTTATGGGATCATACTATAAATTACATAGCAATTTCCCAATTAACTCATTAGCTTAATTTGAATATTTGTTTAAAATATTTCCTAATTTGTTAAAATGTAGAGTGCATGCTATATGTCACTTTGAATAAAAAAATAGTGACTTATAGTGAAGCAAAAAATAGCATGTAAAATAGTATGTATTCCTTGCCCTTCACCCAAGTGCTAGTGATCATAAGTATGCAAATATAAAGGGAATATAAATAAAATGGAGATGCTAAAACCATTTAAAAGAGTGCTATATCCGTAACAGTTTAAGCTTCAGACACATCATCAACTAAATGTTTCCAATATCATAATACTGCAGCATGTTTTGAATGGTTGATGGTTCTACTTTGCAGCTGTTACTTATGTGATCAGTCCAACTTACTTCAACGGATTGTTCATCTGAGTAAAGGCAGCAGAGCTGGGCCCTTAGCCTGACATTCCCTGTAAGAAGATTACAGCAGAAATCTCTTTACATCAGAAAATATCTTTAACAACCAGAGAGTTTAGGAATGAAGTCAAATGACTTTGTTAAAAAAAAAAAAAAAAAAAAAAAAAATCACAATTGATCATTGTTTCAGTCACTCAGATATTTAGTAATGGAATCTGCCAAACCATCACAGAAGATACGAGTTCATCCTGTCTCTGCTGCTTGGACTTCTTGTTTACTCTTCTGTGTCCTTGACCTCCAGAAATAACTAATACTGAGCTTGCTTTCATTTTCTTGGATCTCTGTCTTTTATTTTTAAGAGAGATGTTTTGATCCTTTAAAAGCTCATATATGGTACTGTCTTCAGTTCTATGTTCCAGGGAATTTGATCCATGAGGTAATGGATCTAGGGACCCAGAAGATGAAGATAAGTCACTCGTTTGTGTAACAGATCCCACTGAACCTCCCAGCCAAACTCCAGTGTCCTGAATATTACTTAAGGCAGAACCCAGTCTCTCATTATGCAGAGCATTCTTTTGATCATCATCATTAGTTTCTGTGCTTCGAGGCAGACTGCTTCTGGATTTGCTTCTGTTTTTCTTGTTTAGAGCTGTAGCCATAATAAGGAATTTGACTGGACCATTATGTGCATGATAGGATACCATTCCCCTTCCTGAGACCAAAAAAAGAGAAGAAAAATGTTATGTAATATTACTCTTACTCACAGTGGGCCAATGCTTTACACAATAATTAGTGCATTAGACTAATATAACTTTGTCCAAAGAAGCATGTTCATTACCATTTTGTTCATATAGGTACAGAACTGAAACACTACAGAAATTACAAAAAAGAAAATGTACACCCAAGATGCTTTTGAACTGTAATACAAATCAGATACAATTTAGACATGCTTCATTCAAGCTGACATTTGGTTCATAATCTCTTACGTTGTTTTCTCTGTTTTCTCAACAGCATGAGTAAAAGAATCCTCAGCTGACTTGTTGTAGTTGGCACTGTCACAGCCTCAACATCGCAAGCTTTTCCCAACAATTCACAATGGAATATTTGTTTTTCAATTAATCCTACTCCAACCTTCTTGCGTAGCATAACCAAATCTATTCCACTGGAACAGAGCTCGCCTCACCCATGGAGCAGAGAGTCAGATTTGCCCTCACCAATGGCCTCGCATTTATAGGAAAATTGTGAATGAATTCCTAATTTAATGTTTAAAAAAAAATAAAATAAAATAAAATAAAAAATCAAACTGTGGGATACTGAATGGGAAAAAGAAAGATTTCATGGTATTAACCATAATATTGTGTCAACAGCAAACTGCTTAGGATTTAATCAAGAGTTAATAACTTGATGATGTGTGTATTTTTCAGCAACCAAAATAAGAGCAATGATGTTGCATTTTGCCAACTAAGCTGTAATTAAGAGACAGAATATTGATAAAAACATGGAATTTACCACAAAAAAACCCGGAAGGATGGAAGATTCTAGAAATTTTATGCAAAATACGACAATGCCATAATTGCTATTAGAGGAAGTGTCAGAAGTCAGTCAATTAAAAAAATAATAATCAATGCTCTGCTATTCAAATCCCCTTTACTCAACTTGCATATTATAAAAGTACATCTTCCCTAGATTTGATATAGCTAAAACTGAACTTTTTCATGCCCTTAGGAAAACAATCTTAACTAAAAATGAAAGGTAATAAGTTATAATGATGAAAACATAACAGAAGTGGAAAATGAGAGGTGCCTAAGGCAGAATTAAGGATTTTGTTTATTACATTAGCTATGCATTTCCATGTATTAGATCTATTTTTAAGGATTCTCCTAAACATTACATGTCATAGGTTCCCCCATTTTTATAAACCTTTTATTTCATAGACATCAGGGCTGGAAGGGACCTTGGGAGATCATCGAGTCCAGCCCCCTGCCCAAAGAGCAGGAGGTCAGCTGGGGTCATAGGATCCCAGCAAGATAAGCATCCAATTTTCTCTTGAAGGTGTTCAATGTAGGTGCTTGAACCACCTCCGCTGGCAGACTGTTCCAGACCTTGGGGGCTCGGACAGTAAAGAAATTCTTCCTTATGTCCCGCCTGAAACGGTCTTGCAGGAGTTTGTGACTGTTCGAC
Source organism: Crocodylus siamensis (assembly GCF_052110815.1). NCBI lineage: Eukaryota > Metazoa > Chordata > Crocodylia > Crocodylidae > Crocodylus > Crocodylus siamensis. The sequence goes on along the minus strand of NC_143395.1, from coordinate 37,648,210 downwards.
CTCATCATCCCTTGGGGCGCTCTGGTGAACAGATGTTCCCCCAGATCCTGGTGGTCACCCCTGATAAACTTATAGGTGGCCATCAGATCACCCCTGAGCCTGTGCTTTTCCAGGCTAAAGAGTCCCATGGCTCTCAGCCTGTCATCGTAAGATCTGTTTTCCTGACCTCTGATCATGCGCATGGCTCTCCTCTGGACTCTCTCAAGCTTCTCCACATCCTTTTTGAATTGTGGAGCCCAAAACTGGACGCAGTACTCCAGCTGCGGCCTCACCAAGGCCGAGTACAAGGGGAGAATGACGTCCCAGGATTTGCTTGAGAAGCATCTATGGATGTTCCTTTCTATGAAGTTACTACTGGATAGTTTGTCCCTTTGCTGAATATAGTAGGTTTTGTTTTCATTTTGGCAAAGACAAAATTATTTGGTTAAAACAAAAAAGTTGCAGACTGCTTAGATTATAAAGCTTGTCTCCTTCCCTCCATAACTCAGCAGCTCTGCTGGAGTTGTGAAATTCAAATGTAGCTGTGCAGAGGCCATATCTAGCACTCTTATTTAGCCTTGCTTATTGCAGTAGAAGTATTTGCAAAATGATGATGCTTGTGCTTCAGAAATACCAAAATAATGAATCTGAATTCTTCAAAATGTACCAAAATAATAATTGCTGTTGAAATAAAGAATACATCCAAATTTTACATTTCAAGGTCTCAATTTTGATGAAATAGGTCACAAAAAACGATTTACTGAATCAGGGGAAAAAAAATCACTGAATCTCCAAATATGCAAGCCCACACTTCCCGAATCTGGAAACAAACAACCCTCTGACTCCACTACCATTTCCCGTAACAATTAGCATTCCAACATGAGTTGTAAAAATAAGTGTACAGGGCAGCAACACTTCTCTTGTAGTGCAAGTGCTGTTACAACCTTGAACTACAGGTTCTCCATAAATTGTGAATTGAAGAACTACTATCTTGCTCTTTCAGTTGTTGTTAGATGTGCTGGTTCAATAAAGTAAAAATAGATATTGGAGATGTATTGTAAATCTAATTAAAATTAATATAGTTTTATGATAAAGCCTTATATCTATACAATATATAAAACAACATATATTTACTCAATATACATCAAATAGCATACTGAAGAGCAAAACCTTAGCTTAAAATTATCACACTCAAATACAATGAGTTATCTTACCAGTCACTTTTGGAATTCCTTGCAGACGAGGCACTGGTAACGCTACTATAATTCCCAGATTTGTTCCAACCAACAATAAACCATGGCATACTAGTAGACTGGTCACAGAAACACGCTGCTGTCCTGTGTAATTCAAAAAATGCTACATTACTGCATAGTCATAACCTCTGCCTTAATGACAGTAATCTATAGTTAATATGATAAGTTACACATAATATAATTATAGGGCATCTATACACATGCATCAAGGTTGCCCTGATCCACTGTAATTAAACCGCATTGGAGCAGACTCAATTAATCAAGTCTGTTGGAGTGTGGTAATTTTCACTCGCCAGCTGACTACAGCATCACATGTCAGCGTCCCCGTGCTGAAAAATGGTGGTGGGGGCAGTTTAACTAAAGCTTGTTTGACGAGCTTTAGTTTAAGGTGCCCCGCCACCATTTTTAGGACAGGGACACTGATACATGTGATGCTCTGGGTGCTTTAATTAGAGTGGCTCTTGGATCCACTCTAATTAAAGCACCCCCTCTCCCACCTACTAAACCATGTGTATAAACACCCATAGGTTCTGAGTCAGCAAAGCATCTAAGTAGATGCTTAAGTATTCTTATGTATCAGCTTCACCTACATGCTGTGTAACTGCACCAAAACTTCTGAAATGCTGTAATAATTCAATTTTATTGTGCTAAAAACCACCAAATTCCAGTACAAAAAGCAGCTTTTAAAAATAGGTTACTTTTACATATTCTTAGTAGCAATGCTACAATGCATTTTACTATATACAATGGTGGTATATAATTACAACATTACACTGAATTCAAGGCTCAACACTATTCATATTTAATTGACACAACTGCTTTCCCTTTCCTTTTCCATTTCTGAAACAACTTAATGCTTTGGGAGGTTATAGTTTTTATTCTTTGAAAACAAAGAGGGTTTAGCTCATGATAAAAAACTAAAAATAACTGCTTAATACAGTCTAACTGGCCATTTCAAAAACTTAAATTCTCCTAAATGGAAACTAATTTCTTCTATGATGAGGAGTGAAACTGTGCCGTGAATTAGGAACTGGCCGAGACAGAAACAGTATGAACAAAGTTTGTATCTAGTAATCTCAAAATAAGATTTATGATTACTGATTAAAATACTCAGTAACACTCTGAAATAACACGTGAGCATTAATAAGGCAAGGACGTCTGCAGATGACTTTTATTGAGGTTGCTTAGGGCTGGAGAAGATTGTGGCTACATCTAACAGTTGGGTGAATTAGCAGCATGTATATCAAACCTACTTAGAAATATAAATTAAGCATAATGAAAATTCCAAGACAATCTAGATGTTAGTTTCTCTCCATCTGGCTGATAGTAAAAACTCTTACTGTTTTTAATAATCATAACACTGACGTTCCCCTGCTGACAAGGAAATAATTATGCATCTTGCAAAGCTTTGGGGTTGTTTTAGATTAAATATAATGTACTTGATTTCCAAAGTGGCACATGCAAGAATGCTTCTTCACAGCTCATCAGAGGGACAATATTAAAGGAGACTGAAAATGCTACCACTGCAGCCAGAGAGTGGATGACACTGAGGTGATCACAGCTGGATGAAAACAGAGTGCAGCAGATATTTATCATAGGAAAAAAAACATCAGACCCCAGAATAATGCCACAGGCTACAGCCTTGATCTGTTAGTCAAAATGAAGGCAAATCAAATCATATTTATTAAACAAAAGGTTATTATAACGAAGGACTACAATGCCAATTACATATGATGTCACCTGATCCATCTCAGTCAGCTAATATTGCCATTACTTTGATGCTCAGATATTTTGCAGAAGTGTCTGTACACTTGTGTTGATTTTAACAATTCCACAGCTTTTAGAAGCTCAGTTAGAATGAGCACAAACTGTTTCGATTTAGCCCTTACATGAAAATAGAAACAAATCCAGATCTAGATACAACTATTTTTTTTCAATTATTTTTATAGTGAATCAAAAATTATCCAAATCCTAAAGCTACTGAAAGCTTCTCTGGTGTCAAAAACCCATGTTTTTCTGGCCACTTGACACACATCAGTGACAAAAAGGTGACATCTTCCTGAGCAGCAGCAAACTTCCAGTTGCTACTCCTGCACTGCCACTAGTGCTGTGCCCTCTTCTTTTGCTGAAGCCTCAGCCAGAACTGCTGTGGGGAAGGTGTAGGGTGTGGGAAGGAACAGTTCTGCCCAGGGCACAGTACTGGCCAGTTATACTTCTGGAATCAAGATCTGCAGTTTGTGGCTTAGCTTATAGGCAATGCATACAAATCAATGTTAGTACCAACAGAACAAACTGGTGGCCAATTTTACTCTTCTTAAGCAGTCTATTGGGAATATTGCCCAGCTTCATCTTTGTAATCCTTGCAATACATTCGCTAGGTGCTTTACACTGAAAGAAAAATATCAGTGCTTGTTCTCACACAGCAGCCCCGAAAGGACTGCCAACTACTGATTTGCACCTGTGAAGTAATATTATTGTTTCCATATGTGAAAACAGCAAGTGAGTATAGAACAACCTGGAGTCTTAAATACAGAACACAACACTAGGCACGAACCATTGAATGTGAGGTCAAAAGAAAAACTTCTAGCTTTGAATCCTTGGGAAAGCAGGAAACATCTGCATCTGTCTTCATACTGCAGAAATAACTGATGATAACTCATAATGATAACAGTCACTTATTAAAAATATTCATGTGCTGCTTTCTATTGTGAACATTTTGACTTCTATCTTTTTATTACAATGCAGTGTTTTGTGATTTTAATTTTATCCATTAAACACTAAAGGGAAAAATGAGAAAGAAATGGCTCTTGATCAACTGGATGCGTTCTATCCCCTAAGCAAAGGAAAAAAAATATAACCCAGTAAAGATCAATCAAGGGAGAGTGATAAGCATGTAAGTAAAACACTATTATAGTTAAAGGAAAGTTCTCCAATGAAATGGTACCCATGGAGAAATGAAATTGCTAAAGGTGCAAGGGCAGCTTAATAACACTCAGGTTCTTTACAGGCTTACACACATGGTGAGTTTTGCAGGACTCTACAGGACTGCAGCATCAATCTTGATCTTCCTCACATGTCAGCTTCTGATCCTGGCTCAGCAACAGAATTTGTGCATATGCCCCCCTCACAGGGCCCCACTGAAGTGAAGTCTACAAAGGTGCAAGGGCAAGTCTTTACATCCAATGATTAGGCTCCACAAGCAAATTAAACTGTCTTAAAAACCCTATGCTACTGCATATTTAATCAGGCAGTCTGAACTGCTCTCCCTCTTCTTACTACTTGGTTATAACAAATTGACGTAATGAAGTATTGTGTATGTGTGTGCAGGAACTTCAAATGAAAAAAGCAGAGTTTATTTTTTACAGAAAGGAAATGAGGAAATGTTGTTCCCTTTCTCATCAGTTTGCAGGAAGCATGAATGTAACAATAGGAGATGAAAAACAGAAGTTGCCTGTTTGTTCAATAGGTAAAACCTATCATCATACATAAGAGAAAAGAAATCAGACATATCAGAGTAAGCAGAACCTCTCTAAAAGGGCAACTCAGTTAAAGATTAAAAATAATAAGTCTGGTGAAGATAATGCATTTAAGGATATTTACATGCTTAAATACCAGCATCCTGTATTAAATAATAAAATATTAAATGTGACCTTAACACTTCTAAGCTAGTTGGTGGAGGTATGAACTGTGTACAGCAGGATTTTTAATTATTAATATTTTAAAATATGTGAATTAGAGCACATGTATACTAACCACTGTGCATACATGATCTGGGGCAGTAGCTGGGCACAAGCTTTTCCTACCTGGGAAAATACGTAAAACATTAGCAACAGTTTTGTCCATATCTATTTATTTATTAGATTTATGGGCAGCCCTTCCCAAAATAGCCTTGGGCACTTACAAGAAATAAAATAACTAATACAAGCAGTCCCCAGTGTCTTTTCCTAATGACATCTGCTGGGAGGGCAGTACAGCAGTGCACAGGCAATCCAGAAAGTTTTTGGAGAGCTCTGAGGACAACTTCTCAGTACAAGTGTTGGAGAGGCCAATTAGGCATCTTCTTGACTTGCTCTCACAAACAGAGAAGAATTGGTGGGGGATGTAATAGCGGACAGCAACTTGGGCAGAAGCGACCATGAAATGATTGAGTTCAGGATCCTCAGGAATGGAAGAAAGGAAAGCAGCAGAGTACAGACTATGGACTTCAGAAAAGTGAAATCTGACTTGCTTGGGAAACTGACGGGTGGGATCTCCTGAGACACCAGTCTGAGGGGGGAAAGAATCAAGGTTGTACTTCAAAGAAACCTTATTGAGGGTGCAGGAATGAACCATCCTAATACACAGGAAGAGTAGGCAAGTATGGCAGAAGACCAGCTTGGCTTAGAAAGGAACTCTTCAGTGAGCTAAAACACAAAAAGGAAGCTTACAAGAAGTGGAGACTTGGACAAAACTAGGGAGGAGTATAAGAATATTGTTCAGGCATGCAGGGATGAAATCAGGAAGGCCAAAGAGCAATTGCAGTTGCAACTAGAGAGGATATGAAGGGTAACAATAAAGATTTCTACAAGTATATCAGCAACAAGAGGAGGACTAGGGAAAGTGTGGATCCCTTACTAAATCGGGAGGAAACCTAGCAATAGATGATGCAGAAAAAAGGATGAAGTACTCAATGCCTTTTTTTACCTCAGTCTTCACAGGCAAGATCAGCTCCTAGACTACTGCACCTGGCTGCACAATTTGTAGAAGAGGTGAGCAGCTGACAGTGGGAAAAGAACAAGTTAGGGACTATTTAGAAAAGCTGGACATGCACCAGTCCATGGGGCCAGATGTGATGCACCCGAGGGTGCTGAGGGACATGGCTGATGTGACTGCAGAGCTGTTGGCCATTATCTTTAAAAATTAATGGCTATCAGGAGAGGTCCCAGATGACTGGAAAAAGGCAAATATAGTGCCCATCTTTAAGAAATGGAAGAAAGACAATCCAGGAAACTACAGGGAACTGGTCAGCCTCCCGCCAGTTGCTGCAAATCATGGAGCAGGACCTCAAGGAATTAATTTCTAAGCATTTGGAGGAGGTGGTGGTGGTTAGGAACAGTCACCATGGCATCACCAATGGCAAGTCATGCCTGAGCTCCCTGATTCACTTCTATGATGAGATGACTGGTTCTGTGGATGCAGGGAGACCAGCAGATGTGGTATACCTTGACTTCGGCAAGGCTTTTGATAAGGTTTCCCACAACATTCTTGCAAGCAAGCTAAGGAAGTATGGATTGAATGAACAAACTATAAGGTGGATAGAAAACTGGCTGGATCAGAGGGTACTAATCGATGGCTTGATGTCTAGCTTGCAGCCAGTGGCATCCAGTGGGTCAGTCTTGGGGCTGGTTTTGTTCAATATCTTAATCAACAATCTGGAAGATGGGCTAGAGTGCAACCTCAGAAAGACTGAACATGACACCAAGCTGAGAGTAGTAGATAGGCTGGAAGGTAGGGCTAGGATGCAGAGTATTCTAGAGAAATTGGAGAATCAGACCAAAAAATCTCATGAGCTTCAATAAGGAAACAATTCAAAGCCCTGCACTTTGGATGGAACCATCCTGCACCAGTACATGCTGGGGGCTGACTGGCTAAACAGCAGCTCTGCAGGAAAGGGCCTGGGGGTTACAGTGGACAATATGTTGAATAAAAGCCAGCAGTGTGTTCTTGTTCCAAAAAGGCTAATAGCATACTGGGCTGCATTAGCAGAAGCACTGCCAGCAGACTGAGGGATGTGATTATTCTTTATGCAACTCTGGTAAGGCCACATCTGGAATACCGTGTCCAGCCCCCGCTCACCCCCCATTCCCCTACAGAAAGGATGGTGACAATTTGAGAGAGTGCAGCAAAGGGCAACAGAAATTGTTAAGGGCCTGGGGCACATGACTTACCAAGACAGACTGAGGGAACTGGGTTTATTTAATCTGGAGAAAAGACGACTAAGATGGGATTTAATAGCAACCTTCAACTACCAGTAAGGAGGTTCCAAAGAGGATAAAGTTAAACAGTTCTCAGTGGTGACAAATGGTCTTAAGCAATGGTCTCAAATTGCAGCAAGGGAGGTTTAGGTTAGATATGAGAAAAAAACTCTCTCACTAGGCGGGTAGTAAAAAACTGAAGCAGGTTACCGAGAAAGACTATGGAATATTCATCCTTAAAGGTTTTCAAGACTAGGCTAGAAAAAGCCTTAGCTGGGATGATAGAGCTAGGGATGGTCCTGCTCTGAGCAGGGTATTGGACTAGATAACCTCCTGAGGTCCCTTCCAACCCTCATTTCCTATGATTCTTTCCTTAAAAGAACAATAGTCTACTCCTGATGCAAGTCAAGGAGTTCCACCCTCAGTTTAAACAAAGAGATGTGCTTTAGGTGCTGAAAATCCCAGTTTGTGACTTTACTGTGTTCACTAGAAGACTGTCAATTAAATAGGTGTTATTTTAAAATGTACAGGAAAGTAACACTTCTTGGAGTTCCTCCTTCCCCCAGCTAGAACTTCTGTAACTCAACCCAGCCATATGTCAATAAAACTACAGACTTTGCTGCAGGGAGCTTCTTCTAGGTGTAGCAGAGAAAAAAGCTTTAGAAAACCATCATTATTCCCCAGAGCAGGTACATCACAATAGCTTAGACGCTGGTTTCATCTATGTCAGTTGACTATGTAATGGCCTATACACCCAAGCATAACTAGAATGCATTTTAAGTTTTCAAGGCTTAGATAAGGTGGGAGGCAGTGACATAGCAAGCAGCTTCTTCAGCTGAGTGCTCTCCTGTAGTGGTGACTTCCTCAGCCTAGTCATTCTTGTGTTTTCTGTGTCCTTAAGTGGTGTAAAAGGATAAACAACCAAACCATGGAGGATTCAGGAGAATTCTCTCAAGAACATGAAATTATTCCTTCATATATACTCATTGAAAGGTTTCTTTTTCCTGCTATCACTCCTAAATGTAAGTTATGAGGCACTTCCAGGGCCAGAATTAATCAAAATGCTCAATATAGAAAACGCAACACTACTATTGGCTCAAGTTTGCTTTGTCTGTCTACTACAATATCATTAAACTCTGGTGACAATCACTTCACAACATCAGTTCACTTAATTTTGTGCTTAGTATTCGGCACTGTGTTGCAATGTTATCTTGTCCAAGGTAGTGAACAGGCACATTCTTTGTGGTAGGAAAGGCAGGCAGTTAAGGCAAACATTTAAAGTTGTACGCATGTGGCAATAAAGTTATGTTCAGCATTCATTTTAGTGTTGCTTTAACAGAACTTGTTATTATTTATATAAAGTTGTTATTATGGCTTCTTTGTCTTGCTGACAATGTAGCCCAAGGAGTCCAGATATTTGACAAACCTGTGACACTGTACTCTGTTCTAATCTGTGAACGTTCTTTTTTCAAAGGGCGCATCTACACAAGACACTATGGCAACGTAGCATTGGCAGGCACAAACCATGATGCTGACAACACTGCGCAGTAGCAGTGAACTACGTTGCTGTAGCTCATCACTGCGGTGACGCAGTGTCTAAAAATAACCGTGTGTCACCAAGACTGAGCAGTACTTGCACTTGGCACTTTTATTTGGTACTGCAAGTACTAAATGATTCTGCAGTACCAAATGTGCAGGCAGAGGCACATGTATATGCACCCAAAGGCACCTTCAGAACATTTCTAGATTTAGTAATTTCTTCCTCTCAAGTTCAGTGAGCTTCCTTGTTGCATGCAGAGGGAAGTCTCATCTTGGGCTGCTTTCTTAAATCTGAAAACAGCTTCCTTGTAGTACATCAAACCTCTGATTTTACAGCACAAATTTAGCATTTGAGAATCCATTAAAATTCTTCAATACAACAAATTACAGGACAATAAGTCTTCTAAAAATGCAGTACTTTCACTCTGGTTCTGTTTCATATTTCTCTTTACCTTCCATTACATTACAGTCTTATATGTTCTTCAGCTGTTTTTAATTTTAAATGGCCTCTCACTATATTTATTATGCAAGCCTCCTAAACCCCTGTCATCTATGGTTTTTTACTGTAATATAGTAGGATCCTGAAAATAAGCCTAAGAAATGCAGCTGAATAACTGAAATTCACTGCATGTTTGGAATGGACTTTTCTATAATGTTTCCTCTACAGTTCCACTCTTGGAAATGCCTTGAGTTCACTAGAATGTTTTTCATAAGCGAGAAAGAAGCTAAGCAGTGATAAGAGTTAAACTAGAGTATGTATGACAAGCCAAATCTCTTTCTTAGGAAGTTACATCAATTTGTTATATTATCAGGGAAATGACAACTGAAGCAAAATATTTTTCAAGATTTGTTTTTTCATTATGCAGGGGCAGAAAAATATTTTTCATTTTACCATAAAGAAGCAAAGTCATCAAGGCTTTCTTTCTATCAATAGTAAGAGAGATTAATTTGGCATTACCTCTTTTGTTCACACCAGTTTTTATTCCTTTGCACAATTAGGGCGAATTAAATGAAATGACCTATTTAAACAGAATGCAAAGAGAAAATAGCTGATTGCTCATTAGTGGGAGTTGCATGCAAGCACTGTATGCTAGAATAGACTGTAAAGAGAGGTACTAACATGACCATTTACAAAGGAACTTTAGTTTAAAGCTAGTGCAATATCCAGCATGTAGGGTATGAAGATAGGGTAGGAAGAATGTTTATTTTTGGGATCTAAAGGTTTATATACCAAAATGTTTTATATACTAAAATGAACACTGAATTTGTTTAAGAAAACAAAACAGTTTTAGTGCTGAAAACTAAGTGCTGGTAAAATCATATCACTGCAGCAGGTTCATTCACTGACAACAAGATCTGGTCCTAGCGTGAGTTGTACATATGAGTCCACAAATACAAGTGATATGAATACTATCCTTACCAAATTTACAGAGAAAGAGAGAGCTGGAAAGAACAGGAGTTCCACCTTTTGGAATAGCAATGAAGCACTTAGGACTGGGAAAGTTTTAGCAAGCAGACATAGTGAAAGAGATGAATAACAAGTGTGTACCTAAATTCCACTTCAGTAAGGCACACAGTGAGATTTTAGGCTAAATTCTGGTGTTTCACTTCAGCCAATTCTTTTGTCCAAACTTCTAATAAAATGTGAAAAAATGAGAAGATAACATTGTCTCCTTAGCATACTGCTTTTTCTGAGCTCTATCAAAATCCATTCTAATGTACAGTGCCTGCAAGTAAGTGCCACACTGCAGGAAACTAAAGGATGATGGTACCTAAGTCATGGCCAGTTCCTCCTGTATCCTTCTTCAGTGTCTTCCTCTCTTTTGCTGCTTCTTTTCCTGGCACTTCCCAGACTTCCACTGCCTAAGTCTCTTCCCTCTTGTTGCCTCTTGATTTCCCAGAAAAAAGATTCTCCACTGTCTTTTCCAAAGGCTGAACATTACTTCCTGCTTGCTTTCCAATTCCAGTTGTCCCTCTCCCACTCCGCATATTAAACTGTGGAGTTCTGGAAAGCCCCTGGTGTGAATGTTTACAGAGAGTATCCTTCGCATCCCTAATTCACACACTGTCTGTTGTGGAACTAATGTTTGCCAGCATCTGCAAACTTTATTTAACTAGTACTGCATACAGTTGCTAATATGAGCCCATATTTTCCACTTACTCTCCTGGTCCTGGAAGGCAAGAGCAGGAAACTGACATAGGCAAAAGATTATTTGGAGCAAGGGCTGTCACCTCTTAAGTTCCACTGTAAAACCATGATATTTTTTGATTAAGAAATTAAACTAAGCAGCCACTTGATTTTTTTTATTAGCAACAATCATTTTTAGGCTAGGTTTAATTTCCAAACTGTTGTTATACATAAGGAGATTAGAAACCTTTAAAAAAATATGACTAGGACTGGACTGCAATTCCAGCCGCCTTTCAAATAAAAGTTAAGTGTTCCACGTGCAGCTTTGATCTGTGATCCTGATAACAAAAATAATAGGAAAATGGTTCTATTGTGTGTCACCTGCTATTCAGTTCTAACAGGAAAATTAAAACATTCTCTCAGATTGAGTTAAGGTCTTCCTGATCGGATGAGTGGGATAGGCCTAATGTACCTGTAAGCCATGTACTTGCATGCTAGGGCAGATGACAGCTGATTTTTTTCCGGTGTAAACTGAAACTAACTGGACACATCTACATGTACAATTTATGAGACTGAATATACTCCACCTCAATTTGAGCTGGAGTAAATTATTCTTGACGTCACAGTCCATATGTGCATTTAAGTGCAGTAATTTACTGCAATGCCAGATACCACTTGTATCTGACAGGACTATCCAGCAGTGCAGTGAATTAATCTACTGCAGCCTAATTGCTGTGCCCATGTAGACAGTGACACTTTACTGCTCAGCAAAGTAGTGTGATGCACAGTAAAGCATCTCATGTAAACATGCCCATTAAGAGCTATACTAGCTTAGTCAACAGCTTCTGTGCCACGCACCTCTAAGCAGGTAGCAGAGATGGCTTAATGAGGCATTTTTTTATACAAGCGATTCTCAGACAGAGTGCTGCAAGATCCTTCCAAGCATGCTGCAGTGCCAGAAGGTAAGCAATTGCTTCTCCTCCTGCCAGGTACCCCAGCATACGACAGGCAGGTGGCACCTACTGCTGCTTACCACCAGAGGGCAGTTGCTGTGTTCCCAGCAGTGCACTCTGCTGCTCACGTACAGGTAGATGAGCAGATGCTGGGCCAGAGGGCCACACTACATCCTGGCTTGTCTTCTGTTCCTCCCATGCCCCCAGGACCAGTGGGAGCGGTCATGGCCGCATGGGGCTCTAGTTGCTGGTATGCGAGTTGCTGGAGGAGCAGCCACAGTGGCAGGTATAATACAGACCCCTCAGGTACAGACCGGGGACAAAGAGGACAGACAGCAAAAAAAACAAAGCAAGGTATGGTGAGGTCCTGTCCCCATTACCCTTTCCAGGCACCAGCTAAATCCTAGTTCAATGGTTCTCAACCAGGGTTCCATTAAATTCTGAAAAGTTATAGAGAGGTACCTTGAGGCTAAAAAATTTGAGAACCACCATTTGCATAAAGAGGATCCTTATCTTCATATTGGGGATCCTGGGACAGACCAATGGTTCTAGCCTGATATTCTGTCTACCCAGGGGTGAATCCCAGATGGTTCAGAGGAAAGCACAAACATACCATAGTACATCTAATTACTCTGCCATCATAGAATAATGGGGTGGTGGGAGAGAGAGAGAAGTATTTTCTGATGGCAACTGGTTATGAGCTTCCTTCCTGAAGTATGAGGTTCAGTACTTTTGAACTTTATCTTAGCATAATTGTGAATGCCCTTTGTAAAAAGCTCATTGCTATTAACGACCCACTCCAGCAAAACACTGAAGACATGTTCAACTTGAAACGTGAGAGAAGTTCCGTTGCCACCGCCTGGCACTTAGTTACACAATTAAAGTCAAGCAAGTGTTCAGCTGGGTTGAGGCCTATAATATTCAGCTCAATAATATGGCTTCCTCCAATGTGGAGTTGACAGTTCAGTAGTTCACTGAATCCCTGGCACTTGTGAGCGGAGAGAAGAACTGAACCAGCTCTTCAGTTCCTTAATAGACGATATTTCTGCCAACTTTTCCGAGCTAATACTGATGTGCAGACAAACCATCTGGTCATAACCACCTTAGCTGCATAGTTGAGATTTAAATATAGATTAAATGCACAGTTTGCACCTAGGCTTCTGGTTCATATGTGAGAGTTACAGTTACTGAGCAAAATCCAGATTGAGATCACATTGTACAATGCAGTTACCTGACAAAATATTGTAAATAGGAGTGGCAATATTAATATCCTGGAGGTGTTTCAGAGTCTCAGTGTGGAACAAGCGGAGCGTAGATCCAGATGTGAATGCAATCCAGATTCCTACTCCAGCAACAGCCATATGTGAGATCACCATCCCCTCCTCTTGATGAGCTTCAAAATAGTGCTAATAATAAAAAAAGACAAAGCAAGTATAACAGGTTCAAAGCCATATAATTCATTCTTACCTGTAAGCTCCTGTATTGTATAGAGTGCCATGTAGTCTCACTCCCTTTGCCCTACCAAGGGTAAGTCTTGCCCCTAAAACTTTACAGATGCATACCCAGTAACTTATTTTGTTTGTAAAAAAACAGCAAACATGTTGGGAATTTGTTTTTCTTCAGAGCAATCCTGCATTTCCACATCTGTCTTTTCAAGAAAGAACACTAGTGTAGAAAAGTCTGCTGAGACCAGACTGTTTTTTGCCACTGTGCTACCTGAGAGCAGAGCTGCCACCAGGAGGATATCTGGTAAGACTCCTCAACATAAACACAGATTGAGTTTGGGTGTGTAACAAGTGGTGATCCTGGGGTTGGTCTGAATGTTGGCCTGCCCACTTGTTTCAGGGCAAACTGCCTGCCTACCTTGCCTGCCACACCTTTGATATTAATTAGAAGATGATAACAAGGCAGGACAATGCCTATTTACTTGCCCTGATGCCAGGGGCCTATACATGGCTCCAAACATCCCCTTATACCATGTCCCATGACTCGCAAATGGAATCCATGGCCTAATGCATGGCCTTAGCTTGTTTGGCGTAATACCTGGTCTATAAGCCTGTGCTCTCACACTGGGACCTGCACTTCAGTGCTTCATGTTGGGACCCTCACTCCCACGCCCTAACACTGGAGCTTGCAAATTCTGTGCCCCCACACTGGGCTCTCATGCAATCAATCGGAGATCCTAGCCCCTCCCTTTTCCTCAGACTCCCTGCCTGGATAAGGACCATCTTGGTCCCCTCACGCCCCTACACTGGGGCCTCATCCCCTGCCCGACACTGGGCTGCAATCCCCTTAATCCCCTTGCCTGAGGAGCTTCACACTTAGCTCACTCATAGGCTTAGGGCCCCATCCCCCTGGAGCCTCGCACCTGACTCCTTCATATGCCTCAGGACTTGCAGTGAGCCTGGGTGCTGCCTCAAGTCCCTTCCTGACCTGGGCCCTGCCTCAGAACTCACTGTGAGCCTGAGCCCTTGTTATGTCTTTGGGGTGTGCTCCCCTAGCCTGCCCCCTCAATGGGGTAACCCGCAAGGCAGTAGGGTTCCTGGTGCCTGAAACTCATCCTTCAATGGGGAGGCACAGATGTGGCATTTCTTGGAAACTGCTCCATCACAAGCAGTCACACCTCACCATCCAGCCCTGGGTGCTGTTTTAGGTCATGTCCCAGAACCAGTGATGATGCACAGGGGGTGCACATGCGTTCACTGAGAGCGCTGGTGCACCCCTGACAGCCAGCATTCCCAGGCAGGGGGGGCAGGCGAGAGTGCTGGTGCTGCCCCTAAGAGCACCAGCTGGGAACTGGGGGCGCCAGAAGAAGTAGTTCCCCCCACAGTTGATAACACTCACCCAGAAGTGCCAGTGGCATGCTGCTGTGACTTGTGGGTTGGTGGGATTGGCCATGGGGGAGCCCCCACTCCGGTCTGCAGCATCTGCTGCACGGGAAACCCACCACCTCTGGTCAGTGACTGGCCACTGGGACACCAAGTACCCACAACTCATGAGGCACCAGTTGCCCATGCCCAAAACCACGAGCCTCCACCTTCCTCATAGCTCCTTCCCTGTACCTCCAAGATATTATGAGCAGCAGCTCCAGCCGGATGATGCTCTCTCTCCAGCTGCTGGCAGCAAACTGCCAGTTATGCTGCTCAGAGGCCTGTTCTCATAATAAACAGCTGGGCAATTGTGCCTGATTGGAAGTGCAGCCACCTAAAAGCTGGTTGGCTGTTTTCTCATGCCCCTTTGAGCAACAGAGCACACCCTGTGCTCTGTTACAGGGTGGAATACATACTTGGGAAGCAGAACAGACCTTTATGCAATAAAGTTGAACAGTCGCTTATACTAACTTCTTCCAGTGCAATCTAAACTTCCTTTGCTGGAACTCTGTGCTCTTCTAGGAACTTGGTCTTTCCCAAATCCCTTTAGAATAGGTTTCTGTGCCTGCCCACTCTTTTACACAGTAAATGGGAGAAGTTCCTCAGGTATTTGAAAGGGGCCAGTTGTCTTTTTACACCCTTTTTGGCCAGACACTCAATCCCATACTTCTCGTGGTGGCATTACTCCACCCAGGGTCTTCCAGCGATTTGACTACTACTGTGATTTGTAAAACACTTGGGAGCTCTAATTCATGTACCATGACCTCTCTGCTTCAAAGAGAAATAAAATACAATCCCTAGGAAATAAAGCCCTCCATTTCCAAACTTCTCTTTGAACAAAATATCCAATTAACTTTCTTTTAAAGAATACTTTTCAATCCAAATATAATTATGGGTATGAACTGACATTATTATTGAAAATACAGTCTCTCATGGTCCTAAATATACATAGCAGGGAACGCTCTAGGAGTGTGAGACTTGACTTATAATAATGGCTTAAAATCAAACCACAGCAAGTATGCAATAAATTATTATATGGCCTTAGTTCAAACAAACTAGATTCTTGCTGTACAACCAGAGGTTTGATGTTCTGTGAGATTTTTTTTAATTTAAGAAAGTAGCCCAATCTGAGAGTTTCTTTAGCATGTGTGCAGGTAGGTAGAGGAAGCCTGAGAAGGAAAGGGAAAGCATGAGGGCTCTGGGGACAGCAGAAAGAAAGAATAGGTAGGAGAATAGGCAGGAGCATAGGCAGGAGCCTGGGGGCTGAATGTTAGCTTCTTGGGAGCCACATGTGGCCTTTGGACTTTCCTGGGTGAATGCTCTAAAACCACCAGATTATCATATAAAGCTGATAACTAACACCTCCCCCTTCCCTATGATTTTGAATAAAAGTGATTTAAATGCTGAACTTAGATTGGGCCCCAGTTACTTATAGGGATGTTAATATTGTTGATCTCAATCAGCCTTTGGCAGGGGATGGGTACTCAGCTACTCAGTTGAGCCAAGATGGTAGCACCTGTGCATATACTCAGTAGCTATGCTTAAGGAAATTTCATTTCTATGAATCTCTCTCTTGGAACTGGCACTTGCTCAGCCCCATTTTAGATGCTTATGTTTCTTTGATGATCTCACTGAGTACCTCACAGTCTTCATGCACTAGATCATATAACACTTCTGTAAGACAGTGAAAAATGACTGTCTTCATTTTATAGATGAGGAACTGGTGCACTGAGAGACAAAGTGTCTATTTTACCTTTCATACCACAGTGGCATGTACATAAATGCATGAGTCTGCCTCATCCACAGCAGATGTGGACTTCTGTTGCATTAATGGGACTAGACTAACTCACTGAACTGTGACTGTGACACCCCTTTTCAAACTTTGAACCACATCACTTCTGAATGCCCTCTCCATGCATGGAATGAAATTGTATTTGATTTGCACGATACTACACTTGAGGCAATCAGCTGGACTTGGGGAAAGGAGACCTAGATTTTAATTCAAAGACCATTTGTTTTATACACTGAACTTTTGCACAGAAGTAGAATTCTAGGTACCCTACAGTGGACTTTCTAGGAGGGAGAAAAATAGGTTCTTAAAAGGGAAGGTTGGAAACAAGGTGGACAGTCTTGGGTGCTTACATTTTCCCTAAGTCTCGCTTTACACACAGTATCTCCATCTTGCAATTACACCTCTTATCCATCTTGCAATTACAGCATCAATCTGCACCTTTTTCACTTTACATGAGGATTCCTATGAGGCATGTATCAAGTCCCCCTTATTCAAATCTAAATGGATTATATCCACTCTCTTCTCCTTATCTAAGAGGCCAGTTTTCCTGTCAGAAAATTGTGGTTAGTTTGGCATTTTTTTGCATTTTCTGTTTATACCCTTAATTATTCCTCCATAGTACTGAAGTCAAGCTAACAGGAGTATATTGTTATGTATTTCTCCTCCTCCATGGCTTTTTAACATAGTTACCTTCTTTGTCATTCTTCAGGATATGTCAAACTGACAGATTAAATAAGAAGCCTATCATATTTGCAATTTCATGACAATTCTTTCAATAGCCTGTGATAGAGATTATCCACAGCCTCTGATTTCAACACAGTACATAGCCTAAGTTTTACTTCCACTTCATATGTGGCAGTTTTCAGCTCCTTTTTGTCTACTGTATATATTTATTTTTAGTACTTTACATTGAGATTTTTGTTTAAACAAGACAAACTGGACACTTGTGTGATACTGTAAGTTATCTTTTCCTTTTCTTACTTTTTCTTAAACAAGTTATGTAATTCAGAAACATGGCATGTAATGTATCCAATAGAGCAAGAATTGTATACACTTCTTTGTTTCATTCCCACAGCATTAGGAAACTTATTTATCCTTTTTATAAGTGAATTTCTTGAAACAGCCACAGTAAATGTGAATGTTTTTCATGGCAACCAAGGCTTCAGAATCCTGTTTTGCTTTACAGTATGACACACAACTGTTATAATGACTGTGCGTTTTTAATGCTCTCAAAAACTGAAGTCAATATAATTTTTTCCAACATCTTACTTGGTGTTTGGATCAGGAACACAATTAATGATAAAAAATTACACACTCTGTGGCATTCTAACCTTCAGTGCCAACCACAAGCAGGAAGGCAATTTTGTTAAAATAACTAAGCAGTTTGCATAGGCATTCTGTAGTTACCAGCTAACTAAACTCCCACACAGTGTCATTCAGCTTGTACAGTTATCTGTTAAAATATTCAGAGACATTTAAAAACATTACTTGCCATCCCCTCAGCAACGTAGGAAATATACAAAAAGATCTATTCTTCTCAATCAAACAGCCTTCTTACATTGTGTAGGAGCAAGAATGTACAAAAATCTGGACATTTTTTCACTGATACATAAATCTTTTCCACTAAAACTAATTGCTGGCATCTACATTGATGATACCGTCCACTTGAAATGCAATAGCTGATCCTTCCTTTTAAAGAGTGCTGTTTACAGAACAAAAAGGGCAACTAGTAAGTGACAAAACATGACTGATTTCCATTTCTATAAAAAATAACAAGTTCTAAATCTAGGATTTTACATTCCTTCTTCTTGAGTTTTCACTACCACATTCCCTATACACTTTCCATTCAGAGCCCATGTTTCCATTCAGAACCCATGTTTTCTCGTCAGGCTCCGCTGTTCCAACTCTATGGCAACATCAAAGCTGCAGAACACATTTTGGATGCCACAGCAAGTCTTTACAACAGTGGAGCCTGACATGGCCTGCTATTGTTTTGACAGTATACTGCATAGCTGAAAACTTTCTTTTCAGAGGTTGCCCACTTGCAGGGTGTAAACTCAGTTGTGATTCCAGGCCCTAATAGCTGTGCCAGGAACTGAACCATGATTTCTCAAGCACAGCAAACTCCACATAATGGGCCCCATTGTTCATGAATAAGAATGACTTTAATTACTTTAAAGAAATGACAGTACTTGGGCAACATAATCTTAAACATGGTGATTTTTTGTTTATTTAGTACATTTTAGATAATTCCACTTTAATCTTTAAAATTAAGTAGTGGTAGTTCTTCAGCAGTTAGTCATGCTGCGGAACATGAGAATATTTTCTATTTACATGGTAACTTTCATCCTATAATATAAATACTTATATATTTTACAGTGAAAGACCTGACCCTTCAGGGTTTCAGGGGCTGCCCACAGAAATCACTACACAAAAGCATTACTAAAATTCAGTCACTTCTTGGCTGGCAGGCAAACAGTAGCCAAGGACTAAGACAAACCATACACTTCAGAAAAGTGTCAGTGGACCTTTAACACTTTAAAACAGAGAACCTTTTATTTAGCAAGGTTCCCTTTCCAAGGAGCTCTGGATACTTTGCAACATAATAAGAGATATTTCTAAATACTCGCTGAGAAATTACAGTAAAACACTATTATTACAACAAAATGAAATGGCAGAAAATCAATCTATGAGAAAAAAAGGTAGTGGTGGGGGTGGGGAAGGGAACAAGAGCCAAAAGTTGTATGTAAGATGCCAACTGCGCTTCTTAGAAAAAACAGCTTAGAGTGTTGTAAAAAGCAAGTAGAGGTGGATGGAAATGGGTTTTCACACAAAGCAAAAGTATGGATTGTTGGTTGACTTTGTACAATGAGATTCTTAAAAGGCAAGACATGCCTAACCCAACAGAGGCACATAATATATTGATGGCCTGTACAAACCAGTGCTTTAAAAAAAACCAACCAACCAACAAAAAACCCCCAAAAAACAAAACACAACAACAACAACAAAATCAATAAAATAATTTACAGGAAGAGTAACCTAAGGAATATAGAGCAGATGAAGTATGTACCAGTAAACAAATTAACAGCTGTATTCTGAACTGGCTCTAAGAAATGCATGGAAGCCCTGCAAAAATCAAAGTGCAACAATTGACCCTTGTGCTCCTGAAAGGTTTGCATGGTTCAAAGGAGGGGCACAGCCTTTGCAGATTGTGCCCCGAAGAAAAAATACAAACACTTTTAGGCTAGGGACAAAAGTGACACATAATACAGTTTAAGTCATCAGAAACTGGTTTAAACTTGTAACAGAACAAAAGCTCAGTGTACACAAACCAGTTTCAAAATAGCTGAAACTGGTTTAAGATAAACCTGATTGAATGAATCAGATGTAATTGAGTTGCGTCAAACCAGTTTATGAAACTTCTATCCCAAACTGCTTCCTGGTTCAAGTTAAATAACAGTCTCCAGCATCGCAGTAAGTTTTACAGCCCTGGGTCGGGCTGTGATGTCTGCTCCAGAGAGCAGGGCTGGCCCTCCCCCTCAGCTCCCTAGCTGAAGCAGTGAGGGCTGGCTGAAAAAGAGGGGTGAGGGTGAGAAACAAACCCAGCTGGGGATGCAGCCCCGTCTGCAGAGGAGGGACTGCCCCCCCACGGCCAACTCTAGCCTGGGTCTGGAAACAGGGAGAGGAGTTAAATACCCTTTCCCCTACTCAAACTTAGAGTGACTGTGGACTACAAATCCTAGAGGCACTTGGAAGCAGGAAGAGGAAGTGATAAGCAACCCTGCAGAGTACTGCTGCTATGTTTTTGGACGGCAAATCCCAGAGACCTCAGGGGTAGCAGAAAGAGGAAGTGAACACACAGCCCATGCTGGCTATGTGCCAGGGAGTCATGCTTTAGCCCCCGGCTTCTAGCTTGAACCACTGCAGGCATGTGGCTGTATTTCCTCAATCAAAGCTAAAAATGTCTGTTCACTTCTGTTTCAATTCAATCTCTGCAGTTTAGACTAACCTGCAAAGACTGCCTTACAGGTCCAACACCTGGCTTCCCACAGAGAAGGTTCACAGTTCAAATGTTCTGTTGAGACTTTTAGCTTGAGTCACCAATGTCTTTGACTGAACCTCCCCTCACCTGCCTAACAAGTGAGAGCACAAGGGAGAGAAGTGTGTTTTCATTCTGCTTCTCTCCACTTTGCAGCAAGGTTTTTGTACAATGAGGAAAAGGTAAGTGATGTACATTACAGCATTCCTCCAAGCCAGAGACCAGTTTCCTGCAGTAAAACTCTGTACAGCTCTGCATCAGTAGCTCATTATCAGAAGTAATACTGCTAAGAGGCTTTATGTGTGTAGTAGATGTTATGCGAGATAGCTTCAGACATATAAAACAACGGACAAGGAGTCAGGTAGATGAAAGGCCCTTCTAATAGCTGATAGTGTCAAAATTGTCAGTGAGCTGCTTACTAGCTAGCATTTATTACTAATCTATGATGCACTGAAAAAGCAGAACTTCTATGGTACAGATATGGATTAGAAATAGCTTCTAAATCGAAATGGAAAAAGGTAGCTGTCAGACCATCCAGGATCACCGGGAACAGCCAGGCTCTAATATAACCTTCTCTTTCTTTTGCCATCTATGTATTATAAGCAGGTTGATAATGTAACATTGTCCATCACAAGGTGGTGAGCCCTGGATAGGATTGCCTAGGAATATTCCATCAAAAGTAGTTTTTCATCCAAGTTTCAATATATCAAAATAAAATCATTTTTGTCAGAAAGTAAGTGCCTGGTTCAACAGAATTTTATTCTCCAGTTCATAATGAAATAACCATAGAGATAGATCAACAGACAGCTAAAACAGACTTATACTCACCAGGACAGTAAAATAGCTTATTGAAAGCTGTAGAATATGAAAGACCCAGATTCAAGCCCTGGTACTTTTTGATTCAAACCAAAGATTTAAACCTCAACATCCCATGTCCTAAGTTCTACCAAACTATTGGCTCTTTTGGTATTGGTCTTCCTTGGGGCATGATTCAAAAGCATTTCTTTACTATGAATAACTAAGGAAATTCAAAAGCATTTCCTCCATGGGGCTTTGCTGAAGTTTAGCTGCCTAAGTTCTAAACAGCAATTCCAAGTGCCCTGCACCCACAGTCACAAAGCCAACATGCACCTAAATTCCTTAAGCACCTACATTTTGGCCTCCTAAGTTCCCTAGGCACCTGTGTTAGCGTTTTGGTGCATGCTCAGAAGCGATACCATTGCTGCACTTAGGTCAGAGGTGGGCAATATACAAGCCTGCGAAGCTATTGTATTCAGCTCGCAAGGCCCCTGCAAAATATAGAAAATTAATATTTATCTGCCCTTGGTTCCTGTCAAAAATGACAGGAACCAAGGACATTAGGACCCAGGGGAAGCCTGGCAGGCTCCCACTGCCCCGCCAGCAGGAAGCCCCAGCTGGGGCTTCTGGCCTGGGAGCACATGGCTGCCCCAGCGGTGCCGGAACCTAAGATAAGGGGGAAGGGCGGGGAGGGCAGGGGAGGACACTGGGCAGGTAAGGAGCCCAGGGAAAAGCTGAGCATGGGTGAGGGGAAAGCGGCCCCTTGCCTGCCCTGTGGCCGGCACTCCGCACCGCAGCCGCTCGCATCCCGCATGGGGCTGCCTGTGCCTGCTCCGGACAGCACCGCAGGGTGCAAGCAGCTACAGCAGGGAGCACCAGCCATAGGGTGGGGGAGGGGCCACTTCCCCCTCCCCCCCTGCACTCAGCTTTTCCATGGGCTCCTTTCCGGCATAGAGGAAAGTGGCCCCTCCCCCACCCCATGCCCAGCACTCCATGCTACAGCCACTTGCAGCCCATGCAGGACTGTCTGGCAGGCACAGGCAGCCCCAGGCAGGCTGCAAGAGGCTGCAGCATGGGGCACCGGGCACATGACGGGGGAGGGGCCGTTTATCACTCAGCACCACCTTATAACCTGGCCCCACCGCCAGCCTGGGCCCCACGCTGGCTCTGGGCTCAACCGTTGGGGCTGCTTATGGTGACAGCGGCTGTGGCCCCACTGCTTGCTGCGCTGGGCAGTGTTTGCTACCGTCCCCTGTGGGCTGCCCAGCGTTCAAGCTCCGGGTGGGCAGCAGCAGCCAACACTGCCCAGTGCAGCATGGGGGGGGGCCACAGCTGCTGCTGCTGATGGGCGAGCCTGGAGCCAGTTTGGAGACCAGGTTGGCAGTGGGGCTGGGTTACAAGCTGATGCTGAGTGTGGGGAAAAGCGGCCCCTCACTCGCCCCATGCCCAGCACCCTGCGCTGCAGCGACTTGCAGCCCGCATGGGGCTGCCTGTGCCTGCTTCAGACAGCCCCGTGTGGGGCAGGTGAGGGGCCACTTTTCCCTGCACTCAGCACCAGCTTCTTCCCTGCCAGCAAGCAGGGGGACAGGGCTGTGCGCTGCCCCCTGCCTGTACTGCGGGGCTGGGGGGCACTGGGTTGAGTGGGCAGAGGAGGCCCATGCCGGTGTCCCGGGGCCAGTGCCTGCGGGGCCCAGAGCAGGGTGGCAGGAGCGCAGGGTCCCATCCGGCAGGGGCTCTATGGAGTTGGCCAGCTCCCCCCTCTCCTTGCTGGTGCAGTCCAGCCCTGCTCCACAGACCCCTGCAAGCCTGTGCCCCACTTTGGGCCCCACTGGTGCTGGCCTTGGGACATTGGTCCCAAGGCATTGGGATACTGGTCCCAAGATGGTGACCATGGGGTGGGGCTAACCCTCGACAGCCTCCCAAAACTGGGTAAGCGCCCCCCCCCCGAAATAATTGCCCGCCCCTGACTTAGATATTCCAAAGCACCTAGCTCCTGCCTGAACTATACTGCAACTCAGCATGGTGCTGGGAGGCACCTACATATGGTCTAAATCTCCAGATAGATTTTCTCTGCCTACTGACAGAGGCCTAACTCCTACTGACACCACTGGTAGTGCTGGCTTCAATTCTCCTGTGGAAGCTCCCCATAAATAAGCTAACATTTATTAGAGCAGGGATTCAAACCCTGGTTTCCCACAACACCGGTGAGTGAGTGTCCTTAATATTGGACAATGGCCTGTATTAGGATGCCCCTCTCTCATTTTCCAATAATTTCTTTTTAAGGTCTTGGGGTTGTCATGACCCAGAAACTCCCAGGACAGAAAACTTTTTCCACTCAAGTCTTCACTTTGGTACAAAGCAGAGCTGTTCAATTTCTAAGTGGCTGGGAGCTGCATGCCCCCTGGGCCGTACTAGCTGTGGCTGCATGCCCCCTCCACTGCTGTATTATATGCTCAGGTGCCCCCAATGCTGCTCCTCACACCCCCTGCTGCTCTGGGTGCCCCCTGCTACACTCCACACCCCTCCAACTACATCATGCTTGGGTGCCCCCCCCATTTTACATCCCTTGAACTGCACACTTCCCTATTGCTGTTCCCCACATCCCCCTGCTGTTTCTCCATGTACCACTCTGCTGTGTCATGTGCTTCAACTCACCCTTAGCTCCCTGGCCATAAGCAACTCAGCTGCACCATGCCACTCAGGCACTTTGGCCTGTGGGCTCCCTCATCAGTGGAGGCTATACTATGCTGCACCGCCCCACCCTTGGGACAGGGGTATAACGGGGAATTCAGAGGGAGGTGGAGCCTGCAGTCTCCCACTGCTGCTGCAGCTATAGCAAAGTGGGGGGAGAAGGGGGGCATGGGGAAGCAATGGCCAGGACAATTTAACCCCTTGCAGCCTATAGGCTAGTAGCTTGACAGCCCTGACATAAAGCATAATCTAGACTTGAGACCTTCTGGATCTATGTGATAGCCCAGGACAGAAACAGGAAAAATGTCAACATTATTAATAAGACGTGGCTTTATTAATCTGAAACAGGAGCAACTGGTCTGTATTCTGATTAATTATTGAGCATTTCACCATGATCAACAAGAACAGGGGGCTGGCAACCTATGGCCCCTGGGCCATATTCACCTGAAAAAAAAATTAGATCCAGCCTTGGATTGGATGGAGAATTGGGCAGCACAGAGCTGTGCCAAGCTTCCCCAGCTACCCATTCCCTCTGCTGCTCTATTGTGTCTGTGCTTACCTAAATGCAGAGGGGATATATCTACAGCAAAAGAAGCACAGGAAGCTTGAGCTCTGAGGGGCAGAGATTTGAGGCTCACAGTAGACAGCCATGTCACAAGTGCTGATCACCCAGGGCAGCAAAATATGTTCCTGATTCTCAGACAAGCAGATTTGCCAAAAGCGTTCAAGAAAGGAATCCAGGGCCTTTCTACTTCTACAGTTATGCTAATTGGCACTTCCTTTCAACCTCTCATTCCAACTTGCTTTTCTCATATAATACACAGATACCTGCACAGAGCCATGCACACTAGCAAAATCAAGCAGAACACTTGATCCAGTGACAACGTGTAGAGGGTGCACATGCACCCCCTGAGAGTGCCAGCGCATCCCGACTGGCTGCGCTCACCAGTTAGGTGACGGGCAGGGGGAGCCAGTGGGAGCGCCAGTGGGTGGGGAGTGGAGTGCTGTGGCACTCCCAGAAGTGGCTGTAGTCAGTTCCAGACCTTCCCCCCAACCCCAGTCAGCAAGACTGACTGCAGGGGAACCCTTCCTCCCCCCACCCCCAGCAGGTTGCTGGTGGGGCACATGCCCCCTGTGACTAAGGCAGCACCCATGACTTGATCAAATAAAAGTTACAAAACAAAGACAGGCAAGAAAAGAGAAAGCAGGACATTTTCCATCCTCCTGAATTCTTGTGACAATGGCTCACACTACAAAGCTCAGCAAAGTGCTAACTGTGCAGAGAAACAATTACTAGAGAAAGAAAATGAACAATAAATGACATGAAGGGTATTCCCACAAATTCTCATTTTGAACCTTTTCATTAAGTCAGCTTCAGAAAGCTCCATGTAACTGCAGGGCATGGTGAAAGACAGATGTTTCTGTTAAGATTTAAGTCTCAAAGATCTATGAACTCTAAGGTTAGGCCAGTAAGCCAAACAGTGATGGACTGCTGACCCTCAAATTCCCTTCTGTCCTGTAGCTGGGGCTTTTTGTTCTATTTTGCTTTTTTCTTGTTGTTTTGTATAATGTGGGAACTCTGCATTATTTACTAGAATTTGCTTTGACCTAGAATGGTTGTTAGTGACAGAAGCAGTATGGGTATATTAAGGAGGCAGGAGACCTACTGAGCCACACAGAAGTAAGACTTCTGCCTGAAACCCAAGATTCATGCACCCTGATTACTAGGGGTATGCGAAACAGGTTGTATTCCATTTGGATGTGGCCCGAATCAGGGACAGTGGTTTGATTAGTTGATTCGGATCACTGTTCCAATTCGATTTAGCTGAATCCAAATCTGAAGATTCGACGCTGATTCAGAGAATCAGCGATTTGGCCATAGACACAGCTTTAAATGTTTTTTCTACATACTTCGAGGTACCAGGTGCAGCTCATGAATGCTGAGATCCTGGACAGATGGATCATCCCACAGGAAATGGGGGGCCCCCATGCACTCAGCGGCAGACCTGGAAGTGGACTGGAAATACTTCTGGTCCACTGCCAACCATATTGGGGGACCCCCCTGCACCCCTCCAGCTTGGTGATCAGCTGTGAGGGGACCCCAGGTTCCCCCCCCAGACCCAGGAAGCACCAGTCATCAAGCTGGGGGGACATGGGGTGACCCCCCTAGCATGCTCCCCGGTGGACCCGGAAGGGGATCAGAAGTGTTTCTGGTCCACTTCTGGGTCTGCTGCCAAGAGCACTGGGGACCCCCCTGCACTTCTGTGGGATGCTCCATCCACCCCGCCATTGCAGCATTCACGAGTCACCTGGTACCGAGGTACGTAGAAAAAACGTTTAAAGCTGTGTCTATGTCCGAATCATCGAATCTTTCTGAATTGATTTGGAGGGTTCCACTTCGATTTGGAGAGATTAGAGGGTCTCCTGATTCGATTCAGACTCAGAGATTTAGCCACCAAATCAGGCCAAATCTTATCAGCGACTGAAGCTTCCCACAGCCTTATTGTTTACTGCTTGCTGATTTTCTGCAAGTACCTTCTTCGTTTGCCAGCGCTTGTGTCTGAATTCAAGACTCATCCCTTAATATACTTAGTACCATAAATACCTTGTAAGTTCTAGAAGTTAGATGACAATTTAAAGGGAAAAAGAGGCGAAGCTAAGCTAAGTTCTACGTGTAGCAAGAGTGGAAAATTAACAGGAAAAAATCCAAACAACTAAAAACCATGTTTCTTAGAATTCTTTGGATTTTAAGGTTTAACTTCTATCAACTATTATTTAAAAATGCTCTTTCATGGTAAAATATGCAAATAAGATTATAGAAGCATTTACCTCCACAGAATGGGTCTCAGTACTGATTATAAAAATTTGTCCACCAGATGCTGCCCATATGGTCTCTTCCATCACAAGTAGGCTTCTGACTGGTAGAACCCCTAGCTTTACTACTTTTTGAGGTTCTGGGTTCCAGTTTCCATCTTTAACAAAGAAGAGAAGCAAGAAGAAACATTACACACAATAAAAAATGTATGTCTGGTTTTAAATATTCATCAAGAATATATGGCTCTGAAGACAATATGGCTCACTCCAATGTGGCAAAGCTATCTATAAAAAATCCTAGCATACAAACACAAAAGTCTAATATATGAATACCAATCTATCCAACTTGCATACATTTTTAGTAAAAAAAGCCATTTCCTCGTAAAAAAAAAAAAAAGCCATTTCCTCGTAGATACAGAATAAAGAGAATAACACTGCAGGTTCTATATACTATATTCTTGATTATACCTATGCACACTGTCCCTTCAAATTACTTATACCTGCATAATACTACCGAAGTCTAATCAGATTGTACAGAAGTTACTCAAGGTATGATTTCTAGATTCAGTTGGCACAAGTTGAACATTAAAGGCTCCTATACACATGCATAATGCCCGCGTATGGAAGCTGACTCATTCCAGCAGACTTCTTCATCATGTGTATCAGCGTCTCCACGCTGAAAAAATGGTGACGGCGCACTTTGAAATAAAACACGTTCAATGAGCCCCGCTGCCATTTTTTCAGTGTGGGGATGCTGATACACACCACATGCCTGTGCTTTTAATTATCGTGGCTTGCTAATTAAAGGAGCTGGTGCCACATCCCACAGCATGTATAAAAATGCATCTAAGATACTAAACCTGCTGCATCTTTCTGCTTGGTAATGATACATATGGGAAAGAAAAAAAATAGTTTGAACTTCAAAGTGAAGGCTGCATTTGCAGAGATAGCAGGTAGAAAAACTATCTAATTGTCAACAGAAAAAAATTGTCTAGATACTTCAAGATGCTTTTAGTATAGATCATCACATAGTCATTTTTATAGAGACACTTTTCACAGGAGACCTCAATGTTAATCTCATCTTCCCTCCAACTAACTCAAGTCCTAAGTCTTAAAGCACTCATTTGGAATAATTTTATAGTACTATAGTCTCTGTGTTAAGAACCCACAGCTGGCCTTTCAAACTAGAAAGCCCCAAAGTTTAAAAATCAGCAATTCGCAACCAGGGTGCTCGGGCACCCTGGGGTGCCATCAGAACCTTTGAAAGGTGCCCCAAGAAGTTCAAGGACATAAACAGATAACAGCATGCTTGGGCTCCAGGTGTGAGAAGACAAGCAGTTAAAAAACACACTCTCCCTGCATAGTTGCGCCTGCCCCCACTGCCTGGCCTTTCTGCAAGGAGGTAAGCACTGTAATAAATAAATTAGGTTTTGAAATGGGGTGCCACTCAGTTCACAAAAGTTATGGAGAGGTGCCTTCACTCTACCAAGGACTGCCTTTAGCCAAAAAAGGTTGACAACTCCTAGTTAGATGTATGAAGTGAAGATGAAGTGAAGTAGTCTATGACTTTTTTTTGTTTAACTAATGTCTGAATCACATCTAAGTACCCATCTAATACAAACTTGATGAAATGGACATTCTAGTTGCATCTTTAACTTTCAGAAGCATACAGTAATTTTAAGAGAAACTAGGTAGTTTCTTCTCATGCCCCATTTTCAGATTTAAAAAGAATTCACCCCTATTAAAAGACAGCTAGTACTGTAATTGGTGTGGACTGGACTTAACAGACCAAAATCAGATTACACCTGAAATAGCAGTAATACCATAAGCATATCTTGCAGGCGCCTGCTACTGCTTACCAGTGCTACAGAACTCTTTGAAGTGCAGATTAAAGATTAAAGAAATCACAGCAATTGTTTTGTCCACGTTTTAGCTTTTAACAGCATGAACTTAGTTTGAATACATGTACGTGTTCCTTTGATAACAAATGTTTAATGACACAGAATTAAGTAATTATTCTAATACATTTTCACATATAATTGGCTTATTCAATGCATACCTTTCAAATAACAATTTACACTCATTCAGTATATCACCCCACAATTCTGCACTATTGTCTGTTGCATCTTAATAACCGTATAAATAAAATTGCTTTTGCTCTTATGTGTAGTTGCCTTGACGGGAAAAAAGTATTAAAAGGTGACCCCCTCACTTTCATATCCACTCTGTATAAATTCCAGTAACAATAACCACTTTACTGAGAGACCCTGATTCATTCAACTTAAGCACCTTTTAAAACAAACTCATGAAAAGTACTCAGTCTGGGCGGCAGTGACTCTGTTTGTTATCCCTTTACATATTGCTTAATACACTGTGTCCAACAGTAACAGCTGAATTTATTATTATGCACATGCTTGTATGCTTTACTGTATAGAGATTCAAAAAATACTGGTACCTCTGATAGCATCAGTTATATAATCTTCCTCGACGTGTGCTTAGAATGAGATTCTAATTTTAAAAGTGCGTTCATATAAATTACATTGTAAGTGCCGTATTCATTGTGTCACAATGGTTTTCATAAATTCAGTATGCAAGTTTCTAATTTCATCCCTGCAAGTTCTCCCAGCAATGTCAAAGTCAGCTTGTGTTCTTTCTGACTTGCACATTGCCATCAGTAATAAAGATGCTTCAGGCCAAGTGCTGAAGCTCTCATTGCAACAAAATTGTCCTTAATTTAAATGCTTAGGTGGAGATTACAGAAGTATAATTGAGGGCACAATTTGAAGGTAACGGGAGTGTATAAAGTGGCCCTTCATTTGGAAGTCATTTTACAATTTATTTAAATTATGTAAATCATATTAGAATCTAATGAACTATCCTAGAGCTATGTTGCATCTTCAGGAGTAAGAGTAGTAAAAATAGTATAGGTTTGCTGTTTCCATTGCCTGAATTTAGCCAGGGAGAAAGAAACTGCCCTTCTTTGAAATACACTTTTCAGAAGTGAATCAGACAAATTCAAATAGATACTAAATAATTCACTGAATGACTCAATACCACTTCTCAGACTTAGGTTCAATGCATTCTCTATTTGAATGCCTGAATTTGGTCAAAAATATAATTGAAATGTATAATTAGTAACCTACAGTCTCCTATTTTAAATCATGATTATTTTTAAAGTTAATCATTTAGACCTTACCTAATGTACACAAGAAAGCAATAAAACTATTTTTGCTTGCTCTCTTTATTGCAGGCATGAAAACACACCAATTTCAATAAAAGCCTGGCTTAGACACTGAATAGTGCAATAAAGGCACTGATAACCTAGAAGTCAGGTGCCTCCTTGATTAACATATCTAGGTGCCTGGCCCCTGGAATATAATCTAGAACTCTCTGGCAAGTACAGTGCATAGGAAGAGCTAAACAACTCAGAAAAGGATCCAGAAGCTGACAAAGTTAATCAAGGAGTCATCTAAAACTAACCAGGAGACAGACAAGACTGACATCCTGCATAGCTTTGTAGCTTGGATACCTAACTCAAGGCTTCAGGGAGACCTTTTCCTATGTGGGATTCACACACTGGAATCCTCTCCAAAGATAAGTGCATGCAGTCTTACTCACTCTTTTTTTTTTTTTGATCTAAAAAGGGGCAGTGATGATGCCACACATCCTTTTTATAGGAGCCTGGTTGCTTGAGCACTCACCCAGGAATCAGGAGAAACCCAGGTTCGATTCTAGCTCATTCTAACAGGGTTCTGTTCTATATCTACATGGAACCACTTTGAAATAAGTTATATGTACTGTTTGTTAACCTGGTTGTTGGTTACTGAGAGCTGTAAGAAAACAAGCAACACATGGAACAATGGCTCAAAAGATAAGAACTACAGCATACACTTAAGGACTCCTAAGTCAAATGAGAGGACTGCTGGCTCCAAGAAATCTAGCTCAACTTTTTTTTTTTTTTTGCAGAGCCTACCAAACAGATTTAAGAAGTTTGGTAAATGCACCAAAATTGGACAGGGTGGGGGAAGAACCCTGCCTGGGTTATAAAAAAATGAACTCTCTAGAGAGCAGATAGTTTGGGGGAAGAAGTTTGGAGGGGCATTTCTTGGGGAGAATAAAGAACCTACTTCAGCTTCTAGCAGGGAATGGTAAGCCCTTAAGTAAACTAGACATGCTTGAAGATGAGCATATAGACTATACTAAAATCCTATTTTCTAAATGCTTTGCTTCTGCTATTCAAGTAAACAATATTTTGATTTTAAGAATGCTCTCTGGTCACAGGGTTCTCCGCTGGTCCATGACTTGAGGTAAAGAAACACAGTGCAAAAATCTACAAGTTTCAGCCTAGCGTGAGCAAATAATTTGATTACGTCTCAAGAGACAAAGGAAAAAGGCCTGAAATGTAATGAATGGGCTGCCCAGAAAATGAACAGCAGTGCAGTGAGCTCTACAAGTGACAGCACTACTTATGCTTAATGTTAGGTATATGATAAAATTAAAGCATGTACCTAACTACCCTGTTTAAACACACATGATCCTGCAGAAAGCTGTGAATTTGATCCAGTTTATGCTCTGTGGATTAACGTCTTTGAAGTCAGTAGGAATATTTGCAGTGTATAAAGGGTCTTCATAAATCTTAGCACAATTGTCATCTTATGTTAGATTCTCCCTCACCATAAAGGTATGGAGCTTCTAGCTCAATAGACCTATTAACACTTGAGCTTTCTTAACATTAGGGTAATACATAAATACTGCAGATACGAGAACCAGCAATAGCTGCAAAATTAGAAACCAAATATAATATCTATATATATATATACACACACACACACACACACATCTATGTATATCTATATATATTTGGTTTCTAATTTTGCAGCTATTGCTGGTACTCGTGTGTGTGTGTGTGTGTGTGTGTGTGTGTGTGTGTGTGTGTGTGTACGTACACACACAGAGCCATCCCTGGGGGGGGGGATGCGAATGAGGGCAACTGCCCCGGGTCCCGCAATTTGGGGGTGCCCACAGAGCCAGGTGGAGTGGCTACTTTGCGCTGCCACTGGCTTCACATTGGGTTGTTTAGCACTGCCTCCCATCACCGCCAGCTTCCTTGCGTCCAGGGGCGGGGCCCCATACAGGCCCATTTGCCCCAGGACCCGCACCCTGCTTGGGTTGTCTCTGTTTGCATGCACACACACACATATATATACACGCACGCACACACACACACACACACACAGAGTTATATCTTACTTTTTTGCTGTATATCAACACTACATCAAACTTCTGATATTTGAATTTATACTATTTAAAAGGCAAAAACCTAATTTTAAGCACTTATTATATCAAGCCTTAATACATTTCTATGTCCTCTATAACCTACATTTTGTTAGCAGGTACTTGGCTTAGTTCATGCCAAGACAATATAGTTCATAACAGACAATATACTGCAATATTCTTATCAGCTTGTCTACATTATGACATTAACAAACATTGCAAGCATATTGTACAGGTCCAAACATTTCAAGTTATTCAGTACTGTAAGTATACTACGAGTGCATGCTTTTGTTATATATTGCATATATTGTCAAATAAGCCATTTTTAGATAATCAGCAATGCTTTTATTCATCTCAAACATAATCAAGTTGTTGGAATCCTTGCAAAAATAAATGTTTTCCATCATCACTTCATAGAACAAAATATTGGGTATTTTATCTTGGTTATGTTATTCCCATATGATACTCTGCAGAAAATTAGTACCATTTAAGAGTTTGTATTTGCTGCTGTTTGTTGCTGTTGCATGAAACAGCCTGATTAAATATAATTTTCCCTAATTAAAATGCCCTTTTATAACTTGTATTAATTTCCCCATGCTGTGTGTTCAATAGAGCTGGAATTAACATGCATCTTTTTATTTGGTGTATTTATTTATTTTTGCTCAGCAGCACTTTTGATGTTGCTAACAATGCTGCCAGCACAGCTCTGGGAATACCGTTTGTTAGTTTATTTGTGCAGTGAAGCACAAGCATCTTACATTCCTTGGTACAGAAATAGTGGTTATTGATTTATTTAATTTTCTGAGGAGAAAGAGGTAGATTTAAAGGGGCGGGGGAAAGGGTTGCAAATAAACTGCACATTTACTATCACTTGGGGATAAGTTGGTGGACTCAATCCTGCCTCTCTATTTTTGGGTATAATGAGTGTCATCATGTAATGCTTTATAAAACCCTATGGTGCATGCGCCCATGGGAGTACCATACCTATTTTCCAGGTGGGCTAGAAATGCCACCTATCAAAAGGATGCAGGCCTAACATAAAATCATAGGGCAAGACCTAGTCCAACAATTCACTCCCACTTTGGGTCAATTCTTGAAAGCCTATTAATGTATATACTTTGCAACATTAATAGTAGTCCTTCTGCAAATACCATCTTAGCCTTACAATTAAGTCACAAAAACCCACAAACAAACAAACAGCGAGGAAGAGGAGCAGAACTCACCCACCTTTTGTTTCAACTGTTTTCAGGGGCTTGAACAGGCTGGAACAGAATTACACTTAGGGGACACAGGTCTACTTTCATGCCTAATGGGTGGAAGAGAATCTGGCCCATAAACTTTATCATTTCTGATCCTTTTAAGTCACCTGCAAAGGTGGCATTGAAAATTTCTGCCTTATTTTAGATTTGCTAATTAAATATTTGTAGTAAGTATCAAGGTATTTCCTCCAGTCAATATAAGAAAATACCAACAAGAGCAGGAGTGTATGGAGATAACTGTATTTATTTTATTTTATTTTTTACAGTGCCTGTGCTGTCAATTCAGGGTTGTTCTTTGGATATAATTTTGTTCAGGGCAGGTTGCACTTCACACACAATGGGCTCTCCTCACTTCCATTTGGGCTAGGGACAGACATTCGAAAAGCCTGATCCTAAACTGATTTAATCTTTGCAGTTAGTCTAACCTGGCAAGGCTAAATCAGTTTTGTAACCAAACAGACACCCCAGAAGTGCAGGCACATGCCTGCAGTGGCTCTGGCTAGAGGCCGGGGGGGCACAAGAGCAGCGATCCCTTTACTTTCACAGTATGGAGCTGAGGGGGACTTAGCCAGTCTCCAGCAGGAGCGCTAATAAGCCCAGCAGGGAATTGATAACAGTGTTTATCACCCTATTAAGAAAACAACAGAGGGACATCACCAGCTACTTGTTGATTTTACCTTTTGACTCAGCAGAGACCATAGCCAGCATGTGGTCTGCTAGCTAATACACAGACACCTCCTCAGCAAGGCAGAGGGGAGGGGGAATTCCTACTTAGCAAGGAGTGGTGAGGGAAGGGGGAACGCAGCCCAGAGTCTCTGGAGCTCCAGCCACAGAGCAGAGGGGAGGAGCCAGTTGCTGTGGAGCAGAGAACCCCGCCGAGCCCAGAGAGCATGCCAAGATGCTGGGGGCATCTGGTTTATCTTAAACCAGGAAGGCATCTGGGACAGATGCTGCATAAACTGGTTTGAGCCAAATCTGTTAAGTCTGATACTACATTCAACCAGGTTTATCTCAAAGCAATTTCAGCCATTCTCAAACAGGTTTATGTGCACTGGATATCTATTCTGTTACAGGCTTAAACAAGTTTCTGATCACTTAAACTGGTTTATGTGTAATGTCTGTCCCTAGCTTTAGAGGTTATTCTACAGTGAGACATTGTTATCTGGAAGCTCTTATAATTCTTTTAATTTAAAACTCTTATAATTCTTATAATGCTAGAAAAAGAACACAAGGCAGAGAGCTCAGGCGATTAAGTAATTTATATTAAATTAGCAATTAAACTGTTTTATATTTAAACCATTATTGGATAGAAACATTGAACCACACCCTGGGACAAGTGCTCTAGCAACCAAACTATGGCAGGTAAGAGGCTATGCTCCCTCCTCTCCCTCCTCCAGTGGTTGCAAAGAAAGGAATAACCTCTCCTTGGTTTTTGATGGAAACAATTTAGAGCCTATTTCCTGGAGAAGGTTCAGGGCTGTGAATCCCTTGTGGGATCCACACTAATGCTGCAACCCCGCATTAACTATCTAAGTGCTAAAGAAGAACAGAGTTTAAAATATACCCAGATTTCAGTGTTATACATTGGCTGATCCTCTGCTCATCATACTGACTGTGGTGGACCATTCTGAGGTGCAGCCATCCCCATGGATTCTACAGGGAGCCAAGGCCCTTAAATAAAAGGCTAAAGATTCCATTCTGAGGGCCAAGGCAGAAGCTAAGCATTGCACTGCTCAGTCCCACAGCAACTAAATCCCTTTGCAGAGTTCACCTTACTCATTATTTAACCAAGCTTTCCTGCTCTCATTGCTGCTGCTCTTCTTGGAACTCCCTACATTGTGTCAGTATTTTTATGGCAATGAAGTGCCTGGAAAGGAATACAATATTCCAGGTACAAATACACCTGCAGTTTATAAAGACCGAGTGCTACCTCCTTTTCCTGAGAGGTTGTGCCTCTGTGAATGAATGACAAATGTGCATTGACTTTTTTCGCTACCATGTCACATAGGAAACACATCTGCTTGGCTGTCCACAATTGTTAGGAAAAAGCATCAGACTTTTTAAAAGAAAAACATGGGCAAAATTACGTTTTCCTTAGCCTAATTCTGAGAAAGCTGAACGATTTGGGGGTGAACTTTTACAAAATAATTCAGCCTGAGATAGCCATACAGCATGGGTCATTTTAGACAAAAGGGTTAACATTTGGCAAAGTTATAAAATAAATGTATAGTCATATGAAGTAAAGTGCTGGACAACTTTAATGTGAGGTAGGTCTCCAAGTCCCAAGCATAACAGCAGTGCTGTGTCTCTGCTTCTCTGTTTCCCAAATAATATCATGGTTGTGATCAGTAACAACTTTTAACGTCTGCAGGATGCAACATTTAAGCTCTTCCGTTGCTTTGTATATCAGTTCTATTGCTATACATTTTTAAAGCCAAGTAAACAAAACAAGAGAAGCCTGAGGCTCCAAACTACTCTGCTTTTATCTCACTTTTGGAACCAATGAGCTATTAAGACGACCATATTTCTTTATTGTTTCACTGGGTTGCAACTATTAAGTGAAAAGATTTTGATAAGCTTGTTTAATTAAATAAAATATAACTTCCCTTACAGAAACATGCAAGAGAGTGAGTTTGGCTGTGAATCTCCAGTACTCCTTGTCACACAAGGGTATGCAACACTTTCAGTTGGCTAAACCTTTCCTTATTCGTTTCCCTTGCTAGAAATATTTTGGAGCAAATAATGCTTCCCTTTCTGCACACAAAGGTAGACCTATATGTAATACAAAAGGTACCTGCAATATCTGTATCATTTGGAGTTTTGTTTGTGCTGTCCCATCTGAAAACACTTAGGAAGGTGAGGACCATTTGTGGACCAGAAATAGAATGGGTCAGAACCTGATAGATCTGCGGCTACACACAGGCATTGTAACTCAGTGATTACATAAATCCATGTCCCATTCTGCCTTAGGAGAGAGAGACAAGAGCTGAAGCTTTGAAGCTTACATGAAAAGTCCCCATCCTTCATACCATAGGACTCCTTGATATACAATCCAACCATTTAGACTGCATACTGGGATTAATACTTGCCCTTCCACAAATGTCTTGCTATATAGGAAGGTGCTTCTATTAAAAAAAAAAGAGCATATTCTAGTTTACTTTTCCATAGCACCTCGCCTTCTTCTTTCAACATAGTTTCATAGTTAGTACGGTCGGAAGGGACCTGAGCAGATCATCAAGTCCAACCCCCTGCCATGGCAAGAAAGAGTACTGGGGTCAAACGACCCCAACAAGGTGATTGTCAAGCTTTGTCTTAAAGACCCCCAGGGTAGGAGCCAGTACCACTTCACATGGAAGTTGGTTCCAGATCATAGCCACCCTGACAGTGAAGTAGCGCCTCCTGATATCCAATCTGAATTTACCCTCTGCTGGCTTGTGACCATTAGT
This sequence comes from Crocodylus siamensis, assembly GCF_052110815.1. Lineage (NCBI taxonomy): Eukaryota > Metazoa > Chordata > Crocodylia > Crocodylidae > Crocodylus > Crocodylus siamensis. The sequence continues at coordinate 37,611,421 of NC_143395.1, read as the reverse complement.
TCTAGTGACTCCTGGTAGTGCTCAGGGGAACAGGGACTCTCCCAATGCCTGCTGGTCCCCTCTGACTGGTTTGTAACAGGCCACTAGATCTCCCCTCAGCCTTCTCTTGTGGAGGCTGAACAGGTTCAGGTCCCGTAGACTCTCCTCATAGGGCCTGCCCTGCTGCCCCCTGATCATGCGAGTGGCCCTCCCCTGGACCCTCTCCATGTTGTCCACATCCCTCTTGAAGTGTGGTGCCCAGAACTAGATGCAGTACTCCAGCTGTGGCCTGACCAGTGTCACATAGAGGGGGAGGATCACCTCTTTGGACCTGCTCGAGATGCATCTGTGGATGCATGACAAGGTGCAGTTGGCCTTCCTGACTGCATCCCCACACTGCTGGCCCATGTTCATCTTGGCATCAATGATGACTCCAAGATCCTTTTCTGCCTCTGTACTGACGAGAAGGGAGTTCCCCAGCCTGTAGGTATGCTGCTGGTTCTTCCTCCCTGGGTGCATCACCTTGAACTTGTCTGTGTTGAATCCCATCCTAGTCTCATCCTCCCACCCCTGTAACCTGTCTAGGTCCAATTGGAGCCTATTCCTCCCTTCTAGCATGCCCACATCACCCCACATCTTAGTGCCATCAGCAAATTTGAACAGGGTGCTTTTTACCCCCTCATCCAAGCCGCTGATGAGGACCGAGCCCTGCAGAACCCCACTGCCCACATCCCTCCAGGTCAAAAATGACCCATCGAGCACCAGTCTCTGGGTGCGGCCCTCCACCCAGTTGGTGACCCATTTGACTGTGTAGGTGTAGACACCACAGTCCCCCAGTTTCTTAATGAGAACGGGGTGAGAGACAGTGTCGAAGGACTTCTGAAAGTCTAGGAAGACTATGTCCACTGCTACTCCTGCATCTAAGGATTTGGCAACCTGGTCATAGAAGGCCACCAAGTTGGTCTGACAGGACCTGCCTCTAATGAACCCGTGTTGGTTGCCCCTAAGCATAATCTCCCCTGCTGGCCCCTCATGGACATGTGCCAGAATAATTCTCTCAAAAAGCTTACCAAGGATCAAGGTAAAACTAACTGGCCTACAGTTTCCCAGGTCCTCCTCCCTCCCTTTTTTGAAGATGGGAACCAAGTTGACCCTCTTCCAGTCCTCTGGCACCACACCAGAGCACCGTGAGTGTTTGTAAAGCTGTGCCAGGGGTCCTGCAATGACCTCAGCTAATTCCGTCAGCACTCTAGGGCGGAGATCGTTCAGACCAGCTGATTTCAATACATCCAGTCCCTCCAGAAGTTCCCAAACTACATCCTCACTGACCCATGGCCTAGGTGCGGCTCCCCTGGGGCCTGAGGGGGGCCCAGTGGGGAGGCTGATCCAGTCCCTGCTTAGGAAAATTGAGGCAAAGAAGTCATTAAATAGGTCAGCCTTGTCATCTGGTGCGATGACCAAATTTCCTAGCGTGTCTTGCAGGGGCCCCATAGTACCCGGTACCTTCTTTTTGCCCCTCTATGTATTTAAAAAAGGACTTCTTGTGGTCCTTGATCCGGGAAGCTAGTCCCAGTTCCATCTCTGCCTTGACCTTCCTGACCGCTCCCCTGCATCCCAGAGCGACCACAGTATAGTCCTCCCTGGTGATGACCTCTCCCTTCCATTCGGTGTATCCCTCGTTTTTATGTAGGAGACATTCTCAGATGCTTCTGGAGAGCCATGAGAACCTTTGCGCCCTCCTGCTCCCTTTGATCCATGTCAGGATTACCTCCCTTTGGGCTTGGAGGGTTGTCTCTTTAAGGAGCAACCACTCTTCTTGGACACCTGGCTTCCCTCCCCTGGTGGGGCTGTGCACCTCTGGGTTAGATGAAGGTCCTGCATTTGGACTGGAAACCTACGTGAGCGGTCAGACCTGGCAGACTGCTCTTCCCAGCAGATGCCTGGAAAGTTCAGGTCGCCCATGATGACCACGTCCTTTGACCTAACTACCTCCGTGAGCTAACTTAAGAATTCCTGGTCTAGCTCTTCCCCTTGGTTGCATGGTCTGCAGTAAACCATTAAGTCTCTTTCCCCTTGACTTCCTTGTATTCTAACCCAGAGCACTTCAATGTGCTCCTCCTCTGGGCAGAACTGCAAACACAATGAGGACATGCATATAACTGAAAAATGATATACTGAATAGATCTAAAAGTGATATTTTTATTCTTAGCTGATAAACTATGTGGAACACTACATTCTCTGTCCCTCTTGTACCACAGTCAGAAACATTTGCCTAATAAAATAGGTCAGTGCTTCATAAAAACACCCCTTTAGGGTTGACTATGCCTGAATAAGCACAGTATGTCTTGCACAATTATAAGGAAAATTAATGATAACATGGAAACAAATTACTGGTACAATTTTTATTCCATACATTTCATAGATTTCGTAAACATTAGGGTTGGAAGGGACCTCAGAAGATCATCGAGTCCAGCCCCCCACCCAAAGGGCAGGAAGTCAGCTGGGGTTATAGGATCCCAGCAAGATAAGCATCCAATTTGCTCTTGAAGGTGTTCAATGTAGGTGTTTGAACAACCTCCGATAGCAGGCTATTTCAGACTCTGGGGGCTCGGACAGTAAAGAAATTCTTCCTCATGTCCAGCCTGAAATGGTCGTGTAGTAGTTTATGACCATTCAACCTCATCATCCCTTGGGGCGCTCTGGTGAACAAACGTTCCTCCAGGTACTGGTGGTCACCCCTGATAAACTTACAGATGGCCATCAGGTCACCCCTGAGCCTGTGCTTTTCCAAGCTAAAGAGTCCCATGGTTCTCAGCCGGTGGTCATAAGGAGTGTTTTCCTCACCTCCGATCATGCGCGTGGCTCTTCTCTGGACTCTCTCAAGTTTCTCTACATCCTTTTTGAATTGTGGAGACCAAAACTGGATGCAGTACTCCGACTGTGGCCTCACCAAAGCCAAGAACAAGGGCAGAACCATGTCCCAGGATTTGCTTGAGAAGTATCTATGGATGCAAGCCAGCGTTTTGGTCGCTTTACTGGCCGCAGCATCAGATTGCAGGCTCACGTGCATCTTGTGGTCAATGACAATCCCCAAGTCTCTTTCTTCCGTAGTGCTAGCCAGCATAGCACTGCGAAGCCTATAAGGATGGTTCAGGTTTTCTTCCCTAGGTGGAGAACCTTGCATTTTTCGGTGTTAAACACCATCAGGTTCTCGTCCGCCCATTTGCTGAGCCTGCCCAGGTCAGCCTGGATCACCCGCCTATCTTTTGGTGTGGATGCTTTGCCCCAGAATTTGGTGTCATCAGTGAACTTGGCCAGTCCACTTCTGACTCCAATGTCCACATCATTATTGAAGATGTTGAACAATATGGGTCCAAGGACAGAGCCTTGGGGGACCCCACTAGTCACAGGACACCATGATGCATGGCTTCCATCAATTACTACCTTCTGGGTCTGACCATGGAGCCAATTTCCCAGTCAGCGGGTTGTGGTGGACCCAAGGCCACAATTGGCCAGTTTCGTCAAGAGGTGATCATGGGATACCAGATCGAAGGCTTTTTTGAAGTCAAGATATATGACATCAATCTCTTCTCCCTTGTCCAGGTGATAGGTCACCTGGTCAAGAAGGAAATAAGATTGGTCAAGCAAGATCTACCTGCAACAAACCCATGCTGGCTATCCCTTAGGATGTTGGCATCAGCCAGTCCATTAAGGAAGGCCTCTATAATACTCTAAGATCTTCCCTGGGATAGAAGTCAGGCAGATGGGCCTATAGTTAGCTGGATCCACTTTCCTCCCTTTCTTGAAGATAGGCACCACACTGGCCTTCTTCCAGTCTATAGGCACTACACCAGAGCACCAGGAGTTTTCAAAGATCTGTGCCAGAGGCTGGACTATGATGCTCGCCAGCTCCTTGAGTTCCCTGGGGTGTAGGTTGTCAGGGCTGGCTCACTTGAAGGTATCCAGCTTCTCAAGATGTTCCTTCACGAGGTCAGCATTAATGAAGGGCAGGGGATCTTCCTCACCTGGACCTCCCTGTCCCGTAACGGGCATGGGCGTCCCATGGGACTGATGAAAGACCAATGCAAAGTACCCATTTAATAGGTTAGCTATTTCTTGAGTGTCAGCTGCTTCATCTGGTTTAGCAGGGGTCCAATGTTGCTCTTGCTTTTTCTTTGGCTCTTCACATATCTGAAAAAGGACTTTTTATTGTCCTTGATGCTCAAAGCTAGTTGGAGCTTAGTTGCAGCCTTGGCTTTCCTGGTTTTCTCCCCGCAGAACTGAACCAGCGCAGAATAATCCTCTTTGGAGGCGAATCCCGTTCTCCATCCTTTGTAGGCTGTTCTTTTTAGCTTCAGGAGGTCTGCTATGGCCCTGGAGAGCCAGGAGGGCTGCTGTGCCCTCTTGCTGCCTTTCCTCCAACCTGGAATAGACTTAGCTTGTGCACTGAGGATCGCTCCCTTGAGGAGCAACCACTCTTCTTGAATTCCCCTCTCCCTAGGGTCGTGGTCCCTTAGGCCTTCACTGACAAGCCTCCTGAGCTTGTCAAAGTCAGCTTTCCTGAAGTCAAGGACTTCCCTGTTGCCAACTGACTTGCCAGCTTTATGGTGGATGGTGAAGGTGATCAGCTCGTGGTTGCTGTCACCCAGCTTCTCATCAATCACTAGGTCGCTGATTAGGTCATCCCCAGTACCAGGCCAAATAGCGCTTTACCTCTTGTTGGCCCATAGACTTCTTGAGTAAGGCAGAGGTCATCCACGCATGAGGGGAAGCTTGGTGACCACTTGGATTTTGCTGAGTGATCCTCCCATGAGATGTCCGGGTAATTGAAGTCACCCATGACAACCACGGTCCTGGAGCATGTGGCCTCAGCTAGTCCCTGGGCAAACTCCTGGTCAAGCTCAGGACTTTGGGTGGGAGGTCTGTAGTAGACTCCCACCGTTGTCCCCCCTGTGCCGTGTTCCACATGGATTTTAACCCAGAGGGTCTCCAGTCGTCCACCCTGGTTGCCAATATCAGCTTGCAGGGATGCGTAGCTTTCCTTAACATAGAGAGCTATACCCCCGCCCCTTTTATCTACACAATCCCTCCTGTACAGGGTATAGCCTTCTATACCCGTGGTCCAGTCATGGGTAGAGTCCCACCAGGTCTCCGTTATCTCTATGACATCATAATTATTTGCATTAAGCAGGAGGACAAGCTCCTCCTGCTTACTCCCCAAGCTCCAGACATTTGTGTACAGGCAGGCAAGTGTCCCCTTGGGGGCTCTTGCCTTGCCCACAGATAGTACCAGGGCTGGGGCAGGGGTGGGCTCCCTTAAGTGCCTTGGTCTGCTGGCTTTGCAAGGGCTACTCAGTAGGCCAGCAGTGGTAGTAGTCCCCCCGTCCCCCAGCAGGCATAGTTTGAAGCCCAGTGGAGCAGGTCAGCCAGTCTGGCTGAGATGAGCCTCCCAGGGGAGAGAGGTGGAAGCCATCTCTTTCCAGCAGCTTGCTGCCTCTTGCCAAAAAGCAGGCTGTGGTCATGGAAGCCGAAGCCTTCCTTATGACACCAGCACTTCAGTCTTTGGTTCACTACGTGGATCCTCCTCTCCTTCCTCAGCCTATACCCCGAGAGTGGGAGGATCAAAGAGAACACCACCTGTGCCCCCAGACCTTTTAGCCCCACTCCCAAATCCCTGTAGCGCCTCATGACCTGGCTGGGAGTACTCTGAGCCATGTCATTGGTGCCCACATGAATAAAGAGCATGGGATAGCACTCTGTGGGCTGGAGGAGCTTAGGGATCCTCTTCACAATGTCCCAGATGCAGGCCCCTGGGAAGCAGCAGACTTCCTGGGCTAAGGGGTCAGGATGACAGATTACCCCCTCAGTCCCCCTCAGGATGGAGTCTTGCACAACGAACACCTTACATTTTGTCTTGTGGAGAGCAGGGGAGGTAGCTGCAGTTAAGCCTGCATTGCCTGCAGGAGCTGGCAACTCAGCAGGCTCTGCTGGAGCAGCAAGAGGTGCGTACCTGTTGCTAAGCTCCGGTGGGGCAGGGGCCTTGGTGCGGTGGGCTTTAGGGCCCTTGACCACCTTAGTCTATGCCCCTGACTGGACAGAGTGGGAGGTCCTGGAGTCCTCCTTTGTCCTGGAGGGAGACCGTGGTCTACCCTCTGGCTCCTGGCAGTAGGAGTCTATCTCCTGCTCACAGTCCCTGATGGCACGCAGTCTCCGGACTGTGGCCCGGAGCTCCTCCAGCTGGTGCATCAGAGACCCCAAAAGGGAGCAGACCCCATAAGGGGAGATGGCCATGCTTCCAGGCCCCAGAGCCTGAAAAAGGGACAGGCAGCCCTCACAGCTGACAGCCAGAGGCTCTGTCTGCGTGGAGCCTGGAACCATGGGCTCCGTCTGGGTAGCTGTCTCTGAGGTGCCGGGGGGGGGGGAGGGGGGGGGGCGCAGAGCCCGAGGGGACCCTTGGGGTGCAGTGCGTGCCCATCTATGTCATGCCTCTGGTAGGCTGGCTACGGCTGGAACTGTCTACCCTAGGGGGCTTGCAGGCAGGGCCTCAGCACCTCCTGCCCACCCTCCTGCGCAAACTCCGCACTAACTCACGTACCGGCAGACAAGCGCGCCTGTTTGTGCAGCCTGTTCGCGTGGCTCCCTGGGGGGCTGGGCGAAGTAGGGGCCTGGGTGGGGCGAGACCCGGCCCGGCTCCACTCAGCCGCCTCCTCCCACTCACTAAGGGCCCTGCTAGCCTCCAGCTGTGCTGGGGGTCAGCAGGGGGCTCCGCAGCTGCTGGGGGGCTTCAGGGGAGCTGAGGCACAGCCAGCTTTCACCCGTGCATGTCTCGCCACTCCAGAGCCTATTAGATTTGGTGAGCTGAAATAACAGACGTGAGGCAAATTGTAGGGGAAGGCACTACAAAATGAGGCAGAAAAGGCTTCGTATAGGTTTGCTATGACAAAGGTTCAGCAGCCTTGAAGAAGGATAGGACAAACCTGGTGGATCTATGTAGATCCACTGCCCATTATTTGTGTTTGAAGGAAGGAGTCAAAGTAGCAGGGCTAGAAGGGACCTCCAGAGTTCACCTAGTCCAACTCCCTCCTTGAAGTAGGATCATTCCTATCCAAACCACCCCATACAAATCATAATCTAAACTCTATATAAAACTACTAGCCAATTGCCCATCAAGAATGACAAGGAGGGGGGGAAACACAAGTGGAGATGGAGCACCGCCACCCACTACTCTGCGCCACCTCCCAGGAGTGGGGAGGGGGAAAGCTTGCCCTGCCATCCCCCTCTGCCAGTACCCCATGTTGCCACCATCTCCAGTACCGCTACCACTGCTCCCTGCTTCTCAAAGGCAGCAATGCCACCATGATGGCAGGGATGAAGCGGGGGGGAAGGGAGCAAGGCCAGTGCTGCCTTATCCCCCCCGCTCCGTCTCCTCTGTCCCTGCCTTCATGGCAGCGCTTCACACTTTGCTTGGTTGTCTCACTCACCAGAGTGCTCCAAGAGCATTACAGACAGATGGACTAAGCCCTTTATTATATAAGAATCATAAACTCCTACCCAATGTAGAGCTAACACCCTAACCTGCCACAGGTAAAGTAGGGGAATCAAGGCAAACAATGTCCTGCTTCTTTAAAATGTTGCCAATATACGCTCAAGAGGTCCTGGGTAGAAGGCCAGGTGTCCCCACTATAGTGGAAGGCAAAAACTACCACAGTCCATACCAATCTGACAATGGGGTTAAATTCCTTCCTGACCCAAATACGGTGATCAGTTTGACCCTGAGCAGAAACCTCTGGCTTTGTTCCCAGCAGAAGCACTGGCACACCCCACCCAAAGTCCCTAGCCTTGGCTGTAGCCAACACCTAATGCCTTTGAAGAAGGCTTAAAAACAATAGAAAAGGGGGAGGAGGGCGCTACTTTGCTGGAACATCAAGCTATTGGTCCCCATCCTCCTCTGACTATAATGAGGTAGAAATAAAAATAACCTGACTACAGTGAGATAGAAATTGCTGCTGGGAGAGGATCCTCCAGGAAAATGAACATCTGTACATTTTCCCACAGCTTAATTCCTCCTGGGGACTAGGAGTAGAGCCACAGGAAAGGCTTCTATGCCTACTGGACACAGGGGTCACTCTGGTCTGGAAAAAGCACTAGGGGTAGCTGCTTCCATAGGCCAGGAGGAGAGAGGAGAAGCAGCTGCCAGGTATACCCCCATTTTGGAGTCCCGTTTATGAGAAGCAGGCAAGAGGCTTTGCCCCCTCTGCTCAGCTCCCTGCCACCAGGAGCCAAGCAGGGAGAGCAGTGTTGCTGCCTGCTGCTCTCTATGTAGTCCCCAGAGTAAAGAGTAAGCAGGGGCCTTTGCCTCAGTGCTCCCTCTCTCCCCAGACGAGTGGAGAGAGTCTCTTGAGTGAGAAGCAGGCAGCGAGTTGTCACACTGCTCCCTCCAGTCCTCCCCAGACTGGGAGCAGAGTACAGTAGCTGCTTCCCACCCACCTTCCAGACCAGGATCTCCAGTCCGGGTAATAGGTTGGGGGATTTGCCCTTGTTGCTCTGCTCCCTTCCCAACCAGTCCAGGACAATAAGGGAACAAGCAAGACTCCTCTCCCCTTTCCCAAGCTGGCCAGTACCTAGTTTGGGGAAGAGGTAACAGCAGTGACTGGTCCTATCCCCTCCTCTCTGAAGGAGGGCCACAGCTCCTCATCTGTTCCACAAACCGGACACTCCCTCATTTGGGGAAGGGGCTTTTGCCTCGCTGCTCTCTTCCTCTCCCAGACCAATCAGAAATTTGCACTGATAAAAACAAACACTTGTTTGTGGTCTTCATTACATCTAGGATTGGGAATATTCTTAAAGGGAACTGGTGTCCAATTCATCTCTTCTATGGAGGAGAGCTCAGAGAGGTTCTAGAAAGGCCTATCAGGCTGAACATGGCAGTTGCTAGGAAGTGAGCATCCTTCCCACCTTTCCTTTTGGTTCCCTGCTGACCCAATCAAACTACACCATGAAACTCCCTCAAATAAGGGCAATGAGAAAATAAAACCTTTCTGTGACATACACAAGACATGCCTAAAAACTATCCATCTACCTGTGCAATGGCTGTGCAGTCATGATTTCAATCTGAATTTACTGAAAAACCTAGCAAAAATAAGATATTCTCCTTCTTAGAAACAAATATTGGGAATGAGGTTGAGATTAGCATCTGCAGCATGTTAACTACAGTACACTGAGTTTTACCTAATATTTGTTTTTCTACTAAAATCTTATTTGGGATGGGGGTCGGTCAGTCAGTCATATGTTTTTATAGCACCAAGTACAATATACATCATCTCTTGGAAAGAATAAAAGTCATAAAGTTATGTTTTCATAGTAATTCTTATTCAGATGTTCGCCAGGAAAGGAAAAAATGTACCAATGGAAATCAGCTGTTGCCAAAATATACTGACATTGGAGTTCCTCAGGATGTCATCAAATCACATCATCACGTACCTTCTGCTTTTGTGTAGATTGTGATGTTCCCATTAACCAAACCAGCAAACAAGTACTGGGACATGTACGCTAGGCTCATGACTGTTGATTTTTCAGGTGTGAAAAAGTGTTGAAGTCGAAATTTCTTTGAGCCTTGATGACTTTTGTAGACAGAAATGCTACGAAAGGGAAACAAAATCAGGAGGAAATATTTAAAATCAGTAAGACTATGTTTTACTTGGGTCTTATTAAAAACTTAACATGTGACTTGGTTATAATAAAGTATTGTGGATATTTAATTATATTTAAATATAATATCGTCTAGCTGTTCATCTAGACATTTTCATTATTACTGAATACCATCAGTTTGTTTCTTGGATTATGAAGATCTAATCTAATTGGGAGAAATTATCTATCAAAATACTGTCCTCTATGAATACCATAGTAATCCCACATAAAGGCCTAATTAAAAGTCTATTTAAGACTTTTCAGTTACTTCAAAGAGCTTTGGATCAGGCACTGGGGGGCTGGGGAGGAAAAGAAATGGTTCATTACCAAACCTCAATTTATTTTTAAATACTCTGTCATGATGCCTTGATTCTATACAATGGATATGTGTAGCACGTTGGGATCCCAGAGGTGGCGACGGCTCACCCCTTGGTGGCTCCTTGACCATGCCCCGCTCTGCCCCTAGGGTGCCTTCCCTTCTTGCCCACCATGCCTTAATGGAAATATAATAATATAACAGGAAGGATGCCGCAAGCCTTCATGTGGCCCCAGTCCAACTGGACCCACACTGGAGTTCCTCAGCACCTTTTGGGCACTGGGCCCCTGTCTGGTTATGCCTCTTTTGGGTCCCAGGACCCAATGCGGTTCTGTGGCCTTACACTATGCCCACTCCAGGCTCAACCACTGGTTGTACCCTGAGCCTGCCTCTGGCAGGGCTCAAGGTGATCATGTGCCCCTTGGACACAAATGGGACCTCCAAATACCACCTGTACAGGCCCAACCCAAACTGCCGGTATAAAACTAACTCAAACCCTAAGCCCCCAGGCTATAACAAACACCAAAAGGGGAGCCTATGCCCCTTTAAGAGGGAAAACCTTCCCTTAACCCTTTGTGCTGGCATACCTCCCAGCCTGGTCTCCTTGTGAGCTCCCTGAGTCTCACTGTTTCTGCAGGCAGCAAAGCAGTCAGTCTAGTGTCCCTGGGTAGCTCTCCTGGGCAGAAGCTCCTAACCCTGTGGCTGGCAGGGCTAGACCCCTGACCAGCGCAGGCTCTGGGCTTATACAGCTCCAGTCTGAGCCCACTTCCAATCAGGTAAGCCTCTCATTAGCTCCCTGCTCCACCTGCAAGGAGCCTTGCAGGCTGCTAACTCCCTCAAAGGAGCAGGCACACCCCAGTGCCCTGCTACAGTACACTAGAACTAAGTAGGAAAGTCTGGTACAAACAGCAGTTCACATATGCATGTCACTAGTATGTGATTATGCTTTATAGATAGGAATTAAAACACAACATTATTTTTTATAGAAAGGTTTGTCCCTCATTTATATTAATAGGAAGATGACACAAAAATCACACTGCTGTATTTTCAAGGGATATACCTTTGCTCCCTAGCTTATTGTACCTTGTTCTATTTTCCAGTAGAGTACCATAATGGCAGGATACATTTCATATACCATAAACGAATACATGTTAATGATATATACTACCATGGAACATTGTTGCTGAATCCCCGTAATCACTGCCATTAGTTTTAGTTTTTTTCTCTCTTTCAAATTTGCCTGAAAACTAGAATGATGCTATGATGTAGTACATTATTCTAAAAATTTTATATCTCCGTTTTGCAAGCACCATATTATTTCATTCAGAATTAATCATTTTTCTTCAAACATGGGTCTTATTTTAATTTTATACTATGTTTATTAAAACTTGAAAACTGTGTGGAGGGTATTTTTGTTATATCTACCTTGCTGCTGAGCTATTGACTTTTGAGTTACTCCTGGGTCTGTTTACTCAGAGGTGCATTAAAACAGTTTTAAATATAACCATAGCACTAGACGGGTACAGTGTGCATACATGATATCTAACATATTAAAAGTGAATATTACCTTCCTTCTTCCATACCCAGGCAAATAGTAGGCACACTGGAAGCCTTTCTAGCCCCATTTTCTGACTCAGGAACCACATTTAACTCTTTTGGTTTCTCTTCCTCTGGAATGTAGACCATGCAGAGGATGCGCGATTCAACATTAAAGCACTCTATAACTTTTGGGCTGGAGTTTTGAAATGAGACAATTGCAATTTGTCCCATTTGATTAGTACAACTGCCAATCTGAATTAGAGAGAGATGAGAAAAGGAAAAGATTAATATTCTTCAGCAGCAAGATTAGAGTTAACAATAATGAACACACAGAAAACTAATTAAAGATAACATCTCAAAAGCTAACAACTTAAATGAGCTTTCATATGTATATTCAGGACATGAATTGTTACCAGAAAATAATTCTGAATACCAAACATAACATCTTCAAACATCATAAAAGAACAATTCCTCAATATAATTTCTATAAATAGTTATGAGCTTCCTTTTTCTAGAGGAGGCCCATTTGACATGTATAACTCTGGGCACATGTACTATAATATAAATATAAAGCAGTCCGTAATTAGTGTTATATCAACACGATAAGTATTAGAAATCTGAGAGATCCTTATGATGAATGGCAGCACTGAGAGTTAAAGTCCAAAGATTTTGTATAATAACAGGACTAAAAATAAGTGGTAAATGCCCAAAAAAGAGGAAGTGTAAATTTCTTGGCATCACTTGGTATTGAACCTTAATCTTCTCACTAGTCTAAGGCTAAACAGTGACATTCTTGTTCCTCCTATCAGTATAGACAGTATTAGCAATAGCATGAACTCAAGAGGGGTAAGCAGGGTACCAGCCACAGCAGCTCCTTGCTCCTGTTGTCTTAGTCACTTTTCCCCACTCCCAGTGAACTCTTCAGCACTCAAGAGTGGCTATAAACAGATGTTACCAAATAAAGTGGATCAGCTCTGCCAGGATGCGTCTGCCAGCACAGCTGATCTGCTTCACTGAGCAAAACAGATGTCACCTGTTGTCCTGCAGTATCAGGCCCCTGGTGCTCCCAAGCTTCAGGGCCCAATCCTTTGGATACCACTTGGGGTGTCCTTCTGCAAGCAGGGAAACCAGTGCTCCCACATTTGCAAAGGAATGACTTGAGTTAGATTCCCTGGGCACACTTCAGCAAGTAAAGAAACTGAGGCAGGTGCCCTGCATGCTTTAGGGACCCAAGAGCTCTTTAGACTGCCCACACTCTCCCTCTTCAAAACAAACAGGTGTCCACTGCCAATTAGCAAGAGAAATTTATAATACCTTTTATCATGGCCCTAATTTGGTCATTTGTGGTGTGTAAAAAGGGCATGGATGTCTGTTGGCAGCCAGTCTCTCTGACCAGGGAGCCAAAATTGCTTGCTATGTCTGTGTTATAAGGAGATAAGAAAAATGGAAATATTCCACCTTTGGAAGAAAGAAACAAATATGTTCATAAGAACACTTTATAAGAAGCAGAAAGAGATCAAGAAAAAGAATGTACATTACAGTGAAGTATATAGAGTTTATTGGCATAACTTTGTGGTGCTTCTATTCATAAGTAGCAAAGCTAGGAGTGAATTTTACAAGTCACCTAAAAAATATTACATGAAAAAAGCATTCCCATCTTCTGCTTCAATGACTGCCAATTTCTAAAATCCTAATATTATGGTGAAAAGATAAGATATTGAAAATAATTGTTAGAGGGTATAAAAAGGTATTCACTACAACTTCTCATTTCCTGAAATGCCTGCGTTGTTGGTTCATAATATTAAGCCAGCATAGTTTTACATATATATGATATAAATACATTTCCCAATGGAATAATTTACAACTCTCCAAAACATTTCTAAAAAATGGAAAAGATGATGCAGTAGGGTGATCTCATGTGTTTCCTGGCACTCACAGAGATCAACCATGTGATTTGTTTGTAGCAATATAGAGTACTTTAAAATATATACCATAACTTGCTATCAAATAATTTATTTGTGTATTTGCACGTGTGGACTCAAGTCCCCCTCTGCATGTTACAGGTATCACACAATTAACTGGTTAATTGTGCAATTCCCTAGAGATCAGCTACATGTGAACAGTACCCATCATACCACAAAAAGATCCAACCAGCTATAAAGCTAGACCTCAAAAAAGTGGACTAACTATAGCTGGTTGCTATCGAGCTTTAATATGCATGTGTTGCACGGTCTCCCCTGCAGCTGGGAACTCTGCCAGCTGATAAGGTTCCCAGCCACAGGTGTACACCCCGTCTGGCTAGGGCTAAGAGTGCTACACCTGAAGGGATTTTCAACCTGAGAAGCTGCTGACCCTGGGTCTAAGCAGCACCCCTCAACTGTGGATGCCACCACAGGGTGTGGCTGCAATCTCCCAGCCCCAGGCATGCATGAAGCCCCAGGACTGGGGATCATGGATACCATGATGTCCCAGCCATGGGGGTTCATGAAGACCTCACACCTGGGAGCCCCTGAGCTGAGGGGGACCAGTCATGTGAGCTTGCTTCCTACTGGTGCATGGGGAGCATGGGACATGTGACATGGTAGAAAGCATGATTGCATGAATCATGCATTAGATACCATCTCACTTTTACCTGCATGCATAGAAGGGTCCTCTGAGTAATGAAATAATGTGCTCAAAACTACTGGTTATCTTTCATAAAATGTAGCCATTCAGAATGAGCATGTATATCAGATCTGTGCACTGTGGACACTTAAGAGAAAATTAATAAGGAAGTATGAGACAAACATACAGGTGCTTGAAAATTAAACTTACCCAAAGAAATCCATGTTCCATGGAACATGAATCTGGCTCAGTTTCACTAGAGACATAAGGTTCAGGATTATATGCAGCACATTCAATCTTGGAATAAAGAATGAAAAACTGTTAGCACATAAAGCAGATTTTGTACTTCTTCCTGATTTAAGTTTCAGTTAACTGAAGTATTTAAGCCTATTCTCAAGTCCATCCTGATATAGCAAAACACGTATCCTAAAAGACATTCTAAACAGTTTGCTGATTTGGTGCCTTGATGAGGAGTTCTGGATTTTCCCACAGTGCAGCTGAAGCCCCAAGCCAGTGAGAAACCTCTGGTTTCTCCCTTTCTGGGGTTGCTTGGGACACCCAATTCCACTGGAGTTCCTGCTGTTCCCTGCAGGCCTCAGGAGTCGAAATCTGGATCCTTTCAGAGCAATAACGTATGGAGCTACTCCAAAAGGATTTATTGATATTTTTCTCAGAGATGAAGTATTACTATATCAAACCAACATCTGTTGTCATCCTCTACTCCTGTAACAGATCATCCATGTCAAGTGAGCAATCAGGAAAATGAAGAATTCCCCCTGGCAGTCTCAGTGAATGACTCGCTGTTGGTTATTGAAACTATTCTAGTAATGATGATTTACAGTAGCTGACAGCCACACGAGGGAGAAACAAGGCAGCCTACACCTTAGACATCTCTTGGAATACGTGTTGCATTTCTGTGTCTTTACTTGTGATCTGGGCAAACTTGATGATGGCTCCCATTGCTCAAACAGTGGTAAATTAACCCTGGAACTTACAACAAGCAATGTGAAAGGTGAGCTCTTCAGAGAACAAATCTGTTTAAAAGGAACAATCTAAGGCATCCATGTACTCCTGAATGATAATGAGAGATGATAAAATAGACCAGATTAGGGTTGGTTAACATATGGAGCCCTTTATATATTAAACTTACATTAATTAAGTTATCAAGTACTATTCACCTTAAACTCCTGTTGTTTAGCCATCATGACTGGCATATGTCTAACAAGGAGAGGGTGCTTCTCTTTCTTGATTTGATTGCCATCATCTTCTGCACAGAACCAACCCAAGAGGTTTTCTTCTGCTGTAATTGTAAAGAAACCAAATCAAAATATACCACCATGCTTTATTTGATAGTTGATAGCATCTCAGATCAAATATACAAACAATTCTGATAGACTGTTTTATTCCATCGTTGCCTTGATTTATGAAAGGTTAATGTTGACTACTACATCTGCATTTGTAGGGGAACACAGTAGTTTTCACATAATCTAATATAGTGGTTTTCAACCTGTGGCTCACGGACGCCTGAGGGATGGCAGACTGTGTCTGAGGGGTTTGCAAAAGATGATTACAATGAATCAAAAGTGTGTGAATACCCATACTTATAAATCAAAGGGGTTCGCATCTCCATTTAAAATTTCCAAAGGGGTCTACCTCTGTTCAAAATTTTTTAGGGGCCCACAAATGAAA
Source organism: Crocodylus siamensis (assembly GCF_052110815.1). Lineage (NCBI taxonomy): Eukaryota > Metazoa > Chordata > Crocodylia > Crocodylidae > Crocodylus > Crocodylus siamensis. The sequence continues at coordinate 37,595,607 of NC_143395.1, read as the reverse complement.
AAAAAGGATGAAAACCACTAATCTAATACTTAAAACCACTGATCTAATATTTAAAATCTGCAAGAAGGTATCTGCCTTCTTTTTGCACTCCTTTCACAAAATGAATCTGTCCAAGCCTCAGTCTGTTTGTAATTACATAAAACACTGCTACTATTAGGTTTTATAAAGAATTCTTGGTTGACATTATGGGAACTGGAGTCTATAGGAGCCTAACAGAGGAAAAGATATTGTTTAAAAATATCATCTGATCCCTCTCTGATCCTGCCAAATATAAGTTGCAGACTTCTTCCTTCTCTACCACTTACCATTATTATAAACATAGCCTATAATTATAGAGTCATTCCATTCCATTAAGCCTATATTTTTGTTCACTCCTAACTGCCAAAGATGTGGCTTTTGGTTTAGAATTTGTCATTCCACTGAGTGAATTATTTTTAGACAACTTTTTTAATGTTGTAAGCTATGAAGAATATACTCCTTTTAAAAAATTAAACATTCTTGAGCTTGAAAATATCAGGCATAATATCTTAAAAATGGGAAAATGTATGGTCTCTTTTTCTATCACTTATTTAACAGAAATGTCTTATAAATGTTTGAAGAAGCTGAATCTGGAAATACAAAAAACTGTGTCAACTATAACATATAGTGACATTGAAAGCCTGGCCACTTATTTTCATTACTATTTCTGAACACATGCCAAACACAGGTCTCCAGAGAGATCTGTATTTGAATGGGTTTAATATGTATAACTTATACATACATATCATATTTATGCTATAGATAGCCAGAATCAAAAGTTTAAAAAAAAATCATTTATCTAGCCACTTTGAATGGTTCAAAAGTTGAGGGCTTACTGTAAGGCAAATTATAAAGAAGCTAATTTGGGGGAACTGTACAGCACCTTTCTGAAAAACCAGGAGAAAACCTAGAGATGTCTCAGGTTGTATAGCTAAAAGTCACACTGAGTTGGTCTAATAAAAGATATCAGATTAACCAAAAAAACCTTATCTGCCTAAAAATCACAAGGCACTTATGAAAAAATCTGGAAACTAGAAAAACAGCTTTAAGAATGTAATGCAGTACCTGATGGTATGTCCTTTTAACTTTCACTTTAATATTACAATACTTAATCTAATTATTGTAAGCATGTTAAAGAAGCTGATTTTCATTAAGGTTTAGAGATGCAGCAAATTGAATAATTAAAAAAAATCTAATTTTGACTTGTCCTGTCCATGAATATAAATGCTATTACGTTAAAAGGGACACATGTGGGGCTGGGGAATGGGTTATCAGAAAGCTATAGAATATGCTCCACACATTGTTATAAATTTCCCAAGTAAAATTCATTCTTAGGATAAAACCAAGAGTGAGAAATTTTACACCGAAAGGAATGTTTGAAAAGTTTATGAGAACTGAAAATGTAGAATGGAATAGGTAGTGCTGGAGTGATAATGTAGCTGTGATGTTCCAGGAAATGAGGGGGGCAAGGACTTTTTTGGCTGATATCTTTTATTGGGTCAACTGCATGGCTGGAATAGATTTAGAGAAACTCTCAGGTACCAAATACCTTCCTGAGATCTGAGGTATTAAAAAGTTTATTTAAGTCTATTCCTACCACATAATTAGTCCAATAATAAAATATCACCCACAAAATCCTTGTTTTTAGAATGGAATAGGCCTTACAGCCTCTCTATATGATGGTCACTCATTCTGATATAGATTTGTCAGCTTTCTTGTAAGTAATAAGTACTTCCAGCTTTCTTAAAATACTGTGCTACATGTTACATGTATAATATGTGCACTGAGGTATAAATCATCTTTAACCTTCATTGTTATACAGTTGCCACTGGCATGAATGCCACGTGCCCCCAAAGGCTGGGAGGGCACAGCAAGCTCCTGCAGGCAGCGGTGGCACTATTGGCAGTGGAAGCATGGCAGGAGCAAGCTCATGGCCACGGCAGGGGTAGGAGGTGGCAAGCACCAACTAACAGGTGGTGAACACTTGCAGATGCTGCCGGCAGCATCAGTAGCGGCCAGTGGTGGCCAGGAACCACCAGTGGTGTTGGCAGCAAGAGGTGGTGGTGAGCAGCAACTGCCCACAGGCAGGGGGTGCACCCCGGTGCACCGCCAATCTCAAGGGATGCGTGCACCCCTTATGCATCACCAAAAGCTACTGTACACTTAATTTCTACAGTAAGCCTTTCAATCAACAACTTATTCTTCTAACATACCAAATATTGTACTTGCAACTGTCTGTGATAAGAGGGTACATTCTTGATATAATGCTCTGATTTATTTAAAGCAAACAAATGAGTCTTACCAAGGGCAAGCTTAGCCATTTGTAAATTGTTGATCCAAGATTGTTTGATGGCAGGGGTAAATGTATTGAACACTGCAGTAAAGAAAGTAGGTCTCCCAGACCTGTGCAATATTAAAAGTAAAAATAGTTATTTTTCAAGTAACTCTACAAAATGAAATAACATCCTATTCCAACATGTTCAAAATACTGAGGGCCATGGTTCAAAATACTGAGAAACATAACAAGATCTTATTCCTCTCTTATGCACATTTATAACATTTTAGATTTAAGATTACAACTGACTTGTCCTGCTTCCCTGGAAGCTGCAGTTGAATTCTACAGCGATCTGCAGCTCTGATTTCATCTTCCTTTTTCAATATCAGTTTTTGTAAACCTGACGTCCAGTCATGAGCCACTGACTGATTTAAGTTCTGCAAGATTAAAAGAAAACATATTTTGATGAAATATAGGTGTTTTGTACATGAAACACTGAGCACGGTTTACCAAAAGCTATGTAAAATTATTTCAAAAAATGTTTTGTGTGTGTTTCATACTAGTATGTGCTCTCAAACAGTTTATTGCAAGTTAGATTTGTTTAATATTGCAAAACTTATTCACAAACATTACATGAACAAATAACACAGATTTGCTTTGACATTGTTTTTCATGAATATTTTTACAAGACAATATTTTTTTATAAAAAAGAAATTAGGAAAAGTGAAGTGCTGCCAATCCTCAAACAATTCATTTTTGCACAACTATTTGAACCATATGTATTGACAGAATCATGTTAGTGCATGGTTAGGATTTGTCTAATTAGGAACCAGGGTCTGAATACAGGAGCAAAGCTATACTGGATGAGCAGTCCATATACTAATGTAGGGTAATTTCAATAGTTAAAATGTTATAAAAAATGGGGGGTGTTGCTTCTAACATTAGTGGTTTTATTCATCAAATGAATAATTTATCCTTAATATTTCAACTGCATCTACCTGTAAGCATTCCAGTTACTCAAATATTCAAAATCTGAGCTGCTTTACTTATGTACTCCTGTTCCTGACTGTTGATATTTACTTCCTTAAGTATTCTGTAGGTTAATTTTAAAAATGCTGTTGCCAGGAACAATCCTGATGGCACATTTTTACTGTTGCTTACTTATACAATTTTAATCATAAATCTTGCAAAGCGTTATGTCTCAATGTCCATAATCCTGGAGACAAGAAATTAGGTGAGAAATTCAGTTTACATTTATAAAAAGCCTTAAGTTTCTAGCCTTCATGTTTGTGGAGAAAAACTTATAAGTTCACTTTAAAGGAATACAAAAAGCAAATAAAAATCACTATTTAAAAAAAAAAGTCCTGTGATTTTGAGGGTCTGATTCATGCTTTCTGACTATTCAGTGTAAGATACCATATTTCTCTGCTCAAATATATGGTGAAAAGCACATAAAAGGGTTTTAACAAAGCCTAAATGAATCACCGTAGGTATTCAATGACTGTTCATAAAATTGCATAAATGTGGTAAAAAAGTATTACAGTACACTATCACCCTGAGGATGACAAAGTACAGGGTGGAGTATAAAGTTCCTTAGCCAGATGTGCAGTGTAAAGTAATTTTCCCACCACCACGTTCTAATTCTAGGACCAGATTTTTTTTTTTTTTAAATTGAAATGTAATTCTGTATCCACAATAGCCTGAAGCAGCTATCGAGGACACAGAATATCCACAATTCTGTGGATACCAAGCAGATGTAGACGCTTGCAACCACCCACACAAAAACAATAGAGCAAAACAAGATTAGGAAGACAGATGTAATTTATTCATAATTCCAAACATTTAACTGTAAATCAATTATTGGAGTTAAAAATGATTGTACTCTCTCCAGAGAGCACTAAAGAATGCCTTGCAGAGCTTTTAGGATGATCAGACAGCTTTATAACTGGAAATATATTCTGAAAATAAATCCAACTTTGGTTGTTACCTGATAGTTTCCTTTAAGGCTACCTATCAGTTGACTAATTTGACCGACTACATTCAAATCATGCAAGAGATTCTGCAAATCGTGGTATAGCTGCCCTGGTCCCATATAAAGTTTGTCTGAAATACATAAAAATATGGAATTACATATAATAAAATGCCAGTCTGTAGTCAAAAGAAAGCAGAAATGAAAGGGAAAGGTGAGAAATACTGACTTACCAAGTATAGGTATCTAATCTTGGGTTCACAGAGCAAGCTAATCAGTACCAGCCTTGATCATTTGGTTCAGCAAAAAATAAACTAGTGATTTACTTATTTACCGGGTGCTCTGCATATCTGAAAACCAGGTATGTATTTTAATTTGTATTTGTGTCAAGAACCTTCTAATTCACTACTCCATCACTGTGTTTACTGCCCCTAGAGCATACCACTACAGAAAAATGTTAGATTAGAGTGGAACCATTACTGTAACCCCAGAATGTACCACCTGTATCGACTAACTTGGTGTAATCTATGATTGGAAGTTATCGTTGTTAATATCGTACTGTTATATTGTATTTGCACATACATTATTATGAACAGGTCTCTTCCCTCTGCTTGTTTATTTCAAATGTTACCCTTTTCATTTAAAATTCAATGAAAGGTACTACCTGGGTCACTGAGCATAATCTCATGCAATCACAGACAACTATAAATAGACATTTAATCCGTTTTGTAAAAACATCCATTCTGGCCCCTCCTCACTCCACAACCACAAAGCAGCCTATAGCACCTTACAACAAACTAGAAACCTTAGCATAAAAAACCAAAGGTCTAAGAACTAGCATGCCACAGGAAGGGAGGCAGGGGGACCAGAGTCCCTGCTATGCTGGGGAATTTGGTAAAACAAATACAGATAATACCCCACATGAAAGAGGAAGGTAGAAATCACAACAGTCTTTGCTAGTTTGATCAAGGAGTGCATTCCACCAAACACTACGATGAATTTAGCAAAAGACTGCGGGCCAAGACAATGCACAGAAGTTTGAGGTAGCATTTTATTTGCAATTTATGTTTAACTTATAATTCTGGGTTACTGAAAACCATGTCAAAACTACAACAAAGAACAAAGTGTCTCTTATTTCATGTGACAAAACATAAATAAAAACTGGAAAGAAAATAATGTTATAAACTGACATGATCATTTAGTTTAAGCTCTGCTCAACCAGCCAAATTGTGGCTCTGCTCACTCTACAGCACAAAGCTGCCAAATCTGCTGCTCCTGTGATTCAGACAGAGCCCTGGGCTGAGGGTAGATGTACAGCTCTTATGTATGGGAATAGCACCTCTGTTACCTAGAAGGGCAAGAGAGCACATTCCCCTGTAGCCAACTTGGTCCTGTTGCTGGGAAACCTTGACAGGTCATGTAGCTCGCACAGCAAAGTACCTGGCTGACAGCTTTCCCACCCTCATCAAAAACATGGGTTTTGGTTTTCATATACAAGATTCCCAAGAGAAGGATCCATCCTGGGCAGGGTAACTGAGGACTGTGCTAATCAGTTCTATTAAAATACCATTCTGGCTGTACAGTCTCAATCCAAATGCAGGCAGGCCTGATGAAGAAAGACATGGTTCTATACCAAGCAGCCACATAAATGTCCACACTGCAGACATATTCAGATTGTCAAGGAGTAAGGAGCACTGTAATAAAGCCAGCCAGAGTAAATAAGCAGCATGTTACGAGAGCAGCTTCAGTCTCTTACTTCCAGACTCTGTAACATTACCCAGGAGAGCTCTCAGGATACTTTAGCTGACATTACCAATAAATACATCCTTAGCTCTATTAAAATAGGTACTCTAAAAAGCCATCCTGTTTTCATAAACAATATTTGGATTCAGACCAGAATTATAATGGTTTTGTTTGACATCTATGTAACAGTTATTTATGATGTATTTATATAACCAAAGGTCTCCCCTACCTCTCTAAGATGTACATCTCTAAAATGCTTTTATAAAAAACAAAAAACAACTTAGACCAAGGCTATCAGAACAACAAGAAGAAAAACGCATTTAGATTCTAGAATGCAATCAGGTTTTAAGGTGAGTTCTCCATTTCATTGATAAAAGGCTCAACCTAAGGCTGAGACTCCATTTAGTTCCAAAATATTTCTAATACTATTCTTGTTTATAGTTGTTCTGGTAACTGATTTTCTGACTCAGTGTATTAGTAATCATCTGTTTATTACCTTGGAGCACCAACTAGGGAATGGTTGGGCTTACTACAGTTGCACAGCTACAGAATGGATTCAACTTTCATCCCTTGTCATTTGCCTGTGCTGCATGTTAATCAAAGACACAACGTAGTCTTTCTTAACTCAGCTTGTGAGAAATACTGTGTACAATAAAAACAAGTAACTTCAAGTGGAAACTAAAAAAGGGGAATGTCTATTTAACATGGTATTCTTACGTTTTGTACATGAGAAATATTCTTAAAGTAACTATAGCCTGCACAGGACAAACTGCATGCTAACCACTATTTCAAAATAACACTATTGCCAGAAAAATCAACATCGATAATTTTAGACAGTTCCTTCTCTGTTGAAGGCCTTTCTTTTCCTATTCTCTCACATTTTGTATATTACAGGCCATCATCTATTATTCTTACTCATAGTGGAATTGTTGATTTCACTGGGGCTAGCTGAAAAGTAAAGTACAATTCAGAGAGAATAGGAGACTGGTAGAGCTCACCCACAGGTAGTGACAATGTGCTCAGCATTGTCCTGTTCATATTTCCTACTAATGCTGCTGTGGCACACAAGGCCAAATGATAAGATATGATAATATTATCATATAAGCATGTAGGGTAGTAGAAGTACCCATAGCACTAGCAGTAGGAAGAAGCTATCAGAAGCATGAAAAATGGAAAAGCAACTGGCCTGGACAATATACTTGCAGAGCTATTAATAACAGGAAACAGACAATTGACATATTGCACAAAATCTGATATGGAAAAGCAAAACCTGGCCAGTGCGGTGAACAAAATCAATAATAATAAAGAAGAGGAATCTACACCAATGTATGAAACACCGCATCATTAGCCTCATGAGTCATCCAAGTAAGGTGCTTTTTAGAATAATACTAAACAGGCTCAAGCGTCAAATAGAGATATTAGCAGAAGAACAAGCTGAATTCAGATCTGGAAGAAGCACCACAGAACAGATCTTCAACCTCAGAAACGTGTGTGAAAAGAATTCCTCTCCCCCTCTCCTCCCCAACCCCAAAACAAAACAACTTAATTTCACATTTTTTAAAAAGCTTTTGAACAGGGTGCAGCAAAAAATACTCTTTGGCTGACAATGAAGAAGTATAACATCAGTCCTACACTGACCAATCTTATAGAAGAACTCTACAATAATACAAGTAGTGGAATTCTGCTTGAAAACAAAATTCTGGAGTGGTTTGCAACATCAATAGGAGTATGCCAAGAGTATGATAAGAGAAGGTGTCTTCTCTCAGCATGCTTATTTAACTTATACCTGGAACGAGTTATGCCAGATGCCTTAGAGAACTTCACTGGAACAGTGTCAGTTGGAGGACAAGAAATTAACAACCTTCGTTTTGCTGATAACATTGATCTAATAGCTGGAAATACAGAAGAGCTTAAGGAAATAACAGAAAGGCTGCGTAAGGATACAAGAGATATGGAACGGAAATTAGTGTGAAAAAGACTAAAGTAATGATAACATCAGCCAATAGCAATGATGACGCATCAGTAAAAATTGGTAATGAGAAGCTAGAAAAGTAACACACTTTAAATACCTTGGAGCAACCATTACAGAAGATGCTACATCAGAACACGAAGTAAAAACAAGAATAGCCATTGCCGTTGGACAGCTAGCAAAACTGAATAAAATCTGGACTAGCAGCAACATCACAATGAAAGGAAAATTCCACCTACGATAGGCAGCTGTCATTTTAATAACTCTCTACAGCTGTAAGCCCTGGACACTCACTAGGGTGCTGGAAAAATGAATTGAGACTTTTGAAACAGTGCTCCAGAAGACTGCATTGTATACCTCTCACTGCACAGAACAAATTAATCTGTGAAAGATCAAATCAGACAAGAAGTCAGCAACTATGAACCCTTACTAGAAATGGTGAGAAGAAAGATGCAGTGGTTTGGATTTGTAACACCAAAGGCCCAGCACCCTTACCAACAGGATAAGTAGGGTGCTGTGGATGGACAAAGAAGATGACAACCTAGAACAAGCTGACCACAAACATCAAACACTGGATGGGATTAAAACTGACTGATTGTACAAGAATTGCAAAAGACTGGGAAAAACAGAAGAAAAATATTGTTACATCAAAGGCGCCCCCAATGGTCAGTGAAGCCTCAGGACTAATTAACTGACTGACTGATGTAGGGTAGAAGGTGCTTCAGGAAATCATCTAGTCAAATTCCTTTTCTCTGAGAAAAGATCAAGTATACCTAACCCTGCTCCCTATCCCCACCAACAAATGTTTGTGTTAATCTCCCTGGACAACCTATGCAAGAGCTCAAATACCCTTAGAGATAAAAAAAGTGTTTCTTAATATCCGATTTATTTTTCCCTTGCTGCAGATAAACCTGATTACTTCTGGTTTTAATGTCAGGGAAGATGGGGAACAACTGAGCACTGCTTTATGTTAAAAAAATATTTTCTCATGGATTTTGTTTTAGAATTTGTCCTCTTATGATTTATATTTATTGTTTGTATCATTGTCATTGCCCTCTCTCATTTGCCTACATCTTTTTTTTAAATTCCCCAAAATGGACATAGCACTTCACATCTGGATGAAGCAGGGCAGAATTAATTATCTCCCATACCATACATCTGACGCTTAGGCCCCCAGCAGATGTTCAGCTAAAAGCACTGTGGATATGCAATCCCAATTACACTTCTTGCCATGCTAGACATGCACAGCAGGAGGTGTGACTGTGGGATATGGATCACATCCCCATTGTCTTGTGTGGCCAGTGCAGGAAGAGCCTGGGTGCAGTGATCTCCCCCTGCACCAGCAATTAAGCCACCAGTCAGCTAATCCCCGCTTCCAGCCTCAGAAACATACAGGAATCAAAAGCTCTCATGTGCTCCTGAGGCTGGAAGCTTCAATCACCCTGGACACATGTACCATTTAAGGTATGATGGGAACCATCCACATATTGCACATAATAACTTCGCGGCTTATTCTTTGTTTTATCATGCTGTTAATTTCATTAACATGAGGCCAAATTACTACCCAAGACATGATTAAATGGTTAATCATGTCTTCAGTGTAACATCTGCCACAGGCTTTATGTTAATACTAGTCAACTGCCTATCAAGAATGAGGCGGGGCGGGGGGGAAGAGAGGGCTGAGATGGAGTGCCGCCACCTAACACCCCATGTTGCTGCTGTTCTGCCTCTTGCAGGGAGCAAGGTAGGGGAGCTGAAGCTAGCGCTGCTGCCCTCGGCTCCCCACCCCCTGTCCAGTCCCCAGGGCAGCTTCGGAATCATGGCAGCACTCCCTCATGCTTGGAGCACTCTGATTGGCTGTGTCCATCAGCCAATCAGAGCGCAAATAAAGCATTACGGACAGACAGACTTAGCCTTTTATAATATTAGCATATCCCAGAAGAGTATTTATCTCTTTTGCAAAAGCATCATACTGTGGATGCATATTCAGTTTGTGGTCCACTATAACCCCTAGTTCCCTTGCTATAGTATTGATGCCTAGTCGGTTGCTGCCCATCTTGCTGTGTCTGTGTATCTGGTTTCCCCTTCCTAAAAGTAATACTTTGTACTTGCCTTCAATTCTTTTGATTTCAAACCCTTTTTCCCAATATATCAGGACCATTCTGAATTCTAATTCTGTCTTTCCAACTCCTCCTTGCTTGACATTATGTAAAACATTTTTAAGTCCCTCTTCTATCTTCCAACTGACCCCAAGACAGACTCCCTCTGGGATCCCAGATGATACATCCTCCAGTTTTACAGTGAGCCACTCATAATTACTTTCTGAATACAGTATTTTAACCAGTTGTACACAAAACTTATAACAATTTTACCTACACTGTATTTTCCTAACTTGCTTATGAGAACGTCTTTTGGGACTGTCAAAAACTTTACTGAAGTCAAATCACATTATATCTATTGCTTTCCCTACCCACTAAACCAGCTACCTTTTGAAAGAATGGCTTGACAGAATGCATGCTTGACAAATCTAAACTGACTGTTTCCTACCTTACTGTCTTCCAGCTGTTGTAAATTGATTACTTAATTTGCTTCAATACCCTTCTGGGTATCATAATTAGGCTGACAGGCTTATAATTTCCCACCTATTCCCCTTTGTAATGATAAGTATTATGTTGACCCTTCAGGTATTGTTTAGTCACTTGGGACTTCACCCATCCCCAGTAAGGATGCTAATAGTTCTGAGCTTTTTATAGCTAGTTTTTCCAACTGACATAATGACCATAGCAGTAGCACTCATGTTGCAGACCTGTCAAATTCTAATGAATCTGTGAATTCTGCTAAATACCAGCCATCAATGATCTCAAACAGGACACACAAACCACCACCAGCAGCTAATTCTTCAAATAAAGCAGCTGCTGGACCAGCATTAACAAACACAAATTTCAAGAGCCAATGGCATAAAGGAAACAATGAAGCATTTTCACATTGGCTACCCTTGATTCCCCAGTTCAAATAATGACACATGAATTTTCAGGTGGATCAACTGGGGATACATGTCCAGATGTCTAGCTCATGCTCCTGGAGCTATAGGAAGACACATTAGCCACTCAACTCCCCAATTCCTTCAGCTGTTTAAGCACAATACATTTTAGTCAGACCCTACCAATTTGAATGCCTCAGCCTGACCAAGGGTATTTATACCCGAAAGCTTGCCAAGACAATTTAATGGATTTCATAGATTTCTAGGGTTGGAAAGGACCTGGTAGATCATCAGATCTGACCCCCTGCTCCAAGCAGGAAAAAGTGCTGGAGTTAAGTAATCCCAGCCAGATGCCTGTCTAATCTCTTCTTGACCACCTCCAAGATACAGGAAAGCACCACCTCCCTTGGAAGCCCATTCCATATTTTAGCAACCCTTACCATAAATAATTTCTTCCTTATGTCCAATCTAAATCTATTCTCCTTCAGTTTGTGGCGATTATTTCTGGTAACCCGGAGGGGCACCCTGATAAACAGAGTGTCCCCTATTTTGTGCTGACCACCCCCCTCCAAGGAGTTTGTAGGCAGCCACAAGATCGCCTCTTAGCCTTCTCCTTCTCTTGTGGAGGCTGAAGAGATTCAGGTCCCTCATCTGTCTTCACTGGGCCTTACCTGCAGGCCCTCAACCATACAAGCAGCCCTCCTCTGAACCCTCTCAAGGTTATCCAAATCCCTCAAAGTGCATCACCCAAAACTGGACATAGTACTCCATCTGCAGCCTCACCAGTGTCGCATATTATCACTTCTCTAGACCTGCTCATGATGCTCCGCTGATGCAAGAAAGAGTGTGGTTACCCTTACTTACTACCTCATTGCGCTGGTGACTCATGTTCATTTTTGTGTCAACCAGAACTCCGAGATCTCTTTCCACTGTTGTGGTACTCAGAGTGGTACCCCGCAGTCTATAGATGTGTTGGAGATTCTTTCTCCCCAGGTGCAGCACCTTGCATTTATCCTTGTTAAATTGCATCCTATTCTGATCTGCCCACTTTCCCAGTCTATCCAAATCCACCTGAATTCACTCCCTGCTCTCTGGTGTGTTTATTATACCCCATAGTTTAGTGTCATCAGCAAATTTGGACAAGGTGCTTTCAACACCTTCATTCAAATTGCCGATGAAGATATTGAACAGTACTGGTCCCAGAAGAGAGCCTTGGGGGACACCACTGCCCACATCCCACCAGGGAGAAACCAACCAATCCACCACCACTCTTTGGGTGCATCCCACGAGCCAATTTTTCACTCACCTTACTGTGGGAAAGTCCACATCACAGTTACTCAGTTTGCTCGTAAAAATTGGGTGCAACACTGTGTCAAAAGTCTTTTTAAAATCCAGGTAAATAATGTCTACTTCTCCTGCATCTAAGCACTTTGTAACCTGGTCATAAAAAGAGACCAGGTTAGTTAGGCAGGATCTGCCTGCTATAAACCCATGCGCTGCCCCTTACCACTGAGTTACCCACTGGCCCCCTGCAAATGTGGTCCTTTATGATTTTTTCTAAGGTCTTGCCTCTGTTCTCAGCAAGACCTTAGAAAAAAATCATAAAGGATCCTATTTGCAGGGGACCAGCGGGTATCATAAAGGATTACATTTGCAGGGGCCAGCAGGCAACTCAGTTCAATATTTCCAACTATTTGAGTTGGTCTAATAAAAGATAGCAGATTTACCCAAAGAATCTTGTCTGCCCATGTCCTTTAACCAACACAGCTACAACCTACATCCCTCTCGCATCCAAATATTCTTTAACTGGTTCTTTCCATCCTGTTTTTTTCCTACCTTGACCTATGTTACAACTTCAATGTACCAAATATTTCAGAATTCTTTTTATAATGTTACACACACAATATATATCTGCACACCCCCCACCCCCGCATGCATAAACAGTTTTTTTAGCTGGCTTATCTTCATTTTGAAATACCATATTTATATCATATTTACTCAAATCTAAGATGAGGTTCACCCCCAGTCAGAATAGGTAAAAGGCCCCTTGTCTTTATCATGTACAAAGGGCGGGGGGGGGGAGAGGCAGGCAGCTGCTGCAGCTCTGGCTTGGGTCCTAAGTGTGGGTCAGCACCAGAATCAGACTCACAGCAGCCTCCTACCTCCTCCCCCTACACTTGCACTCTGCAGCTTCTGTCCCTCCCTCTGCCCCCTGCCACCCCTTTCTGTCAAACCCAGCTCAGCTCTGGCTTGGGCTGGATGTCCTCCCAGCATGGAGTACAGGGAAACTCCATCCCCTGCCCACCCAATCAGTAGTGCCACCACTACTGCATGGCCTGGTAAGGGATGCGCTTTCATGTGCCGTGCCCGGTGATCTGGCAAGGAACAGAGCCTGAGCAGCGACTGACAGTAAAGGGGGCTGGGGGAAGAGCCAGACTGTGAGGAGCAAGGTGAGGAAGGAGCAGAGGCTGTGGGGAGCTGGGGAGGGAAGGGACAGAGATTGTGGGGAGTGGGTTGGAAGCTGGGGGTGAGAGGGTGCAGGTGGCAGGAAAGCTGCGGGGGGAAGAAGTGGGGGCACTGGGGGATGTTTGCAACCCCTCGCACCCACGCACTGCTTTTCCTGCTGTAGCAATGGGGGGCAGGGAGGTGCAAATTCAAGGCAACTCTCTAATAATTAAATTCTAATCCTGAAAAAATATAAAAGTTATATATTTCTCATATATAGAATCTAATTATTGGGGGGTATCTTAAATACAGGGCTTAGATTTGAGTAAATATTTTAATTGAAAATTTAACTGAGCCATTATCAATATCTACCTACAATAGCTAGTTCACACATTATACCAGATTTGCTTCTTATACATACCTACTTTCACTTAGCACGGTCTATCAGAACTCCCATTTTGGACATTTGTGTTCATATAAGCTGGTACCAATAGGTTGTGTCCATAAAACACAAATACTTAGAATGAAAGTCATAAACGCTGCATAAGAAATTTAAAGCTTGTGAGCCTTATCTAACAGACCACTAACAAGCCATTCATGTTCCCATGCTTCACAAAACTGAAAAAACCGAGCTGCAAGGTTTCACCCCCCCCATGTCAACAGGGATCCTTAACTAAATTTTCTTAGCATTATTACTAAGTAAATTGTAGGCCTGATTACTTTTGCTGTTGTTTGGGATTATCTAATAACTATTGCAAAGAATTATCTAATAACTTATTAGTGACTATGCCTCAGTGTCCTAATCACTATTTTATTCCGCATAGTCTTATCCTATGTGTATTTCTGTAGTGTCTGAGAAATTAGTGCCTTTCAGAGGCACATGCACCAAAGTGACTGGCATTTGTCACAAGTGGTTTTCTCTATATCCCTTATATAATAGTCCATATTGCTTTACAAAAATAACTACCTTCTCATGTTTTATTTTATTATTGAGGACGAGGTCAGAGATCTGTGCCATATACTTAGAATGAAAACACAGCTAACAAGGCAGTTATTAGACCCTGTAGGAGTTTGTTCCACAGCCTTATAATAGGCTTGAAGGAAGCTCTTTTACCACAACAGATGAGCTTTTCCCTTGTAGTGGACAGCTCTTTTGTGCCTGAGGAACAGAGATGTCTACTATAATTCTCTTCTTAGAACTTCAGCTGATCATATAAATATCATACCCTGCATTCACTGCATGAATTTGAATCAGTGATAAAATTTTCAGTCTATTTTCTTTAAACCATGTGTATTATATAGCTCTGTAATAATAGAAATAAAAAGTGAATAATATGGGTATAAAAACAAATACACTAACTCAAAGGTTGGGATGCCTATGAAGAATACATTAAATCAAAGCCATTTATTTTGGGGAATTCATTAAGAGCTGAATGGTTTAGATAAAAAATAAAAAGCTGATACAACAAGAAAATGCTGTAAGCGAGAAGGAAACGTGAAGAAAGAGGTGTTGTTTTGTTTTGTTATTCCTGTGCACACAGAGAAATATTTACATAAATTTCTAACTCTGAATTTGGTTCCCTTAGAGTTAACTGCAACAAGGTAATATGGGGTATATTTACATGAGACGCTTTACTGCAGTGTTGACTAATTAGTTCTGCAATAAAGCATAACTAACTCCACCATAGGTTAGTACTGCCTGACACAAGTACTATCCTATGCTGGAGTTACTGACTTTGCTGCAATGCATACATAGGCAGTTACCAGGGATGGCTGGGGCATGAAGGTACCAATGCAGGGGTTGCCTGCTGGCTAGCGCTGAACTGTAGCACCCTTGTGCCCCAGAGAACCTCTCTGCAGCACACTGAGCTGACGGAGGGCAGCTCCGGGCTGGCAGGCTGACTCCTGGAGTCTCTTGCCAACCAGGGCTGCACTGTTTCGGCTCAACATGCTGCAGTCCTGGGTGCATTTATAAACAGTGTCCAGAAGCAATAAACTCAAGCACAAACTGAGCTGTAGTTTATGTCATATTAATATCATGTGTAGACATGCCCAGGATGTGATATAGGACTCGCTTTCTTTACACTACACACCAGCTAAGTGGTCATTAAGAACAAGTTATTGTCTAAGTTCATCAGGAATTTAACAATGTTTTTTCTTTGAGAAACTTACTGATTGATGCAGAAACTTTTTATAAGAAAATATTATTTTTAACAAAACTTTTTATCAGAAATGGTTTCTCAGCTCAAGGGTGAAATTCCTAGTCCTAAACAGAAAAAAAGAGAAGGAAAGCAAAATCCCCCCAAGAATAACCTGATTACAGCCTGGGACTTAAAGCTAGTTTCTTCCAACCTTGGTGAATGCCCTGTTTACCAATTTATGGCCTCTCTCTCTCTCTTTGCGATGGTGTTTCCAGGAAAAACTTCAAAAAGCTTGAGTTTCATCCTGAGCTGGACTGGGAGCTTTGCCATTGATTTCAGTAGGCACACGATTTCACCATAGGAGATGGAAATATTTTCATGCTGTCTACAACTTGCATAGATCCCCTGAATTAAATCATTCTATTAGCCAGATTTAGTGCCAGCAGCCAGAAATTCATGCTCAGTAAATAATTTCCTGACTTCTCATTACTATGATCTGTATTCAAATGAAATCTGTTCACTAGAAAATCCTGTCACCTTTTGAAAAAAAAAAGTTAAAAGTTGAATTGCATCCTTGATTTTGCTGTATTTTTTATAATGTTCTCTTCTTAGTCAAAGCCTATCCTTCTTAGCTGAGACATTTTGATATAGGGTAGACTGCTCGTTTTGACTACTCATTTTCCTGGCACATATTCATGACAGCCTGAAAACTGTCAGTCTTGCCTTGGCTGAAGATGTTCTTAATCCTGAAACAGCTATTCATTTTTCAGAGGTATTTGTGTGGTGGTTTTAAAAGTGTAAGTCTTGCTTGGGCTGAAAACATTCCTAATCTTTAAACTGACTTACATCACACCACTTAGAAACCCAGTAGGAAAATTCCCTGGGCACGGGAAAACTCAGCTGAAGCCAGCATTTAAAAGTACACGTGACAAGGGGGTGGGGAGAAGGAATAATACCTCAGTGTCTCCTTTAAAGCAGTGGCTAGTGATGTATTGGGAACAGCCAACAAATCAAAGGCTTAAAGGACCCCATCTCACACACAGCTTTGCCCTTCTTAGGCAGCCAGCTTTCCTCCAATAACGCTGTGGCTTCTGACCCTCCCTTCTCCCCAGGGTTTATCTCACCACCATGTGCAGATATTAAGCAGTATACTATTCCTCCATCAGCACAGCAAGCATCTGCAACTCCTTCTTGCCAAAGGAACAACAGCTTGAATGCAAGCAGACCAACTGCTGCCTTAGGACCCACTGTCTGTCTGGATTCCCCTTTTCTGCTGCTCCCATCCACTGCTATAGCCTGGCTTGAAATTGTCTTGAGCATTAAAAATTTATTGAGTAATATGGCCTACTCTAACCATTTTAATAATTACTAAAAGAAAGACTCTGAACTCCCTATATAAATTTGGGATCATTTATTTCTGGAAGTAGGCCACTCACTTTACTGTTCTAATGTAGTTATGAAATTATAATGTGACAGAAGAAATAATAATAGTAATCATAAATAATAAAGCTGGGTTCTTATAAACTTCAGTACACTGCCTGGTTAAAAGCAGATGGCTCAGTGGGAAGATGGCTCAATGCATGTACCCACAGCCTAAGAATCTAAACCAAAACTGGAGTTCAAATATGGGGCCTTATTATAAACAAATAATAATATAAACCTCAAAGAAATTAAATACCGCTTATATAGCATTTTGAAAATTGCCAAATGCTACCCTTGGTGTTCCTTCAAGATTATGAATGTTTATATAAAAGTTTACATACCACACATCACATTAGTGCCAATGATTATTAGTGGAAAATCTTTTGGATATCTCTTATATTACAAAATAAATCAGAGCTTGTCAGGATGAGTTAGGTATAATTATTTCAATTACTTTAGTTCTGCACAATCATTAAATAAAATACAGTATCAGTATAAATTGCTTGGAAGCAGATGATACGAAATGAGAAAGACAAGAAGGAAAAGTAATGGCTTAGACATGTTCTGTGTTGTAATAAATACTAAATGGCTCGATTCTGAGAAGTGCAAAGCCTCCAATTATTAAGAATCATACCACAAAAATCCTCTCTGAAACAGGATTTGATGATAACTTCCACATTAAATACAATAACCCCAAACTGAGAAAAGATCCTGTATCCTGCCAGAATTCCAAAATTGCTGAGATGTCCCAGAAAGTGAGTTGTAACCTCAAACGTGATGAAAGTTTTAAATGATACTGCAAATTCTGGCAGGCTCCATGCCAGTTTTGATCTGGATTCTGAGGACATGGGTACATACATTGCTTCTTCCCACTGTGCCATCTGCTTCTAACCAAGCAGCATACTGAAATCTATGAGAATCCAGCATCATGAGAATGAGAATAATCAGGGAAGAGTCTAATTCAATTCTGAATGCAGAGATCAAGCTGGGATTTGGGGGAGATTCACATTTTTAAAGGGATTACTGTCTCAAGGAAACCTACAACACATCTGAATTTCTGGATTCTCCAGCACACTGAAGAAATAATGCAAAACCCTACTAGAAAAAATGAAATTACATAACCTCTAATGTTAAAGGTATTCCAACGCAGAAGGTCTGTTCAGCTCAAGACAGGCTGGGCAATAGCATATACTATTTGATAGTGTCACTGAATGCTGCTTCTACAAGTGCCTCATTCTGGGGAATGAGACATCTGTGGATATTTTATATCCCATGGAATTTAGGAAACCTAAAGCAAGAGAAGTATGCTCATCCCAAAGGAAGTACATCTCTACTAGAATTATGTAATTATAAACAAATGGCAAGACTTCTAGATGATGATCTCAAATAAAACTCATCTAAATTTTACTGTTGATGCTTATACATAGAGAAAGGAATAATTTAAAAAGGAATAAACTTTGTGCATATTGATATTAATTTAAAATGAATACTGGTGTCCATCATCAAGGACTAAGTGGTTTTCAAGTATCAAGGCCTAAAAAAGCTGGTAACATCCTACTCCACATACAAAGCCACTTCAGATTAATTTCTCTTAAAGTACAACAACACAAACAGCTCTCAGAGGTTCACTTAAACAGGGAAAAGCTTCACTGAAATTAACTGACTGGTATCATCCAGAGTCACATCCAGACAAGCACGGGCATGTGGCACCGCAGACCCATCTGTGGTGCCACACACTGCACATGGAGGCATTCCCCATGCTGCTACTTTGCAGCATGGGGGATTTTCTTGACCCTGGGAGATCCCAGAGTCAAAAAACCACACCAAAAAATCCCATGGCAATGCACGTGGCGGCAGCACATACTGCCCAAAACTGGAGTCTGGCCAGCCGGATTCACACTCCAGCTGCTGGGGTAACTTGCTGCATCCTGGAGTGCACGTAGCACAGGAGTCCCCCAAGGACAAACAGCAGTGGCACAAGGTGTGCTGCTGCTACTTGTCCCTGGGGAAACACATGTTCCCAGTCATGGGAACACAGCCCAGATGTTCAAATTTGTGCCACTACTTTTTGCTGTAGCACACACCCCTGCACACGCGCTTTGGTGAGGGACAAACTGGCCTGCTTTGGGCAAACTGGCCTTACCTGGCTTCTCCTGGATTCTGGAGCGATGGAGGAGCCAGGGTACAATTGCCGGAGTGGAGACACCCTGGATAGCAGCCAGAGCGTCCTCCTGGAGAACCAAGGCTCTGCATCTTCTGGCACACGTTCCTGTTGCATGTGCCACACCACTTTCTTTCCTGTTGATGTCTCAGTAGCAAATTCTGGCCTCGTGCTGAAAATCTGCAGTGTGCAGAACATCTTAACATTCCCCACATGCACCACAAACCATACATGGCAAACCACATGCACCACAAACCATACATGCCTGCATGTTAGATGCAGCCACTGTTTCCAATTCCCTGGTTCTGAAAATTCATTATTAATGTCAAAGTCCATGATAAGCAAATGGGATTTTATTTTTAGGTGCTGCACTACAAACTTTCTGTCCATTTGCTTATGTAAGTGAAGTTCTTTATAGCTGCAACATCAGAGTCATCCTATTTGTGTCTTTCAACTTAGTTACACACCATGCTGTTACTGTTTCTATGGTTACCTCTGCAAAATGAGTGGGTGTGTTAGAGGAAACACGTTAACAGCTGACTGGATTGCACTAACAAAAACAAAAACCACACCTCAAAACCAAACAAAAAAACTCTCAAATTCTAGAGTTGAAATAGTAGAATCTAAATAAATTTCTAAAACATTAATACATAGAAAACTATATATGGATTCTGAAATAAGAAAATCTTTGTAAAACAAGCTCATAAAATTTAAATTCATGCCACAGAATTAGACTGTCTACCCTTTTATCCATCGAGGCCCTAATTGTTTTAACATTATAAGCCTAATTCATTGGCTCAATATCTTTATACCACAGACTAATTTAGACCACCCTGGCTCAAACTGTGCTCACGTCACATCACAGTTCTAAATCATGCATGTATCTAGGTGTTATCAGATTAAAGTCAACCTCTAGAATTTAACCCCAAAGTGAATAGTAAATTTATTCTGATCTTAGAATAGAAGATGCATATGATTTGGCTAACAGCACTGAACTTATTAACCAGCCATGTTCTACACCAGCAATAGCTCTGGAGTGGTCTTCAGGCCTAACTCCAAACAGAGAGCGTTGGAATAATCCAGTATAGACAAAAACAATCCAGTACAGATTAAGTTTGTGGATGATACCAGGGAAATGCAGGCACATCAGAGGATAGGATAAAGATCCAGGACTACCTTGAAGCTTCATTGATGGTTACTGCCAAACCCTTCTCCAGAAGAAGGAAGAAGAAAAAGAGATGGAGATGGTGGCCAACGTGATGGCTAACCAATGAGACCCACCCGGAGCAACCTGGAAGACAGTCACCGCATGGACTGGAAGGCTGCACCTCCCCTGGCCCTGCACAACAGGTACACTCCCCCCGCCCCCCGGCCACACAGGAGGAGGCTCCTATGGTGACACCAAAAGAAGAGGAAGGTAAGCAGCTTGCTGCCACCCCAAGAGGCAATGCACAGTGGTTGTGGTGGGGGACGCCCTCCTGCAGGGCAGTGAGGGACCCACCTGCCATCTGGACCCCCAAGCCCATGAGGTCTGCTGGCTCCCAGGAACTCGCATCCGAGATGTAGCAGAGAGGATCCCCAGGCTCATATGACCCTCCGACTACTGCCCCATGCTCCTCATCCTCATGGGAACTACTAACATGGCCAGGAGTAATCCAGACCAGGTCATGAGTGACTACAGGGCTCTGGAGGCTGGGCTCAATGGGTTGGGGGCCCAGGTACTCTTTTCTTCTGTGCCCCCTGTTTCAGGCCACAGTCCCAGAAGGGAAGGATGCATTGAGGAAGTGAACCGGCAACTCCAACGCTGGTGCCACCAAGAAGGCTTCAGATTCCTTGACCACAGAGCACACTTCAGGAGGGGAGAGGACTCATGGGAAGGGACAGCATCCACCTCACGAGGAAAGGTAAGTCCCTGTTTGCAGCCAGGGTAGCTGATCTTCTGGACAGGGCTTTAAACTACGGTTGCTGGGGGACGGGAAAACACAAATTCAAATATGTCCGGGGACCAATGTACAAGTAAGCCCTGTAGATAGGGATACTGGGAGAACCACTTTTGTGGGAGCTGAGGGAACAGTCCTCCATCAGCACGACAGGAAGACAGGGGCCTCAGTAGGAGTACTCATGCCGATATACCAGAGGTGGGCAATTATTTCAGGCAGAGGGCTGCTTACTGAGTTTTGGCAAGCCATCAAGGGCCACATAACAGGTGGCAGGGGGCAGATAAATATTAATTCTCTAAATTTTTTAGTGGCTCCATGGGCCAGATAAAATGGCTTGGTGGGCTGCATCTGGCCTGCGGGCCGCATTTTGCCCACCCCTGCTGTATGCTAACACCAGGAGCATGGGGAACAAGTAGGAGGAGCTAGCCCTCCTACTCTCCAGTGTGCATTATTATCTAGTATGGATTATGGAGATCTGGTGGGACTCCTCACACAACTTCAGCATAGCTACAGAAGGTACCCCTGCATAGAAGGGACCAGGTGGGGGAAGAAAGGTGGAGGCAATGCTCTCTACATGAAAAAATAGTACACCTCCTTGGAGGCCGACATTGGCTCCAAAAACAGACACCTTGAAACCCTCTGGGTCAGGTTGTGGGGGTGGAGGTGCGGTGAGAGCCCGCAATGTAGATGTATACAGCAGACCACCAAACCAGGGGGAGGAACTCGATCTGGAGTTCACTCAAGAATTCACTAAGGCTGCATATGCACGTGACATTGTCATCATGGGCGATTTTAATTATGCAGACATCTCCTGAGAGGAACACTTGACAAAGTTAAATTGGTCACAATCCCTCCTGACCTGTGTCAAGGAGCTCTTCCGGACTCAGGAGGTGCATGGGCCAACCAGAGGTGACGCTCTGCTAAACTTGGTCCTGGCCAAAGGAGACAACCTTGTGACCGACTTAGATATAGAGGGAAGTCTGGGCAACAGCGATCATGAAAACATCATCTTCACTGTCTGACGTAAGGCAGACGAATCAGATTGAAGTCTTGAACTTCAAAAATGCAAATTTCAACAAGCTTAGGTTA
This sequence comes from Crocodylus siamensis, assembly GCF_052110815.1. Taxonomy (NCBI): domain Eukaryota; kingdom Metazoa; phylum Chordata; order Crocodylia; family Crocodylidae; genus Crocodylus; species Crocodylus siamensis. The sequence goes on along the minus strand of NC_143395.1, from coordinate 37,573,455 downwards.
CTAGTAGGGCAAGTGTTTCATGGATTTCATAGACATTAGGGCTGGAAGGGACCTCAGAGAATCATAGAGTCCAGCCCCGCCCCCCAAAGGGCAGGAAGTCAGCTGGGGTCAAAGGATCCCAGCAAGATAAGCATCCAATTTGCTCTTGAAGGCGTTCAATATAGGTGCTTGAACCACCTCCAATGGCAGGCTGTTCCAGGCATGGGGGCTCGGACAGTAAAGAAATTCTTCCTTACGTTCAGCCTGAAACATTCTTGTAGTAGTTTATGACCATTTGACCTCATCATTCCTTGGGGCGCTCTGGTGAACAAACGTTCCCACAGATACTGGTGGTCACCCCTGATAAACTTATAGGTGGCCATCAGATCACTCCTGAGCCTGCGCTTTTCCAGGCTAAAGAGCCCCATGGCTCTCAGCCTGTCATCGTAAGGTCTGTTTTCCTGACCTCTGATCATGCGTGTGGCTCTTCTCTGGACTCTCTCAAGCTTTTCCACATCTTTTTTGAATTGTGGAGCCCAAAACTGGACGCAGTATTTCAACTGTGGCCTCACCAAGGCTGAGTACAAGGGGAGAATGACGTCTCAGGAGCTGCTTGAGAAGCAACTGGATGCAAGCCAGTGTTTTGGTCACTTTACTAGCCGCTGCATCGCACTGCAGGCTCATGTTCATCTTGTGGTCAATGATGTGTTGCTGGACTGAAGATAAAAGATGTCCACAAAAAGTGGTTGTTCCTTAAGGACACAATCCTTGAAACACAAAGGAAATCCATTCCCATGCGGAGAAAAAAAGGTAATAGAAGGGCTTGGCTAAACAGGGAAATCATGGTCCTCTTAAGAAAGGAGAAAGAAGCTTATAAACAATGGAAGCTTGGGGCGGGTCCCAAGGAGGACTATTCCACAATGGCCTGTATTTTCAGGGAACAGAGTGTGGGGCCATTGCTCAATAACTCAGGAGAGCTGGTTACCAGTACCCAGGAGAAAGCTGAACTCCTGAATGACTACTTTGCCTCAGTCTTTCACCGGACCAAGGGGGAAACCATGCCAGGTAAAATAGAGGATGAGCATGGTAAGAATAATTGCCTTCCTACTATTGCTGTAGAATTGGTATACGACCAATTAAAAAAACTGGACATATAAAAATCAGTGGTACTGGATGATCTTCATCCAAGAGTGCTGAAGGAGCTGGCTGAAGTCATTGTGAACCCCTGTGAAACTGTTCCACAACTCATGGCACTCTGGAGAAGTGCCTGAGGATTGGAAGGAGGCCAATGCCCACAAGAAGGGCAGGAGGGAGGACCCGGATCAGCCTAACTTCCATCCATCTGGAAAATCCTAGAAAAGTTCATCAAGAAGTCTATCTGTAATAAGCTTGCAGAAGGTAAGATTCTGAATGTCAGCCAGCATAGCTTCATCACGGCCAGGTCTTGCCTTACTAACCTCATCACCTTCTATGACAAGGTAACATGCCACCTGGACACAATACAGCAGGTTGACATTGTATAACTTGACTTCCGAAAGGCCTTTGTTCTAGTATCTCACAATGTCCTCACAAGAAAACTGGAGAGTTGTGGGCTTAACTCCAAGACAGTCGGGTGGGTGAGAAACTGGCTACAGGATAGGACAAGGAAAGCCATAGTGAACAGATCTGTGTCAGAAGGAGGCAGTGGTGTTCCACAGGGGTTGGTGCTTGGTCCAGTACTTTTCAACATCTTTATTAATGATTTGGATGTGCGGGTAAAGAGCTCACTGGCCAAGCTCGCAGATGAAGGTCTGAATCAATTTGAAGCTCTTTGAATTGATTTGGAAAAGATTCAGAGAGATCTGGAGATTCGGGCAGTCCCCGCTTGTTGACGCAGGACCCAGAGTCCGTGCCAGTAAGTAGGGGAGGGGGGGCATGTATCAATCAATGCATCTCCAGCAAAACCAAGGAGGTGATTCTTCCACTCTACTCAGTACTGGTGAAACTGCAGCTGGAGTATTGCATCCAGTTCTGGGTATCACACTTTAACAAGGATATGGACAAGCTTTAGAGAGTCCAAAGAAGAGCCACTCATATGATCAGAGTCTTAAAAGACATTAAGGGAGTACATCAAGGGCCCAGTGAGCAACTGTTCACCAGGGCACCCAAGGGGAAAACCAAGAGTAATGGCCACAAAATCCTGGAAGTCTGATTCAGGCTCAACGTTAGGAAAAACTTCTTCATGGTCAGGGTGTCCAGACTGTGGTATAAGTTGCCTCCAGGAGGTGGTGCAATCACCTACACTGGAAATCTTCAAAAGGAGACTAGATAGCCACCTTGTTGGGGTCACCTGACCCCCAGTTCTCTTTCCTGCTCGGGGCAGGGTGCTGGACCCAATGATCTTCCGAGGAGGTCCCTTTCAGCCTTACAATCTTATGAGTCTATGACAGGCCGGATTTGTGGGCTGAATGGAATCAGATGAGGTTTAACAGGGAGAAGTGCAGGGTTCTTCATCCAGGTAGGAAGAACCTTCACCGTAAATACACGGTGGGTGGTGGTCCACTAGCTGGCACAGCATCTGAATGGGACCTGGGGATCATGATAGACAGGAAGGTGAACATGAACTAACAGTGTGACGAGGTTGCCAGAAGGGCAAACAGAACTCTGGTATACATCAGCTGATGTGTTGTCAACAGATCCAGGGAGGTGCTCCTCCTTCTCTATTTGGAGTTGGTGCGGCAACAGCTGGAGTACTGTGTCCAGTTCTGGGAACTGCATTTCAAGCAGGATGTGGATAAACTGGAGAGGGTACAAAGGGCCACCCATATGATTAAAGCCATGGAAGATAGGCGCCATGAGGAAAAACTCCAGGAGCAGGCCTGTTCAGTCTGAGTAAGAGAAGGCTGAGAGGTGACTTGATAGCCACCTATAGGTATGTTAGGGGTGAGAACCAAGATCTGGGGGAGTGGCTCTTCAGAAAGACATCTAAAGGGAGGACGAGGACAAACGGGCATAAGCTAATAGAAGGTAAATTCAGGCTGGATATATGAAAAAACTTTTTTCTCTGAAAGGGTCACCAAAATCTGGAACAAACTTCCAGCAGAGGTGGTGCAGTCACCATCCCTGGAGGTGTTCAAGATGAGACTGGACAAGTACCTGGCTGAACTCATCTGAGACCAATAACTTCAGGCCCATGGCAGGGGCCCAGACTTCATGATCTTGCAGGTCCCTTCCAGTCCCATGATTGTATGACACTATAGATCGGCATGGATTGGGGTTTATCCCCACTAACTTCTACAGCGACTGAACTCCAATTGTACTTAAACAATATAAACTACATAATATAGAGTGGCCTATAAGGCACCCATTACCATAGTCTCTGAATATTTCACACTCTTTAATGCATTTATCCTCACAAATCCTATTCAAGATAGAGAAGGGCTAGACAGGGAGATAGATCTGGAGCACAAAATTATGGCCCAAACTTGCACCCACTTATCTCCGTAAGTAACCTAATAATACTGAATACCAATGGAATTTCTTGCAGCTGAAAACACTATGCAAAATACTGGTTGCAACACTGAGCCCTTAATGACTAAGGTTATATAACCATGAAGAAAAGGCAGAGCTTTTTAAGACAAAGTGATAAGCAGCTTGTGCATTGGGAATGAGACTGAAGAAATGTAGTCTTCAAAGTAGAGAGTATTTTAGAACATAAGTGCTATAAATATTTTTTGTGGTGAGAAAAAAGCCAGGTTACATAAAAGAAAAGGAAGAAAGCCACGTAACAGTGAAAATAAAGATTTAGGGCACAATTCTAATTTCAGCTAGAGCAGAGGTTCCCAGACTTTTTCTTATTGTGTACCCTTTCCAGATTTACCAGCTGCCCACATACCTCTACCAGCATACATTTTACATTTAACTCCTTAAATGCCAATTACTTATCTTAATGAAAATTAAATGCACCATTACACAATTTCTCCTGCGTACCCCACCAGAATGGTCTTGTCTACACCCAGGGATACACATGCCACAGTTTGCGAACCCCTGAGCTAGAGGATGACTGAAGTACAGCTTGGTGTTCCCTCAGTATTACAGATGTTTAATGTGTATCCAGGTAAATCTGTATTACTCCTGAATCACAGGAGAGATTCTCTTACCTAGTCTAGGTGCATAAGTGCCCCTGTTATAGGAACAGAATTGCCTTCTGGAGATGCACAAATGTCTCCCTGTTCCTATAATGGGACATTTACTTAACTGCTCTTGCATAATAGTTGTGTAACTCCGTCTGGTTTCAAGTTGTACTTTTGGTTGTCCTTTAGCTAAAACAGAATTCCACTCCAGAAGTCTCAGTCTCAACTGGTAACTATAGGACTCATTCACCCCTACGTCAGTACATTAAAAGGTAGAAACCATAATGTACATAGGACATATAAGCTCAAAACTAAATTCACTTTCCATGGGTAAATACATGGGGTTAAATGAGCAGTATAAGTAGTATTTTGGACCATGAACATGGATTGTAATTTTTACACTCCTCAAGAAAGCACGTAACTCTTTGTAAGTCACAGAAAACAGGTGTAAGAGGAAGAGGGTCCTCCTACCTTTTACTTTAAAGGACTAGTGGTTGAGGAGTGGGAGACAGATTCCAGGTTTCCCTCATCTAGAGGGGATTTAAGTGTACGTCTCTCACTTCTCAAAGTATTTTAACCACCAGTCCATGGGCTAGGCCAATGGTTCTCAACTGGCATGACAAGACATTTTCAAGGATGTCACAGATCCGGCCTGCTGGCACTACAGCTACATGGAGCTGTCGGGCAGGCTTTTGAGACTCTGGACCAGGTTCCCACTGTGAGCCTGCAGCCCCTGGGAGAGTCCACACTGTAGCAGGTAAGACTCTGCTTCCCTCCTCTCCTTCCCCGATCTCCTGCTCTCACCACAAACCCTTCCCCACCCCCATCAATGCCAAGGGCATGGAAATAACTAGTTATGTCACTGAAGCAGTAGTCCTTAACTGGAGTACCAGCAAATTCAGAATAGTCAGAATGGAAGGGCGCCTTGAGTATGAAGAAGTTAAGAACCACTGACCTAGATGCTGGCTTGAGTGCTTTCCAGCCCTCATTTTGAAGCTATCCCACAGGTCAGCCAAGAGGGAAAGATGTATGAGGGTTCAGGAGAGGGTTCAGAGGAAGGCCACTTGTCTGGTTAAAGGCCTACAGAAAAAGCCCTGTGTGGACCAATTGGGATACCTGAACCTCTTCAACCTCCGCAAGAGGCAGCTGACAGGTGATCTTGTGGCCACCTACAAACTCATCCAGGAGGGGGTGCGGGGAAAGAGGGAGCAAGAAATAAGGCATACAATGTTTACCAGAGTGCCTGTTGGGGAAACTAGAAATAATGGCCACAAACTGGAAGAAATCAAATTCAGACTGCACATCAGGAAAAAATTCTTTACTGTGAGGGTTGCCAAAATATGGAATAAGCTTCCAAGGGAGGTGGTGCTGTCCCCTTCCTCGGAGGTATTTAAAAAGAGATTCGACAGACACCAGGCTGGGGTCATCTGACCCCAGAACTCATTCCTGCCCAGGGCAGGGGGTTGGACTCGATAATCTAATAGGTCCCTTCTGACCCTAACATCTATGAAACTATGTGTATGGCAAGGAGGTAGTAAGCAAGTCAGAGGGAATGTGGTCACTATCCTAAGAAAGGAGAGGGCCTGAGGTTCTTGCACATTCTTGAGGTCCTCCACACATGGTATTTCAGCATTTTGTGTTGGATAAACAGCAGTGGGACAGCTTCTGCCTCACTAGGGACAGATCCCTCTTCTTTCCATGGCAGTGCTCATGTCACTGGGCCATGCTCCCTCTAGCATGTTTCTCTCCTGGCTCCAAGTATTTTCTCCTCTTGGCTGCCACTGAGCACAGCAAATGCAGTTGCTGATTATTTACCCAGAGGAAACAAACTTGGAAGCAAAATGACCCAGGGCTACTGTTCCTATAGGATGGACTGAAAAACCTCCTGCTTCAGACTAGAAAAAACAGTGAGGGAGCAAAACGGCCCATGATCCACTGTTCTTTAACTACAGGGAAGAGCCAGGAATAAATCGGTGAGTAGGTGACTACATATGGTTGTGCATGAATGTGGATGGATGCATCTTCAGGTGGCTAGCTTGATGAAACACATTAGTGAAAACATATGAGTGAACACTTATGAGCATCTTTATGAGTGGGTGCAGATGGGTTCTTGTGCATAAATATACAAATACATTGTAGATGCGAGAGGTCTGATGTGGATGAGCGAGCAAACAATCATGGTAGACAGAGAAGTAGGGACCAGACAAAAAAGAAGAACAGGGTGGAGAACTAAATCCAAAAAAGAACTATTTGGCAGAGTGAGGGAGGTCTTTGAGAATCAAAGCAACATTGAACCATTTTATATCTCTAAATTGCAAGTGTACAGATATTTGAAGTAAGGCAGTACAGCTCAAACAAGCACACATCAGTGAAACTTTTCAGATTCAGGTTACCAACAACTCCTTTGGAAGCAGTGATCAAAGGAGTAAACTACCTCTCACTTTCTCTCAGTTACAGCATTTCCTGCTCACTCCAAGCAGACGTTTTCTGGGAGTCAGACAGCATGTCTTCAATCATGCTTTGAAACGAGCAAACCAAACGATCTCACAGTTCATAGCTAGAATTACAAACCCACACAGGGGTTGTATGGGCTAGATAGCAAGCCTTACATCCACTAAAAACAAAAATACAGAGTGAGGGAATAAAAGAACCCTACTTCTCTAAAAAAAAACCCAGTTCAACAGCAAACTGGCAGAGAAAAACCATACCGCTTCATTTGTTCTGTTGCTAATCTCATAGTGAGACAAGCATTGACAGGCTAACAGAGAAACTGGACAGAATTAATTTAGGTTGCCCAATTTTCTCAGTCAACTGCACTGTTCTTGGAATCTGAAGCATGTATTTCTTTGCTTCCACACGTTAATGATGATTTACATGCATGAACATTAGTGTGCCACCTCTGACTGCGGACGCAGTAGTACTTTAACTGTACAGGATGTAAGAAAACTTCTCCGTCACTTTTCACTTATATTAGACCTAGTGATCATGACCTGAAATGCAACACAAACTGCAGTTAAATTCAGGCATTGGCAGTACCCTCCTACTTTCTGTGGCATACTAAAGTCTGAGGCCTTCTGGGATTTTGTCCCTGCTTCTACTATAGCATTTTTGGGGTGCTTTGTGGCTCCTGATTGACAGGAATAAGAGCAGAGTAGATGTTCTTGTGGACCACTTACATCTGGTTGCAGGGAACTAATACAGGCAGTCCCTTCTCGGTACCAACAAACCAAAATACAAAATAATATTTTACAGCTTGCTTCATTTTTTATGGACTCTATGGCTGTAAAACCGTTGTCCATTTTCAAAAGTACTAAAAAGACCAGCATTCTTCTAATTCTTTTTCCCTTCCTACATTTGTTATAGAGACTATCAGCAATCAGCCATGTCAGCCTTCGATCTGGTATCCCATGATCACCTCTTCGCAAAACTAGCCAATTGTGGCCTTGGGTCCACCACGATCCACTGGCTGGAAAATTGGCTCCGTGGTTGGACCCATAGGGTAGTAATAGATGGAAGTCACTCATCATGGTGCCCTGTGACCAGTGGGGTCCCTCAAGGCTCTGTCCTTGGACCCATATTGTTCAACATCTTCATTAATGATGTGGACATTGGAGTCAGAAGCGGATTGGCCAAGTTTGCCGATGACACCAAACTTTGGGGCAAAGCATCCACGCCACAAGATAGGTAGGTGATCCAGGCTGACCTGGACAGGCTCAGCAAATGGGTGGATGAAAACCTGATGGAGTTTAACACCGAAAAATGCAAGGTTCTCCACCTTGGGAAGAAAAACCTGCACCATCCGTATAGGCTTGGCAGTGCTACACTGGCTAGCACTACGGAAGAAAGAGACTTGGGGGTCATCATTGACCACAAGATGAACATGAGCCTGTAATGCAATGCTGTGGCTAGTAAAGTGGCCAAAATGCTGGCTTGCATCCATAGATGCTTCTCAAGCAAATCCCAGGACATCATTCTCCCCTTGTACTCGGCCTTGGTGAGGCCGCAGCTGAAGTACTACGTCCAGTTTTGGGCTCCACGATTCAAAAAGGATGTGGAGAAGCTTGAGAGAGTCCAGAGAAGAGCCACGCACATCAGAGGTCAGGAAAACAGACCTTACGATGACAGGCTGAGAGCCATGGGGTTCTTTAGCTTGGAAAAGCGCAGGCTCAGGAGTGATCTGATGGCCACCTATAAGTTTATCAGGGGTGACCACCAGGATCTGGGGGAACGTCTGTTCACCAGAGCGCCCCAAGGGATGACTAGGTCGAATGGTCACAAACTCCTGCAAGACCGTTTCAGGCTGGGCATAAGGAAGAATTTCTTTACTGTCCGAGCCCCCAAGGTCTGGAACAGCCCGCCATCAGAGGTTGTTCAAGCATCTACATTGAACGCCTTCAAGAGCAATTGGATGCTTATCTTGCTGGGATCCTATGACCCCAGCTGACTTCCTGCCCTTTGCACGGGGGGCTGGACTCGATGATCTTTCGAGGTCCCTTCCAGGCCTAATGTGTATGAAATCTATGAAATGTCTACAGCACCAATTACAATGAAGTATTTTTGCATTTGAAAGGAACCTGCCTGTCATGTCCAATGGAAACACTGCAAGGGATTTTCTATTTTGCAAGATACTAACAGAAACAGAAGCAAGATGTAGATCCAACCAAGCTCACACCTACATTTGTTTCCATGGTAACCACAGACGTACATAAATTGACAGAAAAAAGCAGTAGGAAATTCAGTGGAGGGGAATCATGTCTACATTTCAACATTGCACCGCTGCCATGAACAACAACAAATGAAAAGCACACACATCTAAACCACAAACAGGCTGTGAGAGAATACAAATATACTGTGAGAAAAGTAAATATAGTTTAGTCAGTACTAAGCCAGGGTCCTTACCATTACTCATAAAGCAGTGGAAGCAAAAATAACATTCAGCCTCCAACAGCATGCAATATATTTTGGATTTTTCTCCTATTACACTGTTATTTCTTGTGCTCAGATCTGTATGGACAGCATAGGAGTGATGGCCCCATCTCATTTTCTCTAATTCTCACTTAGCATTTACACACTTGGATAAAAATAAGTTGTGTTGTTGCCTGGGTAACTAATGATCAACAATGACAACAGCAGCGAGTAGGACACTGCAAGCAGACATGTACTTTCCACCTAAACATGACTGAAAAACTGATCTGTCTTGTTTTAAGGTAACCCTAGATAGATATTTTTGGGCAAAGCAACCATTACAGCTCTCAGGCTGCTCTAGCCTAGAGGAGTACCTGTATAGGCCCCCTCCCACCCCGCAAAGAAATCAGCTACTTGTGACAAGTTCCCAGATGTCCCCCCTTTCTGTATCACCAAGTAGAAATTCAAGACTGCAGGAAATCTGAGCCTTAAGTGCTATCCACCACCACAAAAATCAAGTCATCTGTCAGAACAAGGTGGGAACCACTTAGGTCAGGGTAACTGGAACAACATAAATTTGATTTTTACTCAGTTTCCCTAAAGGTCTCCTTAAAAAACAGAGCTCCACACGGACGCTGATATTTACTGCACTCCTATGTACAGCGGAGGCAAATATGCATGATAAAACTGATTTTAACTTGCTGCCTTAGGGGGTGGAATACTGTGTTTGATGAATATAGATGAAATCAGGGCCCTGGGACCATGTTATTTCCCAGTGGCTGTTGCTATTGTAAGGAGGTTCACCTGAATCCATGTTCAGGAAAATGTTCCTGGGGGAAACATTGATAACTGGTTGCTACTGTTACTGTTATAAGGTGTTACTGTAACTGGACTTCAACTCTATAAGGTGATTTACTTTTGTTCATCTATTTGTTTTGGAAAGACAACTATTTTTCTTAAGTAAACCAAAAATGAGTAAGTTAAACCAATTATATTATGACCCTATGGAAGAAAGAGACTTGGGGGTCATCATTGACCACAAGATGCACATGAGCCTGCAATGTGATGCTGCAGCTAGTAAAGCAACCAAAACGCTGGCTTGCATCTATAGATGCTTCTCAGGCAAATCCCAGGATGTCCTCCCTCTGTACTTGGCCTTGGTGAGGCCGCAGCTGAAGTACTGCATCCAGTTTTGGGCTCCACAATTCAAAAAGGATGTGGAAAAGCTTGAGAGAGTGCAGAGAAAAGCCATGCACATGATCGGAGGTCAGGAAAACAGACCTTACAATGACAGGCTCAGGGGTGATCTGATGGCCACCTATAAGTTTATCAGGGGTGACCACCAGGATCTGGGGGAACGTCTGTTCACCAGAGTGCCCCAAGGGATGATGAGGTTGAACGGTCATAAACTACTACAAGAACGTTTCAGGCTGGAGATAAGGAAGAACTTCTTTACTGTCCAAGCCCCCAAGGCCTGGAACAGCCTGCCATCAGAGGTTGTTCAAGCACCTACACTGAACACCTTCAAGAGCAAATTGGATGCTTATCTTGCTGGAATCCTCTGACCCCACTGACCCCAGCTGACTTCCTGCCCTTCAGGTAGGGGGCTGAACTTGATTATCTTCCAAGGTCCCTTCCAGCCCTAATATCTATGAAATCTATGAAAAAATAAGATTCTAACAGGTCCTAAAAGTGCAATCAGCCTCTTAAAAAAATTGATCAAAAAGTAAAAAAAGGCAGCAAAGCAGAAAATAATCCCCAAACTAATGCCATAAATTACAAAAACAGTTCAAGGTTAAGAGGAATATATTAAAAGGAACCCTAGAAGAACACTCATGTCAGTTATTTGACATGTAATCAAACAACAAACAATAAGTCACTAGTGATTAACATTACTGAATACTCACGCAGACCTTAAAATATGAAAGCAATTAAACTGCACAAGGCCCCTGTAGGGTAAACAGGCTGGGATTATGATCCCCTTTCTTACAGATGGGGAAAGTGATATAGAAATGGGAAGTGATCTCCCTCCAAGTCAACCTCACTGAAAACAAGAATGTTTTTTTTACTAGTGAACAGATGCACACAAGATAATTCCACTGAAGCTGGTATGCGTAATCAGGTGACTAAGTGTTCAGCAGTGGCACAAAACAGTGGATCACAAATTTGACACACGCTGAAGAAGAACAATAGTTAACAAAAGTGTCTGGCTTAGAAAGATTTTTGGCCACTGAGTAAGAAGGAATCTCTGACTAATATTTATTGACCTGGCCAAGTTCTCTCTGGTCTTGAGTTGTGGTTCTTTCTTACATTTGATGACCTAGTTTAACACTAATAAACTCCAACACCTTGTGGGAACTCAATGTAGGCATATCACAACAAAGTCTTCTCTGACCCATTTATTTTTCAGCTTAGGCTTTTATTTAAACATCACCACAACGTTTCTGGCACACATATATCAGGAACAGGAAAAAGATATAAATTACTTTCACACTAACAAAAGAAGGATTACTTTAAAATTAGTCCTACTTTCCTGTCTGAATGCTTCTTTAGAGTTGTAAATAGTTTATAAGGCCTGATTCTTAGAAACAGATGACTGTGAAAATGAGTATAATAGGCCTATGGACTACATGAACTGAAAGTGGGTGATCACACATCTGAAAGAGCCACCCAAATACCACGTAAGGAATTCCTACAGTACAGAAGGAAAACCCCCACTAATCGCACACTGCTGGTTATGACATAATCACCTCTCCCTCAAACCCACATGGAAAATACTCACACAATTGCAACCCATACTAGAAAGAGACCCTAGCCTTTACAAGCCTAGTCATAAAGCAATCCCAGACTTCAAACAAGCACCAAACCTCATTAACCCCATCAGCAGAAGCAGAAACTTCCTAAGGCCCATGCTCACTGCACAAGGGGCTGGCAGTGACCCCTCAGACCCAGCATTGCCTGCTCTAGCTGCTGTAGCATCTCCTTAGGCTGAGCCAGCCATGCGCTCAGCCCTGCCTCAGGGCAGGACCAGGCTGTGCATGGTCCCAGCACCACAGGCAGGAGGGGAAGGACGCAGTGTGTCTAGCGGAGGCCGCTCTGCTGGAATCAAATTCCCCTTTTCCCTAGGGTGAGCTGGGGAGGCCCTGGCAATTGCCAGGTGTGGGCTGCAGCAACACAGGCATGATGGAGGCATAGGGAGCCCATTGCCCTGCCTGGGCCCAACAGCTGGGGGGGAAGGGGAGGGGGCGATGGGACACAGACCCACTGCATGGCTGGGAGTCTTGGTGCTGTGGCAGGATCAGGATCCCGGCACAGGAGAGGCCTGTAGACCCAGCCCCTGGAGGGGAGGGGAAGCTACAGCTCCACTGGTGGGCAGCACTTAGTGGCTCATGTCCACCCACAGCTCACTCCCTGCCAGCAGCCTGGAACCCACACAGGACTTTTAAACAGAGAAAACCAGGATACCTGATTATAACACTACAAAATTGGAAGAGGTAATTAGCCACATTAATCTAAAGTGAGGGAGAAGGCAAGGTAGATTTGCACCTCACAGACTAAATATGAGATACAGCATAAGCTTTTGTGAACCCAAGCTCACTTCATCAGGTGCATGTCCTTACACAACACGTGATTAAGTGAGCTTGGACTCATGACTCTCTCTCTCTAATTTAGTCAAAATCATTTGATACCAAAAACGTTGTCCTATTCACATACAATGATGCTCCTATAAATGTTCACAGATTTGGTAGTTTTACTTTTACATTGCAAGTTCACATGCTCCTTTAATTTTTAGTAGCTGAGCTCTAAGAATTACAGAGGAAATGTAAACAGAATTCATATATGTCCAATAATAAGCCAAGATGCAGAGTGATGGGTAGGGTATACAAAGATGAGCAGGGGGAGAACGTTCGCTAATCATGTTTTATTTGGCAGGGAACAAGTGTCTGATTACTGTTGAAAAGTATTTGCTTACTTGCATATACACAACACTATGTTAAAGTGCTGTGTCTGTCCTGAACACCGCAAGGTAATACACTGGAGAGAGCTCTGTGCTACTGAACTCTTGCTACTGAGCTCAACTGTTTCTGTTGCCTGGGTTAGCTCATTTAGAGTGAGTGTTAAGTATCACCACACTGTACAGCAACACTTGGTGTAGACATACTCTAAACCTATTACTTTCTTTTATCTCCTCTTATTAGCATTATCTGCTTGTTTTATTTTGACCTTATCCTGCCTTGAATGGTTGGTAGGAGAATGCAATAGGAAATGAGCAGAGCTTTCCCAAAAAATAGGCACATTCCTAATCAGTGCTGGCTACTTTAAGGTTCGGTGCTTGAAATCAGCTAAGGAGAACAACATACTGGACTGGTTTTAATGTGGACTACTGAGAGTAACACTTTCAAAAGATATCCAGGTGATGTAGCAGTCAGAGTCCCATTTTCAAGAGGGACAGACATAACTAGAAGACTTAGCCTCCTATTGCCTTCCAATAGAAATCTCTTAGTGCTTAAGTCATTTTTGAAAATGGGACTTAAGCACCTCTGAAAAATGTATCTAGTCACTTAAGAAGGAGAAACAAATGGACTTTGCCTATAAGTGGATTATTCCATATATGTCCACTACGAAAAAATTAATGAAAGTACAGCTTTCCCTAAAGGATGGCACTGGCAACTGAGATGGGGAGAATATAGGGCTGGCTTGACTTTATGTGGCAGTTGCTCTGTTCCGGCTCAATATAGAAACATTTGGGAACTGGCCAAGTGGGTAAGTGACAGACCACTCGTATAAACGAGCTGCTCAAAACAGGCCACTGTGTATCCCCAGGCCTCTCTTGTGGCCTTGCTGTTGTTACAGATGCTGCAATAATGTGTAAGTATGCAGTGGGCGTATCTCCTGGATCCCCTGCCAGCTGGGGCTGTTCCAACCCAGTTCAACATACTGCACTTGAATAAACTTTGGGGCTTACTGCTCTGTAGTTTATTGCTCCCAGGTGGGTGCACATTCAAATGGTGCTCCTGGGAACAATACTGGAGCAATAAGCTCCAAAGTTTATTTGTGTGCATTAATTACGCACGTAAATGCACCCAGTAATGCCTACTTTGCTCCAACAGTAGAGAGAGCAGGAATGCTAATGAGTGTCCCACCCTTTTCCATAATAAAGAAGAAAAGTTCACACTTTGGGCTTGGACATGCATTCAGTTTCTTCAGGGAGAGTCCCTGTTCTTTCTGAAGAAACCACGGGTACACAAAGTTCATAATTTTTCTCCCAGAGTAAAAAAAGTGGCCGCTGTGGATAGACAGTACTTCTACATAAGCAGCCAGTATGTTATGCTTCTTCCTCACCCTCCCCACAGAAGGAATAAAGAATATAAAAGCCATCAGATATTAGGATTTTTGCTTACTTGGCTTAATACTGACAACTACATTCTCTGCAGAATGCTGAGGTGGGAACCTGCAATTCTCTCCTTGTCCTTCACTGCTGCCATATTCAATGACTTCTACTTGTCCAAGAGGCACACTCCATTTTAATAAATACCTTTGGCCAGTTGCCACAATGCCACTACTTTCATAGGAAGACCTGGAAGACAAATAAATTAATGATTTTATGAGCTATTATAAAAATTGCTCATGTTATCAATCATTTCAATTTTTATTTTAACTTACAAAATCTACCTACATAGAAGTCTGTAACTTGTGCATAATATTTAAGAAATATACACACACACAAATGTTATAGGTGTAAGTGTCAGGCAAAGAAAAGTCCATAATGACAAACAATTTCTGAAGTGCTCAAACATTTCAGAAAACATTCTCTACTAATAGAGAACTGCTAATTAGGTAAATCATCTCTGATGGTAAATGAGTCAGCCCCCAGACAAAACTGAAATAATGATTCATGCATTACAGGCCAGAAAGAACCACTACAATCAGCCACTCTGAGCTATGGTACTTGCCACAAGACAAAAAACTTAATATTTTTTGTGGGAGCCAGAGCATACATCTAACCTTGATAAAATGTGTGAGCAAATCAAGAACCATTGAAAACTTTGGTAAATTGTTCCAATGGTTAATAAAAACTCTTAAACAGGACTTCAATTCTAGTCCAAATTTGTTATGGCTTTAAACTTTAAGACACTGCTATGCCCCTGCCTGCTAAAGCAAGGAGTCCATTATCACATAGGTCTGTTCCCTGATGTACTGTGCTTTCATATTTTCTTTAATATGTGGAGCTCTTGGTGTCTTTCTTTATAAGGCAAGTTTTCCAGTCATTTAATCATTTCTGTAGCTCTTCTCTGAACCCACTTGATCAGCATTCTTCATGACCTAGCACCACCAGAACTGGACACAGTATTCAAGCAGCAACCATACCTATACAAAAAGCAAGGAAGCAGAGGTGAATCTAGGGGGGAGGGACTGTACTGGTAGCCCACTTTGATTCTTGGCCCATCCAAAATTTAAAACCAACTACTTGGCATGGCAGCAGAGTTTCTAGTCAGGCAGTGTTGATGAGGGAGTCAATTTACTTTGTGGTTTATTATAATTTACCTGATCCCTTCTAAACTCTTTATTCCACAGGTAATAACACCCTCTTCTTTTTAATGGTCTTGATGTTCCACCAGTAAAGCTATCCTTTGTTCTGCAATTCTGCTGGCTGATAGCTGTTACTGGTAATGAAGCTCCTATTTCATGTCTCTTTAAATTGTTTTTACTCACTCCAATGAAGTTATTTGATTTTTTCTTCAGTCTTAAACTGCATAATTATTAGCATATTGGTAAAGCTTCTAGTTTATTTTTAACTGGAATAAGATATGTTGTTTGATATGTGCTGATGCACCTCACTATGTGCATCCCCCTTTTGCATGTGCATCCCCTAAACACACCCATGAAAGGTAGTATGGGTACCTTACTCCTATTCAAACTTTCCTTGATTATACCTTCAATGCTGCCTTAGTTCTTTTGGCTACAGTGTCACATCAGCAAGCTTTATCAATAAGAGATGTATGCTTTCTTAGAGGTCACTGATAAAAAAAGTTAAGCAGAATAAGCTAAAACCAGATTCCTGCAGGACCCCACAGGAAACATACATATTTAGTTATAATTCTCAAAGTACAATTACACATTAAAAACTAGTAGTCCGCAAATTATTTAATGCGTGCTATGCTGATTCTGGATTGCTCTCATTTATTAATCAAGATACCATGTATATAAAAGTCAAAATCCCTAAAGCTGAGGCATCAAACAAATGCCTTGCAGAACCAAGTTTCAAGCCTGTAGGGCTCCTGGCCAGCCAGGTTAGGAGTGTGCCTGCCACAGAACCTGGGACTATGAGACCCCAATAGACATGCCTGTCAATGGTGGAAAGGGACAGGCAAGCAAGGACACAGCTCCATTTGTCCTAGGGCTCTTGGCCCAGGTGTGGCCACATCTCTCTCTCTCCCCCCTCCCTGGAGCTGTAGCATGCCCTGATCCCCCAACCTCCACCCCCTCTCTCCCTGCCTCAGTCCTTCCCTTCCTCCCCAGAGCTGCAGCATGCCCCAATCCTTCCCCTCTCTCCCCCTGTCCAGAGCTGTAGCATGCCCCAACCCCATCCTCACCCCTTCTCTCTTTCTCTCTCCCACTTCTTCCCTCCCCAGAGCTGTAGCATGCCCTGATCCTTTCTTTCTCTCTCTCTCTCCCCTTCCTCCCCACAACCCTGTCCCTCCCTGCCTGGAGCTGTAGCACACCCCAGTCCTAATCTACATCCAGAACCTGCCAGCTCCATCTGCAGCTTACGCTATGATCCATCCAGTGCAGCAAAAACAGCCCTGGGCAGCTGCCAGCATCAGCTATGGACGCACCCAACAGATTCTGGGTGGGAACTGGGGCATCTGCATGGGTCCACATCTAACATCGCTGAATCAGCTCTGGGCAGCAGCAGTCCCACCCACCCACCCTGTGAGACAAAGGCCGTCCTGCCCACTGTCCAGGACTATGTGGTGGCTGGGGCCAGAGCCACTGGCCACCAGCAGGCTGGATCCCATGAGTTGGTAGCTGCCCACCAGTGTACCAGATACAGTCAGTTGGTGGGCCCACAGGCCATATTTTTCCCACCCCTGCCTTAGCCTCACCACTGCTTGGCTTGCTGTTGGTCCTGCCACCACCAGAGCTTCTTGAACCCACCACTGCTGGGTCTGGATCTGGCCTGCAAGGAACCCTACAGTCCAGATCCAATACAGGGCAGGGACCAAGTTTAACAGCTCTGCTTTAAAGAAGTCTAAGTTTATTATATACTATATTTTTATCTGTGAGCTTACTGACTTGATCATCATATACAGGAAGACCCTTTTGGCTCTCTGCATATCCACTGCAGATCACAATTACTGATCCATTAGAGGCAATCACAAGATCCAGAAAAGGACTGCATCTAGAATGGGAATCTCTCAAAACTGCTTCCAAAACTCTTCTGCTTACTTTACCTGTTCATTGTTCAAAAGTTAGCTAAACAACTAACTTCAGCTTCAATGGCCAATTCCACCTCCTCACTAAACTGGAGGAATTACTCAAACATACCAGTGAGGCTAACTAAAGGCCAAAGGGCTTTAGCCACATGACCTTTACTGACATGAATACAATGCATGCACCAAGAACAAACCAACCAACGGCTGAACACTTAAAAAGAAAGGTATATGCTCTCCAAAATGTTCCTATTTGCTGCTTATTTTAGGAAGTCTTTCATAGTCTGAAACTGATGACATTCTGGGAATGTCTTAAAATCTGCACAATTACAGCACAAGTTTTTATTCATATTAGCAATGTTCTACCTGTTCTCACAGATCTGAGGCTAAATTTTATTTTACTAAGTATTTATTTCCCAAAGAATGAAAATTTATATATTCCATTATCTTCTATTAGGTTTTCATAGACTAACCATCATTTTTCAAATCTACTGCATTTCAAATACCAAATCAATGTCTTTTTCCTTTCTTAATAGTTTTAAATGACCAGTGCTGTCTTAATGCATCTTTAACACAGTACTTTTAGTTTAATTTATATAAAGAGAAAACTGTATACAGTGAAACCGTTTCATAGTGAAAAATATTAATGTATTGCAGTTTGCCAATTGCATTCTTGGTCATGGACAGTGAATTTCTGTTCAGCATGAAGGTATTATTTGGTATGAGATAATGCAGTCTAGAATAAAATAAAAGCTTCCACTCTAGATGGGTTCCCCTTGCAATCATGGGTGATGGTGGCTATAGGATTTTCCAGATCAAAGACCAGACTGTCTCTTCTGTCTCTACAAATGGAAAATCCAGCAAATAAAGGTTAGGGTGTGTTCAAGAAGTTTTATTCTGCTTCTCATGCCCTAGCCTAGAAGAATGAGATGAGTGATAGTTCTCAATAAGTCAGATTCTGTATCATCTGGTACACTGGTAACATGGATGGAAAGCAACACCAAATCAAATGGGCAGGTCACTGGGCCAGGCAGAATGAGACTCAGTTCCCAACCCCAGGTCATGACCCAAATGAGGGTCGCAGGTGTTGTAAGACTATTATGAACGTAGTCTGTGGCTATAGCTATTCCTCTGTTCCCGTATAACTCTCTGACGAGCCAAAGAAAAGGGGGGACTGTTGTATATGAATCTTGTAGGGTTAAAGCAAGGCTTTGTAACGTTAAAAGTGAGGCCATTTCTTTCTCCTTTCGCCTCCATTTCATAAAAGCGGACACAGCACTTACAAGACTGCAGGGAGGGAAAAGTGGTACTGTGTGAGGGTTATTGATAAGATACGAAACTAGCTGAATCCAGGAGAGTCTCGTCAACAGGAAAACCTTGAATGTTGGGCATGATTTGTTTTTGTTAGATAAAGAAACATCTTGAGACAAAATATAGGGGGCATGTAATTCACGAGAGTTAGACTTCGGTGTTCACGCCCACAGTGCTGCTTGATTGGATAGAATAGTGATTTAGTTAATAGATGATTGGGTATTTTTACAAGCACGAGCTAATCACGAACTAATGCTTTTGCTTTTAGAGAGTATAAAAAAGTATAATAACTAGTAGGCAGGGTCCCTCTCTGTAGAGGCACCTCGCTCGAGCGAATAAAGATTCTGTATTTGACTTTGGATACTTGCTCTGCGTGATCATTGCCCCAGCCTAGAGCAAACTGCACGTGGCTTTAAGAGCTAATTCATAACACAGGGGTAATTCCACCAGTGCCACACACAAAAGATGAGCCACAGCATGTGCCAGGAGCTCCCTCATCATCGCACTCCACTCCCAGCAGCGGGTCATGGAAAAAAAAGGTTGGGAACCACTGGTAAAGAACATCCCTTTTGCTTCCCCCATAAACAGCTTTCCTATACCAGTAACAAAAGAAAAGTTGTAAAAGGACATTAAGACATTACTCCTTATTTTATCAGGTGGATATGCATCATATTAGAAGGAAATTTCAGAAAATAAATGACAAATATAAAGGGAAGATAATTCAGAAAGGGAAGATTTAGTAGAGAAATGCCTATGCAGGGGGTCGGACTCGATGATCTACTAAGGTCCCTTCTGACCCTAACATCTGTGAATCTATGACCACTTCTGAATCTTCAGAATACAAGCATATGCTGATAATACTAATCTATTTTTACAAGGGTTCTCAGAGAGTCATAAATCCTAAAGTTCCTTAGATGAAACAGATAAGGTGCAAGATGCATTTTATTCTTCTTCCTATGGGCCCCTATTAATATGACTGGCATTCCAGGGGAAACCACGATACCCTCTGGTGGTCACTTAGCTCATTTCCTGCTCTGGCTCTAGGTACCCTCCTTTCAATACCACCTGCTATGCCTTGATGTTCTTAGCAAAGCTTGGAAAGAGAGGCTTCCTCAGGGCCCTAGAGCAGCTCCATCCTGCCTTCCTGCCAGCAGATCCCCATAAACCCTGCTGGACTCATTCCAACCCTTGCACTTAGTTGGTCCTCCAGACATGTGCGCGCCCCAGGACAACTGTTCACAGCCTCTGACCACCTCTTATAGCCGTGCCTAAGGCTCACAGGTGTTAGCAGTTAATCAATTCAGACCCTCAGCCCCCAGTCTCATTCCATTTTTCACTGAGTCTCTATGCCCTTGTCAGTCATTGCCCCCCTGTAGCAATGAGCTACTAGGCCCCTGGCTCTAATCTCTACCCCTCTCTGGCTGAGGACCCCTGGCCCTGGTTCCACCTCTCTCAGCATTGGGCCCTTAACCCTATCTCTGCCTTTCCTCAGGCTCTGAGTACCTGACCCTGCCTCTACCTTTCTCTCTCTCCCTTTCAGCCTCCCTCACTCTGACCTCTCTCTCTCTCTGGCACTTCTGGGACCTCCTGACTTCTCATAGACCAAGCCTGGTCCACCAGTTTAATCCACAAAACCAAACATAAGCACCCAAGCTGTAATATAAAATCCTTAGCTCATTAGCTGCATCCAAAAACCACCTTCATCCTGCATCATCACTCCCTCCAAGGTCTCAGTTTATTACTTTCCAATTCCCATTTGTATCAAGATCTCACTGAGTGTTGCAGCTACAGCCCTCTCCCTGAATAGCTCTTCCCTCTGCAGCTTCTGGAGCCAGACTGACTGCTCTGGCTCCAGTCCTGGCTTACATTTTGCTCAAGCCCTGCCCATTCCCTGCAAGTGGCTTGCTAGCCCTGGCAGAGCTGCTTCTCTCCCCTTCTAATGGGCAGCTTCTTGTTGCTACCCTGGCTCGTATAGCAGTGGCTCTGTCCTATCATACTATTGCTGTGCAACTAGCACACCAATAGGCACTCAGCTTCTAGCCTCTGGCTGCCTATTCCTTTGCCGTTAAACCTTTTTGGCTGCCTGAGCACTGTTTACTACTGTTTTCCCCTTTTAAAGAAAGAAGACCTGGAGGCTCCCTGTTACACCCTGCTGTCCAATGTTAAGGGTGAGTTCATGATTCCATCTTCGTTATCTTGGAGTACCCAGATGAATTTCATCCAAGGGTACTGAAGGAAATAGCAGAGGAGATCTTGGAGCCTTTAACAAGGATATTCATGAAGTCATGGGAGACAAGTGAGGTACCAGAGGAAAAGGGCCAATGTAGTGCACATCTTTAAAAAAGGCAAAATGGAAGATCCAGGGAAATACAGGCCAGTTGTTTTCCACTGTAAACCCAGTAAGCTACTGGCATATTCTAAGGAAGTCCATTTGCAGGCATCTGTAATTTGTTGGGTTAGATGAAGGCGCTTGGTGGGCTGGATCCAGCCTGTGGGCCATATTTTGCCCACACCTGTTCCCATGATTCTGGGCTCTGCTGGTTGCTGCATGGGGTTGAGAGGGAATCCTCCTCTCTCCCTGCTATATGTATCAAGTTTTTTTCCTTCCTTAGAGGAACTGGCTGCTGGCTGCAGGCAATGCTGGGTATTTTGATGGGGGCATGCCAATGCTTCTGCTGGGACTTAAACCCAGAGGTTCCTGGCTAGGGGGTCTTACCCCTCTGCTCAGAGTTAGACCAATCACCATATTTGGGCACTGGAAGGAATTTTACCACATGGTCAGATTGGTACGTATTCTAGGGCTTCTGCTTACCCCTGTAGAAGGGGGCTGAAGCCTTCTTCCTGGGATCTCTTGAGCACATATCAACCACCTTTGCACAGCAGGGCATTGGCTGCTGTGGTCCCTCTGTTTTACCTGTGGCAAGTTAGGGTGATATATTTGGGTTCACCGTTTAGTTTTGCTAACAGCTTTGATGATGAAGCTGTATAGGACAGTTTAGATAGGGATGATCTTGCCTCAGGCAGGGAGTTGAACTAAATGACCTTTTGAGGTCTCTTCTAGCTCTTCTTTATGATTCTATGAAAGGCAACATGTTCCCCCATTCCCTGCCCAGTTCCCCAAAGGAAAGAGGGCAACAGTCTGAAATTCCTCATTTTCCTGCTTCCCCAAGCAACAGCTTACTGCTTTTTTTCACCCAGTCTGGATAGGTAGCTCAAAGCAATCGAAAAGTAATTTGCTTTCTGTAGGAAATGTACATCTCCATCAGGATTTGTGAGGAAATAGTATGCCGAGGAAGCTTCACAGTCAGGGTGGCTAGGAGCTGGAACCAACTTTCAGGGGAAGTAGTGCTTGCTCAAAAGGAGGCTAGATAGACACCTTGCTGGGGTTGTTTGACCCCAGTACTCTTTCCTGCCCATGGCAGGGGGTCGGACTTGATGATCTGCTCGGGTCCCTTCTGACCCTACCAACTATGAAACTATGAAGCTCCCTTTGGAAGGAAATAGGTTAATACCCATTTTGCTTTGTTTTGTCTATTTCTTTGTATTTACTTCATCAGACCCATCATATACAGGACAAAAGAGACTCTAAAAGAAAATGTTTATCTGAAGCAAAGATTACCGGAAGTATGGACGTTAAAAGTAATTAATAATAAGAGCATGAGAGAGTTCAGACACATCCAAGCAACTACCAGTTTAACAATTATCATGAGTAGAAAGAAGTCCATGTACAAGCAGCATAACTGATTTATACCACTGGCAGTGATACAAAAATAAATAAAAATATCCTAAAATATGTGCTCTCTCAGCCAAACCTTCTGGGCTAGATGCAGAACAGATCAAAATAATGTTCTTATGTGGACTTAAAACTTGTTGAAAAATCTATGAAAAACCCTAGTTCTGGACACCCTGCAACTACAGATCTGGATGCATGACCCAGATGTACAATAACATTTACTGCAGGGCAAAAGTGAGTGATGCTTTACTACATGTCATCTGCTCTGCAATAACTGTCCATGTACACACTCTTACCCTCTAGTGAATGGAAACTGACCCACAGTAACTTAGCCTAGCAAAGCACTGAGAACTAAATTACTGTAGTTCAGCTACCCTTACTGCAAGGTAAGAGCATTCACAAAGGCGGTTACCATGGAACAGCTGATGTTCAGTAAAGCCCCATCCCTTTTATCCAGCATAAATTGTTTCTATGTCTACGTCCTACAATGCACAGCAGTAGGAGGTGGGCAGCCCTTTCACTGAAGTGAATAAAGCTTTTCTAAACACATTATTATGGAAAAGGTGTGGGTTGAAAAGACAAGCCCTAATCCCAACTGCTACAGAAAAAATAACCAAGTTTTCATGAAATGAGGTTTTGTGTTTTAACAAATCCCTGTCACATGCATGCATCAAAATTACCATCCCCAACTAGGCTGGGGAAGCCCACAGGAAGAGGAACACTGTTTGACAATTGTATCAGATGCCTTATTCAGGAACTTGAAACTCAGTGAGGGTCCTTTCACATGTGAAAGAAAAACAAGCCACATTTTGCCACATTAGTAACAGTTACAAAGAATCCAGGCCATGATGTCATGGAACAGAATAATATAAGCAAAAAAAAGTAATCCTGCAATGAATCACAAAAAATATCCAGATGTGACCAAAGGACTGAATAAAAGGGGAAGAAAAATAATAACATTTCCTAGTTAATAGGAAACCAGCTTGTGATCTTCCTAAACAGGAATGGGGATTCACTTACAGATACAAATCGAGACTTAGCACTTGCAACATTGTCTAATAGGTAATGAATTATCTAATATAGTCACACTTCAGTAACATACTGTATACACCAACTGTTCTCACATTAAACCTTAGGGAAGCTGCTATTAGAAAAAGGGTTAACGGCCCACATATTCTCTCTTAGCATTTACCAACACAAGAAAAAAAATATTTACAGTACAACCAAGATACTAAAATGTGTGAACACCCAGCACACAGGAAAGTGATAGGCTGATACTAATAATAGCTAACAACAGTAGAAGAAAACATGCAAAGATGTTTTTCTCTAAGAACATGAGTCTTAATCCCTTTAGGTTTGAAGGGTGAATTCTCTCCACACTGAAGTCAATGGGAGCACTGATACCAACTGCAATGCCATGTTTTCACCCCAGATTTGATTTTCCCCCCACAGATTGTGTCAATTTTAGCTGTGTGTGTATGCGAGAAAGTGCGTTCATATGCACACAAAAACTGATTTCGCACTTAGCTCATCACATTCACCTATAACCTAAAACAAGGTAAATATTCCCAAGTCTTCAAAAATAAAACGGTATTCAAGATCACCTAAAAGTTAATAAATACTGGTATGTGCAGACCATACAATTTGCTACGATCTGTAATTCTCATCGATTGTTTTCAAGAGTGTAAACTGAGCCTTACCGTGCACTGACTGTTGCACACATCAGTACATCATTCAACATGAAGAGTCGTCGTTCTTTGGTTTTGATAATTTCTCCCTTGTCATTGTAAACTGTTTCTATCATATCATCAGTCCGTATGAGGTATCTGTTTCCACTGCTGAGTAACTAGGGTTCAAAAAACATCAATATAGTTAATATAGATAACATCCATCATCCAGTATGAAAACGAATAAAATACAATGGGATACCCCATTCTATACTGTTAAGCACATTCAAAGCTGGATGTAAGGATGTGGGTTGACTATCTTTTGTGTCTCATTGAGGATCAAGCTCTAAACTCCCTTTACAACATTCTGATAATGTAAAGGGGCTTTAAGATGAAACATACACCTACTCTGAGGACTTTTTATGCTGCTATAAATCCTTGAGTGTATGAACATAAATTTCTACAACTGCTTTCTCCCCTCTTCTAGTCTGGCCCATTCACATTACTCCATGGTTCCAACTCTCCCCAAGGAGGCAAGTATGGGCAGGAGGGTATGGATTACTGGCCACCTTCTTTGCCTGCACTTGTCCACAGAGCTGACTGACTACTAATAAAAACATATAGTTAGGGACCTACCAAATTCACAGTGGAAGTGGGCTGTGCGGCATCTCCTTTAACCTTTCAGGATTCCCCGCAAACCTCCCTATCTTCCCTGCCCATTGCTGATTGGCGCTGGTGGCCCTGCTACTTGCTGCTGGCTCGCTCAGAGGCAAGAACAGTGCTATATTTAAAACCGTGGTTTTCACCTCCCTGCCAATCAGGAGAGAGTGGTGGGCCCCTCTGCCAATCAGGGGGCATGCAGGGGAACTACAAGATTAAAGGAGCTGCTGTGCCGCCCACTTCCCCCATAAATTTGGTATGTCCATAGTGCTCACAGTACATGAGAAACTGCCATTATGAGATGCGATGGCACCTAGAGCTCCCACTGGTGTGGTGTGGCATAGCACAGCACCCAAACAGGTGCCAGTACCTAAAACATAAAAATCTTTCTCTTTCTATTTTAACCCCCTCAGCTACTTGTAGACAATCACCATGTTGCTACTTAGACAAACCAGAGTATAGTTTATGGTATAAATGCATAGGGGGCAAAGATAAAAGTCTTAAATCATCCCTGTACCTCCAGCATCCCCAGAACTGAAAGCAGTCTCACAGGCACAGTCCTGCCTGTGTTGCGAGTACAGTGGATCACGTTAAACCAACCAGATAAAAAAGTTTTAAAAAAGTGCACCTACAATGATTCCAATTATAATTTATTAATCAGCACCATCTTTCTGAAATAGATTTCAGTGCTGCATAATGCCTAGAAATGCTCATGCTTTGGTTGTATGCTCTAAAACAGAGGTTTTCAACCTTTTTTGGTCAAGGTACCCCCGATGGCCAGTCAAGAAGTGGAGAGTCCCCCAGAGGCCAGTTGACAAGTGCAGCCAGTCAAAGGGAGGGGTGGGGTGCCACTGGCGAAACTGGAAGTGCCACCGTCTTCTTGGCCCACTGCCATGTACCCCCTGGGGCCTTCCACCAGGGGTACCTGTACCCTCAGTTGAAAACCCCTGCTCTAGAAGATGGAGAAGACTTGATACCTCATTTTAGAAAATTACTTAGACATCATTCAGTATTTCATCCTTTGAATAAGTCTAGGAAGTAGGAGTATAGATCTGTATATGTGCATGTGTATAGCCTTCTGGTTATTTCATACTTCATTTTCTAGAAGGAACACAGGTATTTGCACAGTAAAACAGGCATGAAACTATATACAATGAAGTTGGTAGCTCAAACATGAATTCATGATTAAAGCCAAAAAGGTTGTTCATGCATCCATTCCTTTTAAGTCCCTCTCACAGTTCTCTTGAAAATATTTATTTTACCACCCAAAAAATTGAGTAGTACAGGCAGATTTAATACAGAAAAGCTATTGGATACATCTGTTGGCATACTGGAACTACCTTGTCATTAAAGGGAAGTAGTAGTTCATTGCACTGCATATAGGATCAAATCCTGGACCACAAACAAGTCAAACCAGATTGTTCTTGTGAGAATGATCTATGTATGGATTTTCTATGGACACGGCATTCTTCCCCAGTGTTCCTATGTAACACCAGTGCAGTTGCTGGTACCATTCACGAAGTAGCAAAATTTTAGCCAGTAGATACATAGCTAGAAAAAGATGTTGCCAAATAAAGTGGATCAACCCTGCCTGTGTATGTCAAGGATATGCTCTGGCGCAGCTGATCCACTTCACTGGGCAAAACACATGGTGCCCATGGTCTTGCTTGTTAATCTAGAGGGACAAGGGGGGATGTGTTGCCTGTTTACAAAAGCACATCACTGACAATTTCCAGGCTTGAGAGGCCCAGTCCCACATGCTCCAGGAATTCACGTCCAGCACTGGGACCCCCTAAGAACACCTGCCCAGCCCTGCCTCTTCCAGAAACGTGTACCTGGCAGTCTCCAAGACTGGGCTCCTGGGGCACCTGCCTGGCTTTCCCCACGTGCAGAGACGCACCCCGCCAATTTCTGGGACACATGTGGAAGCAGGAAAGGTTGAGGTTCGCTGTTTCCAGAGAATTGCCCTAGAAATTACTGGAAGTGCATCTATGTAGACAGCTAATAGGCAACCCCAGCCCTGAGACTGTACTACAGTGGACTGATTTTCCCCATTCCCAGGGGCCTACTGCCAGCAATCTCAGAGGAGAGTCTCTGGAAGTGGGGAACCCTGACTTCCCCTGCTTCCACAGATGCACCCCAGAGATTATTGGGTGTGCATCTCTATACATGGGGACAGCCAGGCTTGAGGAGCCCAATTCTGCACAGGGAATTCACAGACCATGAAGGACTGGGACCCTCAAGCCCAGAGAACACCTGCCTAGGGTAACAGGAGAGTATGATGTTCTCGCCCATCATAACGCAAATAGAAGTCCACTGCAATAAAGCTGCACTGTTTATTACTACCTTTTCTCACAGCCACATTGTGGCTGGCATAACAAAAGGTATGGATATCTATCTGCTGCCATGAATTTTTTTATGGCAGCCCAAAGGCGACAAAAGGCAAAGCCTGTTTCTACCCCACTTTCTCAAAAAGGTGCCCTGCATCGGACCCTATGCTGTTGCCAGTATTACTTCTATGCTACTGAGAAGACACACCAGCCAAACCACCACAGAAAGGGCTGCAGCCCCCTACTCTGTGTAGCCATTCCATATTTTGCTTGGGGGGAGGGAAGTAAAAGGGAATTAACAATATATTAAACTCCTGAATTTTCTTTCCAAACCTTATTCAGATAGCGTTCGTTCATGGCTTTTGCTATTTGTTTTATTTCACAGCGCTGATCTGCATCCCTTTTCCTCTCATTTAATTTCTCTGCCAACGTTTCCAGCTCAGTAAGAGCCATCTGTAGAGGCAGCCTGTCAGGATGTCCTTTAGTAGTATTCTTTAACATATCCTGGTGGGGAGGGGAGAGGGGAAAAAAAAGTGCAGATTTGATATCTTACATAGGTTACAGATGATGTATATGTCTCTAAACTTTTGTGTAAAGATATTCCAATATTTCTTAGATGCATAAGACAATGGCTATTAAGCATAAGACCAATGCTATTAATGACTTCTTACAAAATACAAACCCATTAGAATCTTCAGCAAATTGGATCATTATTTTGGCAGAATGTTCTTCAAAAAAAAATTGGCCTATGAAACTGAACAGCTTATTTGTAGGAAGTGGATAAGGAAGAGCTTTTAAAATACAGAAAAATATCAGACACAAACAGTATTAAAATACTTTGAAATCAGCATACATTCCAATAACTACGACATCTGCTGGGAAGCTACCGCAGCAGTTCACAGGAAGTCCGTCAGGTTTTTGGGTTGTGTAAGGGATAACTTTTTGGTATGGTGGTGAGGAGGCCATCTCCTCAGCTTTTCTCGATTTGCTGCTCGCTAACAGGGAGGAATTGATTGAGAATGTGTAGGTTGAAGGTATTTTGGATGACAGAGACCATAAAATGTCAGAGCTCAAGGTCCTAAGAAAAGAAAGGAGAGCAGCAGAATAAAGAAAACGGATTTCAGAAGAAGTAGACGTTAACAAACTCAGGGATCTGATAGGCAGGATCCCGAGAGGCAAATTGGGGCGGGGAGTCCAGGGTAGCTGGCTCTACTTTAAGACAGCCTTATTACAGTGCAGGAGAAAATCATCCTGACATGAAAAAAGAATAGGAAATATAACAGGAAGCTGGACTGGATAAGCACGGAACTCTTCAATGAATTGGAACCCCAGGAAACATCTTATGAATGGTAGAAACCTAACCATATTATTAGGGAAAAGTATAAGAGTATTGCATGCATGGGCATACAGGAAGAAAATCAGGAAGACTAAGGCATGATTTCAGATGCAACAGGCAATGGACATGAAAGGCAATTAAAAGGGATTTTACAGGTATGTCAGGAGTAAGAGAAAAACTGATGATATTGTTACGTGTTATCTTTCCCACATGTGAAATGCTCTTACGATGGGAGAATCAAAATATTAAGGCAGGAAAAGACCAGCTAAGTGCCCTCTGAGTGTCTCAAAGTTATGTCTCTTGACTCTTTTCAGAGGGTGATTATCTCCAGCCAAGTTTAAGCAACTCATGCTGAAGTAACATTGGTCTGCTCCATGGAGCCAATACCAGCAATTTGCAGTTCCACAGAATCAGGATATGTACACCACTCTCAGCCTCTCCTTCCCACACAGACAATCATTCATCCAGACATCTACTGTTCACCAAGTTCTTCATGTACTCCCCTGATGAAGCGGTAAGCCGCTACCAAGTCCCCTCTCAGCCTTCTCTTCTGTAGGCTAAAGAGGCCCAAGTCCCTCAGCCTCTCCTCATTTGGCTTGTCTTGCAAGTCCTTGATCATCTCTTCTCTGGACCCACTCAAGTTTTTTCACATCCTTGTTGAAGTGTGACGCCCAGAACTGGACGTAGTACCTCCAGCTGTGGTCTCACCACTGCAGAGTACAGTGGAAGTATCGCTTCCTTAGTTTTGCATGAGATGGTTAGTTCATGACAGTGTGTTGTTTGCCGTGCTGGCCACAGCATCACACTGCTGGCTTATGTTCATGCAATGGTTGATCACTACCCCTAGGTCCCTTTCAGTCATTGCACAAGTCAAATTGTTGCCACCAAGCCTGTAGGTATGTTGGGGATTGTTTGCCCCTAGACAGAGCACATTACGCTTCTGAGTATTGAACTTCATGGTATGGCTGGTTCCGGACTGCCCAACTCTCCAGCCTGTCCAGGTCTGCCTGTATCAGCAAACCTATCTTCTGGCATGGCCACGCTGCCCTATAACTCGGTGTCTTCTGCAAACTTGGCCAGTGAGCTTTTCACCCCCACATCCAAATCATTGATAAAGATGTTGAAAAGCACCAGTCCAAGCACAGACCCCTAAGGGACACCACTAGCCATTTCATGAGAACTCTTTGGGTCCTACCATGCAGCCAGTTTTCTACCCACTGAACTGTTGAGCCATTGAGCTCATGGGACAGAACTACTGTATACACAGACTAAAGAATTACTGGCTAGGGTGCAGTACTAAAGAAAAATACCTAAGGGTCATAATGGACCATAGGCTAAATATGGGCCAACAGTATTTTGCTCTTGTTGCAAAAAAGAGACCAACAACATACTTGGATATTTTTAAGAGAAGTTAGACAGACATGTGATTAGGTTGGTTTATTCATGGACTAACCTGCCTTTAAAAGCAGGGTGGATTAAATGACCTCCTTAGGTCCCTTCTAACCTCATTATCTTACGCTTTTAATATGATTTTAACATATTTTCATACATGCAATTGTAATAAAACAGTCTCAAATATAATATATATTTTTAGCCAATTCTAAAACAATTTATAGTATACCACCAGTTGCCTTAACAGCAACATTTTTTTTAACTTGTAACTGCTGTTATCATTAATAGACTTTTCTTTTTAAGCTTTATTTAATACAGCTCTGCATCTCTACTCAGTACAGTGTTACATTTAGTAACTGTTGGTATTGTATACTATTTTTTTCAATGTTTTTTAATACAATACCATACCTCTCCTCTTGAATTTGATATTACAACTTATATTGGTTTCACTTATATGAACAAACTGAATGATCTAAAGGACTTTTCAGCAGCCGGGCTCCAAAAGGGCCAGGAAAATGGAAGATTTAGTAGTGTATCTTTATTTTCATTATTATAAACTCACTAACATGTTGACAGTCTTTGCACTGTCACTGCAAAGGAAGAAATAGTACCTGTTCCTAAAGACTGCCATAATTTCCAACTCTTTCCAAATGTAAGGTGTACATTTGAACTATTTGGATTGAATATTTTCCTTTGACCACGATTTCCACACATCTCTATGTATGTATGATTATTTCTTACCCCACTGTTCCCTGTCTATTCCACTCCATCAACAATGCTAGCCCTATCTGTCCACTTGTGAATTCTCTCCCAGTACCATCTTTGCTTTTTTTATTCTACCCTTTGTGTGGTGTCATCCTCAAACTAGTTTCCTTCTGTGACAGCTACAACAAAATGTGAAATTGATAACAGCTAGTGTGACAGAATTGGAGCTGCTCTGTAAATGTGGAATGTTGGCTTCATTATTGAGATGCTCAGTAGATGAATATATTGAATCAGTTTAATAAGTAACTGGAAAGAAAGCTAAGCTGGAAAAAAAACAGAATGATTCAAGAAAGTCGATTTACTGCAATCACTCAAGAGTTATTAAGAGACAATGCCAGGACAGGAAATGGTCTGTAAACCACACAAACAAAAGAATTACAATAGTTTAAAAAGGAATACTCTCTCAAAAGTAGGGAGCTATGTAAAGGATGTATACAAAGACAGAGAAATCTGGGTTATCCGAAGAAGGCTAGCCTGCTTGGCCAGCAATCAACTGATAATAAGATGGACGTGAGAATGAATTATTGTTTTAAAATCCATTTGTAATAAATATTTGCTCCTAATGCAAAAAAATCCTCCTTTTGGTTAAGGATGCTGGTTACAATCCATACACGACTGATTACAGTTGCTTGACAGGAAGAACTGCAGGTGCTAAACCCAAGTGGTAAGCATGAAGCATCATCAATGTGTGGGAATGACAAAATTTTACCTGATAGGTAAACAACTAGGCTTAGCACCTGAAGGGATGCACTTACGGTGAGACTGCACCTTGCACTTAGCTCTTAAGAGTGCTTAAAATTTGAAAGCTTGCACATTCAGGCTTATTAACTAGTGCCAAGTACCTTTCAGTCACTTCACCGGAGGATTATCACTGATTGGCGTTACTTAGCTAGTTTTAAGTGAATTTCTGACCATTCCACTTACTTAGACAACCAATTTGGAATCCCAAAGCATCCCAGGATGCACCATTCCCAGCCTTTCCCTCTCTCCTGCTCCAAGGACAAACTTTTCACCCTCCTGAACGGTTGAGCAGCAGGTGAGCCCCAGAAGGAGACTACAGAGGGCTGGGGGGGGAGCAGTCCTCAGTGATCCACCCACCCACCCACCCCAGGCAGCCTGCCCTGCATGCCCCCACCCCAACTGCTCCTCTGAAAAACTGCACCCACCCAGCTGCTGCAAGAGAAGATACTGACCCTTAAAAGTTGAAGGAGTAGCTGGGAAGATTGCCAGAAAGAAGGTGCTACTGGCCCTGGCCAAAACTTGAGCCCCATTCCCTGTGCTGGGGAGGTGAGCAGGGGGTGTCAGCCAGCAAACAGTGTGAAGTTCTGCATCATGAGCCCCAGTTCCATCCTTCTCAACAGCCCCCCACCCCAATGCTTGCTGGCAGGAGCAGCCTCCAGCTTCCCCAGAAGAGCAGGAAGCTCAGTAGCTGGCTGGAATAGCTGGCTGGCATTCAGCCAACCAGCATTATGAGATATGAGATGCTTGGGGCACCAGAGAATTGCGGATGGGCTCCTGAGACCTCTTCTTGTAGTGCCTCCCACCACCAGACCTATGCCAACCCCCTATTGGATAGCCTCCTCTCCACCCCGCCTTGCAGCCTATTCTGGCCTGCCCAGCCTCAAGCCAAAGGGGGTGGCTGCTCTGGGGGCCTGAGTAGGGGGGCCCACAGGGCCTGGGCCTCTCCCACCACCCGTAATTTATTGAACCAAGTGAGTTTAGAGTCCTTAATTTTTTTTATCTCTTATTTCATTTCAATCAGACAAAAATGGTTTTTAAATAACTAGCTTTTACATAAAACCCCCATACCCCACCTCCTGCCATGCTGCTGTGCCTCCAGGCACACTGCTCTCCTCCCTGCTCTAGAGCAGGGACAGCCAGGCCAAACATCCCTCTACTCACCAGCCCTCTAATGGCAAGTCTGAGCAGTGTACATTTGATATTAGCTTCTCCACTACAACTTTAGAGGAAAAAGGAACCTGGAACTAACATGATCTGTGTCCGTCATGTAGTATTATATGGTATAATCTGCTTCTTACTCCATTTGTTTTTTCTTCTTTTACCCCCAGGTCCCGCCAAGCACTTAAAGGTAAGCTGATAAATAGTTTCATTTAGGCATGTGGTGAAAAGTCAGGTCTGTATTCGGTGCCTAAAAATGTTAAGCTATACATGCTTATTAATATTTTCAACGTAGTCAGACATTAACTCTCACGATGCCTAGGCCATTTGGAAAATCCAATTAGACACCTGTCTATATATCTTTCCTCACTTACCTACATATATATAGCTAGCCATAAATTCTCATCTGGATTATGTTCTTAGATTCCAAATTCTCCAAGGAGGGGTACAGGCACTATATTTTCCTAAATGCTTTTTAACAGCAACTAGAACAATGGCACCAGATCTTAGGTGGGGTCTTAGAAATTACAACCGAAAAAAGAACAATAATTCGAAAAAAGAACAATAATTCAGAGCTATACAGAAAGACATGCAGCTTCACTGCACGATGACTCGCAAGCTCTCTAACCCTCATAGAACAACTGTTCCTTTATCTGAATGTGGTATAGGCGGCCTTTAAAATGAGAACTGCAACAAATAGGCATTTTAATTCATGACAAAAGCTTTTGTGCATAAAGAATACTTGAAGAACTATTTATTGACCTGCAAAAGTAAAGCATCCAAAACTTTACAGATAACATATTTACATTGGCATAATTTATATTGGTTTTGCACACCATCTTAAATAATAGCAAGACCAGGATCAATTGATATGCAGTTATCTCAGGTTAACTGTGCAGAGTAACAGCAGCCATAGTCAATATAGCATATTACTGCAGGGTCCTGGGGAGCTAATGACAGCTTATTTGCCTTAAGCATAGAGTAGTCTGTGGATGGACAACACCTGTACTGATTCTTTCAAGGGACAAAATTCCCACAGTTGAATGATAGATAAACAATGGATTTACATTATCTGTCTGCTCCTTCATGTAACAGCCAGTTGCTCTGGTTTAAATGAATCATCTGCCCAGGCCTTCACACTAGTAAATTTTCCTGCAATATATCTACTTGGTTAACATTGCATCTGGATTTGGAAACTATACTTAAAATTTTGCATTCATATGTGCTCCCCAAAGTCAAGAATAGCTCCTACTTCCATGTGCTGCTTTAGTACACCATTGATCCTACATAATCCCAGCAGAGCTTGAGTATTGACAGAGAATACAAAAGGAACTGTTCTCACCTGAAGCAAAAGAATGAATTGTGGGAAGCGCTGTATGGGTTTCATCATTAACCCATAGAGTGTGATTCGATCAGGGCTCGACTCCTGGCATTGCTGTAATGAGAAAGTTGCACCATTTCCTCATGTTAGTGGAGGTCTATCATTACCTTTTGGAAGATGAAAGTGTTTGCCAGAATTTCCTGTATCACTGATGTCCATCATAACAAGAACGGAGTGACCACCACCCAGTTTTATTTAGAAAAATTAGTTTGCCCCGTATGAGGAAAAAAAAATCTCACCATGAAAAAACTATGGCAAATTAACAAACTGAAAAGTGCCTCCCAAAACAACAAGGGAAATAGGATGAAATGGCAGCAATGTCACATTAACCTGAAATGGGAATACAACATATTTCTACTTTTAATTTAAGAATGCGCTTAACTTTAACCATGAAAGTTCCATGGGCTTCTTTCTGGGTTTTGAATTTAATCTTGTAAATCAGTAATTAGTTCATTATTTTCTACTAAGGTGGTTCTGGGTCTTGCCACATGATCTAGTAGTACATATCTATGTTCGATGCATCTGTACTTTAAAAAGCAGCCTGGGTACATTGTCATAATCTCAAGGCTACTTAAGCATAAGCGTCTTTAAGTAACAACAGAGGAGACCAATGGAAAGGAGAAAAACAGAGTTATTTAGTCAGTTCTCTTTACATTCAGAAGGAAAATCTTAGAATTCTCTATATGGCTCTT
The DNA here is from genome assembly GCF_052110815.1 of Crocodylus siamensis. NCBI lineage: Eukaryota > Metazoa > Chordata > Crocodylia > Crocodylidae > Crocodylus > Crocodylus siamensis. The sequence continues at coordinate 37,538,858 of NC_143395.1, read as the reverse complement.
ATGACAGATAGCTCAAAAATGGAGATTTCATGGCTATTTCTTCCTTTTGAAAAAGGTTCCATTTTGCATTAAAAATTTCAAAATTTTGAAATATTTTGAACTGTTTATATTTAAACGTAACCAAGGAAGAAGCCACCAATACAAAGGCAAAACAAGGCAAAGAATGTTAACCAGCTCTAGTGCTCAGTTTTGAAACTGTGCATGAGCCCCAAAGCTCTGACCCTCAAGAACCGCATTTTGTTTGGTCAGAACTGAAGATTATAGCCCTCAGATTGAAGGCCTCATGGAGGCAAAAATCCCCCTAATATCAGTGAGTACCAACAAAAAGCTGGTTATGACTCCTTAATTTGGAGTACCAACCCTGGAAAATGTTATCTGGGGTTTGTTTGTTTTTTTGTGCTAAAATCTGAACGCCAACTTCACTAATTATATTCCAGGCAGTCTCATTTGGAGAAATCTTTCCCTAATTTACAACATGGGCAACCTCTATTAATCCCTCTGACCCACAATTTAAAGCTTCAATATACTGACCTTTAAAAAATCTAGAAAGGCAGGCTTAGTGGCACATGTTTTCTTGAGAATTCCCACTGCTGTACTGAAATTATTTACATATTCACTATAAGCATCTAGCACCATCGATTTAGAAAACTGAAACAGAGAAAAAGACAAACCTTAGTTGTTAAAAAAAATCCACCTGAAGACACCTTATATGGATTTTTGTCACCTAAGGATGTGGTCTTGTAAGAAGCAAAGTGCTCACAGGAAGGGCTTGATATCATTAACCCATGAAGACCTTATTAATGGGGTGAAAAACCACTGATGCAACATGCAGATGGCTCTTAAAGTGTGTTAAGTCCATCAATTTGAAGCCATAACCATTGTGAATTTCAAATGGAAGAAATCTGTTGGTCCATTTGTTTCACAGACTTACCCTAATGGATACATGGGCTATAACAATGGCCAATGGCAGTGACAACCATGAAACCATAACAGACACCCAAACTAGTTGGAAGAGGGGTGGGAAAGTAGAGGAAGGGTGAGGAAGAGGGAGAGAGGGAGAGACAGACAGAGAGAAATAATCTTTTAAAGTTTTTCTCCCCATGTATCCATTAACATGGATTTACTTACTGAAGCAACAAAGACATCTCCAATCATTTCAACAGAATCCCAGTCAGACACCCGACTGGCCAGTGCTATCTGAAACATTGAATGGCACTGAAGAATTTCTTTGATTCGATAAAAGACCATTTTGAGTTTCCTTTCACTCAGTAACTTTGGTTCCATTTCTGATAGGGGCTTCTCATATTGCTGCAAAGTGAAAGCAGATTTATACAAACACATAAATTTAACATAAGTAGTAAAAGCTAGAATCCTACTAACACTTAAAAGAAAACATACTGGATATGATGCCTCTCCAAGGTACTCGCAATATAGTTAATGACTAATTTTTTTTTTTCTAAAACAGATTTGATTACTTTCCAAACTATAAAAGGCCAAGAGATATTCAGGTACCTCCAGAATTCTTTTGAGAGCATCCACATAATTCTTCTCACTGTCAACCACAGATCCCAAAATGTATCTTCTCACAACCTATTTAAAGATATAAAAAAAAATCTAAAACTTTAAGTAGCTAACTACCTCCCTCATTTCTAAGACTTACTTAATGATTTATTATAACTACTAGAGATCCTATAGACATTTGGTATTTGATACCTTTTCTTTCTGTTAACCCAGCCAAATCACCTAACTTACATAAAAATGTTAGTCCTTGTTCCCTTTATATTTACAAGGAAAATAGAGTTGAGATTCTTAGACACAATGAATGAATCACATTAAGTGTTAACCATAAAGTTATTAGGGTAATAACTCCTGTATTGAGATAAATTTGAACAAGAATACCTGAGTGAAACTATAATGATATACATTCTATAACCTTTCATACATTTAGGAAATGTACTGTCAATCTAAAAGTAATTACTTTTTAATAGTGTGTGCCTTATATAACCATTAAATAGATCTTTTATTTATTGATTGTCATATGTTATAAGTTTATATTTGGGTTCTATTTCAAATGTATGTATGGCAACCTTCTATTCTAAGCACAGGCAAGAACAGAAACCTTAATTTCTTGATATACGGACAGAAATTTGGAGTCAGATGCGATTTCACGTATTATGTTTGTAAGTGTGAACCTATTCTGCCTCTCAGGTCATTGAAGAAATTAATCAAAACAGTGGACAGACACAGTTCACTGCTTTTTGGAACTTTATCTTAATGATAACAACTATGAGGGACTCTGGCATGGTTAAACAGGACCACACTTAGGCACCTAAATCCTTAGGTGCCTTACAGGCAGAATAAGATTGTGCCCTAGAGCTAGAAACAGAATTTACACATTAACTAGTATAAATGATCCAAAACCAGTTCAAATCCGTAACGCAACAGAAGTTCAGCATACATAAACCACTTTCAAAATGGCCAAAATCAGTTTAAGATAAACCCGGACAGACGGAGTATCAGACTGAACTGATTTAGTTTAAATTGGTATATTCAACTTTTGTCTCAGATCCCCTCCAGATTCTAGTTAACGCCCATGATGCTTTGCACTTCCCCTGCAAGCCCCTCCTCACAGGGTGGAGAGGCCAGCCTTGGCCCAAAGGCTGCTTGCTGCAGCCAAGCCAGGAGGTATACTCCAACACCCCTCAGCTTCTGGCCTCAGCTACTGTACACATGTGGCTGCACTGCCAAAATCAGAAGTGAATGCCTGTTCATTTGTTTATTGGTTCAATCTACACAGCTCAGACTAACCTGCAAAGATTGAATCAATCCAGCCTTGGGATTTTTGACTCAATGTACTTAGCTTAGGTGTCCTATTCTCAACATCAGCCTCCAAGTGTCATATTTTACTCTTTAATATTTTAGGAACATACTAAGACTAATTTAAATCAATAAAAGCTCCTGATGGGGTCTTGAAAGTAAAAATGTTTACAAAAGTTTACCAGTGAAAAAGTATTGAAATAGGTCAATGTTCTGTTCCGGGTATCTTGAAAGTATTAGTTTACAAGAAGAAGAAAAAAATCTTATTTATTCACGTACAATTTGATGGAATTATGAGTTTTATGAGATATTACTTTCATTTAACCTTCTTCCAGAGCATACTGTAATTTCTATGTTTTGTAGCTTTTACCCTATGATATTACATATAATAAAAGACACAATACTGCTTGCATATCATTCTTTGTGTTATGCACAAGTCTACTTTATTTGTGTAATGCACAAATCTATTCTACTAACATTTTTGTTACAACAGCAAGATGGGAGAAGTAGGTCTTTTATCCCTTAAAATACTGTAACAGAAGACTGTGATTACTGAACTAAAACTACTTGAAACTAAGTAATTCCATCATCCTGCATTTCCAGACTCACAGAAGGATGTTGTACATAAAATAGATATAATCAAGCAGGAATGAGTTTTAAACAGTATCTATTATGCCACCTAGTGGCAGACAGTTGCATATTCACAAAGAGAAGTGTGGTATAACAGTAGCATTGGAGTGATGTTGTAGTTGTGATGGTTTAGGAACTACATGAGAGGCAAGGATTTTGTTGAGGTGTTATCTTTTATTGGACTAACTGAATGGTTGGCATAAAGCTTGAGAAACTTTCAATGCAAGGCATTCTTCATGGAGTCTGAGGAGGGAAGCAAGCACAATTCAGCTCTACCCAGCATGGGTAGAGCTGAAATATTGGAAGAAATTCCCAGCAGTAGCAGACAGACAATTAGGAGAAGAAAAGAAACTTGATTACTGGGAGATCAAGACCTGTCAAAAGGGAGGAGGGTGACTATTACCTGTAGTATGTAGGAAGATGTTCAGAAATTGGGTAGGTTACAGCATGCTCTAAAATCTATACAGGTGTTCAGGCCTTGGTTACTAGTATCCAGCCAATTTGTGAAGCACACAGTTGGTCCAATAAAATACATAATTCAAAATAATCCTTGCCCCTTGCATATGGTATCACTAGCACATGCTTAGAATATTACCAAGAGCCTATAGATACATTGCTTCATTTTTTATTCACAAAGACATGCCATGATACAAACATGCATGTTAATCACAAGCATATGGATTTTTATGCTTGATACATAATGAATATAATAACCTATGCAAAAGAATAAAATGGGCAAAAGAATGATACAAGCATTACTTCCCCTCACTAATGACATTTCCAGTGTTTTATTCCAGACTATTCCTTTTTTAAGTTATGAAACCCTTCCATTTACATCTGGACCATATAAATTTCTTCTTGATATCCACATAATCAAAACTCTCAATGCACTAATATTATCCTTGTTTCCCTTGTCACAAGGGGTGGGAGGGGGAGGCTTCCTTTGAATTGGAGGCCACATTTCCCCTTATATTTATCCACCAGCAGATGGTCCCCAGAAAATTTTAATACTCCTTTTTCCAGAGAAAGGGCTCCCACTGTACAAGGATTAGTTTCTTGGTAGTTTCTTATCTCTTCTGGCAGTGTGTAACTGCCAGCTTTCACCTGCCTGCTTCTATATTCCTCAGGTCACTCATCAAATTTCCTCTGCCAAATCAAGCCGAACTGAGCATGAATTTCCTCAGCCAGCTCAGTGTGGGCTATGTACTTTGAACCAGCAACAGCCGGTTGGTCTCAGCAAGCAGTTGTGCACTGTCTGCTAATAAACTTGGTGGCTCTTTTCAGGACTAGAACCAGACCCCAAGCTTACAGAGATGTGAATATAGAAATCATCTTTGCCACTTTTCTTCTACAGAGTAAAAACCTTTCTGTACAAGCACTGAAAAGGTGAGATCATGTAATACTGACATCCAAATACACCAAAATGAACTTAAATTCTACTTTTTAGTATACACAGATATCTTTCTCTTGATATGACATAGACACCAATTATAATTTACAACAAATAAAGACCATTCCATTGGATTTGGATATCTAAAAAGACAGAAACATTTTTATAAAGCAGGAAGAATTTGGGTTGATGATGCAGGCCTACTGGGTTTCTTAAAGTGAAACCGTATGATATTGGACAGGTATTTATAATGTGTATTGGTGTCAAAGGGTCCTGATTAAGATACAGAGCCCTATTATATTAAACACTCTGTCAACAAGTAGAAAACACAGCCTTAGACCACCAGCTGGTGACTTTCTTGACTTCCTAGGAATTAAGCTTAACTTTGAACAAGTTATTCCAGTTAGCCCTGACTTCAGTTAGCTCTAACTTCAAGTGCTGGGTGTTCAATCTTTCATGGTGCTGACCAACTCAGGAATGGACTACAATAGGAATTAAGAGTGTTTTGCACCTCCAAAAGTAGCTCATTTTCTTGCAACAAAGAGGCTTCCAAAACTATTCATTTCATAGAGTGTATTTTCATAGATAGTAAAGCATACTTCTAACTAGTCTGTTCATTTACAAGGCTTTGTTTAACTGTTTTTCATAGCACACGACAGCCAGAGCATTTCAGCCAGAAATAGCAATATCTTCTCTTCCACAGTGCTGCACATAGTTATTATATTTTTCCAAAACAGGAGAAATGTCAATGGTGCAGCCAATACTCTAAACTTAAAATGGAGAAACAGGAGCGCTGGTAATATCTCTTCATCCAACAGTAATGTTTTGCATACCTCTAATCCCCTCCTCCCCCCACCCCTTGCCCCAGCGCTACTCTTACGACACACACGTGTATCTCATTCAAAGCTATTCATTTTCATTTAACTTTAATTTTTAATATTTCCCATATTTTCTCACATACCACACACTCCTGAATAAAGTGCAGACCTTGCTTTTGGAACACAGAATGACAGAAAAAAATATATTTCCTTGAAAATATTAGTAAGTATGTTATTTCCGGGGGAAAAACCAAGCATCTGCAGTAGGAGGGAACAAAAGTCTGTTGTGACTTTTTTAACCCCCTTGCTATGGGATGCAGTGCTTATCTGCCTCAAGAACTGGGGCCAAACACTTCAGATCCAGCAAGATCAGGCTCCCAGCTAACACTACTGGCTGAGCTGAATTGCCCAGCCCTATTACTTGAGCTAGGTGGTCCCTCAGCTAACTTGGCAAGCACCACTGGCTGCCTACTCAGCATAGAGAAGCTGGACAGTTTAGCTCCTGCAAGATGGAGGCTTTCACTCCCTAACATTTCCTTCTTAAAGCCATGAATCCCTATTCCAGGTATTAATTTATGGAATATTTGTGTGTGCTATATGTGAGTTAATATGGTAACTCCAATTCTTAATTTGGAAAAAGAACGTTTAAACAACAGAATTTTTTTTGCATCTCTGGCCAATAACTGACCTGGTAGAACTGTGCATGTTCCTCAATTTCCATGGAGTTATATACATATATATCTATCCTAATTCATCTTAAATTTCAACCCATATCCAAAAGAAATAAACTGAATACTATTAGTACTTAAGTGAAGGGGAGAAGAAACAAACACAAGTCCAGATTTCTGAACCCGCATACCTGTTGCTGTGATAATCCTTCAGGCATAGGAGTCATAATTGCTTCTGTATGCATACAATCTACATCAATGAATAAATGTAATTCATCTTCTTCCAGACAGGGTAATCTATGATCTATAAATAATTAAAGTGTCAGTTTATATATAAGTTTATATATAAGTATATAAATATATATCATTTGAACTCTCAGGAACCCATGATTCTATGTTAAGGGAAGGTGCCAGTAATGTACAAATGCAGCTCCATCAGTGACAATACCAGGGTTCCTGGTGGTGTTACCTCCTCCACATGTGCAGGTATATAGGCCCAATGGAATCTTATGTGCTATTCATAAATCAGATCCCATTGTGCCTTAATGCCAGTGCACTCCCCCTGCACCAGCAAGAAGCAAGCTCTCGTAGCTTGGAGCCGCCTGATGCCATGCACCCCCATGACTCAGAGTGGGGTGATCACAGCCACGCCCTGTGGCTGCCAAGACTCAGCTGGGTTCAGGCACTGGGAGGCATGCTGTGGCAATCCTGCATCTGCAGTGGGATGCTGAGTCCCAGCAGCTGCGGGGTGCTGCCAGGACCCACAGAGCAGGCTTAAGTCCCCAGCAACTGCAAGACTTGCAGTCCCAGCTGGGCATGGTGCACCCCTGCTACACATGCTAATTAAAGCTCGATCGCAACCAGCTGTAAAGTTAGTACACATTTTAGAGGCCTACCTTTATAGCTTGTTGGGAGTTTTTTTATGGTTTGATAGTGATTTTGCATGTGTAGCTTGTCTGAAGGTAACTGTGCAATTAACTAGGTAATTGTGTGATACCTGTAACATGTAGAGGGCGCCATGGAGGCATGTTAATGGTATAGTAAGTGTGAGAGAATTCTGGAGAACAAAACGTACAAATAGTATGTCTACTTCTCATAGCCCAGAATAGAAGCATATAACATCTGGAAACAGAGCAGGTCTGGCTCAAAAGGATTCAGTTATGCAACAAACTTCCAATTCCAATTTAGTGAATCTACCATCTGAACCTTTTAAAAAATGCTTTAAAATCTCCCTCTTTAGAAAAATACTTTCTACCACAGTTCCAGGAAATAAATAAACCTAAGTAAATCAACTATCCAAAACAAAATTCTAGCAATTTTTTCCCTGCTCTTAAAATGGAAGAAGGCTGAAACTCCCTATATGCTTTACTATTACTACTGATTTTATGTAAGAAGCACTTGGATGATACAGTGATAGGTGGCAGTATACAGACAGGTATTAGTAAAGCAATGGTACATAAAGCAAAGTAAAAGCAAGTAGGTCTTAAAGTACTTTAATGAGATCTATGTAAACACTTAAGGAATCTGAAAAACCAGTCAATTCTTTACCAGGTCCCTGCTGACTAGGTAGCAGACTGAGGCCTCAAACAGTCCACACATGGCTAGGGCTAACACAGCCCTAAGAGATCTAAGTACAATGTATCCAAGATATCCTGATGAAGGCCAAATAGCAAATCTTTCTTTCCAATAAATATGGATGCAGAGCAAAGTTTTACTTTTATAAGCCAGGAAGCTCGTGCATGTCCTCTGCCATTGTGATAGTACTGAAATGCCAATGTTCAGGAATGATTTAGTGTCCACACATGGACACTATCATGTCTACATCAGTCTTTCCTTCCTTGCAACTGTAACAATTCTTTTCTGACACCTTGAGTGATGTGACAGACTAGCTCCCAGAACTTACTTTGGATAAGGATAAACTTGAATTCATGAAGATATTCCCATTCCAAAATATATCTTGATGGTCTGCTGCTGAATAGGGTGGATGAGAGGGGCATGAGCCCTTGGCACTGCCTGAAGGTAGTTGCTACACTCTCATATCACTCATACCCAAACCCTGCACCTTTCCTCCACAGACTGCATCTCCAGCTCAGTGCTTTTTTTAGTGTTGAAAAATCAGTGTTCAAATGACTGCTCAACATGCTCTCAAATGGCACAAAAGAGACATTCCCCTCTCCACCCTTGCAGAATCATAGAAAATTCAGGTTGGAAGGGATCTCAGGTTATCTAGTCCAGCCCCCTACGCAGAGCAGGACCAGCTCCAAGTAGATCACCCCAGCCAGGACTTTGTCTAGCCAGGTCTTAGAAACCTCCAAGGGTGGAGATTCCACAACCTCTCTGGGAAACCTGTTCCATTGTTTTACTACCCTCCTAGTGAGAAAATTTTTCCTAATATCTAACCTAAATTTCCCTTGCTGAAAGATCATTGCTCCTTGTTATCTACTATTACTGAAAACAATCTGCTCCATCCTCTTTGGAACCACATTTCAGATAATTGAAGGCTGCTATTAAATCCCATCTCGGTCTTCTCTTCTCCAGACTAAATAAACCCAGGTTCCCTCAGCCTTTTCTCAGAAGTCACGTGTCCCCACCCCTTAACCATTTCTGTTGCCCTCTGCTGGACTCTCCATTTGTCTACATCCTTTCTGTAGTGGGGGGCCCATAACTGAACACAGTACTCTAGATGTGGCCTCACCAGTGCTGAAAAGAAGGGAAAAATATAATTTCCCTTGATCTGATGGCAACACCCCTACCGATACAGCGCGATATATTGTTAGTCTTCTTCACAACAAGGGCTGTTTGCTCATATTCAGCTTATTGTCCACTGTAACCTCCAGGTCCTTTTTTGCAGAACTGCTGCTTAGCCAGTCAGCCCCCAGTGTGTACTGGTAAATAGGGTTGTTCCATCCTAAGTGCAGGACTCTGCATTTCTCTTTATTGAACCTCATGAGATTTCTTTTGGTCCAATCCTTCAATTTGTCAAGTTCACTCTGAATCCCAGCCCTACCCTCCAGCACGTCTACTACTCCCCACAGCTTGGTGTCATCTACAAACTTGCTGAGGGTGCACTCCATCTTCCAGGTTACTGGTGAAAATACTGAGTAAAACCAGCCCCACAATTGACCCATGGGGCACTCTACTTGATCCTGGCTGACAACTAGATATGAAACCATTAACTACTACCCTCTGAGCCTGATGATCCAGCTAGTTTTCCATCTGTGTTAAAGTCTATTCATTCAACCTGTACTTCCTTAGCTTGCTCAGGAGAATGTTGTGGTAGGCTGTATCAAAAGCCTTGCTAAAGTAAAGAATTAATCTGCAGTCCTAGTACTGGTTTGTTACATCTTGGATGGTGGTGGTACTGCAAGGCTTCAGTGTTTCTCGTCATCCAATATAATGAAAGTCAGCTTTCATCAAATTATCAAACAATGAGGTGAGACACAGTTTACTTTTGTGTTTGAAACAAAAAATGTCAAGGGCTATTGCTGATTATTTCAGAGTCCTCAGTGACAGCAGTTGCACAGAGAATGTAAGGCATAACAGCTAGTTTAAGGTGTAGACTTATTCAGTTTCTTTAGCAGCTGACTGATATTCTGGAGTTTCTAGAGGGATGGAAGTGGGAAAACAGCCCTTTACCATAATTCCCATGTTACCATTGGCCCTACAGTATATGAACATTGAGGTGTCACTGCTCCATGTAAAAAAAAAAAAAAAAAAAAAAAAATCTGAAGTGGCTATGGAAGTTAACATAGTAATTCCAAAAGCTTATCTCAGTATTCCAGGATTTCCTAGGTCCTCATGGTTACATCCAAAATCTTAAAACAACCATAGATCTGCCAGACCCCAAATTGTCAGGTATGCTTTCAACACAAATCTGATTTCATATACCCACAACCCTATTGGTAATCAGCAACAGGCTAAGACACCTGATACAACCTGGTGTTTTGCAGAGTGCCTTACATGATTTCTTGAATTGTTTTACTAATATGACATGTAGTCTCTATGTAAAGGTAATATCAAGCTCTATCTTGCCTTATTGCCCTTGTGGTATCCAATATAAAATGTATTTCTTATATGTTACAATAGGGCCAGAACTGCACAATATAATAATGACTTTCACACATTAAACAATGAGTTTCTTGGCACTGAGATGCCTGAAAAACAATAAGTGGCTTAGAATTAGCTTTTGACTTGAGTTGTTTATTGTATCCCTTAAAATTACACTTTAAAAGAAGTTTGAAATCTGGTTAGTCAAACTATTGGTGGGAGGGAAGACACAATATTGGATTAATGAATTTCCATATCTGACAGCATGCACATGTCCTCCTGGTCTCTCTTTTTTTTTTTTTTTTAAACCAGGAAAATCTTGTAGTCTGGAAAATGTACACTTCTGCAGAGAAGGAAGTTACTGGCATAACATGAGCTCCCCCCTTGTAATCCAATAAGTGACTACGTGAATAGCCAAAGAGGTAGCTGTACTTAAGTATGTTTCGAGAGCATAGATTTGTCTTTAGTGCTTCCACGTACAGGAGTCCCTTAGGCTGAGTAAAGAAGCTGACAAGAGAAACTGCAGAAAGCTCTGACAATAAGGTCAGAGGGAGAAATTGCTTTTGAACCTGCGGAAGCTGGCTAAGGACTGCATCCTCAGATTTAAGGTCTACAGGTTACTCTCCTGGTATTTTCTTTTGTTTGTTTATTCTGATTTCTTATTCTTGCTTTTGTTTTTTTTTTATACTATATCCTTTTAAAAAATCTTTTTTACAAACAACTTGTTGTCTGCAATGCTTATGATGCAAGAGTATTTGACCATACAGGCTTGCCCATTCTATGGAATGGGCAAGGTGGGGAAGCACCCTGGGACTGTCTGTCAAAGGTGCATCCCAACTACATCCAGAGCTAGAGCACATCACACAGTCACCTAACAATCAGCTTTTAAAGAGAATGTATTTTATCAACTTCAATAAAATACATTCAGTACACACCTTGAGAAATAAAGGATTTGGTCCTAATGAATGAACGACCCTTCTTCACAGCTGCTTTAGTCTTTTCAAGTCCATCTTTGGTACCTTCTCTAGCAGCCCTCATGAGTTTTTGCATCTGCAAGATAGCAAAAAATACATTCTACACATTCAGTGAATAATAAGAGTAAAACAGAACATACTGTAGCAGAATGCTGCTTTAAAAATATAAATCTTTAAAGAACATTGTCAAGTAATTCAGGTCTGAATATGGCCATCGTCCTAGAGAACACAGTAGTAATCTAGTATCTAGTAACAGAGGTTGGACCTTAAATATTATCTCTTTTCCTCTGACTTTTTTTTTTTTTTTTTTGCAGGGGGTGGGGGGGAGGTTGGGGGGGAAGGTGGGCCAGGGAAAGAGGGGAATAAAATCCTAGTAAGAATATCAATTTTCTGGATCTATTTTGGATGCAAATCTGAGATGGCAGAAATTCTACAAAAACTTAAACTTATACCTTTTGAGTCAGCATAAAATCTCAGGACTTAAGCTTAATATAATGCTTACCAACCTGGATAGATAAGTGCTGGGAATAGGCCACATGCTGTTAGTGCTGTGAACCTGATATCTGGCTCTTGTTCATCTTCAAATGGAAACTGCTAATTTGATACAATACATAATCTGATTTGAAACATGCCTTCTTGATACAGTTCTAATGAATTACATTCTCCAATAAACACTCTTAAAAATCAGAAAAGTTTAAATAAGGCCTATACATTTTGTTAAAAAGTGCCATGCTATATTTTACGCATCATATAAAAAGTGCACCATTTATGTAAGCCCAAGATGCATATTCATCAGTCCAGGGGTTTTCAACCTTTTTTAGTCTAAGTACCCCTGGTGGCCAGGCGCTGAGTGGGAGAGGCATGACCAAACACTGGGAGGTCAGGGGCAGCATGTGGCCAGATGCCGAGCCAGGGAGGCGGGTGCTGCATGGCCAGACATGGAGCAGGGAGGTGGGGACAGCACGTGGGTGGGCAGGGACGAAGCGCCACCACCTCCCAGGAGCAGGGCCAGTGGCGTGGGGTGGGAAAGCTCACCGGACTGGTGCGTGGTAGCAGTGGCCATCGCGTGCAGGCTTCCCCATACCGCAGAGAAACGCTGCTGCCCTCGCCCCGCCCCGGCACTGCTCCTAGGATGCAGCGGCGCTCTGTCCCCACCCACCCACACGTACCCCCTAGGATCAGTCCAAGTTCCCCAAGGGGTACACATACCCCCCGCTGACAACCCCTGCGCCAGTCAGATTCCATTAAAAAGAAAAGAGAAAACCCACTCCGTGCCCTCCCTTTACTAAATGCAGCCACAGCAAAAAAATAGTGCTACTGTCAGAACTGTGCTGACAACATCAATTAAACTAGGGCACAAACAAAAGGTATCTTGCTGAGATAAGGCAATTTCAGTATTTGAGCTCAAGCTATTATCAAAAAGACAACCTTTCTGGCTCTATTCAAGACACTTGATCCTGAAATCTGATCAGTGCAGGCAGACCCTTATGCCCAGGTTTATCTCATGGACTTCAAATGGGGCTTCACTGGGGTCTGCAGTAATGAGTCAGAATGGAGGATGCCTCAGTTATTAAGGAAAGATAATGTCTTATTTTCTTATTTGATACTCAGAAAAGTGTTCCAGAGAACAGGCACTATAAAAGTCCTTGACAATGTTCTTTTTAAGACAAACTGTACCAGCACACACAGAAATAATTAGATAGAAAATGATTGTCTATTTTTTCTATTCAAACCTCTAAGAAAGATAACATTGTCCGTGCTTGAAAAACAATCATTTAATATGTAGCTTGTTACAAAAATTAACTACACTACCTTCAGCTCATGTTTTTGCTTTAGTTGCTGAATCTCTACTGCTCCCACAGTGTTTGCCATCAAATCTTTCATCTTTTTCTCATAGTGCTCCTTTAAACGGGTTAGGTCATGAGAAAGCTATAGTGTATAAAAAGATACAATCTTTTCAAAAAGCCTGTAGTGCAAACTTAACACTGAAGTACTCGAACAGTATTATGCATGCTGGTCAGTCTCCCTGTCATCATCTAGACTGCAGAGAGGATGTCAACCTATGGGCCACTAGCTGGATCCAGCCTGTAAAGTTATGATCTGGCTTGTGTTTAAAGGGCAACTAGCTGATTCCCTGCTTCTGGCTAACCCAGCATGCATTTTGCCAACAACCACCTGATCCCAGCTGCCACTCCAGCCATCTGAGCTCTGCACAGGAGGGCTATTCTTACATAGTCCTTCAACCCCACTACAGCCTGGACTCACTATCACTGTCAAATTAGCTGCTCCAAATCCTTGCTCACCACAAGGATTTGGGAGAAGTGGAGGGGGAGAAAAGGAACACAGGTGGCTGAAGTGGCAGCCAGGGACTGACTACCCATGGCAATGTCTAAGTTGCAAGAGGCAAGCCTGCCCTTAGTAAAAAGTTGCCAAGCCTAAAATTAGGAGACCACCCACATGGTGACTTGACTTTCTATTTGGGTGTCTCTGCATCACTGCATTTACTGTAGTGAGCTGCATAGGCACTCCACAGTCCATCAGCAAGTGCTTTACTTAGGAAGGGGGCTTCCTTCAGTATGAAGAACTTGTTTCAATCTCATCAAAATTACTGTGCATCCTTTTTTTAAATTTATTTATAAGCAAAGCAGTAGTAAGGATGGTCTGCTAGGGAAGGAGTACTTCTAATGACTGATTCCTGACATATATATGGTTCCCACCTCTACCACAGATTAACTGTATGACCTTGGGAAAGCTTCAGAATCACTTGGTGCAAAAATATCTCCATTTGTGATGGTAACAATGCAACCTGGGGTGCTATGAGGCTTATGAATCAATATTTGTGAAGCACTTTGAGAACCTCATATGAAAGGACATATATTAGAAAGAAATCATTCAATGCACCACACAGTGAAAAATCCAGTGGAAAGCATCACAAACCAACATCTCTAGTATTGCTAGAACAGAATCAATGTAATTAAAAAAAATACCCACCAAGTTATAAAAAAAGCCAATTTAGCTCTCATCTACACCATTATAGTCCAAGATGCAATTAGGACCGTTAGAATTACTCTAGTCCTGCACCAGCATAACTCATGAAGTATAGGACTGCCAACAGACAAGGAAAAAAAACCCCGCGCTTTACTGAAGAGGCAACACGTTAGTTTGACCTGGCTCTGCAGCTTCTACACAGATCACACACTTCAGTGGGGCTTTTTTGCATTAAGCATCAAAAAAGTCTTGCTGAAGCATCAGATCTGTACAGAGGTTGGGCAAGCTGGGTCCAACTACTGTGATGCCTCTGCCGGGCATGTGCTGGGCTCAGTGTAGGGGCACATGGAGCTTAAAGTAAAGCTCCATTTTTTTATCTTTTTTTTTTTATGTTTGTAAGCAGCCTAGGTGCTTTATTTTGCAAGTGCTCCAACATCTGTCCCCATCCCCAGGAAAAAAAAAAAAACATTAAAAAAACACAAGGTTGAGAGAGTGCTGTAATTGATTCTCGCCCAACGTCTAATACCGAAGTTGTACTTCAGTGGGTGCAGTCCTAAAAATGGACAATTAAGGAAGCACCCTTCTCCCCTGCATGCATATAAGGGCCACAGAAGGGAGAGTCTTCTGACAGTATTACAAGACACAGCAAAGCAAAGTTACTTTCTTCCCCACCCCAGGCAATAGCAAGGTAACAGAAGTGATGAGGAATCAAGTGGGGCAGAGATTTATAAGTAGATGAATGTGAGTGAAATGGCTCGTAAATGAAATGTGAGTGAGGCATGCAGCCATATTGAAGACCTAAGCACTTAAAGAGTATAGCTACACTGTTATCATAGAATCATAGAAGTAGGGTCAGAAGGGGCCATGTCGATTTTTCAAGTCTGACCCCCAGCCTGGGCAGGAGAAAAACTGGGCTCAAATGACTCCAGCCAGGTAGGCATCAAGCCTCTTCTTAAAGACCCCCAGGGTAGGAGCCAGCACCACTTCCCTTGGAAGTTGGTTCCAGATCCTAGCCGCCCTGACCGTGAAGTAGTTCTTACGTATGTCTAATGTTATAATAGTGTAAGAGTGATATTGTAGCCATGATGGGCATTTTTACACATGCTCCAGGGCTGGGAAGGGAGTCTCTTTAATTAGAGCAGATGCAAGAGCCACTTTAATTAAAAGGCCCACAGTGTCTCACATAACAGCATTCCTGCCCTTCAAAATGGTGGCGCTGAATGAGCTTCAGTTAAAGCAGCCCCATCACCATTCTGAAGCCCAGGGACACTGATGTAGAGGCTGCTGGAGTGTGCTAATCAGCACACTCCAGCAAACTCAGTTAATTGAATCTGCTCCAATACGCTATAATTACAGCATGTTAGAAAAGCCTCCCCACACATCTGTTAAGTACACAGTCAAAAAGCCCAAACTAAATTGATTCAGTCTTTGCAGGTTAATCTAAACTATATAGACTGAACCAATAAGCAAGTGAACAGCCATTCACTTTTGATTCCAGAAATGCAGCCACATGCCTGCAGTGGCACAGGCTAGAACCCTGGGGCACTAGAGAATACCTCCCTGCTCAGCTGAAGCAGGCAGATGGGGCCCAAGGCTAACCTGCCCACCCTGTGAAAGGGAGTTTGCATAGGAGCTGTAAAACATTATGGGGTGCTGGGGGACTGTGAGTTAGCTTGAATCTGGAGGGATTCTGGGACAGAAGTTCAATAAACCAAGTTAACCTAAATCAGTTATGTCTGATATTACATCCATCTAGGTTTATCTTAAGCTGGTTCTGACCATCTTGAAAGCGGTTTATGTGCACTGAATTTTTGTTGTGTTACATATTTAAACTGGTTTCTGATCCCTTACACCAGTTTATGTGTAATTTCTATTTCTAGTCCTACAGGTACCTGATGGTTCAGAAGTTATATTTTAGGTTGTGGATTTTCCATTGAAAGCAGGTGTAGGTTTCCAATTTTCCATTGAATTTCTGGATCATCAGGTGCCTACAATATTGTTCTTACACTACTGTAACATGCAAGGCATGGAAGATATTAAAATCGACTGCTGTCTATGGAAAAGTCACCATGTTAAGATAAAAGAAGCCAGGCTACACAGTGGCAACACAGTTGGTCCAGTAAAAGTTATCACCCAAAGAAATCCTTGTTTCTCTATATTGTTAAGCAATTAAAAAGCCCATTTTTTTCTTTCCTTCTCAGCCTGTCTCTTTTCTATTTCCCTTTATTGCTTCTTTGCCCTTCCTGTCCCCCTACCATTTGTCCAGTTCATTCCCAGCAGACTACTCAGTTCCTCCTGTTCCTTCATCCTAATGCACACCCTCTGGACTGCTTATTTCAAGACTGGGAAGCATGGTTTCATGCCAGTTCCTAACCAGGAATCAGGTTGTTCCTGGCTTCTAATCAGGTTGACTCCTCCCAAGTCAACCTCTCTCAGGCTTCTGCCCCAACAGAAGCTTCTACTTTCTCCACTCCTGATAGCTGTTTACCCCTTTCACTCTCAAACCCAGTGTATATTTACAACACTGGAAAAATACTTTAAAGCTTGGTCTGCACATGTGTGTATACAGCCCTGTATGACTGCAAACCAGTAAAAGGGAGGAAAGAGTCAAAATATCGTGTTACTTAAAGATACATATACCCACCGGCACAGCATTTCTTAACCTCAACCTAAAATATTCATCCTGTTTCAGGAACTCTTCAGTTATAATTGCTTAAGCTCGTTTCAGCTTAGGGAAAAAAACAAAGAGCACTTAACTAGAAATCTGTTTATTAAATAGTCCTCCTGTTAACTACTCCATCTTTGCTTCTTGAACACATGTGGTGGGAATTCTACAGGCAGTGTTTGGGGGTGATGGATGGTAAAGGGAAATGGAGAGTAAAGCTTTTATTTATGCTGAGTCAAGAAAGTAGTGCAATTCAAAATACAGGTTCTGTAGGATGATGGTGTTATATAATGTGAGGGGGGAAGTTATCTTCTCCTGGGTGAGTAATTTTTACTTCCCTAATTTTGAATTCTTGTGAACATTTTCTTTGAAAGCACAGTATGACAGAGTTTGAAGATGATGTAAGAAAATGGGCAGCAGAAAGGCACAATCAAAGCAAAACTATTTACTTAAATTTTAAATAACAACCAGAGCCACAGCATGGAGGACAAAAAGCAGAGTAATGGAGAGAGAGAACTTGCTACAAACATACAGACAAGATGCATAGATTAGATTCTCAGTCAACAACATATCCCATTTGTGCATCTCTGTCAAGCTGCTCTCAATTCTGGGTCTATACTGTTCCGTTCTGACCACCTGGCCAGAAACTGCTGGAGTGCTCTGCTGCTGAATCTTAGCTCTGAAATGTGTCCTAGAGAACAACTACCAGCAGACGCCCTGAAGGTGCTCTAACCTAACTACAGGTACTGAAGTCACCCTTGGCTGCCTCTAGGCTCAAAGGAGAACAAAGGTATCAGCCAAAAAGATCAGGACCTCCACATATTACATACAGACCAGCCACCTGGCTCTCTTCTGGATGAATCTTAGATCCCTAATACATGGCAGCTTTACAAAAAAATCCTTAGGCATTTTAAAGCTCAAATCACCTCTGAACAACAAATATACAGATAAGGGTTTAAAATCCTAACAGGAAGGGGAAATGCTTACAGACCTGCTAGTTTTATGAATTCTGCAAACTTGTTAATGAAAATCACAAATGCCACCTCAGCCACACACTTATATTCTTTAGCCTGTTTTCCATATTCATTTGCTGCTTGCCATATGTCAGCAGCTGTGGGGGTAGAAAAAGATCAGGAACAGCCCACCACAAGAAAACAATTACTTTTCTTTTCCAGTCTGCAGACTTGATTCCTCTTTTAATGTTTTCAGTAGTTCTTTATCCTGTTACATATTGTCTTCAGTGCTAATTCCCTTATTGTTTTGTGGCTCATTTTATTTAAAAAAAAGTTTTGGAATTTGGAAACAAGGTTCACGAGAAGGTATGGGGACACATATTGGGACGGATAAAGCTGAACAGAAAGGTAATCAGAAACATGGGGTAAGGAAAAGAACTGCTGTGGGTTACATACATGTCTCTTGTGGTTGCCTCGCAAAAAGGAGCTGGGAACTCCATTCTTACACTCAGAGTCACTTTGTTCTTCATAGCTTTCAAACTCACTTGAACTCCATCCATAGTCTAGAGAGCTGTTTCCACCATCATCACCATTCTCAACATCATCATAAATCATTTCCTCTGCATGCATTTAACACCAAAATACAAAAGAATATGCAATATTTTAATTACACTACTAATAAGTTCCTATTTAATTCCAAAGATCTTGTTCACTGTATTTCAGAGCAGAGCTAGTGCAATGTAGCAAGACCATTCACAGCGCTCAAGCAACCAGGCAGATCTTTCTCTGATGTGGCAAACTGTATGAAGCAGTATACCTAGATAATACACTGGGCATAAATCTTGCCTCCTAAGGATGACCCTTTTAAAGACGAGTATGCCACTACTTTGTTATTCTTCCTGGCTTGTTTGCAGGTGCTAAAACAGGATTTAACCCTCTATGATTTATTTGAAATGCATTTACTTAGGGGACAGACTTTATACATACAGGGGTCAAACTATCATTTTAAGGAATATGAAGTAGCTAAAGTATAGTAGGGCCCATGCTCCAAACTGGTTATGTTATGATCTAATAATTTTCTTAATGACACTTGCACTCAATAATTAAGATTCTATCAAAAAATTCAAGTATTATCTGACATATAAACTCAAGAGCTCAGTAAGTACAGTAAGAGCTCAAATCACTAACCCTTTTTCATGTCACTGTCCAAGTAACTGAAATCAAACCACTAGAGCTGTAAGCTAGAACTGAATGAAAAACCACTAGAGCTGAAAGCTAGAGCTGAATGAAAAACAGCCGCTCTAATTAAAGTGCCCACAGCATCCTATGTATTCAGCATCCTGTGCTTCAAAATGGTGGCAAGGCCACTTTAATTAAAGCTTGTCGGACAAGCTTCAGTTAAAGTGCCCCACCACCATTTTAAAACATGGGGATGCTAAATACAAGTGATGTGGAGGCTGGTGGAGCATGGTAATTAGCACGCTTCAGCAGATTTGACTAATTAAGTTTGCTCCATGTGCTAATTATCACACTTTGGAGCGAAGGTCTGTCTGGTGTGTAGGAGCCCTAAATGTCTGCATTCATTTCTGCCTGCTAGATTTCTTATCTACCTAGACTGGTGTTTTGGCTGACAAAAGCACCAGGTTTGACAAAATAATTCTAAATGAAACGGATATATTTTGTTGCCACACAATCAGCAGAGAGCAGGCAGATGTTTTCATGATTATAAATGATATCATTTATCCAATTACACTCAAGGTAGTGGTGTATATGCTCTTCCCTTATAAATCTCTATTTTCAGGACAATATAACTTTGCATTTAGAACTGCTCTATAGTAATTTTCAGCACACAAGACCTACCTTTTGGAGATTTTTTTTTGTTTATGTGCAATTTTCTTTTATGGGCAATTTACATAAGAGAACAATACTTTTACTTTATTTAAATTTTTAAAAATAAATAGGAAAAAAACAGACTTTTAACCTTTCTGTATAGTCCAAAGTTTCTTTTATGTTAAAACTAAATCTGGACCAGTACTAATTTTGTAACATCAATATAACTGAAAAGCATTTATATTAACAAAAAGCAAACTCCTTTAAATTCTGAAGCTTGCGTTCTGGTCTTTGCATTTATTTTTTAAATACCAGGCTTTTTTTAAAAACACATTTCTTGCATGACACTGTCCAGTAGGAATTTAAAAAAAAAAAAAAAAAATCACTGTAATGACAGCAGTTCCCAGATCCTAAATCTAAGTAGGCTCTGTGTATTACAGTGAGGTTCTTTACACAAGCCACATGTGAAACTCCCACTGATATGAATGAGAGAGCACATATAAGAAGCATCTATGAGTTCCAGTTCTGCAATGACAAGGGTACAAGTGGATCTTGGCTTTGAAGCTAAGTTCCAGTGAATTCAGTGGGTCTGCCTACCCACACATCAGCACAGAAGAGGCTTTCGATTGTTAAATTCAGGAGGTATGCCCCAACCCTGAGCATATCTATAAATGCTCTTTGGTACTCTACAGGAAATGCAGCCACGCTCAGGATTTCCCAGTAAAGAAGACACTGAAGAAAGATGCAAGGCCTATGTTATCAAATGTCCTCAAAAAACATTAAGAATAAAAGCTTTGAAAGTATTTAAGCATATTTAACATTTATAAAATGCCTTCCTTAAAAAGGCTTTCCTGAATCACAGTCAGAGTTGGAATCAATCCAGATAAGATACCCATAACCTTTGAGAATCAGGTGTAACAAAAAAGTTGGATGCTGATTTCATAAGAGCCAACTCATTCAGCAGCAGCAAAGTTCTAATCAAAATCTGATTTGTGGCTAACAAAGACAGGTCCAGAAAATAAATGATATAAATGAGTTAATTCTTTTCTCTACCTCTTCACTATTCCAAGTGCTGCCCCCCTCTGCCTCCCTCCCCCATGCCTTTTAGTAAAAGAGTTAGGCCAGTCTAAAGCTAAAAAACCATTTCTATACTGTTACAGGTTGGTGGGCTATTTCTTTGATTGGATGATGTTCATTAAACTAAGAAACCACATGTAGACCCCAGGTGTCGTTTCTCTGGTAAGATCAAGTGTGTTATTCTAAACACAGAAATTTACAAAAGGCAAGACAAGGACTGTCCTCTGAAAAGTTCTACATAAAATTCTGTGTAGTCTTTAACAAAAATATAATGCCCAAATGGGCTAAATCCTATTTTTCTTTTATGAGTCTCAGTGGCAGTTATGCAGCTACTTTTTTCGCAATTTTTTTGCATCTATGTAGGGTTTAGATTCTATTTGCCCTGCATTTCCACTCTGAGCTTGGTCAGAAGGCTGAATGGGTATTCATATGCATACAAGTTGTGCCACGATGGGCCAGAGATTTGCTGCCTTGGAGTGGACTCGATTAATTAAGTCTGCTCTGTACACAAGCTTAGGCCAACTGTGCTGCGCCACATGCAGTTGTATAAGAGGCAAAATGCACGCAAAAAATGGCAGTGGTGCGCTTTTGAACTGAAGCACCTCCAATGCATTTTAGTTCAAAGCACACTACCACCATTTTTTCAGTGCTGATGTGCACTTTGCTGCTTATACAACCACAAGTGTCGCAGCGCCTGACACTTCTGAAAGTACCCAGCACTGCGGTGCTTGCATGTGTAAAAATGCCCAGTGACAGCAGTGTAGGCTCTGAGATGGAACAGAATCACCTCATATGCATGTAACATTGTGCAAGTCCAAAACTTTTGCCAGAGAAAAACCATAACTAGCAATGGGAGGGGAAGATGAAGGGATAGGGTATTCGCACCATTTAGTCCAACGGCTTAGTTGTTAGGGCACTTATCTAGGCAATGGGACACATGCTCCTACTCATCCATCCGAGGCTTAAACCTGCACCTCCTACTTCCCTTGCTGTAACCACCAAGTCATGAGCTAATTATTACCCAAAACCTTCTTCTTGAAAATGGCCAACTGGGGACCAAAGTGGCTAGATATGTGGGACTAGGAAGAGACAAGCAAGCTACAGGAAATATGTGGTTTGGTGAGATGGACTGTGATAAGGCATGGGCCCTGGGTTCTGACTGTGGATCTTACCCACTATTATTTATGCATTTTATCCAACAAATGCAAGGTGCAGAAAACACACTGCAAGGAACAGAACCCAGGACACCCTCGTATTCAGGGCAGTGTCCATCCTATTCTGCCACAGGCAATTAGAATCTAAAAGCTCCTTAAGTACCACTTCTGCACATAAAAATCAAATAGTATGTAGCCCTGTGTTTCAAGATAAAAATCAGAATAGGCATTTAAATAGTATGCTTCAGGAGGTTAGTAGTACCAAATTTTGTCTGACTCTAACTTTAAAATTGCCTACAATTTGTTGATTTGTGAAACCACTTCTACGTAACTTACATTACATTTGGGCTTCTTAACTTACATCACATAAAGTCCTATGATATCAGTGTCCATGAAACACATCTTATGGTCATGCCCATGGTCGCTTCTTATAACTTCTAATAAAATCTGTTATTGTGTGAAATAGTCTATAGTCTAAATTACAAAAACCTCAAACCTGGTTCAGAGTCAGAATTTTCCCTTGGCACATCATCATAAATTACTTCATCTGGATCTAAAAGCAAGAGAAGAACAAATATTTTTTTTTTAGATTTGAATTACACCAACAAAAAACTTCATTCTTTTTGGAAAGTATGCATAAGAGAGGCATAAACCATTTCCTGTTTACATACAAGTACCAACTGTTTACCATGCATGCGTTCAACCTCATACAGCAGAACCCAGACTTTTTACAGGGTTAGGTCTCTGATCCTGCTGTGAAGATGAGGGTTTCCAAAGTAACAGGAATATACATAGCTAAGGAACAAACAGCTGTGTGAGACAGCTGATGAACTCCAGCTGGTGGGAGAAGCCAGGCTCTTTGAAATTATTCTTGCTTTGCAACATGGTGCAAAATATTCAGGTTGCAAATCATCCAGCTGTGAACAATCTGGGTCCTATTTTATCACAAATAAAGTATCACAATACCATGGTTACGATTACTATCATTTAACAGCAGCAAGGAAAAGTTCATGTCACTGGCACATGAAAAACAAGTTCACTGCAAAATGAATTCTATTTCCTGTGCTCCTTTTTTCCTCTCTCTTTCTCATTGGGGACCTCCACTCCCTTTTCAAAATTCCATCAGTTAAAATAAGGACATAAGAACTGTAAAGTTGAAAAACCAATGTATTGTCCTGGAATAGGACATGGAGGAAGGAAAGAAAACTGGGTCCACGCTTGGGCCAGGTACAGATATTCAGTTTCTACCAAAAGAATCCCCATTCTCCTGGTAGAAACCAAAAGCATACAGACATTCAAGCTTTTTCTCTGAAGGGCAAAAATGATCACACCAAGAAAAAAAATAACCTGGGATCAACTATCTTATGGAAAAAATAATAGAGCAATTCTTCCTGAGCTGCAAACAACTTAAAAAAACCACAACAGGTCAACATATCTTTAACACTACTGGTTCCTATTTGGGTTTACAGGTTTCCCTTGATTCATGCAGGTTCTGTATATGCAAATTTGCTCTTATGCGATGACTTTTTTTTATACCCAAAATTCAGTATGTGAGGTAAATTCACTCTTATGCAATTGGTATAGGCACCATCCTCCCCTCCCCCAAGCAGGTAAGTCTGTGAGGGTAGGGGAAATGGCTGTAGGGCCAGGGCCCCACTCACCCTAGCCCCTGCTGCAGCTGTTCTGGGAGAAGCCAATGCCAGCTGCCTGCAGCGGCTGGCGTGAGTGGGGAGAAGCGGAGACCCAGGGCTGCAGCAGGGAGCAAAGCGAAGGGAACTGTAAGTGGGTGCAGGGCCTGGAACAGGGAGGTGCGGCTCTTGCTGCTACATGCATCCTGGTATGGCTGCAGGCTGGAGGCAGCGCTGGGCTCTTCCTGGTGAGCATGTGCCCCCAGGTTGCCACTGCAGGCTGGGGCTGGCAGTGGCACTGGGCTCTTCTCAGTGCTTGGTGGCACTGCTGGAAGGGCAGGTTGTGGAGGCTATGGTGAATTTTGGGGTGGCTGCATCTCACCTCCTAGTGCTACCACCCATCCCAAGCACCAGAAAGAACCTGGTGTTTGGGTTGTCTGCTTTCATCCCATGTGCAGATCCAGGAGCACACGCCTGCCAGGAAGAGCCCAGAACAGTGCCCCCAGCCCACAATACTCCTGGGGTGCACATAGCAGCAACAGCTATGCCCCCACACCCACTGCCAGTTCCCTCCGCTTTGCTCCATGCTGCAGCCCCAGGGGCGGCTAATGGACTGCACCACACTCCCTCCGACGCCCCCAGTCGCAGCCTTACTCCCTCCCCCCCTCACTGCCGTGAGATCACATCCCTATTTTTTACATTATAAACTGGATTCCCTTTATGTGAATTCAATTTATGCACAGTTTTCCAGGAACACAAGTACCGCATAAATCAAGGGAAACCAGTTTTTCACAAATCATGTTTGCACGCCTAACCGTAACAACATTTTTTACACTTAGCACCTTTGAAAGGATCTTAAGGCACCATGGTTGAGAATCACTTCCCTAGACTTTCTTTCTTTCTGGTATGCATGTGACTGAAGGTATTATCACGCTTTCTAAAGATGGTGTTATTTTTTGTTTTGTTTTTTTATCATTGATTTTAATCCCTCAGGAGCCTGAAACTGAGGTCTATTTTCCTGGCCAAATATTTTCCCTTCTTTTCTGTGAGCCAGTTGGATTGTTCTCAAGTGCTAAGCTGCTGGCCACCATACTACAGTCTGGATTCAAGAACTCATAAACTGTTTTCAAGACACAAACAATTACTAAAATAAATGTAATGTTTCAGTTGGTAAACTAGGACGTAGCTTAGGGCAGGGAAGTAAATTCCTTACTCCTGCTTACTTGCTAGGTAGGGGAAATGTTCAGCTAAACAAGATGATCTCTTTGTCCTGGCAAACCTAAGGAACACACAGGCCCCTTCACTTTCCTCCTTTAAGCTGAGACTAATTCAGCAAAGCAAAGATCCTGCAGTAGCATGTGAGAGGTCTTACTCAGCAATCAGAGTTCTTCACTCATCTGCAAATAATCCCCTCATATACTGATATATAATTCGCTCACTTAACAGTAACCATGTGCATGTAGATTCTAACCCAATACTAAAAATGCAGTTGGCACATGTGGCCACAAACTGGTATGAGAAATGTAATACCAGTTTCAGCATTAACAATTACCCAAACAATGATGAAGTACCCCTTCTTAAACTAGAAAAAGGCTTCCATAATGTTCAGTTCAGGAAAATAAAATGCTTCCAAGCAACAGGAAAAAAAACTGGGAAGCTAAGCAAGCATTATATTTACTACACATTCAGCAGATGGGGTCAAATAATCCCGTCATATACTGATATACAATTCGTTCACTGAACAGTAACCACGTGCATGTAGAATCTAACCCAATACTAAAAATCAACATATAAAATACAGTATTGCACACTTTTTTATCTTTATTAGTTAGCTGTAGTGTTGGAAAAGTACAGAAAAGGAAGCAGAAAGAAAAAGAAAGCTTTAAAGCTCACCTATTTCTACAGTGGTCATTTATTCTTCATTGATACTTACTTTCCATCCATGCTGTATTTGCAGGATCTGCAACCCATTTGGCTAGAGCATCATTATCTTTACTGACCTGGTTGTCTTCACTGGAAAAATTCCGTAAAAATAAAAGAATTAAAAATATTACTGTCAATAACATCAATAATTTCTCTTACCTTTTAACTCTTACTCTATAGTTAAACAGTGCTAGGAAACTTATGTATTAATCATCCTAATATGAAAAGTTATTTTTTAAAAATATTTTAAGTGTCTAATTATGGAATTTGAAATGCAATTTTAGCAACCCAATTTTAGTATAAAGAAATTGCTTATTATTCATTTTCTACAGAATTATTCTGCTTTGGCAATCTCCCACTGAGAGATGTGAAAATTAAACCACTCACGTTTGCACATATCAAAAGGTCAATTGTCATCTTTATAAATACAAGATTTCAGTCAGGGCTGATTCTGGTACAAAAACAGAAATGATTTCGTACCACAAAGTGCAGAGTTGGAGTTATTAACAGCAATGCTAATTTACAACAAGGAAAATAAAAAATAAATGGAGCGGACACAAATCTCATCTTTCATTGAAGATTTACAGATTGCTAAATGCAGATCAACTCACAATTACCTATTTTGTGGGTCTTCTGAGCTTAAATAATTAAAATGGCAATCTTCAGTTGCTGTCTGCACACCTGCTACAAAAATCAGAAAAAAAATTACCAAATGCTAGAATTGAAAGCCTTACTTCTACTTGAAATAATTAATATTACTAATACTACTAACAAATAATCTGCTCCATTATAAATGCCTCTTATCCAAAGATGTCAAAGTAGTTTCCAAACCCCCTCAAAATAATTAAGTTTCTTGATACTATTATACCCATGTTGCTATAACAAGTTAAGGCACACAGGTCCAAGAAAAGCTGTTAATGCCTACATTCTCTGCTATGTTCCAGTATCTGCAGCCACAGGCAATGAAGTATATATTGCTTTTTACTTAAAGTCACTATTGGTGTTGCATTAAGTAGTTATTGTGTAAAATTCATAAGCAGTAAAGGCAGAAGGGAGCAGGACTTTGTTTTCCCTCTTTCTCAAGGCAATGTCCACTTCACTAGGCTATAGTCATGGTCCCTCTTGCTTGCTCTCTTTGTAGACCAAAGACTCTTAACTTATCTTCAATAAGAGGAGTGAACTTCAGACTTGCTTAATCCCTACCTTAGTCATTAAGGCAGTTTCTTGGGAAGTGATCAATGTGGGTTAAAATCCTTCTTTTTTTTTTTCTTTTTTTTTGGTGGGACCTAAACTGCAGGTTTCCTTCTTCCTAGGGAAGGATTCAGGATGAGGGTTTATGGTCAGTTTGGTATGGACTATGGGGGGTTTTGCCTTCCTTTGTAGCAGGAGATATGACCCTCTACCCAGGACCTCTTTGAGCATATTCTGTTTTATAGAAGCAGGTCACTGGCTGCTGTGTTTTCCCTGCTTTCCCTGTGGCAGATTAGGGGTTAGGGTCTATGTTGCATCAGGATAGTGTTTAACACTGAAAAATGCAAGGTTCTCCACCTTGGGAGGAAAAACCTGCAGCATTCTTATAGGCTCCGCAGTGCTATGCTGGCTAGCACTACAGACAAAAAAGGACATGGGGGACATAACTGACCACAAGATGAACATGAGCCTTCAATGTGATGTTGCAGCTAGTAAAGCAAGCAAAACGCTGGCTTGCATCCATAGATGCTTTTCAAGCAAATCCCAAGACGTCATTCTCCCATTGTACTCAGCCTTGGTGAGGCCACAGCTGGAGTACTGCATCTAGTTTTGGGCTCCACAATTAAAAAAAAAAGATGTGGAGAAGCTTGAGAGAGTGCAGAGGAGAGCCACATGCATGATCAGAGGCCAGGAAAACAGACCTTATATGATGAGAGGCTGAGAGCCATGGGACGCTTCAGCCTGGAAAAATGCAGGCTCAGGGGTGATCTGGTGACCACCTATAAGTTTATCAGGGGTGTTCATCAGGATCTGGGGGAACGTCTGTTCACCAGAGCACCCCAAGGGATGACAAAATCAAACAGTCACAAACTCCTCCTCCTATGAAGAATTGACAGTAGTCTCATACAGATTTTAGATGCTGGTCGTATGGGATTGTTTAGATATGGATGACCCTGCCTCAGACAGGGGATGGACTAAATGACCTCTGGAGGTTCTTTCCAGCCCTACTTCTCTATGACTCCATAACCCTCTCAGGCCTCGTACCTTGTGGACAAGCATCTAAATCACTAGGTTATTGGGAAAAAGGCAAGTCATACTCTCTTCCTGGACCGAATAGGAACCCTGATAATCTTGGGGTATACTGTGCAGTCTCTAAGTAGGTAAAGATCTAGTATGTTACTTCTGAATGTGTAGTAAGTAAACAGGAATAGGATCTTGGCCTGAGTTCTCATGATGAGTATCACCATATGATTTATTCAGAGAGGGTCATTACTAGCATCCTTTTCTACATACTGGTGGTGGCAGGTATTGGCTGTTGGAGTATGTGGCAAAGAAACCATTGGTTTATAACAAAAATAGGAAAGAAGTTATTTTATAAGGTAGTTGAGTTTTAGGGTCTTGAAGGGTGGGGGTTATATACATTTGCTTGTTTGTTTTAAAGTGTATTGGATTCTTCTTCATTACTGTTTTCTTAGATGAGCTAGTCCTAACAATACATACTTCTTTATGCATACTGTCATTCCATAAATTCTATTAAGGTGTCTTGGAGGAGCCACATACTTTGGGACATACTCCCCATGGACTTCAGGTAACGCTGCATGCATCCATTTGTAGAAAAATATAGCTCACTAAAATTAAACTAGGATTCTACTTGATAGAAAGTAAATTGAAGAGATCCGGTACCTTCTTCATCGACAGAAACACTGCGTATTATAACAGGACTGGAGTATGCTGGTAGTATCAATGGTAAATTGGATGGTACAGCATAGCCACAAGGCACAGGAACAGAATATCCACCTGACAGGTTAGTGCTTGTACTTTCATCTTGAGGACTGGGTTCTGGTGATGAAGATTGATCCTTTTCTTGGATTGGTGAAATATTTATGACAGAGTAAGGGTTTACTTTTGTTGGGGCACCCTCTGTCCTGGATTCTGATGTTTGCACTTTCTCAGTTTTAACTATATTTTCATCCCCTAAGAGGAAAAAAAACAACTTAATTTTCATTTGTCATAATTGTTTGTGACCATAATAATATTGCATAAAACAAATATATCTTAAGCATTTACATGGACTCCACTAACATAGTCTCCAAGTGCCTCATAATCTTATATATTTCACCTTACAACACCCTGGTGAGACAGAGCACCGCTGTTATTTTCACGTTACAAAAAGGGATTGAAACACAGAAAGAGATGGGCAGACAGACAGATAGTAAGCAATAAAGGATAGGACTATGCTGTCAGACAAACTCCCAAACTAGTGCCAAAGTCCCCTCTCAGGGACCAGAAGCAGTTTAATTGCAACAGCACAAGAGTTCAACAAAGACTCATTTACCTTGCAATATAGTACAGACATGCCCTAGGGCAGGGGTGTCCAACCTTTTTCAGTGTGGGGCCGGATCATGAACTTTTTAATCACCCAGTGCCCACGGCAGGAGCGGGTGCTCGTGCGGCCTATCCAGTTTGGCTGCGGCCTAGGGGCGAGGGGTTAAGGGGTGCCACCTGACCCCACCGTGTCCTCCCTGCCACCTGGGCGGCCTCGAGGATGCTCCCACACCTGTGCACCTGGGCTTAGCAGCCAGAGGAACATGTAGGGACTCTACAGGGGGGTGTAGGATGTGCAGGGACACCCCCCTGCTCCCTCTCCCCCAGGGCAGCCCAAACCCAAGCAGCAGGGGTCCCTCCCTCCTAAGGGCCCACGACTCACCACCCCCAGCGTGATGTCTGTGGGCACAGGGGGATGTGGGGAGGCGGGAGCAGCACCAGCTTCTTGCCTCAACAGCCACAGTAGCAGCATCTCCCACAGACCCGGCCACAGCATCCTTCCGAGCCTGCATCTGCACCCCTTGAGCCCACCCGCCCGCTGCACCATGACCTGCTCCAGCCCATGTGGCCGGTGGAGACCAGCGCAGGGTGGGGCTGGCATGCAAATGAGGGAGGGGCAGGGCTAGGAACAGATACCCTGCAATGTGGGAGAGGGGAGGAGCTGGCATGCAAATGAAGAAGGGAGGGGTGGGGCAAGGAAGGGACATCATGAAATGAGGGGGGAGCCACACTGCATCAGCAACATCAAGCTGATGCGGTGTGTGTGGAAACCTTGTCCCTTCCCCAGCCCTTCAGCAGCCATTAAGAAGCTGCTGAGGGGCTGGTGGAGGGACGAGGGGTGGGAACGAAAGTAAACAAGTGCTTACTTTCATTTCCTGTCGCAGCACCGTGGGCCTTAGAAAGTGGCTTGGCGGGCTGCATGGCGGGCCACGGGCCATATGTTGGACAAATTTGCCCTAGGTCATACAGGAAGTATCTGGCAAACAGGGAATTGTACCCAAGTGTCTTGACTTCTATGCTGATGCTGTAACCACTAGACTCCATTCCAACACATTTTAAGATACACAGGGAGCAATTAAAAATAGTAAAAAAAAAAAAAAAAAAAAGAGGAGACTATTCACTCAAAATCTTTCTTAAATTGTTGTCACGAGAAAGGAGAAGGCAGGTTTCTTCTCTCTGCGTAATGAACAGTGATTTAGCTCCAGGCTCCCTCATATCTCAAGACACAAGCATGTGTAGAGGATCCATAAGTAGGAATGAAGCACAGGACTCCACTAAAACAAGCTGCTGGACCTCATGAGTAAGGAATTTTCCAGGGAAAGAAAAACATTAGGTTCCAGTTTGCCAAAGCATATTGTTAACCGCAGAGATCATCTGACTCTAATTTAGACATTAGTACAATTATTCAAGATAGGAATAGGAAACAGGATTAGGATCAACACACAACAGTGTAGTGGGAGCTGGGAAGAACATAGTATTTTTCAGAATGTCTGAGCATGGGGCAATCTTACAGAAAACAGTTCAGTGGTTCCTTACATATCAATGAAGTAAGCTTTCTTTTAGTATACGAAACAACTATGCTGTCTTTCATTTTAATAGTTCATCCTTTTAAATCCACCAGGATGCCCAAGCTGTGTATGAAAAAAGCCCCGGCTTTCAAATAGCCAGTATGGGTGCGTTCAGATGAGTGCACACGTGCTGCTGCTACTTGTCACTGCTTTGGAACTCAGAGTTCCAGAGGTCTGGGAACTGAGCTCAGACAAGCTGCAGAAGTGACCTGAGCAATGCCCAGGTTTGGGGAGTGCAGATGTGAGCAAAGTTCACAGGCCTGAGGGCCTCCCAGGTCTCCAGCAGTGGTCATCTGTATGCACAAAGGCTGCCCAGCAGCTGGAGCATGACTTTGGCTGGCCAGGCTCCGGTTTTCAGCAACGCATACTGCTGCCACACATGGTGCCCTGCTTTTTTTGCCGCAGGTTTTTTAACACCAGGTTCTACAAAAAAACCCATTGCACTGCAAATTATCAGCATGGCAAATTCCTGCACATTCAGTTTCTGTGGTTTGTGGCACTGCAGACAAGTCTGTAGCACCACAAACCACATATGCACGCTCATTTGGATATGGCTGATAGGGCCATCTATGTATACACAGTTATAAATCTGATGTTACAGGAGCCATGTCCTGTAACAACAGATCCCTCCAAGATGCATAGCGAAGAGGCCAATTCTCTGGTTCATATGTAACGAACAGATAGGAATCCTGTCAGAGACCATAAACCTGTTAACCTTGTTAAACAGACCAGAAATGAAAGACCCCCCGAGGTGAATTAAATCACCTGCATATTCTTCGTATATGGAAATCTTTTTTGTAACCTCAATTAATCATGTCACCATAAAATTCAAGGGGCCTGATCCTTGCCTAAACAGTATTGTTGTGGCCTACTGGCTACATGAAGACTTACCTGTGGAGCTAGTCTCTTCATGTTCTACATTATACCTAGAGTCAGAACTGCGTGGTATGAGGGCTTGTCTGTCTGCTTCTGGTATCTCATCTCCGCTATCCAAATCGAATGGCTCCCCTTCCTCCTCATCTTCATTTGTACCACTGACTTCTAATTCATTTTCTTGAACTGAGGAGAGAGACATTATTTTTTACTTTTTACTAGCAACTGATTGAAATGGGTAAATATTCATTGTTGTAAATTAGGTTTGCAACATAACACCCTCATATATGTAATATATGATCCTAGATTGTTCAGGATTAAAAAAGAAGACCATTGACTATAAGGATCATGCAGTTATGTGGAAACTCCTTAAAAGATGCTGCTATATAATTACATGGCTAATACAAATTGTTTATCTTTGCATCCGTGATGAGCTTAAACATGCTTTATCAGCTTCTTTTGAAAACTTTAGAAAAGTTCATTATAAATTCACATCTGAAGCTGAAAATTGTGCCTGAATCCTTTTTTAAAATGATATGCCCCACACACACACAAATTTTAAATAAACATGAGAAAAGAAAAAATGAGAAAACCTGGCCTCACAGAAATCAGTGACAAAGTCCATATTCCTCTACCAACATATTTTAACTGAACTAGAACAATCACCACTGAGGATAAGACCACGATTCAAGATCTCTGCCCATTCAATCTCTGATTCTATCAATTAGTTCCAGGATAACAGTGTATGGCCTTCACGTAGGCCATCAACATGGGCAGAACTAAGATTTGAAAAAGGCATGGAGGCAATGCAATTTGTGTGTCTGCAACCCCCCTGGACACTTTTGTAAGACCCCCAAAGCAGGTAAGACTCAGGGGAGGGGAGGCGCACTGACCTTGATTAGCTAGGGCAACGGTTGCCAGCCTTTTTAGCCCACGGACCGGCAAACAGCGGACTGGAAGTGACTGGCATACTGCGGACTGGCAGCCAACACTTTTTTATACACTAATATAAAATTTGTAACATTTCATCCTTTTAAATCCACTAAGTATAAAAAGGGTTGGTTGCTGGTCTGCGGTATGCCAGTCACTTAGACTTCTGGTCCTGTTGCCTACGAGGTCAGGCCAGCTCTCAGGATCTCAATACTGTGCTGTTAGACAGGAGGATGTGACACAATTGCATATATACAAACACACAAATCAATTAGGTGCATATACACACACACACGCACTACCAACTCAGGCACATACACATCCAAACCAGCCTAGGCACACACATACCTATCACCAGTTCTGCTACAGTCCGGCAGCCAACCCTTTGCAGACTAGTACCGGGCCACAGTTCGAGGGTTGGGAACCTCTGAGCTAGGGAAAGCAGAGATGGTGGGCATCCTCCCACATTCCTCACCTGCTCCCTGCTTGGTCTCTCCAGGATATCTTCCATCAGGCTGTGGCTCCAGCCACATCTTGGACTCCACAGGGAAACCTGCCATCTACAGCCAGACAGAACTGAAGGTGCTGACATGAGCTACACTATGGAAGGGGGATGCAATCATGACACTACATTCTCCTGGATCCATCTCTGGCCATCAAAAATCTAACCAACATACTGGGCTATACTTTGTACCACCCTGAGCCCGTTTTGACTAAGTGAACTAGTGTGAACTGTTCTGCACATCCCTGTTCCTTCCTGGTTATCCAGCACCTCCTTTTTCAATCCCCCCCATGTCTTCAAAAAAAGGTGGGATAAGTTAATTTCTCCTTTGCAATCAGAAATGGAGAGTTATTTTC
This sequence comes from Crocodylus siamensis, assembly GCF_052110815.1. Taxonomy (NCBI): domain Eukaryota; kingdom Metazoa; phylum Chordata; order Crocodylia; family Crocodylidae; genus Crocodylus; species Crocodylus siamensis. The sequence goes on along the minus strand of NC_143395.1, from coordinate 37,505,551 downwards.
TTTAGTCTATAACAGGGATGTAAAACTCATCTAGTCCCACTGGCCAGAAGTTGTATGGCATTCTCTACAGGGCTGGAGACATGGTGCATGAGTTGCTCTGAATATTAATTTTCAGGGCTGCTGCTTATGCCAACACCACATTTCCAGCCCTGTGGACCAGATGACATAGCTCAACAAGCTATATCCAGCTCATAGACTATATCTTTGAAACCCAGTTCTATAAACAGCTGACAAAGATGACATTAGTACATGCTAAGCAAATTTATAGATGGCACCAAGTTGCACAGAATTATGGACACCCTGGAGCATAGGGATAAGATTTAGAACAACCTGTATAAACTGAAGAAATGGTCCAGAATCAAGGCTGAAGTGATTCAATCTTCACAGGTTAGTCTATGCTGCGTAGATTGAAACAACAAGCAAGTGAACAGACATTCACTTGTGGATCATGCCAATGGCAACCTTAGTTTCTGCTTGTGGGAGAATGGACCTCATGAGTAGAGCAGCAACAAATTTGATGGCTCCCTCCTCTGATCCTCGCTGCTCTCCACCCTGAATTTCCTCCTGGGCTTTTCTACAGCAACAGGATTGTACAACCTAAAATATAAAATGTTTTAAATATACACTTTAAAATATTACTGAAAAATATAAGAGAAGTAATTTGCCAGTTTTTCATCAGGTAACACGAGGTAAAACACAAACCCCTGCAGGATGTATTAACCATCCTGAATTGCAATGATTTTATCAGCTTTTCCACCAGCAAGGACATGTTTTGTATCCTTATGATAAAGCCCACACAATTCACAGCTCCTGACTGTTTAGATTGTCATGGTAATAAGCATTCTTGCCAGGGCTTCTGTTTCTTCACGCAGGCTGAGCCAGCATATTTTATTACAGACATAATAACAAGACCTTTCATGCAGTCTTTCTGTAGGGAGAGGGGGAGGTGTGGAAAAAATTGGCTGTTTTTTTTAAGGAACAAAAATATATTAGTTGTTCATTTACTATCATAGCTTATGGTTAAAAAGGCTGCAGGACACTTAATTTTAAGGAAGCCTTCCTCGGTGTATATATTACTGTACCCAAAAAATTACCTTTTGGGCTGAAAGTTCTCTTTTTTGGCACTGTCTTTAAGTGATTATTTTATTTATGTATGTATTTGGAAACCTGCTCAAATTCATTGGTGTTTAAGTGGAAAGCTGCCCACTAATTCACTGGGCATTTGATCAGGCTTTAGGTCAGGGGTCAGCAATGTTTTTGGACAGAGTCCCAAAAACATCCACAACCTTGACTTGTAAGATGTTGGCATGCCAGGGGTGGATGGTGGGGGACCTGCAAAAGGCCCAATCCTTGTTGTAGCAGCACAACCCCAGCCCCTTTCCTGAAGCACAAGTGCCAGGCAAAATGCCTTTATGTTCTATGCTCTGGCACATGCCAAGGGCTGCCTACCCCTGCTTAGGTGACTTTTTTTTTTTTTAAACAGTTGATGAAGGTAGGTAGAAATATTTTATGTGACTGGAGTATTCAAAAGCATTCTCCTTTCTGTTGGAAAACTCATGTCTCAATACCTGTGCAAAGCCTAAATAAAACTTTGTATGATCACTAGTATGAAAGGGAGACTGGTGTGTGGATAAGTACCCCAAATAACACTATGGGAACACCACAATACACAGAATATTTTCATCCTAATATAGGCATTTCTAAAAAACTGATATTATGATAATTTAACATGGCCCCAAAGCCCAGGGGGTGAACACTGTTGCTATTTGCCTTCTCCCACTCCTCCGAATTCAGCAGCAGGGGTAAGGAGAGGATGAGCGGCAGTGACAGACTGTATTTGCTCTCTGGGTTCTTGAGCTACACAAAAACAGGAGCTCCGGCCAAGAACTCATATGCAACACAGCTAAAGGGAAGAGCAACTGTAATGCAAAACCCCCTCTGAACACACTACTCTCCTTAAGAAAAATTTCTACCTAGATTTTTACCATACAATGCTGTCATATTCGTTCCATTCCTCCATATGAAGATGAACAAATTTAATCTTAAATTTAATGTTCCCTTAAGTCTAATAGCTATCACAAATGTTTCTTTTCAGAGTCGTTTAATCCTTAGGGCACATTATTTTATTTGATGGATACATATTTGTATGTTTATGCAGAATGTCAAAAGAAAAAAATAACATAAAATGTATTTTTATGAGAATACTATAAGATTTATCCAACAGAACTTGAAGGCCCATAGATTATATGGAAAATGCATCTAAATTATGTATTTGTAAGTATGACAATATATATTCTTAGAATTGTTTTAAAAAGTTTTAAAGTGCTTTCATGTGTTAACAACACATTACCTAACCATAAACACTAAAGAGAAATAATCCTTTTATTTGCAAGATTTATCCACACGAGTAAAGATATTCATCATTTATCCCATTCAGAGAAAAATAACAGCCTTATAGTTAATGCACTAGACTTGGACTCAAAAGATTTAGGCTTGTTCACAATCTCTACCTATATGACCTTGGACAAGGCACTTGCATTTGATTTTAATACACAGAAGAAGTGGTGTAACAAACCAAGAGGGCACCCAGAGCAAAGCCTACAGGAGAGTGGGAGTGCAGGCTCTGAGAGTGGGAGGGGAGGGGGCAGCAGCCTTACTCACACCAGGAACTTCTGAACAGTCCTGACTGAGCAGCTGCCAGCCCCTGTGCTCCACTAACCCCCACTCTTGTTGCACTTAAAGCAATACCAGCAGGGAACAGTTTTAGAGTTCCTGGCATGGCAATGCAGCCAGGGTGCAGACTTCACAGGAGTGCATTATGATTCCAGTGCCCCTAACTTAATGCTAGGGGTGGATACCACCCTCTCCCACACTGAGTTATGCTGTTATATGCAAGGAAAATCAGGAGGATCAAAATATATTAATGCATAAAGGAGTATCAGTGGGCAGAAGAACAGACTGCAAGAAGAAGGGATGCAGTAAAACTGACAACAGTAAGCTTCAAATAGTCCACACAGTTAGTGTAGAATTATGTCTAATCCGGCTCACATATGCAATCAGAAAAAGAGAACTGAAGTATTTGCAAATAAATGCCCCAAACCTTGAAAACAAAATGGAGGAACTTAAATTAGTGGTGCAGGACACAGAACTACACATTACAAGGATAACAGAAATATGGTAAAATAGCAATCCTCACCAAAATGCAAGTATTGAAAGATATGCAAAAGTGGCAAAATTGCTTTAGTAACTGGAATGAGTAGAACTCAGGGGCTACAACTGCTCCCAGGATCTGATTTAGATATGCATAAACATCTCTGCAATGCTATTAAGCAAATGAATGCCACCAGAAATTGCATCATACTGGAAGAGTTTAACTTCCCCAATATAAAATCAGAGCCAAATTATTTCATAGATGTCATATTTTAAATAAATATCTTCAGTACAAAGTTACTAAACAAATGAAGAGGTGGTATTATTTTCAAGGTTGTTTTGGCACATCACAACATTATAGAAAAGCTGGTCATAGAAAACAGCCTTGGATTATGTGATCATGACTTTGATTAAGTTTAAATTATGTTGAAGTGTAAACTGCAACTAAGGTACTTAATTTTGAAAGAGTGAACCTATATAAACTAAGGGAATGGGTTGGTACAGTCATCAGGACTGAGAAACTCAGGGATTTGAAATGGAGTATGCCAGGAATTTATAAAGTAAGATATGCTATAGCCACGAGAAATTAAGCATCTGGAGGAGGAAAGGCTGATCACAAGTGGTGAGCACAGATTTATGAAAAACAAATTGTGTCAAACAAACTTGATCTCCTTCTTTGACAAAGTAACTACTTGGGTGGATGAAGTGGATGCTGTGAATGTACTATATCTGGACTTCAGCAAAGTTTCTGACTAGGTCCCACATAACCTTGTCATAAGGAACTGGAGAAATGTGGGCTGCATAAAACTCCTACAAGGTGGATTGACAACTGGCTCAACAGCTGCAAGAAAAGGGTAATTATTAATGGGTCCATGGCAGGAGGTTTTGAAAGGAGTCCCACAGTGTTTTGTCCTGGGCCCAGTGCTGTTCAAACGTGTTTACTGACTATTTGAACACTGGCATAGAAAGCTTCTTGAGCAAGTTTGCAGACAACGTGAAACTGGAAAGAACTGCAAACACAGAGGAAGTGAGCGCAATTCAGAAAGATCTCAACAGATTGGAAAGTCTGGCTAGAGCTAACAGAATGAAGTGCAAATGGATGAGGACAAAAGCAAAAATATAAAACAAGTGACACCTGGCTGGTGGGCAGCCCTATGGAAAATGACTTGGGAGTCTTGATAGATCACATACACAGTATGAGACTGCAGCATGATGCAGTCACACAAAAGGCAAATATGGTTTTGGGATGCATCAGTAAAAGCATTACTTAGGTGCAAGACACATGAGGTGATAGTGCCTCCCTACTTGAGGCACTGGTTAGGCATCCTCTAGAATTCTTCACAGCAGAGAGCTGGGCCGCGCTGAGCTTGGGCTAGGCAGTGGCAACAGCACTGGGAGGGGAGGCTATGGCAAATTTTCGGGTGCCTGCAGTCTCTCTCTCCCTCCCCATAGTCCCACTCCCAGCCTGAGTGCAGCCTGGCATACCCCTGGCCTCAGCCTGGAGCCAGCCTGGCTGATGTGCAGATCCAGAGGCACATGCTCTCCATGCCTTCCTTGGGTGCGTGCCCCACCTCCCTCCACCTCCGGATGAGCTGCTTGTGACTCCATCCCGCACCCCAGCTGTGCAGGGTCTGTCCCTGCTCCAGCCCCACTCCCTCCCTCACTGCCACTGAGGTGAGGGAAGCCAATCAAGGCCCCAGCAGTGAGGAAGTGGGGCTAGGGCTGGGGCCTCAATCTGTACCCCACCCCCATAGCTCTTTCCCCTCCCCCCATCCCTTCCCCCCCAGAAGGGGGGTGCACCTCCAAGTAATTTTTTCTTCCTCTGCCTTGATCTGCCCCCCTTCCCTCTCCACAGATTTAACTGTTGAGTGGAGGGGTGCACATGGTAGATCTTAGGTTGCTTTTAAATGCCAAGGTGATCTACTTTAAAAGATTGGAGACCACTGCTTTTTCCACACTGGAACCCAGTAGCATAATTATCAGCTTGGCAAGACCCATCACCCACAACCCCCTGGCCCTGACCCACATAATCTCAGTCTCAGTTTCTTGCTCTCTCCCCACTCTTCTGGCTGCTGCATCAGGCCCCCTCCCTCCCTCTCCAGTTTCTGGGGCTGCTCTCACAATGCTGCTTGCTCATCATGCCCCCAGCTGTGCGCCAGCTCCATATAGGCTGCCAGCTTGCAACTTGCATGGTGAAACCATGCGATTGCCTGGGACCTCTTACAATGTTATTGCGACCCACTTTTGGGTCACGACCCATGGGTTGAGAAATGCTGCTCTAGAGCAGTGGTCTCCAAACTTTTTTGATTGTGCACCCCTATCAGTAAAAAATTTTTGAGCACCCCCCCCAATATATGTATATTTATTTATAAATTATATACATGTACTACTGTACTAATATATTATGTACATTATAAAACATACACAAAAAATAGGAAGTACATAAGGATGAAATACAGATGAAATAAATAATATCTAAAAAATATACATTTATTTATTAACGGTACAAAAAACCTTTTTGTTCTCACTGACAGGGATTATCCAGGCCATGATCCAGCCCACCGATTACTACCCCATGGTCCAAATCCATGTGGGTACTAATGATGTGGCCAGGAGAAGCCCTGATCACCTGATGGCGGACTACCATGCTCTGGGGGGCGTGCTGAAGGAGACAGGTGAACAGGTGGTATTCTCTTCTGTTCTACCAGTGAGTGGACGTGGTAGACGGCATGAGACGTGCATCACAGAGACCAGCTGATGGCTTCGGGAATGGTGTCTTGAGGCAGGCTTTGGCTTCCTTGACAATGACCCGCACATCACGACAAGAGATGCTCGGATGGGATGGGCTCCACCTTTCCCCTAAAAGTAAGCATGTGTTCTCTTCTAGGTTGGCAGATCTCCTTCGGTGGGCTTTAAACTACTCTCATTGGGGGAAGGGGAAGACAAGGGAAGAGGAAGCCTTGAACCGGTAAACCAAGCAGCACTCACAAGTACAGCCCAGCCTAGACCAACAAGCAGAACATGTACACAGATAAGCAACAGGGGCCAGGGCAATGCTGTGATTAGAGGTCCAGTGCACACATCCACAGAAGGCCTCAAACGCCTCTACACAAGTGCTTGTAGTATGGGAAACACGGAGGAACTTACCCTCCTGCTAGCTGACACCAACCGAGAAATAGTGGGGCTCACTGAAACGTGGTGGGACCCAATGCCAGGTCTTTAAGAGGTTGCTGGGGTCCTTTGATCCCAGTACTCTTTCCTGCTGTGGCAGGGGGTCTGACTTGATGATCTGCTCAAGTCTCTTCCGACCCTACTAACTATGAAGCTAAAAAATACATTATATATTACAGCAATGTGATTGAATATGCTTCATTATTTTTGAAAATCTTGGTTTAACATTTTGTGATACAGCTATTCAAAGGGCTGGTTGTAAGCTCAGTTTATTTCGATACTTAGTTTTAATGGCTGTCATAGCTGAAAAAGATACTTCACAAAGATATGGAGATCCAAATGGAAGAAGTGCTTTGGCTGTGCTTACTAAATCACGATAGTCATTTTTCAATCCCATCCACCAATTATGCAAAGGTTTTTGTTGAAAATCAGCTAGTAAGTTTCCATCTTCCTTGATGTCAATCAGTTGTTCTTGCAAACTAATCAGAAGGTGCTGCATTTTATATTTTTAACAAATGGGTTCAAAACCCACTGAAACTCTTCGTTTGGAAGATTTTTAAACAGGTTAGAAAACTCTGTTTCAAGTTTTTTAAGCATTCAGATATGAGAGTTTTTATAGGTGACACACTTGCATCATTTTTGGCAACAAAATCACATAACAATGGAAACATTTCCAAAAATCCATTTTCAAAATGCTCTCTCCATAGCACGAGTTTCTTTCGAAAAGCAGTTACTTTCTCACTCACTGTTAAAACGTCGCCTTTACCTTGAAGGGACAGGTTAAATGTGTTTATTTTTTCGAAAATATCTGCTACGTAGCATACTACTGACAGCCACTTGCCATCACAGAAAAGGTCAGCAAATTTGGAACACTTGTTTTTTTGTAAAACAAAAACGCGTAATTCATCTTTAAGTTCAACAACTCTTTTAAGCACTTTGCCATGAGATAACCAGCGAACCTCCGTGTGGTACAAAAGATTTTCCATGGTCACTCCCCATCTCATTACCGAGTATTGTAAAAATTCTACTATTTAAAGGTCTTGTTTTTAGAAAATAAACCACATCGATGACATCTTGTAGCACTTTCTGCACTTCTGGCTCCAACTTCTTTGTTGCAATAGCTTGCCTATGAATGATGTAGTAAATGAATTTCACGTGTGGTGCTATCTCTGTAACCGTACCCCGGAAGCGTTCTTTTATTCCAGTCAAAGCAACTGCTCCATCAGTGGTTACACTTACACAGTTTTTCTATAAAACATTGTTTTTATTAAAGAAGTCATTTACTGTTGAGAATATATCTTCTCCGGGACATCTTTCTTTTAGTGGCTCACAAAAAAGTAGTTCTTTGTGTATTTCATTATTGAAACAGAATCTAGCAAATACTATAAGCTGAAACGTGTTAGGAACAACTGTACTTTCATCCAACTGTATAGCAAACCTCCCACACCTCATAATTTGTTCTGATACTTGTTTCTTCAAATCTTCAGCAATGTTTTATATGAACTTTCCAACAGTATTTGGTGACAAAGGAATGCATTTTAGTTTGTCACCATACTGTTTGCCATGTATTATTGCAGCCATTTTTACCGTGGCAGGAAGAACTAGTGTTTCCCCAATGGTATGTGGCTTTTTGTCTCTTGCTATTAAGTAAGAAATCTCAAAAGAGGCTTCTAAACATTTATCATTAAGTTTAGTAAAATTTTGTGAAGTACTGGATTGAGTATCGCATGACTTTAAACACCGCTGAAAAAATTACCTAGAGGTTTTTTTTCCATGTCCTGGATGCTTAGTTTTTAATTGTCTTGCTAATCGTGATGGCTTCATACTATCGTTAGCTAATATCTCAAGGCACAACACACACTTAGGGCGAGGTTCATCGTTAACAACGGTGGATGTAAATCCATATTTCAAATAGTCTTCTTGATAATTTCGAATTTTTTTGGCCAACTTCTTGTCAGATCTGACTAGATCATCATTGTTTTTACCTCGTAATGTGGCTGACGAAGAGCTCATACTAGGAGTAGGAGAAGTGTCCGCTCTGCCATTTTCTTGTTGTTTGCTTGTGCTTGCATTAGTAGCATCATCTTCAATCCGGAGTTCCTTGGCAGGAATCTTTTTAAGCCACTTGTCCATTTTGTGAGGGTTAGTTTAGTTAAAACTAGATAATATAATCCGTAAATCCACTTAATGGGCACGCATAAACTGCAATACGTAGCAATACGCTGAAAGCGAATGAATGAGTGAGGGTGCCACTGTCAACCCCTCCGTGTTGTGGAACTCCCACTTTTCCCTCAGGATACTTCGCATACCGTACGTGACACTTGACCGTCTGACATATGGACTGAGTGAGGATACCAGTATCAATTTGTATATTAAATATTAGTAAAGCTGAATTTCTTTCTAATTTTTTTTTAGATAAAAAATAAATATAAATAGAAGTTCTAATATTTTCTTCCCACACCCCAACGGATCGTCTTGCACACCCCACTTTGGAGACCACTGCTCTAGAGTACTGTGTGCAGTTCTGGGGTCCACATTTTAAAGGACATGGAGAAGTTAGAGAGGGCCCAGAAGCAGGCAACAAAGATGATCAAGGGCTTGGAAGGAAAGTCAGATGAGGAGAGGCTGAAGGAGCTAGGCATGTTCAGCTTGCAGAAAATGCACATAAGAGGGAATATAACAGTAGTCTTCAAATACTTGAAGGGCTGACATAAAGAAGAAAGAAAGCACTTTTTTTTCTCTTGCCACAGAGAAGAGGATGCAGACCAATGGCCTGAAGTTGCAATAAAGTACATTTAGACTGGATATCTGGAAAAGCTTCTTCGCTTTAATATAATGGGACAATGGAATAAAAGGCTAGGGAAGTTGTGGCCTTTCCATCACTGGAGGTGTTCAAGAAGAGACTGGACAGCTACTGTTCAGGGATGATCTAGGCATAGCTATCTAGTTCTACTATGAGTATTTCCCATACTTCTAGACCAGGGGCAGGCAATTATTTTGGGCAGAGGGCCGCTTACTAAGTTTTGGTAAGCCATCAAGGGCCATGACAGGCAGCCAGGGCAGATAAATATTAATTTTCTATTTTTTTTGTTTTGTTTTGTTTTGTTTTTTAGGGGTCCCACAGGCTGGATGGAATGGCCTGGCGGGCCACATCCGGCCCATGGGCCGCATTTTGCCCACCCCTGTTCTAAACTGTGTTGGCTGCCTGCCCTCTTTCCCCCTTCCCACCCCCCCACCCCCCACTCCTTTCTGCTACTTGTGTAATGGTGTTTTTAAGCCTTCCTCAGAGGCACTGGGTGTTAGCTACAGCCAAATCTTGGGACTTTGACTGGGGTGTGCCAATGCTCCTGCTGGGACTGAAGTCAGAGGTTCCTAGCTAGAGTGACTTGCCCCTCTGTTAAGGGGCAAAACAATCAACATATTTGGGGTCAGGAAGGAATTTTACCCCATAGCCATGGAACATGGGGGTTTTTGCCTTCCTTTGTAGTGGGGTTGTAGCCCTCTACTGGGGATCTCTTGAGCATACACTGACAACATTTTATAGAAGCAGGATGTTTGCTGACATGCATCTCCTGCTTTACCTGTGGCAGGTCAGAGTGTTAGGTCTGTGTTGTGTCAGGGTTGATGGTAATCTTATGTAAAGTTTAGATTATGGATTGTATAGGATGGTTTGGATAGTGATGAACCTGCCTCAGGCACAAGATTAGACTAGATGACCTCTAGAGGTCCCTTCCAGCCCTACTTCCCTATGATTCTATGAAATCACTTACAAGTCAGATAAAGAAATATTATACTCTCATATATGTTAACATAACACTTGATATTATAAGAGTAAACTGTTCTCCAAAATTGGCCTATAAAAACCAAAAAAAAGGGTTTTCCTGGAGACCAATTGCATGTCATTGAATTTAAGATGAACAGTAATGCTCTCATTTTTGGATGTCCTGCCAGTTTTAAAAACTGCAGCTGGTACCACACCCATTCAATTACTTTGACATCCCTTCAACTTTACACATAATATTTGCAGCAACAATACTGAATTACAAATCCAAGAGCTACATGAATGCTGAATACAAGATTACATAGGCAAATGTCATTAATAACTTGCTCAAGAATTTAAATCTAGGATTTGGAGATAGGATGTCAGTCCTTAATAACAAAGGAAAATTACAGTTATTGAAGACGAAAATTTAGAACAAGAGAGTAAAATGTTGGTCTCATTTGCAGAGACATAAATCAGAAACAACTCCTCAGAAATCCATGGAATTTCACCCACATAAAACTGCAGTAAATGAAAGTAACATCCACTTCCTAAACTATTAGTCATTCTGTGAAACAATAATAATGGAAAGGCATACCTAATATTGTCAGTCTTGTCTTCTATCCCAAAACCTTGTGTAGGTTGCTAAAACACATATTGGTCTTTCTGCATCACAAAGTAACCATACCTATATATGCTGGCTTTAGAACCTTAGAAGTGCCTTGGGGATTATCCAGAAGAAAGATGCTATATAATTAAAGCTGTCATCACTACTGTCCAGTCTGTTTTGTGAGGGGTTAAATTTTCATAGCGTTTTACAATGCCAATTTAAAAATATTTCAAAGTTTTTCACCATGATAGCATATGTGCACAGTGTTGCCTTCTTGTTGTGTGCTCTTAAGACAATTACCTTGATCCTCCCTCTGTGCTTCCCTCTTATTCCTCTTACCTTCATTCATTAAAGCCCATCTTAAAATTCCATGTCAAGCTCTTTGAGAGCCAGACTTTACTTTATCTGGTTGCACATCACTTAACATCACGAGCCCCTGATTTTCACTGGAGCTTTTCAGTGCTACAAAGTCAGTTATACCCAGTCAGGCAAGACTTCTCCCATTTCTGGATGGTATACGATATATAGATTGTCTAGCTCAAGATAAAAACTGTGGTGTAGAACATCATGACACTAAGATGTGGGGGGCTTTGGGCATGCTAGAAGGGAGGAATAGGCGGATAAGAATAGGATGGGATTCAACACCGACAAGTGCAAAGTGATGCACCTGGGAAGGAACAACCAGCACCATACCTACAGGTTGGGGAACTCCCTTCTCATCAGTACAGAGGCAGAAAAGGATCTTGGAGTCATCACTGATGCCAAGATGAACACGGGCCAGCAGCGTGGGGATGCAGTCAGGAAGGCCAACCGCACCTTGTCATGCATCCACAGATGCATCTCGAGCAGGTCCAAGGAGGTGATCCTTCCTCTCTCTGCGACACCGGTCAGGCCGCAGCTGGAGTACTGCATCCAGTTCTGAGCGCCGCACTTCAAGAAGGAGTGGTCCAGAGGAGGGCCACTCGCATGATCAGGGGGCAGCAGGGCAGACCCTATGAGGACAGGCAAAGGGACCTGAACCTGTTCAGCCTCCACAAGACAAGGCTGAGGGGAGATCTAGTGGCCTGTTACAAACTAGTCAGAGGGGACCAGCAGGCACTGGGTAAGTCCCTGTTCCCCCAAGCACTACCTTGAGTGACCAGGAATAACGGTCACAAGCTGGCAGAGAGTAGATTTAGGCTAGACATCAGGAGGTGCTACTTCACTGTCAGGGTGGCTGGGATCTGGAACCAACTTCCAAGAGAAGTGGTGCTGCCTCCTACCCTGGAGGTCTTTAAGAGGAGGCTAGATGGACACCTTGCTGGGATCGTTTGATCCCAGTACTCTTTCCTGTCATGGCAGGGAGTCGGACTCGATGATCTACCCGGGTCCCTTTCGTCCCCTAGAAACTATGAAACAATGATGCAAGTTATCCACTGTAAATTTGGTCATTACATGGATGTGCTAAGCAGACATATAAAACCTTTTATAACTTTTAACTGTTTGGAATGGAATAGGAATACAAAATGTATGTAAATTACATACATTTGTATTCAGTGGGAACAAAATTGTTATGTGGTAAGTGACACAGATCAGTCATGGCTGATTTTGGCCCCAAGAGTGCAGGGGATGGTGTACACATTAGCTCCAGGCAAGGGAGACAATATATACATGTATTTTTTCCTTTTCTATGTATAAAAGATCCTGTTTTTGCAGACATGATGAATGCAAGTTTTTCTTTGTCTCAACATGACATTTCTTTGTCACTTACAGTTGCTTATGAACTCACATTTGGAGTTGGCTAACATTTTCTGAATTTAGTATTTTGATGGAAAAATTACATTTTTCATAAAAAGTAGCATTGCTATACCTAGCCTAGAGACTCTGATAGAAGCTGTGAATGTTCATTCCAACCTCTGTATGGCCTAATATACTTCCTTTTTTTATGAAAAGCTTTTGTACGTGACAAGAAGTGTTCAGATCCATAGCATCTCACATATATTAGAAACACTGTTTACCCAGCTTCCTTCACCTCAAATTCCTTAGTTTAATAATCATCCATTTATTGAATAGCTGCAAATAAATAAAACTTCATTCCACTACTGTAATGTTTACTGGTCAGGAATGCATTTAGCCATTACAAAGGCAATCAAACCTTGTGAAGTTTACCGAATCAAAGCAAATCATCAGGCACCGTGAATTTAGAACCTTGAAACAGGCTAAAGAACAATCCATTCACTCTCATCTGGAGACAAGAATGGAAATAATTACAACCTTACTTGCTTCCCCAGAGAATTACTTGAAGGGCAGCTTGGGAACACAGTGGCAGGAAGATACATGAGTGCCTAGAAAGGGCAGGCTCTGCTCCAGGACAGTTGGGAAAATGCTGCTCTCAACAACATGGGAAGTACCACTGAAGCAACAGCAGAGCAACCCACTCTGAGGTAGTATTATCACTCTGCAGGAAGAGACCATTGCCCTCAGCTTGTCAAGGAAAAGATGTACTCTGCTACTCCTAATAGTATTCTAGGCAACTGTCTCTTTCACACGCTGTATTCAATATGTGAGCAGACCGAAAGAGACATTTAATGTAAAAGGAAAAAACATACGAAGTGGTTACCATGACTATTATCCATCTCACTCCAAAGCTCTATTAGAGGCATAGAAAAAGAAATGATTTTTTCTTGCATATAGCACACAAACATGTTCACATTATAAACAGAGCTGACTGAAGTGTCTACTATTAGCATCTTCTAATATGAATCATTGAGCAGCCATGAATTTAGCTGCCATTACCGTATTTACTTGATTCTAAGATGACCCCCCCCGCCTTTAACATGGGGGAAAAAAAAGCCCTTCATCTTAGAATCAAGCTGTTCCCTGTCCACGCCTCCCACCATAGCCTCTATACCCTACCATTTTCCCCCTCCAGCCTCCTCCCCTGTCATCTTCCCTCCCCCATGCAGTCTCTACTAGGTGCTCTTCTCCCTCCCCCTCACCTTTGGTCTATGCAGGCAGGCTCTGTGCATGCTGCAGTCTTAGGCACTGAGCACAGCCCCAGCCTGATCCTGTAACAGTGACACAGCCTGGATGGCTGCTATGGGGGGCACGGCTGGGCTGAGGCTATGCTCAGTGCCTCAGGCTAGAATGGAAACAGAGGCTGCCAGCATGGAGCAGAGGCTGGGGTGGAGTGGGGAGCAGCAACTGAGGGGTGGCAGGGCAGGCACATGCAGGGGACAGGCTACTTGATCTCCCCACACCACCTGCCTCCTCACTGCCTGTCCCCCTGTACCAGTGGGACAACCCTCCAATAAATTAAATTCTATATATGGGAAATTTTAACAAATTTTAAACTGTCCATGTGTAGAATTTAATTACTGGGGATCATCTTGGATTTGAGTAAATATAGTGACTTCAAACTTTAATCATATCAGCTATCTGCCTCGCTCCGACTTTTTTTTTAAGTTTTAGCCAAAATTTGTTAAGTGTTACCAAAACATAAAGGGAGAATATACCAACTTCCCATACAAAAACTCCTGTTTCTATGCTGGGAAGCAACCCCCTGCAAAGCTGTCAGGGACCAGCGTCTTGTTTTAGGATATAGGTTTTGTTTCCTGCAGAAACTGCTCAGATAAGCCTTTCAAAAACTATAGCTCATGTGCTCAGAAGCAACTTGATAAAGCTTAAAACTCCAAAGATTCCATCAGCAGACACATTTCTGTGGGTAGATGTGATATCTTTTATTAGACCAACTAAATACAGTAGTTGGAAAACTGTTCTTTGCAAGCTTTCACGTATCAGGTATAAACTCCGGTGTCTTGGAGAGCACAGCTGCTGAAATCTCCCAGCCTCAGGGGTTTCGAGCACAACCAAGGCTGGGAAATTGTGGCAGCTGTTATCTCCCAGCCCCCAGGGGGTGGAAGTGTCCATGGATCCTTGGCCTGGGAGACTGCAGCCACACCCCCGAACTGCCAGAACCAAGCTGGGGCCCAGCACCAGGAGGAACACTGCGAGGACCCAACATCCACAGCTGCAGGAAATCAGGTCCTGGCAGGTGGGCTAGGGACAAAAGCTACACATAAAACTGGTTTAAGTGATCAGAAACTGGTTTAAACCTGTAACAGAATAGGGCTGCTTGTACATGCAACAGGGGTTTAGTTCCCTACATTGAAATGGTAGGTTTGCAACAGTTAAAAGCCCACCATTTCAATTTAGGGGCTTCTGTTACTGTACAATGAGGGGCACGATTCTTTTTTGTTTTGTTTTTTTGCAGAGCCTGACCACCTCTCACACAACCATGGGGCAGCCACTTAGCTGTGGGAGCCCCAGTCCTTCCTTCCACAGCAGCTGCACCCCCCAGGAACACCCAAGTAGGATGCTAACAGGTGGGTGCTGCCTGGAGGGCGCCACCACCAAGGAGCGCAAGTCTGGAGCCCACTATAGCCCGGGTTCCTGGATGCCTCTCCCCACCCATCTGAGGCTGCCCGGGTGGGGTGCTAGCTGCATGGCTGCTGCTCGCAGGAAGCACCCAGCCTGATCCAACTATTCCCAGGGGACACCACCACTACAGAAGGAATGACTGGGGCCCTCCACAGGTGAGGGGTGACACAGCCCACCAGCAACTTGCCCCCCACCCCCAACGCAAGCTGCAGGAGACACGGGCAGACTGGGGGAAAAAAAAAAGAAAAAAGGATTAGGCCTCTCAATGCCCACCTCTCCCATGGCAGGGGAGGCAAGTTGTCAAAGGTTGTCACATAGCGAACTCATTTAAATCGTAAATAACCCCTACACATGTACAGTGTGATGCAATTAAACTGTAAAAAACAGCCAATTTTCATCACATATACAAGGGCCCTAGGATAAGATGCATACAGGTCTAAACAAAACCATAAACTAATATGCAATGCTGAAAACCCTGACTCAATGGTTACTTAGCCTTGGAAATGCCTAAACTCTATCCATGCCTCAGTTTCATCCTCACTCTGGATTTTGTCAGAGTCCACTAAAGCAGGGATCAGCAACATGCAAAGGGATTGGATTAGGCCCTCAAAAGTCCGATCCAGCTATTTTGGATTTTAACATCTAAATTTCATCTATATGTCACATTAAATGCCTTATTCCCTTTCTGCGTCTTGTTCTTGGCATGGAGGATGATCCTAAGTTAGTACTTCCATTAAAGTAACAGTATGGCACAAGAACAGAGAAGAGAGATCTCCTCTCTGCTTAAATATGGAGAGATCTCCAGCATGCAGCCAATTACTCAGTTTTAAGCTCTAGGGAGACTATTGCAAAATCCATACAAATAACAATTTGTGCTCCAAAAGGTTACGTACAGTAAGAAATTTGAATTTGTTCCACTAATAAACCACATGCAGATTCACATATGTAAATGTTCTTATTGGCATGGAATTCTACCTTGCATAAGAAATATTTTAAAAATATTAAATGTAAAATCAGAGTATTATACATATTTACATTTCTTTGAAGAATAAAATTATTATACTGGGTCCAAAAAAGGCAAATTAAATTTAATTATATACATAAGATTATATTTCATATTTATATGATAAGACTCTGTTTAAATGTACTACTAAAATTGTCCCCTCAAATATAGATTATACCCCTAAACAGATTTTATCTGTCAAAAAATAATGCATTTACTTATTTTAAATAACTGAGTTTTTGGCTATATACTCTATATTGGCTCTTTGATAAAGACTTCATGGAACCAATCTACAAAGTTTCATACCCTCTGGTAGAAGAACAGGTTCAGGTGTTTATTCTACACAATCCTTGGGCCTCAACTAGTTAACAATATGGACTTCACCTGGCTTCATGCCAATTCATCTCAGCTCTAGCTAATATAGATTGGCTTAATGTATAATCAGAGCATAAGTTTCCACACATCCCACTACGGTCTTAATCATTACAACAGGTTATTAGATTACTCAGTCTTTTCATGGGGTGTGGTTTGAAGCCATGGAAAGAGCCTGACCCCATTCTTACATGATAATTCTCACTGCAGCACCAGGAGAACATGGTTGAGTATAGTTTTACTGAAGCAAGCAATGGGTGGCTGAACTACTGAATCTACTGAAAAGCTGTTGTTTTTCTTCCTCTCGGGAGGACACCAGCTGTATGAATTGCAGCTCTGAGGTTGAACTAACAGTTGCTCCATTGTTAGTCTGTGTCCAGTATAGAAAGATTTTCTCTCTCCTTCCTAAAACCATCCTATTTGGGCTGTATGCTATTTCCTGGAAATATATTCATTCAGAAAGCAAAAGCCTTTTAAATGCATCAAAAGCCAGGACAATGGTCAAACAGCATCATAAGCAACAGAAATGATAAAGCAGGGTGCACTGTTTTGAGAGCATAATCTTCACAGCTATAACATTCCTCTGTGAAAAAGACTGGAAGAAATGACCAACCATTGTTATCTTTGACTTAACATTGCCATTCTTAACATTTTTGTGCAAATATTTCAGGATCTCGCTCTGGAAACAGCACACCATAGATTGAAAAAGCAAATGTCATGGAACTTATGCAAATTTGTGAATATACTCTTATTTCACCAAGATTCCTGTGTCTGAGGTTTTATACCAAAACCTCCCTCGGCCTTAAAACTGACCCACAGCTTATTGGCAGATTTTCTATTACTAAACCATGCATTTTTTTTTTGCAGGGGAAAGATCACTGTATTTATACTTTCATCCATAGATACAGCCCTTGCTGTATGAGCTTCTCCCTGGTAATCCCTGAGATAACTGGTCTTGAATAAAGACAATTAATATTAAAGTAAAAAACTTTACTGGCCAATTATAAAACTTCCACTTGTTCTCTCGCCAATTTTAACATCTGCCCTCTGCTTAAATGCAAGATGATGAATATTACTGTGATTATTAGTATTCATTTTATGGTGATAGCATTTCTGGGCCTCAAAGTCAGAACCCCCAGCATACTGGAAAAATGTCATTGCTGCCCCAAATGTACTATTCAATACTATTGATATCTTCTGTTCCTCGAGCATCTGTAATGCTTTTTAATAGAAACTCTTTGTCTCCATTATCAAAGACACAGATAACATGAATTACAGACATAAAAATATGTATTCTTATTATAGTTTCATCATTAGCCACAAACACAGGCGTTTGGGAACCCCTTGGAAGCTCCTCTCTCCCTTCACTCATCCATGGGAGGAATATTCATAATCTAAACACTCACATAGATGGACAAAGGGAAAGATGCACTTCCAAGACAGTCTTCTAATAAATTACAAGAGTCATTTCCCAACTTCAGCCCTGATACTCATTACCCGCAAAGTGTTGCTTGTTGCTTTCAAATGGCTTACTAAACTGACCCCCACTTCTTTTCCAGGTACCATCTCACTTAGGGAAGAATGTCTATGGATAGAATCCTTCTCTCATCGCTTCCACCAACATGCAACGCAGTATGTGCCAGTAGCGCAGTATCAGAATCTGACCCTGTGTATTTTTGGGTTAAGGGTGAATTCAAGCTGTTCAATACAGCTGGTTGAAAATGCTTAACCAATAAGGTTCCATTGGAAAATACATTTTCATCTATTTTAATTAAATCGTTAGTGAAAAACTAACCAAAATGTTTTAAAAAAAAATTTAACTGGACTAATCTCCATTTAAAACTGGATAGACCTTAAAATTTTGCTGAATCAGAACCTCTCTCCCCCACCAAGGATGAGTGGTAAGGATAGTCACCCTTCCTCTTGCTTGCTTTCCTTCTGGTCTCATGAATCTTGCCTTCTTAGTTCTTTTAAGTGAACAACAGAGGAAGGTACCCCATAGACTTGTGCTTAGGAAAGAGAGAGGTGAGCTTGAATCTAACCAGGGTGACATAAGTCTATAGCTAAGGTCTCCTACTTCCCAATATTCTTATCACCAGCCAAAAAGTATGCCCCACCTGCATTTTCTGTCAAGCTGGATGCATGCTTTCAGCATCAACCACTAGGTGTGCTCTAAGCTTGCCTAAAGAACTGGGGACACCCACATCTAAGCACCTTCAGACCATTTTTTAATCTTGGTAGTCATTCCTCAACTTTGGAGCTCCTTCCTCCCTGAGGCCCACCAGAGCCTGAGACTGGACATCATCTTGAAGCACCAACCTCCCTATTTGGACAGGCATTTAGCAGGCAGACTAAACTAGGATATTGTTTAGGGAGTTTATCCATTTAATGTTTTTAATTATAAACTTATATTTTATTGTAAGCATTTCTTGGGAAGGGTGTCATAAAAAAAAGATAAATAAATACATTCTCAGGCCAAAATGAAGCAATCCCCCCAAAAGTCTAAGAACCTAGGTGTTTTGGGGCCCATTCAGCACAATCAGTTTGGATCACTGTGCATCTGAAACCCTTACAATTTAAGCATCTTAGACACACAATGACTGTGCTCAATGGGCCAAAAAAACATCCAGGCCCATAGAGACCCTGGAGGCTGGTTAGGATCTGGCTCTCTCTGGGGAATCAAAAAAGTATCACTAGACAGAAACTGTCCCTTGGTTAACAGCTCAGTGTGGAAGGAGAGACAAATCCAAGAGTGACCCCCCTCTGCAACTTCCCCAGATGGGGTGAGGAACACGGTGCTCTGGAGCCATTGCTCTCTCCTCCTTGGTGGCAGGCTAGCCCAAGGAAGTACTTCTGGCCCTGGATAGGGGCAGATGTTGAGAGACTGCAGCATCATGGGGTGGAAGACATGGGAGAAATCTTCCGGCTGTACTGGTTGACAGCAGGCAGTGGATGAGGAGAGCAAGCAGCAGGCACGGGTGGTTGGAAGATTGCCAGTCAATTCAGGTACTGAGGGCCAGGATGTCAGATCTACTGTCCTGACTACAGTGGACTGCCACAACTCAAGAGAAGTCAGATCAGAGGTGGCACAGGTGAGCTGGGAGCCAGGGAGGGGCTGCCTAGTGTGGAAGCCTCCTGGAGGGGTTGTTCTCTGACAAAAGAATGAAAACTAACCAATAAGGGAAACAACCCAGAGGGCATTTATAGACTGGGCAATCAACCTTGACTTATGGATGGGGGATGAATTGACAGGAGTATTCAGTTTTTTTGTTATGACCAATTGAGACTTGAGTTGATTTGTTTTTGTTGAGGTGGCCTGAGGCAGGACTGTTAAAAAGGGCAACTGGCACAGGGCACTGACCCCAAAGACAATGCTTGCCTGACTGAATTAAGGCTGGTTGGCAAGTCAGCTAAAAATAAAGGAATTGATCTACGGCCACATGTGCCCTGGTCACAGGACCCACGACAAAACCCCAGGATAAAGGCCGCTCTCCCACCCCAGGATAAAACCGACATACAACATTGTAGAAGTGATAAGGGTAGGGTGTAAAGGCCCATGAAAAAACCCTTTCAAAGGTCCAAAGTATCACCCAAAGGAATTATTTCCCCAATAGAAGTAAGAGCAAAGTAGTGGCAGGAGAGAGAATAATATCAAAGAGCAGCTGGGTGATAGCATGGCTCTTTTTATCCTGTCATCATCCATCAGGAGGACGTCAAGCCAGAGAGGACGCAGGCCTTACAGAACCTACCCTCCATACTCCGCTACCCCAATCAGCTCCTCGTACTTCAAATAAGAGTTTACTGGCACTCTTCCAGCAAAGGGAGGAAAGTGATAACATGAAATGGAACTCAGCCTGCCTATACAAATTTGACTGCAGGTATCACTAGTTGGCTTAGAGTTGGGTATACACTACTAACACATTTTCCTGGATCTATGCCATAAACCGTTTAGTTCTGGATAGTAATTTTCTCCTTCCAGTGAGATCTGGTCATGTGTTCTAGAAAGACAGAGAACACGGGGGAGAGAGGAATGATTTCCAAGTTTGGTTTGGCTCTTTAACTTCAAGTATCAGAACATAGCCTACACACAGATTTCCAAAAGTATATATGAAATGACCTATTGCCCTTTTTATAGAACAAACCTATATTTCCCTTTTCATAGAATAAACCTAGTTATAAAATTCTTCTCAGACCAAACATGATGTCACATCATCTTCTCCCATTAATGTCTCTTTTGTCTCATGCTATCAGCCAACATAACTAAGGCTTGCCCCTGCATTCTAACAATGTAACATTCATGTTATAGAGCAGTATGGACTCACATGAGACATAAAATTTAAAATTATATACAAAAATATATAAAATTAGTATGAAAAATTAGTCAGGCTCTCTTATCACGGCTTTATGTACAAGTCCCATCTGAGAATTTTTTAAGCCACAAATTGGTAATCACTCATCTGTTGACTTCTTTCAAAAGAATGAACAGTAAAACTACATTCGTCCCGGCTATAATGGTTTAGTGGATGCTGCAAATAGGAAGGAAGTTTTACTTATATTTCCTTCATTTACTCATCTCTCAACTCTAAGAAAACAAACATGATTAGTAGCAACATGGTTGCACTTGTAGTTTTACAATCTAAGTATTCTTATCACTCTTTAGTATAAAGCCTGAACATATTGCAAAATGGGATAATAGGTCTTCAAATTAACTGAATTATATTCCCTTTATTTATTGAGGGTAACATGATCTTTAAAAGAAAAAAAAAATGAACCCATTCTAAATAAGATGTCAGACACCAACAAGCTGCAAACAGCTCCTCAAACAAGGGACCATTCATAACTACAATTCATAATCTGTTCTCATTCTTCTCAAATCTTGGCTCCATTTTTTACCATCATTTGTAACTGTCTGCCTACTTAAAAATAGGCATCTCACAAACAATGCTGTATAGCCAGAGTTCTACTGCTTTTACAGTTCCAGTTTAATTTAAGCAACGTTCTTATTACAACCCCGAAAGCAACTGTCGTAGTGACTTACTCTATTCTAATTTGAAATATGGACCCATTTCTAACACTGCTATTGCCCTCCATAAACCAAATCACAAAAAACACAGTGATCCATTTTCCTACTAATATTATTAAAGCCACAGTTTAACTGCCTCATATTTCAGAGTTGTACATAACACGTTTGTTTGTTTTTTTAATTAATTTTGGGCTCTCATAAATTCCATGTTATTTACTAGAAACTGGATAAGCTAAATGAATAAATGATATTTATGAAGCACATTTAATCTCCAAGTGCATACCATATAAAGAAAAGAAATCATTTCATCTATCAGTGAAATGCAGTCATCTCTGAAATGAAATGCAACAGCTGTTTAAAAGCTTACTAGTGAAACAGGTTGGGAATTTTTCAACAAAATATTATTTCAACCATTTATGCAGATTCATCCAAACTTCGCATAACATAATGGTTTCAACGAACCCTTCATCGGGAAAGTTTCAGCACTCCAGGATGGATTTTCCAATCAAGCCAAACACAGAACGTAAAACCAACCACTAGAGGCACAGCAAATTCTTTCAATGCCTAGGGCAGAGGTTTGGGGGTGTGAGGGGAGGATTACGCTAACTACTGGCGGGGAGAAGAACAGGAGGTGAAGTCTTATCAGCGTTCTCCTCATTCCTACAGTGCTGCAGCAGTGCAGGCTCAGGATATTGCAGCTGAGGGACAGGCAGTGGCAACGGCTTCCCCGTAGCCACTTCTGGTGCCTTGTTCACTCCCTGCCTCCCATGACAAAGCTGTGCCTCCCATGACAATGATTCCCCCACAATCCCCCAGATACAGGACTGGTCATGGGGCCACACATGCCCAGGTCCTATGGCTGTGTTGAGCCTATCATGGCAAAGACTCCTGGAGGAGGGCTCCCCTTTAAGTCAGCACCCAGGACTGGTGTGCAACTCACCTCCCCCAGTCACACTACTACCAATCACAGAATGGCAAGCAGCCTGGGTAATCAGAATTCTTACCTATAGTGTGAGAAGACCAGATTTAAGCCACTCTTCTACCTGATTTGGAGTAAAGATTTTAACTTTTGTGTCTAACTCAATGAACATTCATTAGTGTGTGTGAAACAGAACAGTGCCTTCTCTCATTTGCAGGGTGGGAGGGAAGCAAGTAGCACCCTTAAATTGTCTTGCTTTCGTCCTGCTCTAGACAAAGAATCATTTTGAAATCTCAGAAAAAATTTACAGGGTGGGAGAAATCTTTTCTAGCTCTCCTCCCTACAACACTAGAGGCCAATTTAAGTGAGGAAAAGCAGCTGCATAAGATACTACAGTGGTGGTAAACCTTGGGCCTTCAGGCCAGATCTGGCCAATCAAGCTGTGTGTCATCAAACCCCCAAGGGGTTCAGAAATTTGTTGGCAGAGCAGCCATTGGCAGAGGAGCAAGACAGTATTTACTACTCTCCTGATATCCAGTTTCTAGTGCCACAGGAAGCCCTGCACACTAGATCACTAGTCCTTGGTGAAACCAGCACATGGGGCCACTCGGTGGCAGGATCAGATGAGTAGAATCAGACCCATGTGCAGAATCCATCCCATGGATCAGGTCTTACGCCACTCATCCAGCCCATGGGGGCTGGAAATTTGAGCACCACTGGGATATTCTATTTGAGAGGCTTTTGATTAAACAACACTTGAAAGTTTCAATGTTTTGATAGATATTTAAGGAACAAAAAGACAGTACGCCATATATTACCAGTTCTGAGACTAGAGGGGAAAGCTCATAGATCACTTACAAAAAGCCTATCACAACTAGGTAGTCTATTTCTGTTCTATGAATAAACTCTGATTATTCAAAAAGCTCAAAAGAAAAACTTCTTTGAATGCTCCAAGGGCAACTTTTAAAAGGCATATGACAAATTATTGCAAAACATTGTGGGCCTGATCCAAATGCTTGGTGTATAAAGTAATACTACTTACCAGACAGGTAACTGGGAAGTTCTTCTCTGTGGGCAATGTGATGGCCCCAGGCCAGCAGCAGCAGTGGCTGCTATTTTTGCACCCCACCAAGCCGCAGCTCAGAGCAAGTGGTATGCTTGCCCTCCCACCCAACCTCGGTGCTAAGTAACACTGCCTATGTTTGTGCAAAAGCTACACAAACAGAAATTCCTTTTCAGAATGCCTCCATAGGAAAGTTGGTAATGATAACAGAACCAATTTTAACTTATTGAAAAGCACAGGTAAAGTTCCCAGGAGACACTAGGCAAGAAAATCACTGAAAGAGCCAAAATAAAACATGAGATTTGTCACATGTCTTCCTGTAAACAGCAAAGAGCCCACATGTATTTATGGTGGTAACACCTAGAAGCGAAACAAAATCCCATGAAGTCAGCTGACATCCTGAGCAATGACAAAGTCCTTAGAAACAACAGAACTTACATTAACTTCTTTTTAACTTAAATTTTCTGCAAGGCAGGCACATTTTATTCAGGTGTCTAAATATAAACCTTTACCTCCAGCATGTGAAAATATTGGCCAAGCAACTCTTTAAAAAAATTAAGTGGGCAACAGCTCAAACACCCCACATTTTCACTGATGTCCAAAAGGAACTTAAATATGCTCTTAGCACCCAAATCCATTATTCTCCTTTGTTCAAAATGGTTGAGGTGGAGTGGAGTGATCCCACACACAATGTAAGTAGATTTATCACTTTGCAAAGCATGTTATGTTGCAGCTGGAGTCTGGGTCACTAAATTGTTTTAGAAACAGTGGTGTCTGACCTTTAGGAAATGAATGAAAATGCACATCAGCACGACTGCTGAGATGGTTTATCACACTGTAATGTGAGAGCCTTAGGTTAATTGAACTGCCGTGCCTTTTATTAATATTCTGTTTTCACAAGAGAGAAAAAGCTTCTGTAAATTCAAACCTGATGATTCATTAGTGGCTTTAAATCAATACTTTTAATTGAAAAGATACTCCAGCCTCAGGAATCTTGAAGAGTTAGGTCTTTGAAAGGGGGGAGGTAAGGATTTTCATCAACAGCAGTGCCACATAAATGTCTTCACACATTTTAAATAAATCTAATCTCAGTTTAAAGTCTGAAAGGCTGTCCAAAAGGGGCTACAATATTTAGCCCCATTTTGGCAAAGACACATGAGCTTTGGTCAGGCACTACATTTGTGGAGAAATACCTTTGTCTCAGCATAAAAAAAAAGTCACTAGTGTACAGACACTCAAGAGATTTATCACCAGAGGAAAACCTGCTCTTCTGCAAAAGAACTAACAGCACTTGCAACCAGAAAAATCTCTTCTAGCCCTAGTGTACATGCCTTCATGCTTCTCTTGGGTCTTGTGGACCCCCAGTATGGCACAGTTTCTCCGCATTCTCACTCTCCAAGGGGAGGGGGGGAGGGGAGGGAGGGGGAAAGGAAGCACTGGGCTTCTTGATAACCTAAGCAGTGGTGAGCTGTCAAGTGGCCTCTGAGGACCCTCTTGCCAATGCCCAAACATTCTGGGAAAGTCCCCAGACTGTTCAGGCAGCAGCACCAGTGACTCTAGGTCTATGCAAGGGTTGGGGAGGCTGTCCCCTTGACTTGATCCATCCTGGGAGTACCCAGGACAGGTCAAGCCACAAGAAATAACTCCTCCCCCACCATTCCCACCAGTTAACTAATTGGTGGACAGCAGGGAGGAAAGAAAAACAACATTCTTTCAGGGTTAAAATTTTTCCAGGGCTCAGGACAGCACCAGCTGTAGCACATTTGCCTCCCACCCCAAGCACAGAACCAAGGTGGCCCTAGAGCTGTGACACCTGGGATGAGTGGAGCCATGTGGGCCTCTGCTAGCTGCTCACTAACAGCCTGTCCTCTATTCCAGCAGGGGAGAAGCCAGGCTGTCAATCAGTGGGCTCCCGTAAAGGAAAGGAGACGCAAGGAGTAGACTCTCTAGACTACTCTAGCAGGGGAGCATACTTTTGAGGCATCTGGGTAGTTCTCCAGCAAAGGGGCTACGATGTCTGTATACTCCAGCCCCAGCCTTGTTTTCCAGAGTTAAGAATTTCTTAGCACTAGAACAGAACACCTCTCCATAGTCACAATTAGCACAAAATAGATGAGTGCTGCATCTCACATGCCTGGTGTAACACACATGCCAAAATGTTTTTCTGAACTGGCCTCAATCTGCTGCTGCTACATTTATTTTTTCCAGTTCTTCGAACAATGGCCACCGCAGCTTGCATGCAATGTGTTGGTTCCTCAAGAGCAGACTCTTCCCCCACTAAAGAATTGAGACAGAACACCTATTGGGGATGTTTTAATCCTTCTATGGCAACTGACAATGTTCACAATTAAATCACTAAGCAAAACCCAGAGTTACAACAAGAAGGATTTAGAGCAGGGCACCCAAGAAGGAACATATTTTGCAAGGATATAAACACTTGTCCTTTGGGCAAAAAAAAAAACAAATGCCAAAACAAAACAAAACCCCTAAAAAAACCCAACTTCTAAATAATGAAGGTCAGAAATAATCTTTCCCTGGAAAGCATCTTATTTCATAACGACATATTACAGAGTATCTTTCACATTCCTATAAAACATGACATAGCCATAGATAAGATACCAAACTCAATAGATCACCAGTCTTAATTCACCCCTGTTCCTACACATTAATTGCTAAACAAAATCAACATATGATGCTTAATATGTACAATTATTGCAAACTATGAAATGTATAAAATGATAGTATAAGCCATCTTGCCAGTACCAAATAAAATGGAATTTACGTATAGAGACAAGGGGAGAAATAACTGACAAGTACAGAATCAGTCACTAACTAGAAAAACCAATGACAAAGATATCTGACTGATGCCCAGCCAAACTATTTTTTAAAGTCTGTTAACTTACAGAATGATGCACAGCATACAAAAAGGTATCTACATACTGCACTGAACTCTCTCTACATCCACAGAATAGATTAAGAATGAAATTCCATTGCTAACACATATGTACAAGCCCAAGCACAAGGAAACAAGGGTTACTTTGTGTTATTCCACCTTTGTGCCCTCAGGATTCCAGGCTCTACTGGAGACTGGCACGGCTGCTACCATAAATTACAATAACCACAATAGGGCCAAGTATGAGCCATAGTTAGCAGCCTATCAAAAATTGGGGCGGCTGCCCATTAATTTGACGGACAGAACATAGGGCCCCACAGCTATCTCACAGGTGGAGTGCAGTGTACCCCCATGCCTCTGATTGGCCTCAGTGGCCCTGTCCCTTGTGGCTGACTGGCTGACTGCCATGAGGCCCCACTCCTTATCAGGAATTGGAAAGAGGTGTGGCTACATTACAGGCAGCCTTCATAGCCAATTAGTGGCAAGGTGCGGGGGTGACAGCTATCTTGCCAATCACCCTTCAAGCAGGCAGACCCTCCCCCCTGTGCCACAGGGTGCTACAGCACCCTGAGAACTGCTCTCTCTGCTTGGGAAGCCAGCATTTTCTTTTCAGTATGTTTTACAGATTTCATAGGCAATGCTAGGTTTTGCAAAAGCTGCAAAAAATCATGATTTCAGTAGTCTGCAGACTAATATACAACTTCCACACTAAGTCCAAGACTGGAAGCAACTAACAAGTTCTGCTTACTCCACTCCATACCCAGGCCCAGCAGTTAGGCAGAGAAGACAGCCATATGGGTCTTGAGCCCACACCAGCCTGGAATATCCTATAATCCTTCACAGCACTCCAAGCTACAGCTGCAGCCTCTTCAACCTTCACTGTCTGTCATACCTTCTTTTGTGCAGACCCATGTATGATAGACTAGTACAGTGTTTGCATTGAAAAAGTTCTCAGCATGCCAGTTCCCAGCATGCCATTTACACCTCTTATAGGACCACAGCAGCCAGGCTGAAGGACAAGAATTTACCAATCTAAAAGATCTAGGAACTGATCATCTTACTTCTAAGAATACAAACAAGAAGTAAAAAGTATACCCAAACTAAGCAAGCACAGACATTTCTGAATACGCTTAGTAAATAACTGTGCATCACTAAACAGCAACTGACTTATAAAATTGGGAGACTACTGAAAAAAAAATAAGTTTCCAGCTTAATTCAGTGCCCACTGAAGTTTCTGGAAAGTATTTCACGACAATTATAGGCAAGAATCAAGTCTTAGGCATAATTCCTGAAGGACAATTCACTAGTAAGGGTTAAAGAAACAAACACAAAATGTTCCTGAAGTTAATACCAAGTACAACCAAAACACCTGGAAAATAAACAGAGGTCATACTAAGGTTCCTGATGGGGAAGGTGATGCATCCATTCAGCTGAAAGTGATTAAAAGCAGGCTACTCAATTACCTTCAGGTGATGGGGGAGGAGGAAATTCGTCGGTGTCCATGCTACTGTATTCACAAATGCTCTGGTCACTTTTACAGAAATGAAACCCCTACAAAAAAAGAACATTTTTAAAAAATAAGCATCATATCCACATTTTCAGGCTCTGATTTTAATTATAGCAAGGTCTTCTTTCACTGGGTAACTTAACTTCTTTGACAAAAAAAAGTACATATGGGCCTTAATTTCAGAAGACATTTACTGATATTTTCTTTTTTCTAAAGAGCTTATCTCCCATTTGGGTACTTACAATAAAAGGTCAAATGTTCAAACTGTTCTATACCCAGCTGCTCCCATTGTGATGCAGATGTCCAGAATATCAAAAGAAGCTCACTTTAGTGCCTACACAGGACATGAACTCCTTTTGGTAATGCAACGTGTGTGTGCTGGGACAAGTGGAATTCTAGAACGCCCACTGGTCATCCTAATGCATTTTCCATTCGGCAATTAAGAAGCAGAAATTACCAAGTCCTAGTAGCAAGGAGTTAACTACTGGTAGCATGTTCATTAACCCGGTGCTGAGGTATCTTTCCCTTGCAACAAATAATTCACTTTTGCTAGCCTTGCAGTAATAATTTGCAGTACCGCACAGAGATCCTTTTGTTCACTTTGAAAAATAACAGTCCAAGTAGTAAAATGCCATAATTGTCCTTCCCAGGCTTCTGCTGAAGTTCTTTTTGTTAAATTTAGGATAGAAATGAGAAACAGGTTTAGTTAAAAAAAAATTCTAATCAAACACACCCTTTAAAATCTTTTCCTTTTCTAGAAAGGTTGAGAATCTTGATTAGGTTCTGTCCTCTACTTATAGGAAGAGCGGAACAAGAATCATATCTCAGCTTCCAGTTCCCAACTTTGGCTTACAGAGAAAACCAAGCTTCACCCCCCACACCCCACCCCCTTATGCAGTACAGACAACTAATCACTTGAGTAGGCCAGCATTAAAGTGAAAATGGACTCTCTGCAACACCACACATTTTGACCTAGAGTACATACTAGGGCCACATCCAGATGAGCACAGCCACGTGCTATGTGGTGCTGCAGACGTATCTGTGGTGCCACACACCTCACGTTCCGTTGTTCTCCTCACTGTAAAGGAGCAGCGCAGTCAAAAAAACTCTTAGGGGAAAAAAAAGTGGAGCAGCACATGTGGTGGCAGTGTACAACACATGAAGCCAGAGCCTGGCCAGCCAGAGCAACACTCAGCTGCCAGCCAGGTTCCACACAGCAGTATCGCCACTGCTACCACCCTGGGAGGCCCTCAGGACCCCAGGTAAGGTTGCTGCTGGGGCCAGCACTGGACTGTCCCCAGCCTCCCCTATCCCACCTGGACTAGCTTGCCACACACCAGAGCACATATAGCACAGGTGTTCCTTGGGGACAGTGGAACAAGGTGCATCACCACTAGTTGTCCCCAGGGAACCAAACATCCATGCACATCTGGATGCAGCCTAGGGGCATGTCCTCACATGCAAAAAAAAGTATACACCCCTGCACTTGGGCTTTGGTGCAGGGCAAAATGCCCCACTTCAGGGAAACTGCTGTTTCCTCACTCCTCCCAGCTCCCAGTGTGCTGCAGGAGCCAGGGCAGAACTAGAGGAGGGGTGACACTCTGGCAGGCAGTTAGAGCATCTCCCGGAAGGACCAAGCCTCCATGTCTGCCAGTACGTGGTCCTGTGGCACATGCCATGACACTTACCAAGGCAGGAGCAGGGGGTGGGGGAAGGGGTGTTTGGCTGCTGGGATTTCCTGGTAGCAAATTTTGCCCACAAACTGAAAATCTGTAGTGCATATCACATTTTAAACGTGCCAGGCATCTGGTGTGGCACCACAAAGCGGTTTGCAGAGCCATAAACCGCACGTGCCTGCACCTCTGGATCCAGCCTAGGAGTGAAAAATGCCAGAATCCAGGAAGTCCTTTCCTTATGACAGTATTTTGTAAAAGTAACACAGTAGCATGCAGATGGTCTAACAATGTTCAATGATATTAGGTATTGTACAGATGTTAAAAAAAAAAAAAAAGAGACAGCTCTGACCTGACTACCTCCCAGCCTAAGTAGACAAGGAAGTCAAAGGACAGAATGCAAACAGGGGGAAGAATTAGTGAAGCAATTTTCCAAAGGTTACACAAGTCAGTGGCAGAGCTAGCACTGGAATCTAGGTTTCCCAAGTCCCCATCTTGCATGGACTATTACCAGGTTTCTTCCTCCTCACTCCGCACCCACTGCCCCCAAAACACAAACACCAAGGCAGTGAAGGAGGAAAGGATTTCACAGGATTTATACCATCCCACAAAACACTCAGATTGTTGGAGAAAAAATGATTCCACAGTGTATTTAGGGGGAAATGGTGGAATCCAAGGACCCAGTGAAGAAATACTGGTCTCTCTGACTTAGTCAATTGTTCTTAATGGAAAGGAATGTGAATAATTAAAGCAAGCTCTGGGAGAAGGAGGAACCTGTCCAGTCAACTCCCTCCCATCAAACGTATCTATGGAATGCTCATGTTATTGCAGGGAGAGGTCTGATTTAGAAGGGAGAGGGATAGTTTTGGTAATAGAGTCCCAATGTGTTCTGATAATTTTAGATACACATTCACTTTTCTAAACACTCTTCTGAATAGCTTTGGATTTACTAATCTTAATTAAAGAGGAACTGTTTCATTTTATTTCTCATCAGCTCTCCTAAAACCTCTCCCAAACCAATATATTTCAGATGAGCTGAAACACACATTCCTACCTGTCACCTGCAAAATGTCAAGAAAACATTTTACTCTACCAAAATTACCATGCAAAATAAACTAAATATAGTTAGTAGAGTTAGTCACTTTCCATATCTTTCAAAACTCAATGAATCAACTGAACCAATATTTCTCAAGCTAGAAGATGGAATTACTAGTTTTACCCTGACATTAAACTACTCCTGATTTTTCCCATAACACCACCACTCATCATCTTTGAAAAGCCATCTAGAAGGCATCCAAATAACTGTGCTCTTTTTCAACTATTGTAAATGTGCATTTTAAAAGTGATTCTACCATTTGTTGCTTGAAATCTAATCATTGGGCCACATTTGACCTTAAATAACCTGGTACAGTTATTCATAAAGAGGTACAAGAAAAGGTGCAGTGGCTTATGGAAAGATCCTTTGTAACTTCACCTTTGCATTAATTCAACTTTTATCTTGCAGTGATATGATTTTTGAGTGCTTTTTGGCCTTCAGATATTAATCCTGATGTCCCAATCACAATCAGAAGACAGAGCAAGTGTATTTAGGGTTCCAAAGGCATCCTCTGCAGAAATACGATCTCTCCCCCTATCAAATACTATAAAATAGTATGATGCATAAATAGGATGTCCTTTAGGGTTAGTTTATGCTATCAGAGCTAGCAGGTCCTAATTCTAAGGAATATTAGCTGTGTTAAGGTTAGCTAATACTAGTGCTTAGTCACACATTCCAGCTTAACACCTTCTCTAATGTACACTGCTCAAATATGCTCAAATATAGAGGGTTGTTAAGCAGGGGTGTGGTTAGGGCTGAAAGGCTGCTCCACACCTGCCCTGCTCACTGGCTCTCTAGTCACAGTATAGGCAGGGGTGGAAGAGGAGAAGGATGGGCCTCCTTGTGCTGCTTGGATCCCCCCAAAATCACCCCACAGCCCCCAATTCACCCTCAACCTCCCTCTCCACCCTATGATTAGGACCTCTACCCCTGGATCACTCCCCTTCCTTCCCAACTCCGCTGCAACTGCTGCCCTGCCAACCAGATCACCCAGTGGGTGGGGCATCAGAAGCAGGCATGGAAAGGGTTCCCTTCCCTGCCTGGTCCCAAGCTCCCTGCTGCTCATGCCACCTCCTCCCACTGGGCTCTGCCTCTTTCTGACAGCTCCCTTCCCCCACCTTGACCACTTCTTCACTGCCTAGCAGCTCCTTACCTACCCTCCCCCTCCCCTTCACTTCACTTGCAAGGCCTGACAGAGGCTGGATCTGGTTGTGCAGGGACCCCAGGAGCAGGAAGATAAGGGAACCCCCCCTCCGCCACTAGCACAGCTCAAAGATGATCCTCACCCAAAATGGCATAACTTTAAGGTGCATAGTGGGTTTCCTTCTATTCCTGCTCCTGGGGCCCCTATACAATCAGATCCAAATGAGCCTTAATTTGTGATGATCTTTCAAGTTTTAAGTGCTCTTAACCTGATCTAATCATAATGTATAAGCTTACAAAGCCAAAAGCAACATCCTATACAACAGAAGAGGAATACTGAGGGGAAGTTTTCACTACTCTTCTGAGAGACAGGGGGATGGATTCAAATCAAAACTTACAAATCAGATCATAAGCTGAATACTGCCCAGTGTGTTCTTGTGAGCGGAAAGAAAGCCAGAATCATACTGTGTGCATAGGTGCATCACTGGCAAATCAAAATAAGTTATTTTCCCTACTTTATTTGCCACTAGTACAGCCTCACCCAGGCTACTCTGTCCAGTTTTTGGGGAAGGCACTTCAAGAAAAATATGAATAGATTAGAAACAGCCTAGCAAAGAGGAACATATATTACTGAAGAAGAAACTACTTCTTTCAATCTGATTAAATAATTCTAAGGGAGAATTTGATAACAGTCTCCAAAGATCCAAAGGGTGGTTCTATGGAAGACAGAAATAGGCTACTATCTGTGGCCTTCACAGACAAGACAAGGAGCAACAGTCTTATGTTGCAGCAAGGTAAATTTAGGGTATAGATTAGGAAGAACTTTCTTACTCCAAAGTTTAAGCAGTGAAACAAGCTACTCAAAGGTTGTGGAATCTCCTTTCTTAGACACAATTTTTTAAAACAAATTAGGCAGACACTTGACTAGAATGGCTTGGTCAGGAGGAATCATCTTGCCTCAGCCAGGGAGTTAGACTAGATAGCTTCCAGAACCTACTTCCACCCTACTATTCTATGATTCTATAAATTACCTTTTAGTCATAATCTAATTCAGAATGCTGAATTACTTCACTTAAATTAGTAATTTTAATCTAATTCTCCATTTTCTTACAAAAAGAAAAGTTGTCTCAATAGTTAGTAAAAAGTACTCTAAGTGATACCAACATATCTCTATACACAGTTTTTTAAATAATTATATATGCTAATAAATTCATACAGATCCTTACTTTTTCTCAACACCATAAATGTCATGGAAATATACAGCTGGAAGAAACTTCAAGAGATCTTTTAGCCCTTTCTCCTTTCCATATCAAAATTGAGAACTCAGACTACTATATTCTCTCATAACTGATTCAGTAAGCATAAGAGAAAAATAAGCTTTCCTCTTTTTCTGCTCACAATTGGTTTCGCAGCTGGGCACAAACTAGTTATTGAACCGAACTCAGTGAACCAACAGAAATGAAGAAAATACACTTTATATTATTTGACAATGTTATGGATGTTAAAAGCTGGTTTAGCATTTTTAAATGCTATTTCTAGCTGCTTGGCCAGTGACTTCCACCTATTCAGCAGTGCAACTTCCTTTCATAAGTCACTGACAAACCTGTGTCATTTATCTTATCTTAATTTATCTTAATTCAAGCTTTTAATTATTTTAATATGAAAATAGGTATGTTTATATAAAGAAAAATATTAATATTAAAAAAAAAATTCAGGCTGACAGAGTGACCTGTAAATAAGCAGAATTATTTGAGACAAAGTGGAACCAGGAAACTACCAGGATTACTTAAAGCAATAGGATGCCAGAAGGATTTCCAAGGGTAGCTTCTCACTATCCCACAGGGACAGCTTC
Source organism: Crocodylus siamensis (assembly GCF_052110815.1). Taxonomy (NCBI): domain Eukaryota; kingdom Metazoa; phylum Chordata; order Crocodylia; family Crocodylidae; genus Crocodylus; species Crocodylus siamensis. Next base: position 37,471,897 of record NC_143395.1, on the reverse strand, counting down.
CCCACTACATTATCCTTGACCCTGAAAAATACCAATTCTGGATCATTTTTCAAAGATACATAGCACTCCAACGTCTCATGGGGAGGAGGGGCAGAAAGAGGGAGGGGAGAAAAAGAGGAAGGGCAGGGGAGGAAAGGACACAAGCTCTTATCAGGACTAAATAACTAAATCTGTGAAAAAGATCCGTCTCCTGGCATTGTAAAACCCTGCTTCCACGTACCCAGTAGTAGAATTTACCTCGCAACAGCTGCACATGAACTTATCCCACTGCTTAACAACATTTTTCTAGCTTTTGGATAACCTGAGCTATAAAACTAATCAATGGGCTATGGTCGGTGCTCTGTCCAGTACTTTTCAACATCTTTATTAATGATTTGGATGTGGGGGTGAAGAGCTCACTGGCCAAGTTTGTGGATGACACCAAGTTATGGGGGAGTGGGGTGGTCACGCACGAAGATAAGATACAGCTACAGACAGACCTAGACAAGCTGGCAAGTTGGGCAAATCAGAATCTGATGAAGTTCAACGTCAAGAACTGAAGTGCTCCACCTCGGGACGTGTAACCCCCAACAAACCTACAGGCTTGGTGGCACCAAACTGACTAGCACCACAAATGAAAGGTAATAATAGACCACAGTATGAATATGAGCAATGTTGTAGCCAGTAGGGCCAATAATACTTTGGCATGTATCAATCAATGCATCTCCAGCAAAACCGAGGAGATTCTTCCACTCTACTTGACACTGGTAAAACCACAGCTGGAGTAATGCATCCAGTTCTGGGCACCACACTTTAACAAGGATGTGGACAAGCTTGAGAGAGTCCAATGAAGACCTAATCGTATGATCACTGTCTTAAAAGACAAGCCATATGAGGATAGGCTGAGAGATCTGGGACTCTTCAGCCTGTGGAAAAGAAGGCTGAGAAGGGACCTGGTAGCAGGTTACCACTACACTAAGGGAATACATCAAGGGCTCAGTAAGCCACTGTTCATCAGGGCACCCAAGGGGAAAACCAGGAGTAATGGCCACAAACACCTGGAAGATCGATTCAGGCTCAACTTTAGGAAAAGCTTCACAGTCAGGGTATCCAGACTGTGGAATACACTCCCTCCAGAAGTGATACAGTCACCAACCCTGGAAACCCAACATACAGATGACACACATCTATCCCTTCACAGACTATTCCATGTCCAAGTGCCAATTCCTAGCTTAACAAAAATGGAGACTTTCTACACATTAGAGAACTAAAAAAAGACTGTCTTACATACTCTACCACTGCTACTTTAAGAAAATGTATGACTGTATGAATCACAGTTTAAATTAATTTTAATGTCTAGGAAAGACAAGTTGGTGACATTTCCTAAGAAAATATAAATCAGAAAGTTTTTCTGTTTTTATCTTAAAGAACCATGACTGCTTGGAAGATGGTGCCCACTAACTTTAGGAACAACTGTTGCAAGAAGTCCAGTAGGGAAAATTTTAAAAAATATCACCATAAAACAGAACATAAGAAGGGCTATATTGGTCTATCTAACTCAGTATCCTGTCTCTAAGAGTGAAAGGAGTAGATACTTTAGAGAGAAAGCACTGAACCAGATATCTCTAAAGTGATCCCCTTTTCAATATCCTCCCTAGCATCCACCATCAGGGATGCCAGAAGAAACATCTTCAACTGCCCTAGTCAACAGCTACTAATAGATCCATCATCCATGAATCAGTCTAAGCCCTTTCTGAACCTGGCTAATATATATATCCCTGCTCTTGCAAGAGCAATATTATTCTTATTGTCAATAACTGAAAATGCATACTAGCAGGAAGCCTTTAAATTACTAAGACCATCATACTATTTCCCCAGCAGACATTCCTTGAGCAAGCCTCTTTCTGAGTCAGAATATGAATGTGCAATGCAATCTGTGCAAGGAAAAAAAAAAATCAATGAAGCACTGTGTTTTGCAGTATTTACAGATAGACAGACAAATGTGTGGGGAGAAGGAATTATACACTTAAAAAACCTGGCTGAGGTGTTGTTATACAGAAGCATTGAAACAGGAGAAAACAGGCATACTGCAGAGTATATCAGCAGTAAAATATGTCAACTCCTAAAGAATACTGGGAGTGGTAAAGTATTTGATTTGCTGCCTGACAAGGCAAGTAACATGAAAGCAGCATGGGAGACCATACTGCATAAATATTCACATATTACTGCAATAGGATTTGCATCCCATGTGCTAAACTTGTCTCTAAATAACATCATGAAGTTGGATACTCTGTAAAAGATCTACAGAAGAGCAAAAGAAGTCCTAAAACATGTAAAAGCTACTCATATTGTAGCTGCAGTCTTCACAAAGAAGCAGGAAGAAAAGAATGCAAAGAATAAAATAGTGACACTCAAAACTCTATAGTAAACTAGATGGGGTGGAGTGGTGATCTCATTTGAAAGTTTACTAAGAAACAATGAAGCTCTTTAAGATCCTTATTTATTACTGTTTCTTGAAGTACCCAGAAGTGCAAGGAACACTGTACTTGATGAGGATGCCTTCTGGGTTGTGCTGCAGAACTCCCTGAAGGTTCTAAAGCCAATTTCTTCAGCAAGCCCTGCATCTGAATCAGACTGTGCACTTTTGTCAGACATTGCTTACCAAATGGCCCAGATAAAAATCAACTGTTTTTGAGAATCTAAGTGTATCTACGCTCACAAGTACGGAAGAAAGAAAAGTGAAAAACTTTATTAACAGACAAGAAGAATTTTGTTGCCAATCAATTCATGCTGCTGCAAACCTCTTGAATCCAAGATTCAAAGGCAGAAATGTCAGTGATGATAGCACTGCTACTATTTGACTGGATTACAAAACATGCAACACACTTAGGACTCAATGTTGGAAAGGTATTTTCAAATGTTGCAGATTACAGAACATCTTCAGGTATTTGGTCCAGAAGTGTGGTCTGGAATTCTGCCAAGCATATCCATCCTGCAACATGGTGGCAAGGCCTCTACATGACACTGCCTCTGACTCCTCTTTCTTCTTGCCTGCTTCAGATTCCTCCATCTTCTGCAGCATGTGAAAGAAACTAGTCTATGTTTGGAAATGATCGCACCAAATTAAGAAATAAACTAACATGAGTAGAGAAGCTTGTCTCAATCCAGCCAAACCTTTAGTTTTCAGAAGTCCATGAAGATGATAAGAATGAAGGATCTTAGGCAGCAGAAACTGCTGATAGTGGTAGCTTATAAAATGAGACTGATTAAACAAAGTTTCATGTAGCAACTGATTACAGGCCTCTAAACACAGCCCAGCTGGAGTGGACATGACCTTGTCTCATTCCCAGCAGAGCACCTGGCAGCATCAGGCAGGAGAGGGGACATGGGAGGGGGTTGGATAGACAGCACAGAGAGGGAAGGGATGGAAAAATGGCTCTGAGCAGCAAGGGGAAGATAGGGGAAATGCTTGCCTTTCATAGGTCTTCAACAGGGTGGCAGAGCAGCAGCTAAGGGGTTGCCTGCCCCAGTGTGGGCCGGGACAGGGGAAGGAGGCACGGAACAGCTGTGCAACCCCTGCAACCGCACCCTCTTTTGCCAAATCCTGGATCCGTATCTGCAGCCGCCCCTGCAGTGCTGCACCCCCTCTTCACACAATCCTGGATCTGCCCCTGAAGACTTCTATTGTATCCCCTCACAGTCTTTTTTCCAAACTGAGAGTCCAAGCCTTTTCAGTCTCTCCTAGCATGGCAACAGTTTCACACCCCTGAACAATCATTGTGGTTGTCCTTCTCAGTACCTTTTCCAACTCGACTACATCTTTTTTAAATTGCAGAGACCACAACTACACATACTAATCCAGATGTGGGTGCATCAAAGATTTGTTTAATGGCATGGCAATGTTCCCCTTTTGGTTTAATTCCCTTCCCAAATGATACCCAACATTTTATTGGCCCTTTTTCATCATTGCTCCACATTGTTTTTAGAAGTGTCTGTATCAGCTCAATAGCTGCTTACAGACAAGGGAGGAAAAAAATCCCAGCACTTTACTTTTAGGTCAGCACACCCAGGTGCATGTGTTGTGCTTAGCATGGCAGAGGAATTGCATCAGTTTGAACTGGCTTTCAGCATCTGTATATAGTTTGCACACTTCAGCAGGGCTTTTTGGCGCTTTTATCTAATAGTTGATTGAATCAGCTATTAGATAAAAGCACCCAAAAGCCCCACTGAAGCATGCAAGCTATACACATGCTGCAAACCAGGTTAAACTGAAATGATTCCTTTTCCAGTAAAGCGCTGTTTTTGGGAGGGTCCCCCATATCTGTCAGCACACAATAACTCCAAGTTCTCTTTCCCCAAGTTGTAACAGCTAGCTTGGAACCCAGCATTGTGTACATCTAGTTGAGGTTAGTTTTCCCCATGTGCATTACCTTGTACTTCTCAACATGAAAGTTCATCTGCCACTGTTATTTCCACTTACTCAGCTAGGTGAGACCTTTCTGCAGCTTCTCTTCATCATCTTCGATTTGGCTACCTGGTATAATTCAGTAGCATCTGCAAACTGGATGTGCATAGTAAAATCTCTATTTGAAGATTGCTGATGAAAACACTGAATAAAATTGTGCCCAGAACAGATCCCCAAGGGACGCCACATTTGACCTCCCTCCATACTGACAAGCAGTCTTTTGGTTCTTTCACCCCACTTTTTGCTTCCTATCTTTTAACCATTCGTCAATCCAGGAAACAATCTTCCCCCCAATTCCGTGTAACACTACACAGTTTTTGTTTTGTTTTGTTTTTTAAAGCCTTTGGAGAAGAACCTTGTTGAATGCTTTTTGAAAGTCAAATATATTGACAGCTGGATCTCCCTTGTCTGGGTGTTTTTTAACACCCTCAGATAACTCTAGCAGAGAGGGGAGGCAGAATTTCCCTTTACAAAAACCATGCTGACTCTTCCCCAGGATATCAAAAAAGCCACTGTGTCCATTCTGACCATGGCCTGGTTCAGGCAACCATAGAGCTCTCTTGGAAACTTGCTGTGTAGATTTCCCTTTTTTAATTTTTAAAGTTGGCCTTGCTGCATAGATAAAATTAAAATTTGAAGAATAATTTGTTCTTTATGGCTGCATCCAGACAAGCGTGGACATGCAGTATGTGGCACCACAGACCCATCTGCAGTGGGACACACCACACATACAGGCATTTCCCACACTGCTACCTTACAGCACAGGGTTGTATTTTGACCCCTGATGAACCTGGGGTCAAAAAACCCCCAAAAAACATAGGCTAAAAAAAAGTGGGGTGACACATGGCAGCAGCACGCGCTGCCCAAAACCAGAGACTGACTGGCCAGAGTCACGCTCCAGCTTCTGGCCAGGCTACAGCTCCCCAAGGCCCCCAGGTAAGGCTTCTGGAGCCAGCACAGTTGCTGGCCCCTGCCTCCCCTACCCCACCCAAGGTAACTTGCCGCACAGCAGAGCACGCATGCCATGAGTGTTCCCTAGGAGATGTGCCACTGCTACTTGTCCCCAGAGAAACAAACATTCACGCTTATCAGGACACAGCCTTTGGGGCTGTTCTTATGAATTACAAGTTGTGTATTTTGAAAACTTTCACTTACAAAAAAGAATGTCTACAAAGCATGAATGAGGCAGTCAGATTGCAGCAGCTTTTTACCACAGCTGGAACCCAATATGGAAATTGTGCCAAGAATGATTGACAAGATATTCATTTTTTTAAAACTGCCTTTAAACAGCATCTATCATATTGTGCAGGGGGGGTTTATATTCTTTAATATTTGCACATTATTTAGTAATATTATGAAATCACTGTATGAGGAATCCCCAAATATCAGAATGCATGGAATATCTAGAGAACAAACATTTTTCAGGGATAAAATATATGTAAGCCATGCATCTGAAAAGCTGTGTTTATTCTGCCAACCTTTCACATTACATAGCATCTTGTATTACAACTAACCATGAACAAAAAACACTGCATATATGCTCTGCTCCAAAAGCAGACTGGGAACTAAACCAAAATATTTAGATTCCCTTCATTACGCTTTACCTTTCATTCAAGGGGATATTTATCTGCAGCAACCTGACCCCTTCTGCAGATTTTTTCCCAGTGCATGAGATGAGCTGAGTGCTGCATGGTGAAGGGAAGGAAGGATCTAGACTTTCACCAAATACCAGCCTATTTGTACAGGAAATGGAAAAGCAAACTCACAATCAGTGTTCTCTTAGGCATGGCTATTCACCATGTAGGTCAAAAGGGCTTGAGATTCCAGAGTATTTCTATTCCTTTATTCTCCTGTACACCTAGATCAGCAATTCTTAACCTGAGATGCTGTGAAAACCTTTGAAGAGTCCTGGGAGATGTTAGTAGGTAACTGAGGTACACAGAAACAAGCAGTTAAGCACAGACTCAGTTTGTCCCTACCTGGCCAGTCCTCCACCCCCACTGCCCATCCCCTCTGTGAAGTAGTAAGCACTATAATCAACAACAGGGGTGGGCAATTATTGTGGGTGGAGGGCCACTTACTGAGTTATGGCAAGCTGCTAAGGGCCACATGGGTAGCCCCGCACCTTGACAGGGGCCCCACCCCCTAGTCACTATCTTGTGACCGGAAGTCCCGCCCTCTAGCCCCTGACCTTTGCCACCAGAAGTCCCTTCCCTTGCCCCAAAAAGTACTCTGGTAAGAACCAGAAAAATATCAAATTATATTCTTAAAAAAAATCAACCATCTACAACATTAATTCATTTGATTTCAAAAAATATTTTTGTCCTGGTTTATACGTGTTTGTGTTGTGTAGATCATATAATAGCTTAAAATGAAGTCTTACTCTTGTATTTTGGGGAGGATCGGAGGGTATAAATTTGTGGGGGGCTGTGGGGTATGAGTATGTGGGGTGTGGGGGAGGGGGAAGGTGTGGGGCGTGTGGGCATAGGATGAGGGAGCATGTGGATATGTGGGGTGTGGGGGAGGGTCACTGGAGTGTGTGAGAGGCCTGCATGTATGGCAGTGTGAGGGAGGCTGTGGGTGCATGTGTATGGTGGGATGTGCATGTGGGACATGCCCTACGAAAACACACACACACACATTCTGTCCCTCCCTCATTGCATGGACACACACACACACACACACACACACACACTCACACCCTCCTGCTCCTGGCCCTGGGGTACCGGTGCAGGCCCCATGCTTCCGTGGTCTGGCCATGCAGCTGGGAGCCACATGATGCAGGAGCAGCCAGTGGGTGGGCAGGGAAGCACTGAAAGCAGTGGGGGGGGGGGGGAAGGAGTGACAGCGAGTGGGCGTGGACCACAACAGCATGGAGCCAGCACCAGTGAGGCCCAAAGTGGGGCAGCAGGGGCATGGGTCTGGGCCAGCAGGGATCTATGGAGTTGGGCTGGATTACACCAACAGGGAGAGTAGGGAGCCAGCCAGCTCCAGAGCCCCTGCTGGCCTGGTCCCTGCACTTCTACCACCCTGCTCTTGACCCCCACCGGCCCTGGCCCTGGGACACCTGCGTGGGCCCCACACACCCACCCAGCTGTAGCTGTGCTCTGCATGCCTGTTTGCTGCCACTGGGGCCACTTTCAACATTTCCCCGTCTACCTGCCAACCACTGTTGCGCCACACATCGCCCAGCTGCATGGCTGGACCAGAGGACTCAGCAGGAGCCAGCCCAGCCTATCCCTGAGGACTGGCGCAGTCCCCACAGCCCTCCCTTGCCTCCTCTCCCCTACCTCCACTCTTACTTGAATTTTCCTCTGGTACAGGGAGGCAGGAACAGCCCTAAGGTCCCAAGCCAGAAGACTCTGATAAGCAGAGGCTTCTAGGTAGGGAGGGGGGGCAGGCCAGGCTAGCCCAGCTGCTGGGTCCTACTGGCTCCCCTGGATCCTACTGCCCCTGTCTCCTGTCATCTTTGACAGGCAGTCAGTAGATAAACATTACTTTTCTAAATTTTTTAGGGGCCCTACAGGCCGGATAGAATGGCCTGGAAGGCTGGATCTGGCCCACAGCCTGTATTTTGCCCACCCCTGATCTATAAATAAGTAGCACCCACTTTCAGAAGCTAAATTCACAAAAAGTTATGGAGAAGTGCCTCAAGTCAAATGAGAGGCATCTTATTTCCAAAAAAAGGCTGAAAACCACAGTCCTAAGTGCTTAACTTGGGGTTCTGGATTCTACTTCAAGAACGAAGCATCTAAAAAAATTCCAAACTCCTTTTGTGGAACTACTCCATGGCAAACTGAGGCCAGGTCACCCATCTGTAATACAGGGATCTCTAACTCATAGGGTGTTTAAACATAAAATTCATTAAAGATTGTGAAATGCTATAAAAATTATAATGGTGACCATATAAAGTAGACAGATAATTGTACTATCAAAAAAACAAAAACACAAATAATTCTTGACATTAACTATTATCTTTAAATTAGGACAGTTTCTATGTTTTTTGAAGCAGAACCATCTTTTTTTTATACTTGTATAGCACCTAACACAAAGGGTTTGTAGTCCAGTACACAAAAAAGACATTAACAAAGGATTTCTTCAATTATTTTTTCTCTGGATAAACAAAGAACTATGAAAAGAAACTCACTAAGAAAAATCAGTAACTTTAGGTCTGTTTCTAGTGATGTCACTTCCAAACTTCCTCACCAAAAATTTGAAACAGGAGTGACATTCATAATTATGCTCTCTCGCTATACAGCAAGAGTTGCAGATACTTAAACATCTAGTAAAGTTTCCATTCTTGTGTCAGAATGTAGTCGCACACATCACACCACACATTTTAATCATAACACAGACCTCGGCAATATTTGATTATGAAGCCATGACAAAAAGCGTAGAGAAAGAAAAAGTTTGCCATAACAATGAGACATTAACTCAAACAACTCAAGATTGCTATGACAGAACATCTCTTGCTCTGAGAAACTTTCTGACTACCCAACATATCACTTACAACCTCTAAAAATAAAATCATACTTGGCTTTCAAAATAAAGAATGCAAGTTTATTTATGTTTACAATACCTGGAATTAACTTTGTTTTGTTTTGTTTTTTAAAACAAACATACAAGCAGAAAGCAAAATAAATGCTTGTGCCAGCCTTCCATTTAAGTTAATGGGAGTATTGGTTTATAAAGCAGGAATGAGTTATTCTTTGAATAAGTTGATTGATGATGTATGGAAATTTTCACTGGAGGAAAATTCTCATGAAACAAAATGATGAAAGTATTCACCAAGGATCCATCTCAAGTCCCACTGATTTTAAAGTATTTGTCTCTCAACTAAGGCAGTTACTCTGAACATTTGCAGCTCTTTGGAATGGGTTGCCTTTGGAAAACTAATTCTACTGTTTCTTGTCAGGAAAAATGGATTGTATGCAGTTGACCATCTTGGACATCACATAATTGTTAAATACTTTCATATTGTTTGTTCATTTTCTGGGGTGGAGAAGGGTTGCTATAAAGAATACAACTACAGCAAGAAAAAAAAACCTAATAATAGTAGAATGGTCACAGTGTTCTTCAACCTTCAAAAGGCTATATAAATACCATTTCAAATATTGAGATTCCAGTTTCCCACGGAAGCACAAATTTTGCTCTGAACTCTGACATTAGCAAGCTTCACCACCTTCACTTGCAGAGGAAAGGACAAAAATCATTAAGTAGGTTCCTTCCCTGCCCCCGCAACTTCTATATTCTTTTCTTGAAGTAGAAGCCTGCAACATTAACAGATTTCACTGACATCTTAAATAATTTTCCCCTGTGATTTGCAACAAGAGCAATATTACATAATACTATATTCAAAAATTAAACTTGAACATAATAAAAATGGTAAGAAATTGAGCATCAAAAGATATGTAAACTGCAAAGGTAAATATAAAAGATCAATTTTAACAGTGTTCCAGGTCAGAACTATACCAGATCATACTTTACACTTTATCAGCAACTTCCTTTTGGCTTCCTTCCCATCTCTCCATCTTTAAAATGGGACTAGCATTCAACCTGTTTTGTGAGGTATCTCTGGATGCATTATTTCAGTCATACAAGTACACAATTTAAAATGAATAGTAGTATCAGAAAGGGTTTAAAGTCTTCCAAAAAAGATTAGAGAAACAGGGGGTGTAGATTGTAGCCATGTTAGTCTAAGGACATAGGCAGACAAGGTTCTTTGGCTGAATAAGATATCTTTTATTAAACCAACTTGAATAACTGAAAATAGACATCAGTGATATCAGTAAAGTTTGTTGATCTTGCAGACTTCTACTTCTTGGATGAAAGAGCACACACCGGTTTCCACCCAGGAAGAGCACACACCAACTGCAGATGCTTCCTCAGCCTGACGAAGGGTTTTTAAAGCTAGCTAAGAATTTTTTTTCCCCCCAAGTATTCACGTTGGTCTAATAAAAAATATGAGATTCACCCAAAGAACCTTGTCTGCCTAGAGAAACCAAGGTATTTGACCTTGAACATGGAGTCCAGTAGTATGTATTCAGAGTTCAGGTCCAAGTAGCAAGTACTGCGAGGTACAATAAGTCACTGAAATTGATTTTTCAGAGATAAAGCTTCTATTCTCCACCACTTAAGTAGAACAATCTCTTTTGCTCTGGTTAAATGCTCGCCCTCGCATCTGACATTAGCTGTTTCATCAGAAAGAGTGAAGTTTAATGTGTGTGACATGAAACAATGCTATACAGTTATGCATTGCTTTCCAGAGTCTTGCTAATTCATGCATTTCAGAGGAAAAGTATGAATCAACTTTTTTTATCTGGGACTGAGGAAGTTAGCAAGACATTTTTTACCTCCCTGTCTGAAATCATCCACATTTTTTTCATTCAAAAATAAAACAAAACAAAAACAAAGAGCAAGTGCTTTGCTCATATATGCTAGAATTCAAAAACATTATTATGTCTGTGGACATGAACAAAATTAAAAGTCCTTCTTATATGAAAATGCACAATATATTTTATTTTGGATACAATTTAAGGGCAAAAAAACTCTATTCCTGGAAATAAAGCATTGGTTCTAACATACCAAGACCTGACTCTTCTTCGAAAAATGGATTTCCATAGTTTCATAGAAGCTAGGGTCAGGAGGGACCTGAACAGATCATCTAGCCTGACCCTTTGCCACTGGCAGGAATGAATGCTGGGTTCACAAGACCCCAGACAGGTGATCATCTAACCTCCTCCTGAATTTGCCCAAGGTAGGGGCAAGGACCACTTCCCTGGGATGTCGGTTCCAGATATTGGCCACCCTAACTGTAAAATATTGCCTTCTGATCTCTAACCTAAACCATCAGCTTATTACCATTGTTCCTCATCACCCTAGGTGGTGCTGGGGAGAAAAGGGCTCTACCTACTTGCTGTTGATCTTCCCTGATGAGTTTGTAGGTAACCACCAGGTCCCCCTCAGCCTCCTCTTGCTGAGGCTGAACAGATTCAGGTCCCTCAGTCTCTCCTCATAGGGCCTGTCCTGCTGCCCTGTCACCAAGCAGGTGGCCCTCCTCTGAACCCTCTCCAGGCTGGCCACATCCCTCTTGAAGTGAGGCATTACACAATCACACAAGGAAATAACAGAATACTGGATTCACAATCCATTATACAGAACTGATACAAATTAATTATTGCATTAATCTTCCCCTCATTGTAGACGGAGGATGCAACTAAACTCTTACAGTATTTCATTACCTTCTATTAGTGATTCTCAAGCTGCTCTCTAAGAACCACTAGTAGTCTTCCAGATATTTCATGGTAGTCTATGGAGAGTTTACTTCCCTCTATTTTTCTCTATCTAAATCATTTTTAGAAGCCAGTAGAATACAATGTATACTTTCCCAATACATTTTTTATATATAGGGTTAGCTTCCACAAGGGAGTTGTATGAATGCGAGTAGAAATATCTACCATACACCTGGAACTATTTTTGTTAACCTAAAAACAGCAGAAAAATATATATTTGGCGATTTTAGTAACGACACATTTGAGAATTTCTGTGTACCTACTCAGGTATGTTTTTTCTATAGTCTGACTCCACATACACATCTATAAAATTTCTCTTTTTAAAAGAGGGAGATGGGGAAAACTCAGCAATTATCTATGTATTCTTTTTAAAGAGAACATGGGACAATCTCTACTAGCTCTACCAGTAGGATCTTATGTTACTGCCCAGCCTGAATATAGAACGAAAGCACTTAAATTTTCATTCACAACTTCACATGAGCTCCTGTGGCAGCTCTTCCACAGGAAAGTTCAATTCATTAGGACCCAAGCACAATGAGAAGTGGCACAAGTACTTCAGGAAATAGGCATATAAGTGGCATTTTTACTAATGCTCTCAACTAAAAAGGGCTTAAGATGAGTTATGGCATTGTGCATAGTCATAACCTGAAAATCTTAGCTGGATACTTTTTTTTTTACAAAATCCAAATTTTTCTAATGAAGTAGAAATTAAAGATAATGGAATGTAAACTATCTTCCCACACATGTCAAGATGCAGCCAAATATGAATTACCAATTATTTCATATGTATAGCACTCTCAATTTTCTAAAACTGGAAAAAAATATTTGTGGAGCTGGAACTGAAATATATAGCAACAACAAATAATAAAAAAAAAAAAAAAAAAAAAATCAGAAAACTCTAATGTTATTTTAAAATGTTGGGGGGGCAGTTACTACTACAAACTAGAAGTTACAAATTAAGAAGTTTGGAATATGGAAATATGTAGATGAAACAGTAAAAGAACCTCAACTCTTCCCTAATCTTATCACATGGTAAAACTTCCGCGCATCATGGACCCCAGTCTAAGCTAACCATTTAAAATACTGGACCAAATCTTAACCTGGTTTAAATTGGACTTTCCTTCATTGGCATTAATGGAGCTACATCAGTTCAGACCAGCTGAGGATGTGGCCTCTACCAATGAATATACATGTCAGCTCCCCAAGTCAGGGGGTGTCTGCTCAGTTTCACAGATGCTCCATTTCTCCAGTTTCCACTCTCCCAAGAGAAACTACAAGTGTACAAATGTTCAGAAAAATAACCTGAGAACAACTAGGATTAAATCACTCCCAGGAGAGTTTCTCCTGGAAGAACAAATGCCTGTACATGTTCTCTTCTGAGAAGAGACAAAGCAAAATCCTCTACCATCCCTGGGTGCTTTTTTCCCCTCTGCCCATCACCTCAGGAAACAGCATGTCACTTGCTGGGCTCTAAGGAGCAGACCATACCCCCTTCACAATCCTACGTTGTGCTACAGGGAGATACTGGCGAACTCTGAGGAGTCTGGGTAGCTAATCGAGGCTGCCCTGTGCACTGCTGCCATTCTCCAAGCAGACTGAAGAAGTTTACAGAGCACACGTGTGCACAGGCACCTCCTGGCAGTGTAGCATCAGCAACACAAGCTCTCTGCCCCTCAGGGTCTTAGCAAGCAAATCTCTGTTCAGGTGCCTCCAGTTAAGCTTTTCTACCAAGAGAACAAAGCCAAGAGAATTTTCCCAGGTCATCTGAACTCTGCACACAGTTACTCCACGTTACAAACCCAGTAATTGTAAACGGAGGTGAGCCAGGTTGGTTATCTGAAGAGTGCTAATAGAGAGCCTGCTTAAAGGAGCTGAATAAATTATGTTGGGCTTTGTGTACATACATCAAAAGCAGCATGTCTGTATCTTCTTACAGAGAAAGGCATGTGTTGCAGTGTTGCTATAGCCTGAATTAAAATGTTTCCATCCCAATTCAATCTTCAGAACTACTTAAATTTCAAGCCCGTGTGTACAGAAACACTGTCATTCATCAGATGAACACAGGTAAACACTTCCTGGATTACCAAGGCTAAAATGATGACAAGATGCATTAAGCATATCTGAAGTCAGACAGGCAGTAAAGATCAAACAGATCACCCTGGCAAAAAGGGGATTCTTCTTCTGTTGAGCAAAATAGCTGAATGGTCATAACCCCCATGTAAATATAACTGAGTTCAACTGCCATTGCAGGGGGGGACTTAACACCTTCCACGTTCAAAACCTCTCTCCCTCTCATATGTATTAAAAGGAAAAAAAGGAGAAAAAAAACCAAAACACTTCATTGATTTAACTGCCTGTTGCAAGGCTGGTGCTCAACAAGGCTGTATAGAGATATGAAGTACCCCCAAATGTTTTGTTTAATAAGCACTCCCAGAAGACACATTCTGAGAGTGAGAGGGGCTGCAGCCATTGGAAGTACATGCCTCACACACACACCTCCATACATACACACACACACACACACACACACTTGTATATGTATACACACATGCACGTGTGTACATTTTCCCAAATTCCCAAACGTGGTGTACTCAGTTGGAGCCCGTCCATACTTTTTCCCTACATGTGGCCACAGACCACTCCACCCACTGGCACACTGGAGATGTGAAGGGAGTGCATGAGTGTGCACGTGAACCCCCTGAAAGCGCCAGCTGCGAAACCAGAAACACACTTCTGGTTTTGCCACTGGCTGAGCGATCAGCCGCTGGGGGACCCCCACCCCTCAGCAGCAATCTAGTGCCACCCCAGACTCGGCAGGTACCTGTCGCCCATGCACTGGCAGCTCACCCTCTCCTCCCCGCCGCCAGAGGCAGGTAAGACACAGGTGTAAACGACATGGGGGTAAATTGAAGCGGTGTTTTCAAAAACCCACTGCATCAATTCACGGCCCCCGTTTCATCTATGCACTACTCATATATACGCATATATACACACACATACACGTGTATATAAAACAAACGTGTGTATGCGTGTCTATACACACACGTATACATACACATGCACAGACACACACATTCGTACATTTTATACGTGTAAAAAGTCTCCCAAGAAGTTTGACCGTGGCTGTTCGTGGAAGCAACTGCAGGCCGAGCACAAGTACCTCAGAGCTGGAAGCCGAAGGAAGGGTCCGGAGAGCGAGGGCGGCGCAGGGCAGAGCCCGGAGCAGCGCGGAGTCCCGCGGTCGCTGGTCCCGGGCGCCGCCACGAAGCCGCCCCGCCCCGCCCCCCGACCGCGCTGGCGCCCAGCCGGACCCGACTCCAGCCCGTGTTTCCGCCACACGTTTGCTCTGCACGTCCGCCCCCCGCCTTTCTCCCCTCACCCCGAGCAAGCGACACGCCCCGAGCCCGGGGGATGCTGCCAGGCTCAAGCAGGCTGGCTCACAACCCAGGAGGGGGCCCAGCGCCAGCCGGGGGAGAAGCCTCGGGCGGGCTCGGGGCACCTGGCAGCAGCGCCGCCTTCGCCCGGTACCTGCGGGCGATGCTGGCGCGGGGCCCGGCGGCCCCCCGCTCCTCCGGCCCCTACGCTTCTTCGCCCCTCCGGCGCGGCGCGGCGCGGCTGGCCGAGGATTGGCGCCGAAGCCCGTCACTCTCCCGTCGCCCGCGGTGGGCCGGGCCGGCCCGGGCCCTTCCCGCAGTCCAGCCCCGCGCCCCGGCCCCGCCGGCCACGTGTCATGCGGGCCCGCAGCGAGACACCCGCCAGCCCGGCTTTTGTTTCTCGAGCTCCGAAGAAAGGGGCGGCAGCAAGCGGGACGGGACGGCAGCGGGATGCGGGACTGCCGACCCGCTTTGGCTGCAGCCCGGCGGGGGGAGGTCCCGGTTGTTCTTACCGCTCCGTTAGGGTCGGCCCCTCCCCGTGTTTGGGGTCAAGAAGGAATTTCCCCCCATGTCAGACTGGGGGGTGCAGAGCCCCCCACTGTAGCAGAGCCCATGGTTCTCTCTCCTGATACCATTTCACAGCAGGACCCCGTGGGCTTTACCTGTGGCAGGTTAGGGCAGAGGTGCTCAACCTCCAGCCCAGGGGCCACGTGTGACTGGCAGAGCCATCGCATCTGGCCTGTAGGGCTCCCCACGAGTCGGGGAATTTGGTGGGGAAGGAGTGGTGGCCATTCATGAGGCCAGCCTCGCCCCTGCCAAATTCCCAAACCTGGTGCTGGCAGTTGGACACAGCCCATGCTCTTTCCCTCCATGAGGCTGGGCCCTGCTGGGGCCCTTTTCCCCTCACAGAGCTGACTACACCCCCATTTCCCATAGGTCCAGGTTGGGAACTGGGCCATGCTTCCTCCCAACCCTCCCCCGCATGGGACTGGGCTTAGGGCAGGTTGCCTGCCACCCCCATCCACGTGACCAGAGGGTGATCCCCACACCAGCCCCAGGTGCTGGATCAGAACTGGCCCACAGTCGGACCAGGCACTGCCAATTCAGCCTGCTGGGGAAAAAAGTTGAGGACTACTGGGTTCAGGTATTAGGTTTTTTTGTGTTGTGATAGGGTCTTATGTAACATTTACATTATGGAGTGTACAGGATGGCTTGGATATGGATGATCCTGTCTCAGGAAGGGAGTTGGACTAAATCGGGGTTCCCAAACTGTGATACACATGCCCCTGGGCGTATGCTAGACATCTTGGGGGGGATGCGGCAGAAATTGTGTAAAAGTGGATTTACTTTTCATGATAATAATTGGCATTTAAACAGTTAAAATAGAAAACATACATTGGTAGAGGTATGCAGGCAGCCGGTAAATCTGGAAGGGGGTAGCAATCAGAAAAAGTTGGGGAACCTCTGGACTAGATGACCCCTACAGGTCCCTTCCAGCTCTGCTGCTCTAGGATTATACAAAGACATTCTTCAAGGCTGTGAAATAAGAGCGTCCTTACCAGGATCAGCTAACAGCCCGCAGCATGGCAGAACAGAGGAGGGGTTGATTGGTGGAACATCAAGACCAGTAACAAGAGAGGGTCGTTAACACTTATGGAATGAAGAGTTTATAAAGGCTCAAGTAGATGATGATGAGCCAGTAGGCTTCCTCAGCACTGCCTGACTGGAAATGCTGCTGCCACTGCTAGCCAGTTAGTTTTAAATTTTGGGTGGAGCAAGAATAAAAGGAGGCTGCAAGTATACCAGTACACCCCACCCTGGATTCACCCCCATGCGGGCCCTGCCTAAAATTTTGACCTGGAGCCCACTGTGCACAAGCTGGCTTTGCCTGAGAAAGACAGGTTGCCCCATAGGAATTAGAAATGCTTTAGAAGGACACTAATGCCATTTTATAATGACTGACTACCAGGGGAGACACCTTGTTGGACCTAGTGCTGGCCACGGGTGATGACCTGGTGAGGGGGCTGTGGGTGCTCGACCACCTGGGTGACAGCGATCATCGCCTGCTGGAATTCACCATCCAGCGCAAGGTGGCAAAGGCATGCAGTAAGGCAGCGGCCCTAGATTTTAGGAGGGAAAACTTCAACGAGCTAAGGAGGATAGTTGGAGAAGCGCTGAGGTCCTGGAGGGGAGGGGAGCCAGGTGTCCAAGGTGAGTGGTCACTCCTTAAGGAGACAATCCTCCAAGCCCAAATTAAGGTAATCCCAACGAGGATCAAAGGGAGCAGGAGAGCACACAAGCCACCGTGGCTCACCAAAAGCATCCGGGAATGTCTCCTTGCTAAAAAGGCTTACACCCAATGGAAAGAAGGGGTCATCACCAGGGAGGACTATTCTGTAGTTGCTCAGGGATGTAGGGGGGTAGTTAGGAAGGCCAAGGCAGAGATGGAACTGGTGCTAGCTTCCCAGATTAAGGACAATAAGAAGTCCTTTTTTAAATACGTAGGGGGTAAAAAGAAGGTCCCGGGTAATATGGGGCCCTTGCAGGACGCCATGGGAAACTTGGTCATCACACCAGACGGCAAAGCTAACATGTTTAACGATTTCTTTGCCTCCGTCTTCCTAAGTAGGGACCAGAACAGCCACCTCCCTGCTGGGCCCCCCTCGGGCCCCGGGGGAGGCACACCTGGGCCACGGGTTAGCAAGGATTTAGTTAGGGAGCTTCTGGAGGGGTTGGATGTATTCAAGTCAGCCGGTCCGGATGATCTCCACCCTAGAGTTCTAAAGGAACTGGCTGAGGTCATTGCAAGTCCCCTGGCACGGCTTTACGAGCACTCGTGGTGCTCTGGTGAGGTACCGGAGCACTGGAAGAGGGCCAACGTGGTTCCCATCTTCAAAAAAGGCAGGAAGGTGGACCCGGGAAACTATAGGCCAGTTAGTCTTACCTCGATCCTAGGCAAGCTGTTTGAGAAAATTATGCTGGCACACATCCAGAAGGGGCCAGCAGGGGACTGCATGCTTAGGGGCAACCAACACGGGTTCATCAGTGGCAGGTCCTGTCAGACCAACCTGGTGGCCTTTTACGATCAGATCATTAGATGCAGGGGTAGCAGAGGACATAGTCTTCCTGGACTTCTGGAAGACGTTTGACACTGTCTCTCACCCCGTTCTCATTAAGAAACTGGGAGGCTGTGGTGTAGACACCCACACAGTCAAATGGGTCACCAACTGGCTGGGGGGCCGCACCCAGAGGGTGGTGGTGGATGAGTCATTTTCGACCTGGAGGGATGTGGGCAGTGGGGTTCCACAGGGCTCGGTCCTCGGGCCCGCGCTGTTCAACATCTTCATCAGTGACTTGGACGAGGGGGTAAAAAGCACCCTGTTCAGATTTGCTGATGACACTAAGATGTGGGGGGACATGGGCACACTGGAAGGATGCAACAGGCTACAATCAGACCTAGACAGGGGTGGGCGGATGAGAATAGGATGGGTTTCAACACAGACAAGTGCAAGGTGATGCACCTCGGGAGGAACAACCAGCACCTTACCTACAGGTTAGGGAACTCCCCTCTTGCCAGCACGGAGGCAGAAAAGGATCTTGGGGTCATCACTGACTCTAAGATGAACTTGGGCAGGCAGTGTGGGGAGGCAGTTAGGAAGGCCAACCGCACCTTGTCATGCATCCACAGATGCATCTCGAGCAGGTCCAAAGAGGTGATCCTCCCCCTCTATGCGACACTGGTCAGGCTGCAGTTGGAGTACTGCGTCCAGTTCTGGGCACCGCACTTCAAGAGGGATGTCGACAGCATGGAGAGGGTCCAGAGGAGGGCCACTCGCATGATCGGGGGCAGCAGGGCAGGCTCTACGAGAAGAGGCTACAGGACCTGAACCTGTTCAGCCTCCACAAGAGAAGGCTGAGGGGGGATCTTGTGGCCTGTTATAAACTGGTCAGGGGGGATCAGCAGGCATTGGGGGAGTCCCTGTTCCCCCGAGCACTGCCAGGAGTGACCAGGAATAACGGTCACAAGCTGGCAGAGGGTAGATTTAGGTTAGCTATCAGGAGGTGCTACTTCACGGTCAGGGCAGCTAGGGTCTAGAACCAACTTCCAAGAGAAGTGGTGCAGGCTCCTACCCTGGGGGTGTTTAAGAGGAGGTTAGATGAACATCTTGCTGGGGTCGTTTGACCCCAGTACTCTTTCCTGCCATGGCAGGGGGTCGGACTAAATGATCTGCTCAGGTCCCTTCCGATCCTAGAAACTATGAAACTATGACTTCATAAGCTTGCTCTCCCCACTCCCAGGCTACCCATGGCCTATTCTCTGTACACCCAAAGCTGCACAAAACTGTCCTGTAATTGTGACTGACAAGGAAGGGCTGTTTAGCAGAGGGGCTGCATACTGTGTGTCCTTCCAGCCTTCCCCCCATTGGATTTGGTCCATTTAGGTCTGCTTCACTTAGGCTGCTCAGAGTGGGGGAAGATGGTAGCAGTTTCCTGGCAGGGTCAGACAGCAGGTTTGCCTGAGTTAAGCCTAACATAGCTAAGTAGTTTTACGTTCTGGAGTTTCATTAAGGACCTAATCCAAAGTCCACTGAAGTCAACAGAAAAATTCCCATAGACCTCAAAGGACTTTGGAGCAGGTCCTACAGCAAAGTTATAAAACTTATGTAAGTGAGGGCATACGTTGGTCCTTAGAACTTTTTCTAATGATGATGATGATGACTGAGACTGGTAGGACTAAGTTTGGCTCTCAAAACTAAGGCGTTTTTAAACCTACAATTATGAAAAGGCAGTCCCTTTTTAGGTCAGAGATCACTTTTGGAATTTAAAGGGAACTCAATATCTACCCCCCACCCCAGCCCAGCAGGTAAATCTGTGGGGAGGGGAGTGGGGAGTGGAAAGGGCTGTGGGCAGGGGGCAGATGGAGGTCCCAGCCCTAGCCCCCACTCCCTCCCTCACTGCCAGGGCCTTGATCAACGCCCCCTCCCAACAGCAGTGAAGGAGGGAGCACAGGGAACGCAGGGCAGGGGACAGAGATGTGAGTGGCTCATCCAGGGGGCACAAGGAGAGGGGGGGCATGCATCTTGGGAGGGAATGGAAGGTGCATGCCCCCAGATCTGCCCGTAGGGTGGGGTGGGCTGCTGGCTAGGTGGTGCCACGCTGCTCCCAGCTGGGCTGTGCTCTGGCCAGGTGGCAGCAGCAACAGCGGCACTGGGAGTGAGGCCACAAGGGGCCATAGCCCCCCAACCCCTGCTCCAAGTGCTGCAGCAGCCCAGCAGAAACAACTGGGCACAGCCTCCCAGACTGCCCTCCCCCTCGTGAACCAGCCCCTTGGCCCCCATGTGCTGCGGGGGAAGGAGGGCAAAGGGTGGGGGGAAGGGAAGGCTGCTCTGGGCTGTTCACACAGGGCCTGGCCCATGCTGCACCTGAGGCAGATGGCTGCAGCACTGGGAGTTGGGGTTGGGGGGGCTGTGGCCCCCCTACATGGCTTCACTTGCAGCACCACCACTGCCTGGCCTGAGCACAGCCCAGCTGGGAGCAACCTGGTGGGAACAGCCCGCAGCCCATCCCACCCCGCCCCGTAGGCAGATCGAGTGGTTTGTGCCCGCCATGCCCTCCCGTGCTGCCTGCTCCCCATCCCCGCACCAGCTGTGCAGGGCCTGCCCCTGTTCCCACCCTGCTACCTGCCTGAGAGCTGCAGCTGCTGACACTGCCCTGCATTTGGGGGGGCACATGCCTCCCCATCTGTGTGCAGCGGAGGCGGCTCCCACTGCAGGCTGGGCTTTATGCCCCGAGCCCTGCTGCACATGCCCCCCCAGGTCTCCCCCCTTCCCTCTACCACCAACTGACCTGCTGGGCTGGGGGAGATGCACACGCTCAGCTCCCCTAGCCCAGGATTGACCTGAAGAGGCTCTGGGATCTACTGGTTGATCACGATCGACCAGTTGGTGACCACTGCTTTATATGAATGTGAAACCTTTGGTACAGAAATTCTTGCGAGACAACACTGACAACATAGCATGGGGACAATGACTTTTCTGTACAGAACCACCATCCCTTAAACAAGGCAGAAAAACCTTACCAATTAAGTGGCTCAGTTACTGGTCTTGTCATGATCTCAAAGGTAGTATAAGAGTGATGTTATAGCTGTGGTTACAATTATGCAGAAGTTACATGAAGGGCAAGGACTTCTTATGGTGATAGCTTTTACTGGACCACTGTGTAGTTGGGATACAGTTAAACAAGTTTTTAGAAGGAAGAATGAGGAAGAATGTCGTGTGTTTGAAAGTTTGTCTAACTGTATCCCAACTACACAGTTAGCCCAATATATAAGGTATCACCTTAAAAAATCCTTCCCTCTTACATTGTTATGATCTCTTCCATTTTTAAATAAAAGCAAAATAGGAGTGGATTTTACAATCTGATTTGTCTTCTGAGCATTGCTCAGTACCTTCAATTCACAGATATGTACTCCTACAGAAAGAGAACTTCTGTTCTCCCATTATCCCTGTGACAGCCCAGCATTAAGTTTGCCTAACCCCAAGCTGACAGGGGAAGGTAAGACATAACGATGCAGTTCTCCTTTTCTGAATATTTCCTTGCATTTAAGCAGTTCCACTTCCTGAAGATTTAATTTCCCAACAGTCAGCACAGCATAGGTTTATGTTTTCTGTCCTTGATCTTGGCTGGGAATTTAGTGCTAAATACCGCTGAGAGCTATCTTACCCAACATGCCAAGGTATTTATAACGGAGCTTTCTAGGCAAGTACATAGAATTTAAATTTTCAAGAACTCTCACCTATCTTGGGCACCTCCATTTTGAATGTGTAAATTGGCATGCCACAGAAATAGTTGGATCTGAAAAATAACCTAAATGTCAAGCCTTTTTAAGCTGTCTAAAATTGGACACACAGAAGAAAGTCACTGAGCATTTTTAGAAATACAGAGCTATTTTCAGGCAGCATAAATGTGCGCACACAAAATTCAGTCACTTTCCTTTAATTTATTCTTTCCTTTAATTCATTTAATTCACTTTCCTTTAATTCATTCTGTCTTATTGCATAAACACATGCAATAAGACAGAATGAATGGATGTTTACTTAACAAGATACTTAAAGCTTTTAAGCAGAAGAGTATGTTTTCTTTTAAATATATTGGCTAGTGTCTATGCATATGGATGACTGCTCTGTACTGCACAACATGCCAGATCTGCTGAAGTGTTTATGACACAATGGCTGATCTTTAACAACTTGACAAATAACAGTCACTTTCCTTTAATTCAGCTGGTAAATGGCTGTATTTTTGAAGGAGAATGCCACCACATTATGTGTGCAATGCACCTGATACCTTCAAAGTCCTGTGCAGCTATGGCCACAGATGGTTTGCTGCAGCTCAGTTTCATATAACGCATTTGTGCTACCCAGTTCAATGAAAGATCTGGCTGCCTATAAGGTCACTTATAAATTATGGATATCTCTATGGTATTTATGCACTATATCTTTACAAGTCTTTTAAACAGATGTGGAAAAAGTGCTACTTTCTTTCTCTGACCCAGTTTAATCCAGTAAAGCCAGCCACATAATTCCAATGTGAATGTATGGAAGAGATGGACATTTAAATAAGATTAAGGATAAGAGAAAGCATTTAAAGCTACTTTATATCTCATAGAAAACTTACAGAAATAATGTGTTAAAAGTATAATTGTTTTTTAGGGGTTTTTTTTACCACGTACATGTAATTCCATTCTCCAGTAGTTGAAGATGGCCAACAATAACAATAAAGGATTTTGCAAAAAAAAAAAAAAAAAAAAATCATATTATATTCGCTACTTTCGAACAAAAATGATGTGCACCGAGTTTGAATTTTTTCCAATTTATTTCATAGCCAGTTTCATTTTGTGGACTTCAGTCTGACTTCTGCTATTCTGGCACAACCTTACTTCAATGTAACATATGATAAGGGGGCTTAATGTACTTTCGAATTACTGTTACTGAACACCCCTGCAAATTCCAAATACTGAGTTCTGAACAAGAAACTGGGTTCTGATGCCTTACTGTGACTGCCTGGATACATCTGCTGCTGTAAACCTGTTGCTCAGCCAATCTGTGCCAAGTCTATCTCAGCAGTGAAGGGAAATGACCATGTGGAAATGATGTGGTTGGAGCTTTGCAGCCTTTGGCTGATGATACACACCCCATGAGAGGCCATGCCAGCAGGAGCTAAATAAAGCAATTTTGATTTAGGAGTTGGAGAGGCCAAACCAGCCCTCAAGCATGTTTAACATAAATCAGCTTTACTCCTCAGCCTTATGGCATCCAGAGCAGCTCACCTGCATGCAAGAATGTAGACCACTATAACTATTCTGTAATCCCTTTAATTTCCTTTGTTTCTTGAAATGAAACTCATTTAAAATTGGCATATGCAAATCACCAGGTATTTATTAACACCAAAACATTCTAAATTCCCTGCAATTGCTGTCATTTTTAATTTTGTCTTTCCAGATTATTTTCATTGTTTTAAATTGTATGCAGTTTACTGTTTCTTAAAACAAATCACACAGAATAAATATGTTTCAGGTCCAGAAATACGTAATCAATCAAAACCAAGTAATTGTAACACCAGCATGTAGTGCTTATTGATACAACTAATTTTAACTCTGTACGTTCATTATAATTTAGTAAAATGTATCCTATATACATTTTTGTATATTTAGTATAAGAAGATGGAAAGAAAAATACCCTTATAAAGATACTAGAAAGTCAGCAGAGTTGAAAACATCTGATCATTATACTATTTATTCATTTAAATATACTGCCACCTTGTGTGGAAAAAAATGGATACTTATAAATACCATTCAACAGTTAGGGAGAATTGCACTGATTAATGATTATGTATTGCAGTTCTATATTATATTATTATTGTTTCATGTATCATCTTTAGGGTACTTAGAGTGTGAATGATTCCTATAATTAACTACTGTTCTATTCCTGATGACTGATACTGAATTCCTTTACTACCTTTCTGATGATACCAATGAGATGGAATAGGTAGAAGAAAAGAAAATTCAGTCATGTATAAAAGCTTAAGTAGAAAATTTATTCTGTAGTATAGCAAATCAAATTAAAATTATTTTAAGCAGTCTATCCTTATTCTACAGTTTGGCTGTAATTCACATATTTCTTAATATGGTTAACATACACAACTATGTAATATCATTATGCAAGTTAATTTAAACCTTATTATTAAACTGACACTATTTCTGAAACATATTGCAATCATTACAAAATGATTTATTTTAAATTGCCTGTAAAATGGTGAATTAAAGTTATTTTCATAAAACTTTACTCTTTTAAAATCAGAAAGAGGAAAAAATAAGATGACAGTGATATAATTCATAAATATTAAAGCAAGAAGGAGCCATTATAATCAACTTCTATTGCTAGCAGAGGCAGAAGCCATTTTACTCACTTATTTCTGCATCAAGCCTTTATATTAAGATTGAGATAGAGATCATTATAAAATACATTCTAATCTTGATCTAAGAACTCCCAGATTCCTGTGCAAATGATTCCAATGATTAATTACAATGAAAGGTAATGTTAAATGTCTGTGCCTTATTTCTATTATGAATTCATCTCACTCAGCTTTCAGACTCTGTTTTCTGATTGAAAACCGTTTTACTCTCAGAAAACTTCTCAGTAACTGATTGTGATCAAATCACTCGTTATCTTTGACAGTTAAATTTATTGAGCGCCCCAAGTTTTTGGCTATAAAGCAGGTTTCCTAGTCCCATAGCTCCTGCACAGGGACAGTGTTAGGGCAGTATAAATCATGCAGTTCCATGGGCAAGGGTTTGTCAGGCCCCCATTGCATTAAGGCTGTGCAATGCAGCGTACTGCAAGTGATGCTTCACTGGAATAGGGGCCCAGAACTGAACTTCTGTGTCACCCAAACCTTTTTCTGTTTTGTCTCTGTAGTATGGTCCTTATCAGAGCCAGACACAGTATTCCAGCATCTCTTATCCATGTGGTAACCAAAGCTAATCCATTTTTGCACAAGAGGAACACAGCATTAACTTGAGAAAAATGCAGCAGCACTAAGTCAGCTGTAATATGTATTGAAGTAAAATACTAAGCCACTTAGGGCACTGACATAAGTGATGTTTTGTCATGCAGTCAGCCACCCTGAAGTGCCGTACAGCTATGCCGACAGAAGCGCACAGTTCAGAGAGCTTTAAAGGTGCCAATCATGCAATAATTTGAAACTTGGTTGCATGAGAGTTCAGATGAAGGTGCTCCAAAACAAAGCTCCTTCATTAACTTCTGTCAGTCCCTCTGCCAGGAGCAGGGCTGAACTGAGGCAGCAAAGCTTTGCCACCAGGTCTGTTTTCAGAATGAGAGGGGGAGAAGGGAGGGGAGGGAGCTGGGGCTGGGATTTGCCCAACCTGCACTGGAGGGTGGGGTGGGTGGATTGGAGTCCCCCACCTCAGAGGCGGGGCTAGGGGAGAGAGGCTGCAGACATGCAGCCACTCCAAACTGGAGGTTGATCCCCCACCCTCTCAGACCCAACAGCAAATGTCTGTTGAGTTGGGGGGGTCACTGTAATTCATCGTGCTTCCTGTGAAGTGCCATGGATTACAGCAGGAAGCTGCACATCTGTCAGCACCCTTAGAGCTCCTATACACATGCAGGGAGGCTGCTCCAGTGTGCTGTAATTAATCAAGTTGTGCTCCAGCAGTCTCCAG
Organism: Crocodylus siamensis; assembly: GCF_052110815.1. Taxonomy (NCBI): domain Eukaryota; kingdom Metazoa; phylum Chordata; order Crocodylia; family Crocodylidae; genus Crocodylus; species Crocodylus siamensis. The sequence continues at coordinate 37,446,046 of NC_143395.1, read as the reverse complement.
CATCATGTATATCAATGTCCCCATGCTAAAAAATGGTGGCAGGGGTACTTTAACTAAAGGTGGTTAAAGTGCCCCTGCCAACATTTTTCAGTGCAGGGGTGCTGATACATGTGACATTTTGGGTGCTTTAATTAGCATGGCTCCACCCCCCCTGCCCACCTCCCAGAGCACACATATAAACACCCTCGGTGTCTTTTGTAGTCATACCTTTCCTCTGTTGCCTTATTGTACAATGACCCTTTAATAGTCATTTTCCCCCTCCAGTGTGCCCACTAATTTGTAGCTGTCAGCATTTACCAGAGGTCAGGGAAGTCCATTTTCAGCCCATCTGGGAAAGGCTAACTGCTCTGGTTCTGAGGCTCTTCCACGTCAGAGAACTATAGCTATTCCAGCTCCAGTGATGCTAGATACAGGGATGAGGAGGCAGTGGTGTGTCTCACCAAGTTCACTCTGCCCTGTTGCTGCCTTCTGTGGCTTCAGCACAGCGGAGGCCTGCCTCTGACCTCCAAGCCCCCTCATATTGCAAAGCTCTCTCTTCTCCAAGTCTCTGTGCCAGGACTCTGTCCTTGTCCCATGGAGCGCAATGCTTTCAAAGGATAAGAACCCACGTTCCCTCTCTTTTGGGTTCACACTCCACTTTCCAACCCTGCCAGGCTAGCATAGAGATGAAGGTGACCACGTATCTTGGGCATTTAAGTTTCTTTTACCTGTCACCAAAAATATAATTTTGTAACAGTTTAGCCAAACAACTAAAATTAAAGAAATAAACTTACACTCACCAAAACTTCCAGGGAAGTCTGATGTATTTGGTGTCTTTCCCATATGCACCAGCAGATGGTGATAGAGAACTCTGAAGCATCTGCCAGGTAGGTGATGAAGCAGCTCTAAAAGGGTTTCGTATTCTGATCTGCCACATCATTACACTAGGAACGTATATTCAGTTTGTCATTGTGTTCCTCTGAAATCACTTGAAGACAAGGTGCCTGGCAGAATCTGACACAGGCCTGTTTTTTCCATCAGTCAATATTTTGTTTTTTAACCACGCATTTAATTCTCATCATCCCGTAGAAAGGATTAGTTCACCATTATAAGCCTTGAATTTCAGTTGTTTACCTTCTGCTACCCATGGCTTTTCTTTCAGTGCTAGTATCACTGTTCTTGGCACCATATTAACTTCCGTAGCTGCTTACAACTTAAAATTAATGAAAAATTAGTTTATGTTCCTGTTGATAGTTTATTTCTCATCTGCTGGAACATTGTTCCTTGTTCCTATGAAGAACCGCTCGCAGGCAATTATGTTCATTTCGTCTACTGGTGCCCGCAAATTTCATGTGATGTAAACTGTTTCAGTTCTTACATCTTTTTCCCCAAAAGCTAGACATTGTCTTTGCTTGCATTACTTGTACAGCCTGTGCTGCTCCTATATTCTGTTTTCTGTGGACTACAGCTTTGAGCCTTATATGCCTTTCTGTCTCTTTTCTCTGTAGTATTAGTAGAGCACTGCACATGCTTCATAAAATTGAGTTGGGCTGGCTGACTTCCTATAGGCATCAGGGCCTCCATAGGGGGACCCTGCAGGCCTTGAGCACCTATGGGAAGCAGGGCCCTACAGGCAGTGCCCCCTCCTCACTTGACTCAAAGTGGCCTCTGTAGTGGTCCCCACCGAAGAAGGCGCAGAAAGATGTAGCTGCTCCTGGGTGCCTGGCCTGGCCCCCTGTAGCTCTGCCCTCATTGCTCCCCACTGCCACCAGGGGGCGCTGCCAAACAAGACGGCATGGGCGGGTGGGCACATGGGGCAGGTGCAGCCCAGGCTGGGGTGAGCAGCTCCAGCTCCATGGTGTAAAAGCAGCTGAAAGGCAGGGAGTGGCACCAATCCAGCAGAGCAGCATCCCGGGGCTGGCAGAGCCCACACCAGCCCCCAGCCCCAGCCCATACCTCACCTTGCTGCACCGCAGCCCAGCTCCTCTCCAGGCGGGTGCACAGCATTTTACTAAGTTAGTGCGCAGCATGGTATTAAATTGTGCATAGCCACGCACATGCGCAGCTTGGAGGGAACCTTCCTCTAATCCACATTGTGGTTACACAAACAAAACCCTAAGTTGTACTGACAATGTAGTCCTTCTGTTCATATCACTTATTCCATGGTTGGCAGTGGATCAGCATTCATGTCATGCCAACCATCAGTCCCTGGTCTACAGCAGGAAAACTAATGATCTTCCTAGCAAATCAAATTCTGAGAACTTTTTGAGGAATCCTAGTGTTACCGCCACCAGCTACCAAGGTGTTGTGCAATACTATGGCTTTCATACCATTAGGCCTATACTTATTCCATTTGAGGAACTGGGTTTAAAAAAAGTTTTCCCTTGCTGGCAACACAGGGAGGGGGAAGAGAAGGTGGTACAATCCTACTCAGTAACTATACCAGGATCCCCTTTTAAATGTAAGCAGATCCAATAATGGCAACTGTACATGATGTAATCAATTAGTAATACAGGATAAATTGCATATAGCCCATCAGGAAATTGGGTAATCAGAAAACTGCCTGCACAACATAACCCATGTCAACTAGTCAGTCAGCAGCCCTGAAACCAAGAACACGCCTATCAAGGCTGTAGTTAAAGGCAACCCCTCTCAGTAACAAGCTCTAAAGATGTACAAAGAAGTGATCAGCTTAACATCATAACAAGCCTTGATAAGGCATGTGGGAGCCAACACTTCCTGCATTAATTAATAGGCACCCTTAAATTGGTCTAGGTTATGTTTTTTAATACTGAAATCTGTGGGAAGTAGCAAATAATTAATGCCCACTTGCATAATATAAAATAGTTGCCTACCTTAACCATAGGCATCTTAAGAAGAGTATCACCAGGTCTTGTGAAGAGGTGAACCTATTAGGTGTTGCTGTCTTTCAGTACAACTTCAGATAATATTCCCTGCTCTAAGAAGTCAATGAACTAGTAAGGACATAAAAATAAAGAGTAACAGACATTTAGTGCAAGAAATTTGGTAGGAGAGAATTTTTGGCATGGAAAAAGCAAGAGACAAATCAGAATGAAATTAAAGCTTAATAAACCAAAATCAATTAATCTGGTCACATGGCAACATTCCCATGTCTGACCAGCTCTTCATTCAGGTCCGTAATACATCAGAGTGTGACTATTGTGGACTCATTTCAACACATAATGTGGAATCTTAAGTATGTGCAAGAAGTCAAATTAAATGATAATGCAAGGTCACGTATTTCTTATAAATACACAGTCCAGGATGAAGCAGTAGTGCCAACCTCCAAAGTTCAAACTCATCAATCAAATATGAAAAAGTGATGATCCTTTTGAGACAATAACATTTTTTTAATTACATCTTTTGGGTTTTTTATTCCATCTCCACTCACCTACAGCATGAGTATGTGACTATAGGCAACCCTCGCTTATCGCTCTTAATTGGTTCCTTAAAAAATGAGCGTTAAGTGAAACAAGCTTTAAGCGAAACCGAAAGTATTTGATGATCCAAGATGGTAACCGCAAGTGTTTTAATGGCCCAAGATGGCAACTGCGAGCATTATAATGAAACTCGCTGAGCGCTAAGGTATCAACTTAAAATGAGCATTATAGCAAAATAGCGCTGAGTGAAACAGCGTTAAGTGGGGGTTGCCTGTATTAATGTCTCATGGCCTGAACTCTTGCTGGAAGACCCAAACAAGATTAAAATTACAGAAATGCCTTGCTCCTTGAGGGTACAGTTTCCAAACTCTCCCCAAACTGACCATTTTAATTAATTAGTTCCATGAGCCTCCTCATCTGTTCACCTCTCATTCTGGTATTGACTGTTCCTTCCTAACTGCACTTTGGTTCTGCTTCTTTTACAGCCCAGACTTCTGCACCCCTCCCTCCCCTTTTCTTAACTAGTTGCAAAGACAGAAGTAGACAGGACTGATCCATTTGTCAGAAGAAGAAACAGAAAGTACCCTGAGCCCCTCTGCTTTTCTCCCTAGCTTGTGAAAACAGTATGGATTCTACCACCTCCTGTACCCAAAATGTCTCTGAGCTTCTAAGGGACGGGTGCATTTCCTCAGGAGGCAGGAAAATAAGATAGGCAACCAGAGGAAGAGATTTCTCTTAGGTAGAGGCTGAAAGCAGGTAGAGGTTGAACTGTTCGGTGCAAAACTTGAAATCCCCTTAGGGGCTAAACTGAGGGAATTGCAAAACTGGCAACTCTGAGTTTAGTACCCAGCACATTTCCACATGCAGGTTCTTACGTTAAACTATGTCCTCCCCTTTAAGGTCATCTAAAGAGAGAAACGTGTTACAGACATCTCTGGATTTACCTTCCCTTCTCTTAAGGGACTGCAGACTGTTCCCTTTAAATTGTGCTGGTCTCTACTCCCTCAAACATTGGTGTATCCTTCCATTAGTTTGTTGTTATCTTTTAATCACTCCTTCCCCACGTCTCACCTCACTCAGCACTGCTTTGCCTTAGGGAAAACACAAGGCTACATGACCAACCCAGTCCTAAGAACTTTTATGCCAAGAACTAGTCTGCATCAGACATGGACCTGTCAGTTGTGATTCCAAGGTGGGGGGAGGAAAGCAGGGTAAAGTAAAGCAGACAAATTATTTTTTTTCAGTAAAGAACATGATCCTGCTTTGCCTCATGCTTTGTTCCCAAAATATTGACATTTCAGGCGAGTACCATAACACAATACCTGCTGTGAAATAACTTCTGTATGGATCTGCTTTAGGACTTCTAACTGTATGCACCACCTCAAAGGCTTTGTAGGCTGAAATATTTTTGCTTAAATTGTGCAAGTATTGAACACAATAAGTAAAGATCCATATGGAGAGAATCAAAAAAAAAAAGTAACTGCTAAACATTTTTTCCACTGATAGCTTGAATCTGGTTCCACATAGGTTTCTACAGCTATTTGGGCTTTACATCCAATCACCTTCACTTCCCTTTCTTGGAGGAAGAGTTGTTCAAACCTAGACATCCCATTGTTTCTTTGGTTGGGGTTACATGAACATTCATCATCACTAATTTTTTTTTAGATTGTAAGCCTTCCAAAGCAGTAACAGTCTCTTCAGATATGTACAGCACCCAGTATTGCACTCCTCCCATGCTGGTTCAAATCAACAAGCTATGTATTACCTAACTCAATAATATAATTGACTATGGATATTTCACACACTAAAAATATGCTTCTCAACTATGCAAAATCTCAGTCAGTTTGAAATACTTACCAAATAGAGAATACTACCTGTCCTTTAAGGTCATAGTCAATGGTTTAACCAGCTCTGTAGGTGAAAAAACAAAACAAAACCACAGAACAATGGAAGAATATTAGTATCAGATCAAGAACTAAATATATGTAAGAAGGAATATGCTGTCCATGTTAAATGCTAAAGCCATAACATTTATACATAGGGCTATCCCATGAAATTAAGCCTGCTTCATTAAGATGCATGTAATTAGCTTTGTATGTCATCCAGCTTCATGATTCAAGAATGTTCTAGCTCTATAATTGAGTTCAAACAAGCCAACTGTTACCAAAGCCCCATCATTAATATTAGGAGAAATATGACAAGGGACAGTAAAGTAATGTGTCTGTCTTGCATTTCTAATCTATATGAGTGCATATGTGATTGTGTTAGGGGATTGTGAGCACTAGAGTTTAGAAGAAAAGACAGCCCCAAGCTGTATATGCCTGAATGCCAACAGTCTCATGGAGCCAGCTACCAAGGAGAGTTTGAGATAGTAGTGTGAGCTAGGGAGTGATGGAGATTGGACAGGGATTTTTAGAATTTGAACAGATGTTAGAAGAAGGGAGTGGTTAGGCTGCAAGTACAAATGAGAAACCTCAGACACCTACTAAGAACAATGATCCAACTGGAATGTCCCAAGAGGAAGGAAGAATGTGGGACAAGGTAAATGAATCAGGACTGGTGCTATTGGAAGCGCTTTGGAATGCATGACCACTGGCAAGCATTTGCAGGCAGAGGACTTTTCTCCAGATGATAGTCTCCTCTTGTGTAAGTAAGGAAATAGCTTTTTGGGATCAAGGCTGGTCCAAATAATAATAAAGGGCCATGGCTGGCATTACATTTATGGTGTGATTTATGTTAATTGCAACATAAATAATAACATGTAATTGGCATCTGAGAAATGTCATGCCCCATTTCCAAAATTGTACAACCTGTCATGCATGTCTGTCATAGCAAGGTCACCAGTTAAAATGTTATATAGAATAAATCCCAAAAAATCAGGCCCTGAGAAACACCACTGGTAATAATTCTACAGGCAGATAACTCACCTTTTAACATAACCTGCAGTAGCGTACTTCCCTTTGAACGGCTTCTTTTTCACTTCATGACCATAGGAGTGATCTGTCCTCTGCAGATTGACCATTAATTTCCATCTAACAACAATATCACTTTGCTTAGATCTAGATAAGAATAGTGCAGTGGGCGTCATATATCCACAAGGCCTATTATCTCTTCATATAATATTATATTTATTTGACCTAATCATTCTTTGGTAAACCAATATTGTATTTTGTCCCATTTTCAGTTTCCTGTCTTTAAGCTCTAAGACAGGGGTAGGCAACCCCCAGCATGGAGCCCAAAGTATGATATATAAAAGACATTTTGCTTGGGACATGCGCCTCAGGGTGGACAGCGGGGAGGGGGCTGGGGCTGCACTGTCACAACAAGGATCAGGCTCCCATCCCTCGTGGCTCCCATGCCATCTGCCCTTGGTCCATCAACATCTTACAAGTTGAGGTTGTAAGTGTTTTTGGTACTCTGCCCAAAAAAGTTGCCACTCTAAGATCTTACCTACTCTAAGATCTTACCTACTCCTGCATGAGCCTGTACCACCCTGGGAAGCAAGAAGAGGAGGCAGACTGCCTGCAGCCAGCATTCAGCAGCCAATCAGCCCCAGGGGAGCATGTGAGGATGGGGAGCTTGGCCAGCAGCTGTCTAGACCCAGGCCTGCCCAGCCAGCTTACCGTGGTCCCTTTAGCATCCGTGCATAGCTGACCCTGATCTGAGGCTGGGCAACACACAGCTCCTGCTGCAGAGCATCTTACCTCTGAAATGTTGCCAACTTTCACAAAAGGCTTCTGCCTCTTGCCTCTGCAGGGCCAACATCTGGACACGGGGGAAAGCCCACCAGCCCCAGCAAAGATCCAGGCTCCAGGTTGCTGCCATCCATCACTTGAACTATCTGGATGCACCGGCTGCACCAGTTGTGCATTGTGGATTGACACTCCTGCTCCAGTGGCTGATGGTAGGGGCGGAGAAGCAGGCCTGGCAGGCAGAGGTCACCCAGACAGAAGTGTGGGACCAGGTGTAATGAGACCAGTGAGCCCAAATGGAGGCCCTGGAGCAGAAGCACCTAGAACTGCTCTGGCTGCATGGGGATGCTACCCACCAGGCTCTGGCCATCCTCCTGGGCCTGCCAGCCACTACCCTACCTAGACCTGGGAGGTCCTCGGGTACTTCCTGCCCACCAGCACACAGCTCCTGGGCAGGAAACAGGCTGGCTAGGGATCAGAGGGTGGAGCTGTGTTTCCAAGATGCCAGCAGCTGGATCTGGCTTCAACATGGCTGCTAAGTGCTGGCAGTCATGCGGCCAGAGGCTGGAGCTCCCCCCCCAGTGGCCACAGAGTCAAATGGCAGAGTCAAATGGCAGGGCTGGAGGGACTTAACACTAGATTTAGTGGCAAGTCTCTGCACTTGTAAACACCTGCCAAAAATCACAGTAAATTTAGTCATGCTTATATGCATGGTAGATGCACCCTTTGCTGTCCATTTCTGGCCCTTTCTAACTTCTGTATGTCCTTTTAAAATGTGAAGCCCAGAATTGCAAAATTGTACAACCTGTCATGTATGTCTGTTATAGCAAGGTCACCAGTTAAAATGTTATATAGAATAAATCCCAAAAAATCAGGCCTTGAGAAACACCACTGGTAATAATTCTCCAGTCAGATAACTCACCTTTTAACATAACCTGCAGTAGTGTACCTCCCTTTGAGACCTAACCAGTGCCGAGTAGAGAGGCATTATCACCTCACAGATTTCATAGATTTTCAGGGTCGGAAGGGACCTCAGCAGATCAGTCTGACCCCCTGCCCTGGGCAAGAGGGTGCTGGGGTCAGATGACCCCAGCCAAGTGTTTGCCCCACCAACAAATTTGTAGGTGGCCACCAAATCCTCTCTCAGCCTTCTCTTATGGAGGCTGAAGAGATCCAGGTCCCTCAAACTCTCTTCATAGGACCTATCCTATAGGCCCCTAACCATAGGAATGGCCCTTCTCTGGACCGTCTCAAGATTATCCACATCCCTTTTGAAGTGCTGTGCCCAAAACTGAACGCAGTACTCCAGCTGTAGCCTTACCCGTGCTGCATAGAGGGGAAGTATCACGTCCTTAGACCTGTTCATGGTGCACCTATTAATGCATGATAGAGTGCTCTGTTGAGCATTGTGTCACATTGTCTATTCATGTTCATCTTTACACCAACTATAACTCCAAGATCCCTTTCTGCTGCTGTGCTGCTTAGAAAGTCATCCCCCAATCTGTATGTGTTGGTGATTCCTTTTCTCTAGATGCAGTACTCTGCACTTATCCTTGTTAAACTGCATTCTATTTTGTTCTGCCCACTTTTCCAGTTTGTTCAAATCCACCTGAATCCACTCATATGTCTAGCACCTAATGCTTTTATTGATGCATCTCAAAAGCACATTTGCCTTTTGTGCAGCTTCATGACACTATGGACTCATATTAGGTCTGTGATCTACAGAGACTTCCAAGTCCTTTTCCATTGTGCTGTCATCCAGCCAGCTGTCACCTGTTTTATATTTGTGTTTTTGATTATTCTTCCTGGGGTCCTTGCATTGTCCACATTGAATTTCATCCTGTTAGCTCTAGCTCAACTTTCCAATCTGCTGAGATCCTTTTGAATTTTGTTTATATCCTCCAACATGTTTGCAATCCTTCCCAGTTTTGTGTCACCTGCAAACTTGCTCTAGACACTTTATATGCCAGCATCCAAATTATTAATAAACATGTTCAACAGCACCAAGTCCAGGACAAACCCCTGTGGGAAACCACTTAAAACCTCCTGCCATTGTGATATGGCATTGTGACCCATTAATAATTAACCTTTGCTTGCAGCTATGAATCCAGTTATCTGTGTACCTTATGGTCGTTTTATCTTTCTCATACTTCTTCAATTTGTTTACAATACAACTAGATCATGAGAGACCTTGTCAAAAGCCTTGCTGAAGTCCAGATACACTATATCCACAGCATTCCCTTCATCCACCCAAATACTTGTTTTGTTAAAAGAAAATCAGGTTTGTTTGACACAAGCTGTTTTTCATAAAACCATGCTGGCTGCCTGTGATCAGCCTTTCCTCCTCCAGCTGATTGCAAATTATGTTCCTTACGATTAGGAATCTGGGTTTTCTGTTTCCCATAGAAAAAAAGGAAAAAACCCACAGATTTTCCCTTTTACCCAAGAAAAACACAGATTTTGCATGTTACCAGAGAAACATGGATATTGCTCTTCTGCAAAGAGCTCTGTGCAGGCTGGCAGAGTTCCAGCCTGCACGGGGCTGGGGGGAGCAGGAGGAGGGCAGTCTGGCAGGGGGTGCCATGTGCATATATGCACATAGCTACCAGGCAGCCTGGAGAACAGCTCCCTGAAGTAAGTTTCATGTGAGGGTACAGAGGGGATAGAGGCCCCTGTATGGAGGAAGAAAGGAAAGGAGGGAATTAGACAGGGCTGGGGCTGGTGCCCAGTCAAGCGGTGCATAGAGCTTGGGGCCTGAGGCTGGAATATGTGGCTGCAGGGCCCTGGTGAAGAGTGGGATGGGACCATGGCTGGCTTATCCTAGGGGCAGGTGGGGGTGGGACCAACTCCCTGCTGCTCCATGCGGCAGGGGGAGCCAGGGGGACCATGTGCCCCCAAGATCTGTGCTGAGGGTGGATGCAGGTTGCCTACTGCAAGCTGGGACAAAGGGATGTGTTTATCCACCACTATGCTCACTCCCAGGAGGAAGGGGAGGCAGGTACAGACTGCCTGCTGTGGGCTTGGGGACCCTGCCCTTCTGCCTTCTGCATGCGGACAGGACCTGGCAGGGCAGAGCAGGGCCAAACAGTAAAGCTCCTTTCCACTACTGCAAGACCCGTGCTGCCCTTACAACTCATCCCCTGCCTGCCCCAAACAGCAGGAGTAGTGATGCAAGACTATGTCTTTTGCTGCTCTGGGACAGGCAGGGGAGAGGGCATGTCGCCAGGACAGCACAGAGCTCACAGCAGCAAAGGAGCTTCCCTATCTGGCCCCACATTGGGTCCTGCCCATGGATCCATGGAGGCCTCAGGGGGAGGGCAGCAGGGCAGGGAATCCAAGCCCACAGCTGGCAGCCTGCCTCCAGCCCCCACTCTGCACACAGATCTGGAGGGCCTGTGGTCCTTGCATTGTCCACATTGAATTTCATCCTGTTAGCTCTAGCTCAACTTTCCAATCTGCTGAGAACCTTTTGAATTTTGTTTATATCCTCCAACATGTTTGCAATCCTTCCCAGTTTTGTGTCACCTGCAAACTTGCTCTAGACACTTTATATGCCAGCATCCAAATTATTAATAAACATGTTCAACAGCACCAAGTCCAGGACAAACCCCTGTGGGAAACCACTTAAAACCTCCTGCCATTGTGATATGGCATTGTGACCCCTACACCTCCAAGAGTGCATTCAGCAGTGGGGAACCAGCCCACCGCTGCCCAAGCCCACAGCAGGCAACCCACCCTCACCCACCATGGGCTCCGCTCCCATGCCACCTGTTGGGGAAGGGGGAGCCAGGCTCTGCACCCTGTTCTGGGTGGCAGCTGGGGCTCGGGCACTGTCCAAAACTGAACAGGGGGCTGCAGACATGGGTCCCTGGCCCCCTGGCCCCAGCAGCTGGGGGGGGCCCCTCTGGCAGGGCTGCGGTGGGCAGGGGGCTGTGGGGCACCAGCAGGGCTGTGGAAGATGGGCAGGTGGAATGAGGGACACCAGCAGAGCCAGGGAGGTTGGTGGGGGAGAGTAAGCAACACCAACAGGGCTGGGTGTGTTGTTGGAGGGGGGAGGAGTAAGGGATAACACCAGGGCCAGGCAGCTGTACAGGGGAGTGGCAGGCACTGACAGGGCCAGGGGACTGTGGCAGGGAGAGTGAGGGGCACTGGCAAGGGCTGTAATTGGGGAGTAAGGAGCAATAGCAGGGCTTTTAGATGGATATAGTGTGGGGGGGGGGAGTGAGAAGCACTGGTACTGCTGGAGGATGGTCAATGGGGATTGAAGGGCCTGGACCTGCATTCTGTAAGTGAAGGGGGGAAGGGGACGTCTGGTTTTCCATGCTAAAAAAAACCAAGATCAAATACTAAAACGTATAGTTATTTAGAATTTATTTTATTATAGTCACTGAGGTACTAGTAGGCTTCCAAATTGCTTTAAAATTGTAAGTATATCAATAAAATATTTTGTATTTTGTTCAATTGATATATATATAGTGACATTTAATTTTAGTCATGGATTTGGGTGTTTTAAAACCAGAGAATTTGTGATTCTTTGTCAGGGAAAACCAGGATCCCTGCTTATAATATACTCCAGTAACTTTCTAGGTATTGAGGTAAGTCTAGCCGGTCTCTAGTTCCCCGGCTCCTCCTCTTTACTTTTTTTTTAAAAAGGGAAACTACACTGGCCCTTTTCCAGTCCTCTGGTACCCGACCCATCTCCCATGACTTCAAGAAGATCCCATGGCTTTGAAATCTCCTCAGCTAGTTAATAAACACTGAAAGGAGTGTGGTGTGTTTTGTGGGGTGCAAGAGAAGGAGCAAGAAGAAACCTAGACACACAACTGGAAGCCAAGACAAATAACAGAAAGTAGGAATGCTGCAGACATATCTAACTGGATACTTAGTTTTGGATCTGCTTGAAAAAGGATACAAAGCATCTGCAGGAAGGCAGACATGAGAAGTATGACAACACTTAAGCCTATTTGTAATGGTGGGAGAGAAGAAATCTGCAACACTAAACCACACAAAGGAGCAAGCTAATTTGTGAACATTGAGGTCATGCAAAAGTTTTCCATGTGATGGCAGCAACATACTGTGGGCCTCACCAGCCTGTTAGAAATGCGCAGCTTGCATCTTGCACCTGATAAGAAAAAAATACTGCCCAAGGCTCCTTCCTCCCCAGCTTCTCCCTAGTCTTTCTTATGCTGGTTGCAGTTTCTCCCCCCGGTCCGCCTTTCTCATGCTGATACAGAAGCTGGAATTCAATTGACTGTAGCCTTGAAGTGTAAACTTTTCGTGAACTGTTGTGGTCTTTGAGCATGGTTAATTAGCTGATGCATATTTACCTCTCCGCCCTGCATACTTAAGTAGCTAATTACACTATGCATGCGATGTATGTAGTGATGTAACTACATGTATGCTTGTATGAAATGGAAGTAGCTGTAAGAGTTCCGGTGTCTGCACACCTGCTCAGGAGAGAGAAGATAAATTCCACTTGCAAATACCAATGCGGGGTCAGAGTAATTTGAGTACCTCACTCTGCTCTGACCTTTGTTTGCAAACAAATACAACCTTTTATGCCGGCGGCTGAGTGTGTGTCTGTGATACTTTGCGAGCCTGCAAAGAAACGAACCGCCTTTGTGCAACAAGCCCATGCTGAAGCTTTCCCCACATGGGAATGGAGTGAGGCCTCATTAAAGCAGAAGGCCAAATCTTATGTTAGCAAAACTTAAAAACAAACTATGTCTAAGCTAGGCCTACGACAACAGTAAGTCTTTGTAGAATTTAGACATAATTAATCTCATCCCTCGGTGTGAGGAGCAGCAGCCAGCCTAGATTTAGCGGAAGGAAACATAACTGTGTGCACCTGCATAAAAACCCAGGAAATAGATCAAAGGGGGAAAAAAAGAAATATATAACCAATACAAGAAGTGATTTTTGTGCTCTTATGGTTACTTGTAACAACACATATAGTGTTCATAGCAGGCAAGCACTCTTTAGCCCTTTTTATTTTATAAAAATGCTCAGAATATGCAACAGGAAGTAAGCTTCATATCAACCTCTTATACTAGGGGCGTCCAACCTTTTTGAATGTGGAGACGGATCACGAACTTTTAACTACCCAGTGGGCCAGCAAGTCATATTCAAAGACCTCACAGGAAGTGGTATCACATCAGGAAGTGATGTCACGTGACCTTTGACACCAATGAAGTTGCAGGAAGTACCAATGAAATGGGTCTGGAAATGTGGTTTAAAATCCAAAATAAAAACAATATAAAAGAAAGAATGAAATAATACCAAACACTTGACTAAAATAAACACCTTCACGTCTACTCACTTCTCAATGAATGAAAGAAGCATAATGCAAGTCGGCAGATCAAATGTGGAAAAGATATCAGCCAGAGTGGAAACTAATCAAAGCAACAAAATATGGGCGTTTTTGGGAATAATCTTCAAGATTTACTTTTATTGAGTTAATAATTTGTTAGTAACACATCTTTAACAAGTAGTAACAAGTTGAAGCCCCAATCCCGCACAAAGAGAAACAGAAGCAAACACAATCCAAACACCAGACAGTATTTTTACAAAGATTTTTACCCGCTCCAAATTAACATTGGAGCCCAGATCATTCATGCTCTATTCTTGAGCATATTGTTCAGCGTTAAAGGAGCGAGCATACAGCACAGCTGCAGGGGGCGCTGCCACAGCTTCCCCTCCCTGGTGCAGCCCCGCCAGCCCAGCCCAGCCCGCCCCCGCTGAGCCGCGGGTTGCCCACCTGCTGCTGCACTCCCCCTACCTGCGCCAGCTGGTCCTAAAGGGCAGGCGGCTCCGCCGCCGCTTCTGCTGGCCAGTGCCGACCCAGCCGGGCGTCCTCAGCAGCACGCGGGAAGCCAGCTTGAGCCACCTGCTGCCCCACATGGCATGGGCCCCGCCAGGTCGGCGCCGGTCGGGAAAAGCAGCACGCACCTGAAGCCGGCTTCCCACGCGCTGCTGGGCACGGGAGGAGGCCGACCCGGTCGGCAGCGGCCAGCAGAAGCGGCGGCGGAGCCGTGTGCAGCTTGGGACTGACCGATGCAGGCAGGGGAAAATGCAGCTGGGTCCCTGCCGCTCCGGCCAAGCTCGTCCCGCCCCGAGCAGCACACGGCTCCGCCGCCACGTCTGCCGGCCGGTGCAGACCCGGCCAGGCTCCTCCCGTGCGCGGCAGCGCGTGGGAAGCCGGCTTCAGCCGCATGGGACGGACGCAGCCGGGTC